>NW_027526335.1:117000184-117602684 GCF_048455015.1 Haemaphysalis longicornis
CGCAAAACAAGCATCGAAACAACATTACGGATGATAAGGCGCCTGTTAACACTGGGACCCCCACATCATGTGTTCTCAGTAAAGAGCTTGCTTGCAGACTATTTTTGAAGGATTGGCCATAGAGTTTCTTTGTTATGTATACTAGAGAGGAAACTGCGCCTCGTAAGCCATGTCGTCGTGGGGGTTCATGGGAAGACCCCCCTTTTTGGCTTGTGCTTGGCAGGACAATTGCATTCTTAAGCGGTGTTGGGAATTTGCTTCCTTCACTATGCATCAACACGTTTACGACCTACAAGGAAGCCGAAATCCTCCCGTTCCTGTGATAGCTGTGTTCAGTGAAACAGCAGGCAATGCGTGATCGCAGATGAGGTGGCTCATGACGCAGTCGAAGGACGTATGACTGAGCGGGTAATATGCCGCCGCAAAATTTGTAGCCGACGAAAAGAAGAAACAAAACGTACTTCGTCGAAGACACGATACGGTAGAAACGGGCGCTTGTATGCGTCCTATCTTGTCATCGTCCACGACTGTTTAACGCCACGTTTTCTTTTTTCTTGTTAAACTAGCTGGCGGTCGGTGCACCGGTTCACCACGAAGGCAACGTTTTCATAGGCACGCTCAAAAAACTTTCGAAACACTTCAAGCAAATTAATATTTGAAATAATCATAAAATTAAGAAAATCACAATCTCTAATGAGTTACCCCCCTCCCCTAATATTAACATTGTTCGTAACTACAACCTTGGCCTGCGGAATAGCAGGCAGAACCGTTCCGGCAAAAATACGCTTTACTTATTTTTACTTCTTCTTTTCGTGGTTTTAAAACAGTCTGTTTTTATTTTCCACTTACATAATTGCGCACTATTCTTCGCGGTTTTGTGTGGCACTTTGCTTAAATTTGCGGTCACTAAACTGTTTAAATCCAAGCCAATGATGAAACTAAGGCGAGCGCGATGTATAATGGCGGTCCACGACAAAACAGACGACCTTGATGTGAGCCGCATAGACGCTAGCGCCAGATTATTCTCTAGTGTATACTGTAAGAAACTCTATGGTATTGGCAGGACTACTGTCTCTAAAGAGATCGGAGCGCATGCTCCAGCCCAGGCAGGACGTAGCATTTGCCGCAAGAGAAGCCGAGCGTAGTGTTACTAGATAAGGTGATGAAGTAGCACCACTGAGGCTTCGCAAGTCAGAAACAGCGGCCATTTTGGCGTTCATCTGTGTTGCGAGAATGCCACATCCTCGGCCTCGCAGTTAATTTCGACCGAGTCATTTGGTAACAACACTTCGAAAGATTTTGCAAAACGGCATCTTTGGGCACACTTCTGCTGCTGAAATGCTGTCACACGACGTATCGTTGATTCGCATTCGGAACGACGTAAGTCTCGCGCAGTCGCAGAGCAGGGAGGACAAGTTATGCCTACGAGAATTGACCGACTAGAACGTATAAACACCAAAATGTCGGTGCCCATGTACCATCACAGTGTAAACAAATGTCACGTAATACCAATTGACCAATGACCATGACGATGGCACGAAACAATAGGAAAAAATAGTGCCGATACTCTTATCTAGTAACCTTATCTAGTAACACTAGCTGAGCGCTAGCGAGAAGCTCCCCGGGACGACGAGAAATATTTCATACATTCTTCCATAACCATTTGTAGCGCTTTACAACAGCTTTGCTGGGCATTCACTTTCTCAGGGCGGGATGGCGACCGATTTTTAACTTTCTTGAATTTATGCAACCTACACAAACAAACCGAGCTTCAGTAACTAATCCGCCGCCATATCAGTTATTCCGCCCAGTTTTTTGGGGGCCAATGAGTTATTTATTGCTATCGCACCTAAACTGACTTGTTCTTGTAGGTAGCTCTATAAGCCTTCATACTCGATGCGTCCTAGTTTGTACGACAGTTCTTTTAAAACCAAAAGATTTCTTGGGCCAACTAAACCCACAAAAATTGTGTTTTGTCCATCTGTCACTCGATCCAGTCGGACATATTAAGAGAAAGCATGCTGCCCTAAAAGCGGTTCACAGATACATGGGTGTTTGCATTTTCAGATAAATAAAGGATCTAGTAATCATCTCCTTCAAGGATTTTGTTAAAGCGATGGGTATTAGTAGTGTTATTGCAAGCAAGAACAGCGCAGTTTCGTTAGACGTGCCTTTTACCCTCGTTTCGCCTTTGTCCTCGCCCCGGGTTCTCGCTCTTCTCGGATATTTCCCGCGATGCCTAGGTTATCAGGGAAGCCTGCAACAACATCCGGTTGCGCGTGTCTGATACTACGATAGTGCCACTTCGTAAGCATCGTTTTGGGACGGGGCCGTCTGATTTTCTGCATTCCGTTCGCCCAAATGTGTAAAGCAAAGCTTTATACCTCTACCCCTCAAGCGTCCTTTCGCGACCATTGGGTGTCAACAGAAAACTCCCACGAACAAATAAAAGAATTTACTGGCACTGCCAGGAATCGAACCTGCAACTAATAGCGTATCAAAGCGAGAGCCTGTAGTCGTACCGATTAAGCTACGAGCACACACGGAGAAGGGGAAGACAGGTGGTGGACTCACCAAGCGCATCTACGGGTTTACCACCTGCATTCTTGCTGAATGGCACGTGATAGCGTCAGGCAACCTCATGCGCCGGTGTGCGCTCCGTTCACAGCATATCTAGCGGCCTTGTGCGCGCCTTGCGCGTGTGCTAGAAGATACAAAAATTAAAGGAACCTCACTCCAACGCATGAACTCTCACTTCTATTACGCCAATGTGCTGAAGCCTGTGGCCACCAGTGTTCCCGCAAAAAATCACAGCTCCTTGTCGTCCGCCCTAACGCCAATCGACACATCAAAGAACACATTAAAATTCTCCGTGATGCCCATGTCAACACTACAAGCCCCAGTATCAAGATACTGAGCCTAAATCTCCAGGCCAACACCAAGAGTGACGTATCATTGCAGCGACCTAAACACAGCATCAATCAAATCATGCACATGATCAGGCGATTTTTCACCAAGAAGCGGGGCCTCAAGGAGTCCGACACCATTCGATTAATTCAAGCTTTTGTTCCCTCGAGAATCCCTTTCGTCTACCCCCTGTCTTCGTCTTGGCAAGGAGGACACAAAGATGCTTTATATAATAAGAAAGGCGGTTGAGCAGGCCATTGGTCTTTCCCCTGAGTGCGTCCACAGAGAGGCTGCTTAGCACGGGGCTCCACAACACGGTGGAAGAGCTGATAGAGGGCCATCTTTATAGCCAGAAGTTCCGAATGAGCAGAACTGCGGTGGGTCGCCGCATCCTTCACCAGATTGGCTGGACAGCACAGATTGTTTCTCCGCTTGATGTACTCCCGCATTCTTGGCGACAAGAACTGAAGATGCTCCCTTTGCTTAGAAGTATGAACTCCTCACATGACGAGGGTGGCCGACAAGCACGGGCTCAAATGCTCAACACCACCCTCTTGGGAATCATGCCGTTATCTACACTGACACCTCCCAACAATGAGAGCAGTAGTACGCCATCATCGTGGCTACCTCGAGAACCAACCTCTTTGCGTGTACCTCACTCAAGACCCAAGACATGATGGCAGCAGAAGAGGCAGCCATCGCCTTGGCTCTTACTCAACCAGGGGTTCGGAAGGTAGTCACCGCTTCCCAAAGCCTACCAAATTACCAGTTGGGTTGGGTGTCCCGACCTGCACTGCGTGTGTTAGAAAAACACTCTCGAAACGGTTCCATTCAGCTCATCTGGACACACGATCACGCTTCAATGAAGGGCCCCGAACACACCCACCAACAAGCCTGAGCTGTAACCCCCCCCCCTCCCCGGCTATGGAGCTGCACGAGGACAGTCACCCGCTCGTCACGTTCAGGTACTTAAACCAGCATTATCGCCTTGAGAAACAGACCCTACCTTCGCCTTACCCTGACCTTTCCAGAGAACACAAACTGCCCTACGGCTCATACCATCCGGCTCCTTCTCACACCCGACGTGTCTTCCCTTAATGCACCCGAATCGCTACGACGCTGAATGTAAATTTTGCTCAGAAGTAGGAACACTCCACCATATACGCAAGTTGCGCGACTTTAGGCCTGAGCACCCTCCTCTCTTTCCTCAACTCTCCAACAAAAGCAATGGGAGATGCTGCTGCCGAGCCCCCATCCGCCTATCCAGCTTCTGCTGGTGGACTGGCGGTGCGCACTGCGGAGAAGGAAACACTCCCCGGGGCCGCACTCTGGGCCGTTCAGAAATCTGAATAGAAGTATTTCTTCCTCCACATCCTGCTCCTCCTTCCTTCTATGCCGCTGATCTCGTCGCCTCTGTCCGCGGAGGCCGAAACGGAGAAGTGAGGTCGTCTAACAACGGGTCTGAGCTTCCTTTAATTTTGTAAAAAAAAGTTTCCACTCATGTGCTACGCCAATACAAGTCAACCGACCACCGTTACTACATCATGCATTGATTTAATACTTACCAAGAATACTTCTTTGAAGTAACAACGGGTGTGGTGAAGTGCCTTTCACTTCTCTCTACTTTCACGATTTGTAGAGCGACGTGAGGGAATTTAAGTGACGCCTAATGGGTAATCGTTGTGGGTGCCGTTTACAGCTTTGCTTTCCAACCATATTCACATGGTGGATATTTTGACCGTGAATATGATTTTGACCTCGAACAAATCCACTCTCGCTCTTTCTCGTGATGGCTTAGAGGCGTTTTTTTTTTTTTTTTTTGCAGACAATCTGTTCGTTAATTTTTTTACGTTCTCAGTGCGGCCAATCGTGATATGTGGCGAGTTTGGTTGCCATGTGGCGGGTTTGGTTTCCGCCCGCGGCCACTTCTCCCTCTTGCCCCCCACACCGGAACGCCTACCTGGTGTCTTGTTTAAGTGCACAGAAGGAACACATGTTTACTCTGTATACAAACACACCAATGTCGCGTAATACTCGCACAAGTATTTCTTAATCTGATAGTAAGAACATTTGGCTTTTTCTAACACAAAGCACGAGTTCAAGCCTAAAGGAACAGTGCCAATGACATAGAGGATGTATTGACATTTGAAATGGGAGTTGAAGCTAACAAAGGCTGAAGTCGAAATAGGAGCTCTAAAGTTCAGTAAAAAAGTTTTGCCTGGATCCGTAAATAGGATACAAAAATCCTGCCTCATAATTGTGCCAAAGTAATAAAAAGCCAGAACCATACTGAGATTTGAACCTGAAACTCAGATAGAGAGGGCGTGACGCCGGGCGCCACTGCGCCAAGGCTACAGGGGAGGACCAGGTGCGGAAACAATTTTATACTAGATGGACGCCAACCCTTCGTGTCTTGCATCAATATTTCCTACTTGATTTAAAAAATTCCTCGCTAGTAAACTGAACATTTTTAAAATAACATTTCCTCAGAAAGGTGTCCTGAAGACCCCGCTACAGCTGACATCCACCAACTCTCCTGGTACGGGTGAGAAAGATAGCGATCGCAAATGTGTGCACGGCTGCGAGTGGGATTTGTCACTGCTCGAATAATGCTTTCCGTACGTTACACTTACGCTTTACGCTAAAACCTTTGACCGCTATTCATTTCTTAGTACCTCAATGGCCTTCCGTAACTCTTCTTCTGCACCTAATTGATCTTACATTTTGTACAATCGTGCCACTCGCACACGCATATGCAGTTGTAGCTCCGGAGGAACGAATTACGCCGGAGCGCGTGGCCGAAGCGCCGTAAGCCAAACTACAGACCGCATTAGCGGCAGTGCTGAGTTGCATGGGCTTGATGGCCTGTATTAAGTTGACTGCGCTCTAGAAATTAATAAAACAGAGCTGAATTAACAAAATTAGCAAAATTAAGAACACGAAATTAACAAAAGAGACCATTGGTCCGACATGTTTTGTCTGCGTCTTTGAAAGGCGAGCTTGTCATATAAAGCTAAAGTGCTATAATATAAAATAAAAGCCCAACCCGTACCACATACGTATCACGGGTGACGCCAATTAAAACTAAACAAACTGGACCGAAGTCAACTAGAGTTTTGAAGAGAAGGAAAAACTCTCCGAAGTGGAAAATAAAAGGGAAAACTGCGACACAGCGACACCACAGCCAGGAGAGCGGGCCCGGGGAGACTCCCCTGATCTCCCCTGGGACGGTAGCAGGAAAGGTTGGGATGAGGGATGCGGATGGTGGTAATAAGGAATGGGTTATGGGAAAGTGGGTGGGAATGGGGACAGCGAGGTTTTCGTTCTAATCCTTAGATGTCTGACTCCTAAAATAGGCCTGAAAAATCAGGATGGGCGTCAGACGATTCCAATTGGAATTCAGCGGACCCCACTATAGGTTCCAACTATCTGAGCTCCGACAGCGAAGAACAAGGAGAACTCGCGACGGAGTGACGACACCTAATCTCTGGACCCTTTTCACGACCAGCCCCCCGGCTAACACCCACCAGGTCCCCCGAGTACTCAAGAGACACCTGCCCAGCCTACATAGGTACTAATCCCCCTCGTCTCAACGGTTTCGGATACTGGTAAAACTAACTGTCCGACAGACGGGGTAAACTGTACCCTGTACGCCTCCGTCGATCCTATGTGCACCTGAATCACCTATCTCCATTGGAAGGCCTACGTGACTTATAGGGTTTCGGTGGACCTCTTATGTGCTCCTATGCCAACCACTCACCCACCAGGGAACCCCCTATACGGGCAGCAGTCATCAGGTGGAAGGAGTAATCCTTATAGAGTACGACCAGCCCTACTCCCAATATTGAGGACGAGAAGCTTCCCTAAGAAGTGAGCCAATCCCTCTTTCCTCGGTCCTAGCAAGTGCGCGCCTCCTAGACTGGTCGCTACTAAAGGCCAGAGATATTGGCCATCATGAGCACCTATCGAAGGCCCTGGATCCTGTTGTCCAGGAACCTTCGTGTCGGCAGCGAGCAGTCGTGCCCGCATGGGGTGACTGCGGCGGACCCTTTATAAGAGATCCTTTTTCACCGCTTTTACGACAAGTTGCCAGAGCCAACCTCGGTAGCCACCCAGGCTGTCCGGGCCTGCCTCCGCGTCCAGTATCGGCTCTTGGGCAAGGAACTGGCCCATACAGTTCCAGGGAGTCGCTGCCACTCCCTTGGGGTTTTGCATCCCCGGGTGAGACCTGGCACCCACCCACCGCTGCCATTGGCAAAGGACCAAAGCTAGGTAGCCGAAACCGCCTTTGCAGAGCCAGCTGGCAGGGGGGACCACTAGCAGGTGGCAGTCGGATTCCCCCCCCCCCCCCCAGGCGAGCTTGTCAGTCTGCACGGACCTTCCATCGAACGACATGTTTGTGTCGCCGTCAGCGTCGTCTAACAAAGCAGTCTTCCAACTCCGAAGTCACCGCCACCGTCGTTTCGCCGTCATGTCAGTCTAGTGTGAGCACGCCTTAAAGAGAAGGCTGGCAACAGAGTCAGAAAATGGCTGCGGCTTAGCTCAGCCAACCTTGGATATGCAAAGCTTTCTGCTGCACGTAACAAAAGGTATACTTCGCAGGATGACGCTGCGCACCCAACGTAATGGCTCCGCTTGTTCCTTTATTGTGCTTAAAATGCTTTTCAGGAGACGTAAAACTTAGCAGCAGGACCGTTCCAATCTATGAAAACCTGTGGCATGGCGCATGCATACCCATATTATTCAGCGCATAGAAGACTTCAGGCATATTTGAAAAAGATGTATGGACGTAAGCGAAAATACAGAAGATTTTATTTATTCAGGAACGCACGTTTGGCTCACTTTTACGACCACAAATGAAAACCTACGGCTCAAAAATGCTCCACAGAGAGGCAAGATAAAAGCAAACGCACTAAAGCGATTCCGATTTGTGGTGTTCCTGTTGAAGAAGACTCATAAAAACTAACAAAAAAGCGTGCGATGCCCCAACAGATGAGGCGCGAGTACTGAGAACGCGGGAAAATTGCACAAAATAAACAAAGCTTGGTTGCATTCGTCGTTGGTTGCTCCTCCAAGAAGGTAGGCTGAGAGCGTGAAAGCCGGAAGGGGGAGACAGGTGTGGCAGTTACGTGTCAAGGGAGGGAGAACGCTATCCTCTTTCGGAGGCATGGGCAGAAAACAATAAAGCTACAATGCCAATTTTTTGAAGAGCCTATATTTAGAGGGCACCAGTATAGTGCGCGCAAATTCCATGAAAGCGGATGCTTGTTTGTGTAAGGACGACTTGTAAGTAAACAGGATTCAAAAAGAAAACCTAAGGAAAGCAATGGGTACTGACACAAGGGTTATAGCTGAGGGAAGTTTGGGCTCGATGTACTTGGACTTCGTGCTTCGGAACAGAGTAATAAAACGTGCACAAAAAATGCACAAGAACACCAAGATTGCGCGTAATTAGGCCGAAATATCACGAAGTTGATGGCGAGATATTTTGATTCCTGGCAATCGTCCTACACACCTCTTGCCTGGAAGCAGTTTCTACGTAAATAGTCAGTGGCGTAAATAGTCAGTGGCGTTCTGAGAGTTCAGCAATGAACTATCTGCGTGACTAACTGAACTGCTCATAAACTATGAATGTAGCGTTAAAAACCCTAGAGACGGGTATCTGAGGAGGCACTACAGTTTCAATGAACCTGGGGACTTGCAACCGAGGGATTTTTTGTGATTCGTTTCTTTTGTGTCTGCGAACGATAGACACTGGATGCGTACTGTTGGGAGAAACATAGTTAATAATGGAGCCTGTTCAGGGGTTTTGAAATACATCCCTAGAACGGCGAATGAAACGACGAGGTTTTCCCGAAAGCATATGGTCTGCGAGTCAGGTTCTAATAGAAAGCTCCGTCCATGCAGGTCATTGTGCTGATAAATAGACAATAACAGTTTATACCGCGGTGTATCATCAAACCTATAAACTATCAATGCTGCTTGCGTATGGGATAGGTTCATGTGGGGCGTGCCTGGAAAAATATCGAGCCTCGCTTAAAAAAGGAAAAAGCAGGCAGCATCCTATTTTTGTGATGATCTTCGATTGCTAAATTCTATTGCAGGCATAATGACCTGTGGTGTAAGTCTAAACCATGCAGTTGAAATAAAAGCGCTGTCATCTTCCCAGATATTTTGCATATAGGCGTGCAGGAAGGAGAGTGTTCATGTTCTTCGCTTTGGCTCTTTGTCACCTCTACAATTCCGTTAAGAAGAGGTGGTAATATAAGCTTGGAACTGACACACAAGTTGGTAAGTGCGACACGGCAGACTTTTTTAGAGAATTTATTTCTGCCTAAGCTCCTACAGCACGCCGCGCTAATTTATACCTTCGGTGAACCTCCGGTCACCTAAGTGAAGAAACAATTTTTTTTTTTGTCAGAACAATGAGCAATTTTAAGGTGCATTGCTGCAGAGTTTTTTACGAGCCACAGAAACTACGTTTATGCAGATTCAGGAATTGCTTAAGTCATATCAAATGACACCATTTTCTCGCAGATTCACAAGTCTATTATGAAATACTTGCGTGCGATACTTGCTGCGAGAAATATATGTGTGACACCCTTGTTCCTCAACACTTGTATATTGTAACGTTGCCAAGGACGTTGCAGGGTTCTTGAAGGAACGAAGTTTATTGGAGGGGACTTCTGCTCCGCTAAGAAGACAAAAGACATACAAACGTCGGAGGAACAGTCAATAAAGTGACTGCCGCCGCATTTTCCGTGCGAGCATGCATCTTTCTGCGTAATTGTTAATAGAATTATATCGAGAACAACGACGATGAAAGTAGAGCATTCTTGTGGAGTGGAGGCAGGGCGATACACCGTCCCTATAAAATTAAGTTGCGGGCGCGGCATACAAAAATGAAAGGATAGACGCACATCGCTTCGAATCGAGGTAACACAGCTGGGCGCGGCTACACGGCGAAAACAAAACACATGAGGATAGAAACATAACACATGGTTCGGGGATTTACTCCCTTTAAGAGTTCGACACGATGTAACATAAAACGCTAGTCTCATCAATAAGAAGTCCGTAATCTTGCGTAGTAACTGTTGAGGCGAACCACGTGGGCTACTTCGGGCAGCGCGTGTAGTCGCGTAGTGCTGGTGTCACCGTCGAGGAGCACGTCATTCATGAGTTGGACGTCGCACGTCGCCGAAACACCATCGCAGAAGCTTCCCACTGAGTCCGTGTCATCGAATTTGAGTCAAAATCCGCACAAAATCATCTGGGTGATACTCGGCTTCGGAGGTTGTAGCATCCGGCATCCACCAGCTGCTGGTCCGTACTATGTAGGTGAGCAAGCTGGCGGGCCTCCTTCGCACGGTGTAGGTATCAATGAACGTCCACGTTGAGGTCGTCCTTTTTCTATGTGCGGCAACAATCGATCACCCTCGATGAATGACGACTATACACAAGCTCAAATGGAGTAATCTGCGTAATTTCCTGGATAGTTGTATTGTACGCGAACGTGACATAAAGGAGGTTCGCATTCAAAGTTTTATGCTGAATGCCGACGTACATAGACAGAATATCGGCCATCGTTTTTGTGCAGGCGTTCCGGTAGTATGTTTGTTCGGGCGTGGTTTGCCTTGGTCGTCCGGTGATCAGTGTTGCTGTAGCGCAGGTCGCCTTGTACGAGCTACGCTGTGAATTCCGTTCCGGGGCCCGTATTAATGAGTTAGGGGCTCCATGTGACGGCACAACTTGGTGGATTGAGAATTTCGCGACTTCTTCAGAAGTCCACCTTGGAAGGTCGGCGGTCTCTGCGTAGCACGTCATGTAGCCTGTCGCTAAAACAGTCCTCTGTTCGCGACTCGGGACGTACAGAACGCTACTAGAATGTCCATTCCAACTGACGGACTCTCTGAGTCCAACGTCCTGCCGTTCTGCCTTTTCACAGTGCCTAGCACTCGCACCAAGTGAACAGCAATATCTTTCCGCAAATTTAGATAAAAGGCATGGCCGTCCTACCTGAACTACATCTTTGTGTTTACTCCTGGTTCCGCATATGTTTATGGCGCCTCTAGCAATTTCCAAACTGCCTTGCCACCCTCCCCCCCCTCCAAGTGGCATCGCAACCTCAAAAAGTAAAACCCCTAAAACTTCCATCTCGAAAGTTGGAGTTTCTCCAGACGCGTCTAAAATTTGGGTTGTTTGGGACTTTCGTAAACGAACCGCCTTTGTGTCCTAAAAGTTTGCTTGAGTTTTGCTCCCACTTTCCGTACCTCACTTGCATCTTTGCTACCATCGGTGCACTTTTGACGCATATACTCAGGGATATCTTGCCACCCGGCCCCCTGAGCGTGAAAACGCATTGGCGGAGCCGTAGCGACCCTATTATCACCACTTACACACCGACATTTTGGCTGATACGTGGCTACGGGTATTCAAATTGATGCTGATGGGGTAGGTGCAGGTGATGTTCTCGCTCAAGGAAAGTTGAGGAAAGGGTACTCCTAAGCAAGCGGTATCCTTAAAGGGACACTTCAAAGAACCAGCAAGTTGTTTCAAACGAGATTAATTTTCGCATAGCCATTATAGCGTTGACTCGCTGACAAAAATTGCCTCAATTGTTTAGAAATTGCTTATGAAACGGTGATAAAGCGTGATGCAAAGAGCTGCTGCTGTCGCTGCTTGCGTAACGGGAAAGTAAAAGCAATCGAGGCAACCGTGATGAAAGCGGTATAGAAGCAACCGAATACAACAATACCACGTGCCTAGTGGTTTGGTCAATTTTGGGCAAAATCAGTCATGCTTTCCCAAAATCCTATGTCCTTTGCATCTTCCGTAATCAGTATTGGCGCTTTTTAAAAGAAACGTATATTGTCCTCTCGAGGACAGGCGAATGTTGCCGTCGAACCAACCGCTCGTGTGTCGCTCTCACATTTCCTCGAAAACCGACACCCCCGCTCAAGTATGGACGAGTAGCGTCATCCAGCAGCTGATAAGGAAGAAGTTGCGCATGCCAGATGGTTTAACCTTTAAGCTCTTCAGGTGCCCGTTGCCCAGTATAGGCTGTGGCGGAGGCAGCTGAACTTACGTTTTATTGTTTTCGACCTTACTTTAAAACGTTACGCGGTAAGAGGGGTATAAAATATTCGTGTTTTTGGTGAGCTAATCTATCGACCTAGAGCAACTTCTATTTACATTTCAGTGCCTTTTTAACATAACGGAGTGTAGGTGCTTTGTCAAAGAGAAGTGCTTGCCCGTTTCGGCGCTATATAGATAAAAACGTCCTGCGTTCTGCCTACTCCACGTCGTCATAACCACCTGACACAGTGCTGGCTGTATACATACGCGTCAACGACTCCACCACGGTGCTACATACTGTTCCAGTAGTACGGTACTATTTTATATAGAACATACTGCAGATTTGAAAATACCAAGCAGGAGAGGCACGAAATGCTCGTCTGGCATATACACGTTAGCGCGAAAAATTATAATGACAACAGGCGCACACAAAATAGCAGAAAAAATTATAAAATTGTACATAGCTGTAAAGAGGACTGTGGTGGTATTGTTGGCGAGCGCTTCGAATTTGCGTCGAAGAAATGAGACGGGCGCTTATGATGACGGACACAAACATTTATTTAGACGAGACGAGTAGCGATAAGAATGTACTGTTACAAACAATGCTATAGCCTCTACCCTGAGGACACAAAGATGGACCAAATCAGGAAAAGGTAACGAGTCCAAGTTCTCTTCACAACAAACCGGCTAATACAACAAATATCTCACGTGCGGTGGCGCACTTGATACGGAGCCAAATGTCCTCGATGCAGCAGCTCTTGCTAGCTCGTCACGGCAACACCACGTCGCACCGTCGATGCCGGCGATTCCAAAGCACGGCAGCCTAGGAGCTGGTAGACGTGCTGGCTGTGCAGTCCGGCAGGCGAACACTATGTCACACATTCGATGCAGACGATTCAATACGCGGCTGTCAAACAGCAGGTAGATGTGGCTGGCGCTGTAACCTGGCTGGGTCTCCGGGCGACCTCAACGACGGCCTCGGCAGACCACGGCTACCACCTCTTGTGGGTAGCCCTCACAACCGTATTCCTCCGAATACCATGCTCTCCCCCGCCACTATCTCTTCTTCCACAGAGTTTCTTACTAATATACACTAGAGGGAAATCTGGCGCCACTGTCTAGGGGCTCCACGCTGCACCGAGCGTTCCGTCATGTACCGGGCAGGCACGTTCCACTTGTTTTTGGCATGGCTCACGAAGAGGTTCTAAAGTTGCCTCGGGCTGCAAAAATGAACCAATATTACTGCGGAAGATGAATAGAATTTGTTGTAGTATTATAAAATTAAAGCTCCAGGAGGATGTATATGTCAGGGAATATTTAGAAGCTTCATGCAAGATGAACAAAAAAAAAACAATGTTACCCCTTTTTATTATTTTGGCTTCAAGACGAAAAAGAAGCCATGTGGCTAACCAAGCCAAGAAGGCGAAAAACGTCGCTAGCTGCAATGGCGAAACCTCCCGGCGGAAGGCGAATGCAGCGCCAGATTTCCCTCTAGTGTATCTTAGTAGGAAACTCTATGTCTTCTTCCTCTTCTTTTTCCGCCGTCACTTTCAGCCTTCCTGTTATCCCGCTGGTTCCCTTGTGGCAAGCTCGCACCGTAACATACCCACCGAGGGTTATTGTCCACGGTCTACTCCCTCATCGTAATCAACTTCCTCGCCATCGACGCCTTGTCCGCTGCACGCACCACCTCTCTCCTCTACCTTATCACAAGGACTATAAACATAGCTTAAAACGATCTTGAGGGCGGTGAAAAAGTGCCCTGGCACTCTCATACAGCCTACCAATATAAAATAAACAGTAGTGTCATAGAAAGAAACAAAACATTACACCACACACGATATGGCGCGTTCAAAATCGCTACAGAACTGTGATGTGAAAAAAGCTGCGGGTAATCAATTCCACTTTGTTACTGACCACGGAAAAGGCGTATACTTGAACCTACTCGTATGACCTAATGCACAAGGATATTGTGTGTGTGCCGATGGCTTGTGGCAGGAGACTGGAATTGTTGAATGTATACCTTTGTGGAACCGGTTTAAAGAGAAAACAACAACTTTAGGCGGGTAACTTTTCGTCTTTGTTCCAGAGATGAAATGTTGTTTTCCAGCATTAGCGAAGTTGGTGAATAATGGGTCTTATATAAGTTGAAGATTATCCGTATTGCGCGTCAATATACCATCTCTAGTTGTTAGTTTTTATGGACAGGGGTTCAAAAAATCAAAGCATTTTCAAGTTTGGGAACTATTATTATCTTGAAGGCCAGTAATTTCACATGAGTTGGTGAGGTTTTCATTTGATGCCGTAAAAAGCCCAACTTGCTCGTGGCGGATGCGCAGATGTTATCTATGTGCTTAGACAAGGGCAGAATATTACTGAAAGTTATTGCTGAAAGTTTACTAGCATTTTTCTGCTACTGGTGCACTATTTATGGAATAACAAAAGTGAAAGGGTTGATTTTTGCTAGCTACACGAAGTAGGACGATTTTTTCGGCTTTGGACTCATACCCCAAGTAGCACACCACAGACCAATCCCTGGTAATCAACCAGATTTAGGGTAAATCTTCAAGGTGGAGTAAGTTTCTTCGAAGAAAAGTTTGACATCCACTTGAATGCAGCCATACGGCTACAAAGAAGAGCTATACAGCTTCCTCAGAAACTTCGCAGTTGAAGAAAAATTCGTCGTTATCCAGTATTCAAACCCGGGACCACCGCTTAACCGGAGCAGTCGCTCTACCAACTCAGCTAACAAGGAGGCTAGTCGTTTGTAGCGCGAGAGCGAATTGATCAACAACTTGAAGTAATTTACACGTGTTAAACAACCAGATTCAGGGGAAATCCCCGAGGTGGAGTAAGTGTCTGCGAAGGAAAGTTTGACATCCACCAGAATGCACCCATACGGCCACAAAGGAAAGCTAAACAGCTTCTTCAGAAACTTCACAGTTGAAGAAAAATCCGTCCTGGACCAGGAAGAATTTTTCTTCAACTGCGAAGTTTATGAGGAAGCTGTGTACCTCTGCTTTGTCCTGGACGTCCTGGGTCTATGAAACGTACGATTCGGTCGACGTCTTTGCGCGCGATGCCAGCTCCTTGTGGGCAGCAACCTGGCGACCAAGACGCTTTCCGAACACTTTTCACAGCTTCGTTTTGAAGACTTCCGATCTGGTCAACTCGGTCTCGTTCGTCTCGAACCACTTGCGTGCAGGACTCTCTTGTTTGAAGTAAAAGATATCATTCGCGAGCATGATGATGGGATCCCATCTGTTGTGAGCGCTAACCCGTCCGAAGAGGCTGAGCCAGTCGTGCACATCAGTGTCGTTCGTACTGGTGAATATGCCAGGCTCTCGGGGATGAGACACGATGACGAGGGGGCTTGTCGACGCGGCCGCTCCATCACCAGGAATTGTTACGCGAGGAACGGAGCGTCCACTCTGAAGCTCCGTTGTAGCTGGAGTACCCCCAGGCGAGCGGTACGTGGTGAGGTGTTCATACCAAATCCGCAACCTCCACCACAATGTTAGGATGAGAAGGATGCGTATTTGCGATATTTACACAATTTTCAATGATTGCATGCACCAGCGCATAAAGAACGGTTCGCAAGCTGGTCAATCGATCTTTTTCTCTTCTTCCTCGAACTGAGTGAGCACCGTCCAGCGTCTCTCGTCGTCTTTGTTGTTTGCGTGTATTTGGAGTGTCACGTAACAACATTATTTCATTGAATTGGCGATAACTTTACATTTATTATAAGGACATTAATGTGTTGTATTTGCTCCAAGCGTTTTTTGACAGCTGCCCAGATAGCGCTAAAGCATTTCTGGTTGCGTTTTAATGAAATTGAGCGGCGTTCCCAAAAAATATTTCTTTCGGGATAAATACAAACCGGCTGAAAGCTGTGTTTTAACATTCCAAATGAATTCCTCTCAGGGTGGGTTTGTCTGAGCTTGGCCTACTTCGAATCTTGGAAAGCTCCGTTAAAATAGTTTACTGCCCCTTCATAAATTATTCTAACGTCTATTCGAATCTTGGGCCAAAAATGTCTTCTGTTACAGCAGACTATCAGTTTAAATGCCCAAAAGAAATCGTACGCAATCAAAACACATGATGGTGGGAATGCCAGAAGCAGGAGTGCACGATCATTACTGTGAACTAAGGAATAGCTTGAACTAACCTTGTCAGTTGAACAGGAATTTCTTAGTTACAAGCATGATCCCTACCGCTTCGTCGTGCTCACTGAACAAGACGTGCTGAAGAACGTCTTTTACAGCCTGTAGAAGTGTCATCTTAGTTGAGAGAGGGTCACAAGGTTCACCTAGGTATACAATCACTGACGACACGTTCGGGCACAGCACGGCGTCATATCTTGCGTCATCCTCAGGAAATGCTTGACACGTGCCTGCTGTAATGATTAGCAGGAAGGCCTGGATAGTGAAGAAGAATTCCTTTGTTATCTTCATGCTCCCCTTTTCTTTGCCGTCCTCACCTTTAATATCGATATAACCGCAGTCATTCTTACAACTATGCCGTCTGCAATAATCCGGCGTCTCCCGACAGTGCATGCAATCTTGATTGACGATGTTGTTTTCGTCACTCTTCATCACCGGCGGGCATTCCGAAAGAGGCAATAACCATGGTTTTTACACTCTCACTCTTGCTTTCGGTGGCTTTACATACTGAAGGACTTCGGGCACTGCGCAGGCTTGATTTCACTTGAAGCTTTCTTACGATTTGCTATGCGGGAGCGCTTCAGCGAAGGCAATAAATTGCTGCTCGCGGTTAGTCGTCCCCTTCCCATCGACATTTTCGCTTGGTCGGCATGCCGATTGTCGATCTGCCGTTGCTATGGTGCAAAAGAATCCCAGCGTATATGTATATTGGGTGGCTTGGGCGGAATGCTGAACTTACTGCTGATATATCTACTTTCACGTACGACCTGCCACCATTAAAAGTCTTCATCATCCCCTTCTGTGGGATCATTGTAGCCAGTTCCAGGCCCAGCCAAACCGCTCAACAACATTAGCTTTGAGATGTATGGACTTCGACCTGGCAACCGAGGAGCTATCGTAATTACCGATCATGTCAAGCATTATGCCGATACCCGTTCACCGTCTGTCATCAAGGGATGACACTTCGCTTCTTTTTGTTTCACGTCGCCTTATTCTCCGAAAGGGGAGCCTCGACAGCTCCGCAGCACACAGGTATGGATCTTAACGGGTGTTGTCAGTGCGTTCCTTACCAAGTGCCGCGTTCTACCTGGCAGTAGAACTGCATTTCACATGCAGATTAAACATTGAAGGGAGCGCTTTAACCCCATTCCGAAGGAGATGCTGTCCTTGCAAACTCGCAAGCAGCGACTTCTTGGGCCTTGTGCTGACGTATGAAACTTGAACGTATAATAGAGATATAGAAACCACCAGATCCTGCTCCTCATCCACATACACGGTCGATAGCTTCTTGCCACTGCCCTTCCCTGCTGGCTTGATTTTCGCAAGACACTTCAGGTTTCCCAAGCGCATGGTGCGTACAATACTGCCCGAAGCTTGCAACGTCTACGATGGTGGAATATTCGCCCGGGTGGACAGTTTGGCTTTGAGGTTCCTCCAATTCACATTAAGTGTTTAGCCACAATGTTTCCACAGGTATCATGGTCGGTGCTATGTCCTGGAGCGCCCGTCACCGGTTAGCTGTATTATTTAGCCGGTGGCATTTTTGTATGATATCCACAAGCTTGAACATCCACGAGTGCATTGCAAAACAGCTCGTTTATTTAGAATCCAATTATTCAAGGAATTCCTACACACACCACACACACACACACACACACACACACACACATATATATATATATATATATATATATATATATATATATATATATATATATATATATATATATATATATATATTTATATATATTTATATATATATATATATATAGAGAGAGAGAGAGAGAGAGAGAGAAAATAAGGGTTGGCAGTCAAGAAAACCTCGGAAAGCAAAGGAGAGGTTGTGGTGGGTCATAGAAACAGATGAAGAATTTTTTGAGTCAGAAAGAAAGTGTTGAAAAAGGCCCGCCGGGTGGGATCGGGACCCATGACCTCCAGAATACCGGTCTGGTTCGATAACCACTACGATTGCGGCGGGGCTGTTTCCCCACCCCCTTCTTGGGTATTTATGTCAAGGTATTTTTCGTTTTCTGTACTTGGGGGTGGTAGGCAGCGCCACTCGGACTACTGGGGATGAAGGGGACCTTCTTTTAACCCCCGGGCCGTGACTCGAGTGTCTACGACATGTCGAGACTGGTCGACCAGCATTGAACCCTTTTAAGCTACCTTTGGCACCGAGACTGCCAGAACAGAGGCTCTCGCTAAGCATGTAGCGAATAAGAAAATGGGAAATGAGGGGCTCAGTGAAATAAAACAGAAAACAAAGATTGGCAGTAAAGAAAACCTCGGAAAGCAACGGGGAGGTTGGGATGGGTCATATAAACAGATAAAGAATTTTTTGAGTCAGAAAGAGAGTGGTGAAAAAGTGTCCACCGCTTGGGATCCGAGCCCACGACCCCCAGAATATCGGCCTGGAGCGATAACCACTACGCTACCAGCGGGGCTGTTTCCCCACCACATTCTCGGCTATTTATGTTAAGGTATGTTTCGTTTCCTGCACTTGGGGGTTGTAGCCAGCGCCACTCGGACTACTCGGGGTGAAGGGCACCTTCTTTTTAACGCCCCGGCCGTGACTCGAGTGTTTACGACATGTCCAGAGTGGTCGACCAGCGTTGAACCCTCTCCCTTAAGCTACCTTTGCCACAAAGACTGCCAGAACAGAGGCCCTCGCTATGTATATAGTGAATCAAAAAATGGGAAATATTGTCATGAATGGCACTTTTGTTTTACTCGGTACTTCCAATGATCAAGGCTATCAATAAGATTTAATGCGTCTAAACTCAAAGCTGCAGCCCAGGGCCCGTAAGGATAAGCGCTTGCCCAAGCGTTCTAGTCTTCTTTTCTCCCTCGCTGATGGTGATAGCTGCGGCATTTCTTCCCTGGCTTGCTGGTGGTGATAGTGGTGGCATTACTCCCCCCCGCTTCTGAGTGGGCATCGACTCGATGCTACGGACAGCGAAATGACATTGTTCAATGCGGATCACCATCTGCAAGATGGAACACTTCCAGTTCGATACGTGGGTTCGTAGTTCATGCCTGAACGTTCGTAGTAAGGCTTGAGCCGCACGACGTGTATCACTTCGGATCTTGGCCTTTGACAGGAGGCTGTGCGCGCTGTGTCAAGTTTGACTTCATAATTGAGGTCACCAATGCGGCGGAGTATTTTATAGGGGCCGAAGCACCGTTTCATAAGCTTCTCGCTCAGACCACGGCGCCGTACGGGTGTCCAAACCCAAACTCGATCACCAGGGGTGAAATGTGCGTCTCGTCGACGGAGGTTGTAGCGGTTAGCGTCGACGGATTGTTAATTTTGAAGTCTGATCCTTGCGAGTTGTCGTGCTTCCTCAGCGCGCTGTGCGACTACGTCCGCCTCTTCGTGGGTATGGTCGCTGGGCAAGTGGGGCAGCATTGCGTCGAGCATGGTGTTTACGTGCCGGCCGTGCGCCAAATAGAATGGAGAAAATCCCGTCGTTTCTTCAATCGCAGTGTTGTACGCAAAGGTCACGAATGGGAGCACTTTGTCCCGAGTTCGGTGCTCGACGTCTGTGTATATGGCGATCATATCTGTCATGGTCTTATTGAGGCGCTCTGTAAGTCCATTTGTTTGGGGATGGTATGGGGTTGTTCGACGGTGGCTGGTGTTACTCAAGTGGAGTATGTCCTGCGTCAGTTTCGATGTGAACGCCGAGCCGCAGTCAGTGATTAACACTTTGGGAGCTCCATGCCGCAAAACAATTGACTCAATAAAAAATTTTCCTATTTCAGCGCTTGTTCAGGAGCGGCAGCGCCGTAGACTCTGCGTAGCGGGTTAAATAATCCGTCGCTATCACAATCCACCGATTGCCTGAGTTGGACACGGGGAATGGGCCGAAAAGATCCATGCCAATTTGTTGGAACGCTGTTAGCGGGGACTGGATAGGACGTAGAAATATGGGCGGCTTTGTTGGCGGTTTCTTCCGCCTCTGGCATTCTCGGCATGTTTGCGTGTAGTGACGGACTGAGGCTAGTGTGCGGCTATATCCAAGATGTTCAACGGTGGGGTGGTCATGAGAAGCTTCGATGATTTCGTCGCGAAGGCTGTCTGGCACAACGAGAAGCCACGACCTGCCGTTTAAGTCAAAGCTCTAATTGTAGAAGACGCCCTGTCGAAGACAGAACGAGGACATGCTACGGGAGAAAACTTTGGGAAGGTTAACCTGTTGGCCTCGAAGGTATTCCATACGTTTTTGAAGCTCAGGGTCCTGTCGTTGCCGTGCTGCCATATTAGAGCCGTGTAGTATTCCCAGAAAGGCGTCGTCATCATCGACTTCCGGCAGAGCGCTCTCCACGGGGGCCCGAGACGGGCAGTCGGCATCACTGTGTTTGCGGCCCGACTGGTAAATGGTGGAAAAATCAAATTCTTGAAGGCGTAGTCCCCAACGAGCGAGTCGTCCGGCTGGGTTCCTCAGGTTGTCAACCCAGCACAGTGAATGATCATCTGTGACTACACGGAATGGACGACCATATAGGTAGGGACGAAACTTTGCAACTGCCCAAATGACTGCAAGACACTCCATTTCGGTAGTTGAATAGTTTTGCCCCGCTTTGGTTAGCGTACGGCTCGCGTAAGCGATGAGTCGCTCAGCGCCATCCTACATTTGGCTACGCACAGCACCAAGTCCTGCGCTACTTGCATCTGTATGGACTTCAGTTTCAGCCTCCTGGTGAAAATGGCCTAAGACGGGAGTCGTTTGCAGAGCGGATTTTCATTCCTCGAATGCGGGATGTTGTTCTTCATTCCACTCGAACGGGACCCGTTCTTTTGTAAGGTAAGTCACTGGGGCAGCTATCTCGGAGAAGTTCTTGACGAAGCGGCGATAGTAAGCGCACAGACCCAGGAACCTTCTCACTGTCGACTTGTCATACGGTGTTGAAAGGGCGCGAACCACTGCTGTTTTCGCTGGGTTAGCACTTACACCTGCGTTGCTAACAATGTGGCCTAGGACATTCAGCTCGCCGTACGCGAAGAAGCATTTTTTTTGGATTCAGCGTAAGGCCGGTGGGATCTAGAGCCCTCAGTACTTCTCTAAGTCGTCGTAAGTGTTCGTCGAACGTACTTGCAAAGATGACGACGTCATCGAGATAAACAAGGCAAGTTTGCCATTTAAGGCCGACGAGAACGGTGTCTATTACACGCTTGATGGTCGCTGGTGCTGTACATAGCTCGAAAGGCATCACTTTGAACTCATAGAGCCCATCTGTGGTAATAAAGGCCGTCTTTTCTCGGTCCCGCTCATTGTCACCCGCTTCCTTAAATTAGGGTGCACTGTCGGAAGATATGGGGAGTCGACTCATGAGAGCCAACAAACCCCACCGAATCCACAGGGTACAGGTGACAAAGGGGGTGGCCGTCTGATTTGCGGCTTTCGCCGACCAGAGCGGCAAGAATGAGCAAGAGCCTTGAACGGAAAACAGCACAAAGACTTATATTTAGACAGGCAAGTTACAAACACAAGCACGAGGTAACGGATCGATAATTGCAGACAACTTAGATGGAATTCAAATACAAGAAACAGTCCAATTCGACAAAAATGATACAAACAGGAGCGTTAACAAATGAATATTACGAATCGGAGCAGTTAACTAAAATAAAATGAACAGTTCGATGCATATGAGAGACAGAGTCCCAGCATATTCACCGACCGGGCCGGACGATGCACCGCTGTCGGAGGCGAGTCGGCTACCTGGGAAGCGTGGCTTCGCTGTAGGCCAGGCCGTCCGAGACGATCACGGTCATTCAAGGCCCGGGAGCACGTTGGAGTCCTCCAGGGCGCGGGTCGCCGATGGTGTGATGTACAAACTGGCAGGTGCAGTTGTCAATCACGACGTCCAAACGTAGCTGGCTTGCTTAGGCGCGGCTCCTCCTTTTATAACCGTGCCAGCGCGGAGGGGGAGAGCACAACACACAACGCGCCCGCCGCCGTCAGCGAATAACTTCACTCTTCTCCCTTCTAGAATCATCGCCGCTCTTTAGCACTGGCAAGGCCACGCGCACCTCCTCGAAAGTACTGGAAGCTTCGACGAAACCGGAGCGGCGGAGGTTTTATTTTTGTTGTTTTCTGGCCGGCCAGCCGGCGGGTGATCGTATTACCGCCTCTTCGTTCGCGAAAGTTCCAGCTTTGTCTCGGGGCGAATAGAACCGGACGAGTGTAAGAAGAATTAGGCGCTGTACAATAAATGAAAAATTTATACGGTACGTTTAGACGTCGTACGCTCGAGTTTGTGACACAGCCCCCCAGTTTCAGAATATTATGCAATAATATTCCCAAAACTCACAAAGTCGTGCGTACGCGTCGTTCACACTTAGTGAACCAAAGAGGCTGTGCCTACTAACACAGAATCGAGTACAGCCCAATGTTCTTCATAAGAATAATGACAGGTACAGAATTTGCGTACAAAACAGCGGTTTGGCGCAGATTTTTCAACAAATACACATCCTAGGGACAACTCATAAGTTGACGAACAATAAAGTTCTAGCATTCGAATTAAACCAGTGCCCATAATAAATGTCTGGCCAGTGGTAATTACAAGTGCGAAACTCATGAAAATACACCGTGCGCTCCAGTGCGACAGTCTCGTAGGCTCAAATACAATGAGTGTACGTCAGTACTCAGAAATACATACAATGTACTGATACAATGAAACGCATAAGAAACATAACTAATATGTTGTTCACAAACAATAACATGCAACCGCAACGTTCACGAATGTCACCACTAGTAACGCCAACAATACACGGCATGTGTACTCTAGAACAGTGAAAATAAAATTTACGCAGAACGCAACTAGTACGTGAATACACACTGTACAGCCAGAGTGACAAAATAAGTACAAGTTTCGCGTACAGTACGACAGAGAAACGTTGAATACAACGTTCGAGTATACAGTACTCGACGTGAAAATACAACTCTGTCTTACACAATTTCACTCTTATCCCACGTGCATACCTAAATTTGCATTCTTTATGCTTAGCCCGTGTCTATCGGGCGCTGGCGTAACTGCGCCTGCGGAATTTTTCTCTTCGGAGAAGTTACTTTCCAAATGTCGCACGGAGCGACAAACTCTTTCGTGACCGCCATGATACCGGGCTGGCGAAAATGTTTCACTGCCTGGGCCTTCACCTGGTGAACGACCCAGTGGCTAATAACGGCTCGGCGCTTCTTCCCACCTGTCCGTCGGGACAAATGGCAGTAGAGATGTTTTCTCTTACTCTTGAGCCCAAACCTGCACTCTTTGTTTCGGCAGCTCAGATGCTTTCCGAATTTCTGAAGGCCGGTTTCCCAACTTTTGTTCTTTCCACGACCTTCGGCACTTATTTTCCTTCCGTGCGGCTCCATCGCAGGGTCCGCAGACTTTGGGCGCCGGAAATGTGCCAGCTTCACTTTTTCCGGTGCTCGCGTTACGACGAGCACGGCTTCGCCTCTCTCCGAGGCCTCGAATTGGAGTTCTTTCGAAACAGCGGGTGGTTTCTCTCCCACCGCTGAAGTCACAGGATCGTCGCCGACGCTTATGTACGGCGCGTTCCCTCCGCGGAGTGCGGCTCCGCTTCGCACGGGGGTTTTAAAGTTGACCTTAGAGTCAGTCTCTTTGCTCCTCGAGCTGTCAGTTTCGAAAGCGACGCTAGTCTGCCCAGCGAATTCGCAGTTTCGAGCTGGATCTTCCTGCACAAAGAACGTGCAACTACCCGTGTCTTTCGGAAAGACAACGGTTTCCTCGGGCACTCTCCCCGCAATATCGGGTACCCCTTCGTCTAGAGGGTTCGGCCCCGACATCGTGATGGCATCCACAACCGGGATGTTATCTCCATCCTCAAGTTCTGCATCACCTGTAGGATCATCGTCCTTCCAGGCCTGAAGTGGTGCGCTTTCGCACAATTCTGGAGGTGTTTCCTCCTTGCTGATTGCGGATACTTCCGCCTCTTCACCTCCGGAGCTATCCTGGCATTCTCTTGCCTTTTTACGGTTATTACTTTGGCCACTATTCTCATCTCTCGAATTTTGACCATTGAGTTCATCTTTCCGATGCTCATTTCGCACAATCTCTGTGCTGCTATTCATGTCTGGAGACACGGCAGCCACAGCTGCCTCTCCAGCCGACTTATCGGGGTGTGGCTCCTCAATAAGTGGCTCTTCCACCTCAACGGGTGGCGGTTCTTCTGGGGCAGTTAAAGTTATCGGGTCGTCGGGATCTCTGACTCCATCGATGTTGCCGAGGATGAGGTCATACATGGACCTCTCCATGCAAAGGGCGGTTACGCTTCCCGTGTAGTAGGGAGTCTCCACCTCGATCTGAGCTACCGGCAACTCTCGCATTGAGCCATCCATAAAGTACACTGGATTTGTTTCCCCAGAGAACTCCTGCTCTTGGACTAAGTCCGTTCGCACAATAACTGTGCTGGTGCCGGTGGAGCGCAAAACGGTAATGGTTTTGCCTGACAATTTTCCCTCAACCACCGGCACTGTCTTCGACCCGAATGCCGTAATGGCACCCACGACGTGAATTTTCTTGCCCCTTTTCCGCTCCTCAGAGCTATCAGTAGCATCGTATTGCTTGGGTGCCCTGAGAGGTGCGCATTTGCGCAAATCCTGGCGCCTTTCATCGTTGCTGCTCCTGCATGTCGCAGCCTTATGTCCAGCCCGCCCGCACTTAAAACATCTGGAAGCACTATTTCTCTTAAAGCTGCTCCAGCAGTCCTTGGCAATGTGCCCAAACTTGTTACAAGAGTAACATTTCAGCGGGGGTTTTCGGCTGGTCCTACTTCGGTCCGCTACCGCGTTTCCGAAATTTACCTTAACCTTTTCAATGTTGGTAATGAGACAAAGGCGCCTATTTTCTCCTCTCATGCTCACATCTGCTGATGAGCAGTCGAGCTTCAAACGTTGAGCATCAGCATGTGCTCCTGTTCTCTCTAGCTCCTCTTTGCTTGCTTTCTCCTCTCGCTCCAACCGAAGTTGTCTCTGAAATTCTTTCTCTCTTTTCCTCTCGGCTTCTGTTCGTGCTGCCTGTCTTGCTCTCCTAACTTTCTCGTTTTCTGCTTTTTCTTTCTGAGCTACCCGCTTTCGTAATTCGGCCCCTGAGAGGCCCAGCTTTCAGCCCAATGCTACAATTTTCTCTAAATCCATGATTGCAAATGTATCGCAATCGAGTTACGATACCCTAGCCTCTAGCTAGGTATATCTACACAGAGAAAGTGAGCAAGAGCACCAACTTATAAGGATAGTAGCAACCTATGCCAAAAAAGTTCCAGGCTCTTTCTCCTCCCTACCGCTCACATCAGACGTCCTGTCGCGGACGCCAGAAATTGTCACCCGCTTCCTTAAATTAGGGTGCACTGTCGGAAGATATGGGGAGTCGACTCATGAGAGCCAACAAACCCCACCGAATCCACAGGGTACAGGTGACAAAGGGGGTGGCCGTCTGATGTGCGGCTTTCGCCGACCAGAGTGGCAAGAATGAGCAAGAGCCTTGAACGGAAATCAGCACAAAGACTTATATTTAGACAGGCAAGTTACAAACACAAGCACGAGGTAACGGATCGATAATTACAGACAACTTAGATGGAATTCAAATACAAGAAACAGTCCAATTCGACAAAAATGATACAAACAGGAGCGTTAACAAATGAATATTACGAATCGGAGCAGTTAACTAAAATAAAATGAACAGTTCGATGCATATGAGAGACAGAGTCCCAGCATATTCACCGACCGGGCCGGACGATGCACCGCTGTCGGAGGCGAGTCGGCTACCTGGGAAGCGTGGCTTCGCTGTAGGCCAGGCCGTCCGAGACGATCACGGTCATTCAAGGCCCGGGAGCACGTTGGAGTCCTCCAGGGCGCGGGTCGCCGATGGTGTGATGTACAAACTGGCCGGTGCAGTTGTCAATCACGACGTCCAAACGTAGCTGGCTTGCTTAGGCGCGGCTCCTCCTTTTATAACCGGGCCAGCGCGGAGGGGGAGCGCACAACACACAACGCGCCCACCGCCGTCAGCGAATAACTTCACTCTTCTCCCTTCTAGAATCATCGCCGCTCTTTAGCACTGGCAAGGCCACGCGCACCTCCTCGAAAGTACTGGAAGCTTCGACGAAACCGGAGCGGCGGAGGTTTTATTTTTGTTGTTTTCTGGCCGGCCAGCCGGCGGGTGATCGTATTACCGCCTCTTCGTTCGCGAAAGTTCCAGCTTTGTCTCGGGGCGACTAGAACCGGACGAGTGTAAGAAGAATTAGGCGCTGTACAATAAATGAAAAATTTATACGGTACGTTTAGACGTCGTACGCTCGAGTTTGTGACACTCATCGACGTCAATCTGCCAGTACGCACTCTTCAGGTGTATTGACGAGAAGAAGCGGGCATGGCGGAGCCGATCGAGAGTTTCATCGATGCGTTGAAGCGGGTACAGGTCCTTCTTTGTTAATTGTTTACCCGCCGATAATCTACGCAAAACCTGACTGTCCCATCCTTCTTCTTTGCAAGCACCACTGCTGCAGCCAAGGGACTGTTAGACGGTTGGATGACATCGTCCTTCAGCAGATCCTTCATCTGGGTTTGTATTGCCTCTTATTCTTTGGGCAAAACTCGGTACGGCGGTTGGTGAGTTGGATGCGTGGCACCATCAGTCAAAATCCGGTGCTTAGCAACGGTGGTTCGGCCAACTCCGGACGGCGTAGGAAAACAGTGACGAAATTCGTCGAACAGTGAAAGTAACTCACTCCTTTGTTGACCCCTAAGTTTTGAGTTCACTACAAGTTCCAGACTTCCTGCCGTTTCCGGCAGAGACGATGCATGTACCGGCGTCGGACACCACGTCAACAGCTGAGATTTTGGCGATGCCTTCCACGTGGGCTACGGCCATGCCCTTGGTCAGGTGCTGCGACTCGTTTCAAAAATTTGTGACCAGAACTTCTGCGCATCGATTTTGAAGCCGCAGTGGGCCTCTGGCGACCACAATTACCTTCTCCAGAAGTTGGATACTTCCTTCTAAGAGTGCTTCTTCCCCGTCAGGGAACGTGTCAACTTGCACCAGCAAGAAAACACTGCCCAGCGGAGGCAGGTTCAAGTGCTCCTCTAACACCCTGGCCAAGGCAAAACTAGGCTCGGAGTGGCTGCGTGGTGCATCCGGCATCCGCAGCGTGAGGCCGTTCGAGCCCAGTTCAATGACGGCATTATACTCGTAGAGGAAGTCCATACCTAGAATGATGTCTCGGGAGCATTTCTCCAGAACGACAAACTTCACAGGGCATGGCTCTCCGTGTATCTCGACGCGAGCATTGCAAAGTCCAACAGCCGTCACCAGGTGTCCTGCGGCGGTCCGTATGTCCGGGCCATCCAACGCTGTCATCACTTTACGTAGGTGACGGGAAGGCCTACCGCTCAGAACGGAGTAATCAACACCAGTGTCAATAAACGCTCTGACCTCGTAGCCGTCTATAGTGATCGACAGGTTGTTCAACGGCGCAGCAGTACGGGTGAAAGGGTTGCTGGAGTCGAAGTGGGAGCTTCGCGGCGTTTGTGGAGGTTCTTGATGGCTTTCGTCGTTGGCAACACCACCTCCAGGCGTTGCCGTACTTAGTTTTCCCGGCGAGGCACGGGTGAAAGGCTCTCTTGGCGAGACGAGCGAAGAGACGAAGATGGGCGACGGGGTGACGGCGAACGGGGTCCACGAGGAACGGCTGGGAAAGGCGGCGTTGAGCGTCGAAGGTATTCTTCGATTCCGTGGGGTTTCTGACCGTAACGTGGGCACAGGTCGCTTGTACGGAACCCGGCAAGTCCAAGCTCAGGGTAGGGGCAGCAGCAAAAGGTATGGTCTGGCTCCCCACCGTGGAAGCAGATTGGTCGGTTATCCCGTGTTCGCCAGTCATCCGTTTTTCGCGGGCGAAGCTGCAGTGGCCCCGGTGGGGGAATATTCGACGACTCACCGGCCACCCCCTGTGGTACCAGGTTTCAGTAAGGGGCGGCGACTGGCGAGGGTGGCTGGGAAGCCGGCGTGATGTAAGTCACACAGGCACGTTGAGGGACACCGTCGAGCGGAATTATGGGTGCGAAGGTTCACTGCAGTTCTTCTCTGAAGCAGGCCGCTGAAGTAGGCCACACGCCGAGGCGGGAAGTAGTAGTGCAAGCAGCAATTGTGGGGGAAGCCCCTAGCCTGTAGTAATAGTAACTCCTTGCCGCTAGCCCCTGTTCAATGTTTGTGGCTTCCGTCACAAACTCATCGACCGTCGTCGGTGGATGGCGAACCAGCCCTCCAAAAATGTCGCTCCTCACGCCTGCCATAAGGGCCCGCACCTTGGTTTCCTCAGTGGCCAGCGGATCCCCTCCTGTGCTCAACTGCAGAACGTCTTCCACGAAGCTCGTCACGCTTCCGGTAGGCCCTTCGGCCCGGGTCCTTAAGAGTTCTACGGCCCTTTGACGTCGAAAGCGGTTAGGGAAGGCTCGTCGAAGGCTTTCCTTGAAGGACTCCCATGACGTCAGACGCGCATCGTGGTTATTGAACCAGATACGAGCAGTTAAGTAGACGCTCTTGCGGCACAGGTCTTCCGTCCAACCATTGTGGCGAGCTACACGCTCGTACTGCTCAATCCAGTCTTGTACGTCATCGAAGTCTTCGCCATAGAACGTTGCAGGATTATGGGGCGCGATCGGCCAGAACATAATCGAAGGCCCGAACACGTCAGTCTGCTGTGACTGCGACGTCATACTAACTGCACGTGTGACCTGTGTCCTTTTGGAAACCGCGTCAACTGCCCGAATTACGGTGCTTGGCCCTGGAGACGTCGACTGGTGCGAACACCGGGCTCTTCGAGGAATGCTCGCCAGCCCGGACTTAGTATCGGGCTTGGCTTACGGGGCTTTGAGGGGGTACTCAGCATGAATGGGTTCTACCCCGGCTCCTCCACCACAAATGTCACGAATGACACTCGGTACTTCCAATGATCAAGGTTATCAAAAAGATGTAATGAGTCCGAACTGAAAGCTGCAGCCCAGGGCCCAAGCGGACGAGCGCTTGCCAAGCGTTCTAATGGTGATAATAGTTGCGCAAATATATATATATATATATATATATATAGTAAGGAATGCCGGCAGTCTACAACGCCAAAGAAGGCATAGGGGAATGGTTAGACACTTTGTTCCCGTTAGTGACGTTACATTATTTTTTTATTTTTTATTTTTTATTTTTAAAAAAAAATAAAAAAATAATATAACGTCACTAACGGGAACAAAGTGTCTAACCATTCCCCTATGCCTTCTTTGGCGTTGTAGACTGCCGGCATTCCTTACTGTATTTCCTAACGAGCCCCTCATTTCAGAGCCCTATATATATATATATATATATATATATATATATATATATATATATACATACATATACATATAAGACAGAAATAAAGGTTGGCATTCAAGAAAACAGCGGAAAGCAAAGTGGGGAGGGTAGTAGTAGTTCATTGAAACAGATGAATAATTTGGTAAGAAAGAAAGGTCGTGGGTTCGGTTCCCGCCTGGCGGGCATTTTTTCTCCACTTTCTTGCTTTCTTTCGAAATTTTTATCTGTTTCAATGACCTACTACATCCCTCCCCCCTTTGCTTTCCGAGGTTTTCTTGGCTGCCAACCCTTATTTCTGTCTTATTACAACGAGCCCCTCATTTCCTATATATATATATATATATATATATATAGGACAGACATAAGTGTTGGCAGTCAACAAAACCTAGGAAAGCAAAAGGGAGAATGTGGTAGGTCATTGAAACATATCAAGATTCTGGAAAGAAAGAAAGCAATAGGAGATAAAATGCCCGCCGGGTGGGATCCAAGCCCACGACCTCCAGAATACCGGTCTGGTGCGATGAACACTACGCTACCGGTCGTGAGTTCGGATCCGACCGGACGGGCATTTGTTGTCGACTTTCTTTCCAAACTCTTCATCTGTTTCAATGACCTTTCACATGCTCCCCTTCGCTTTCCGAGGTTTTCTTGACTGCCAACTTTTATTTCTGTCTTCCTTATAAGCCCCTCATTTGCTTATCTGATTCGCTATAGATGTATATATATAAATATATATATATATATATACATATATATATATATATATATATATATATATATATATATATATATATATATATATATATATATATATACATATGTATTTTTGGCGTCGCATTTTGTCCCTGAAGTTGACGCAAAAGAATAGTGCTTCTGCACGCGAAGAATTGTTGAAAAATTCCCCAACTTTTACGGTTTTGTTAAGGCAATATGACATACACCGTTAAAATGACGTGATATCTTTTTTTCTCCGCATGATGTAAATGTGTGATCAGAACCTTTTTGTTTAGCAAATGCAAAGAGTTTTGTCGTGGACCAATAACTAAAATGTTCATTATCTTATCGTTTCAGGTAGCAATACCAATGAAAACATGGCCTCCTTCATGGCGAAGCAGTGCAAGCTATGCCGTTGGGTGTGCAAAATTTGTGGCGTATGGTTCATTCAAAATGTTGATAGTAATAGCGAAAATGATAAGATAATTACATGGAAGAGCTTTTACGCTGTGCACTGCGCATGTTGCTTGGCATTAGGAATAATCGGGGGCATCTTTCAGTACTGCTACACGCCAATAGTAGTTATATCTAAAGTTCAGGCATACACTCAGTATCTTTATGTCGTATTCTATTCTCTTACTTCGCTGAGAATATGCCTGAATATATTGGCTTTCGCGACAAGTTCAAATTCTCTGCTGAATTTTTTCAAGCAGTCAGCAGTGCACGAGCGTAGTGTGCACTTTTCTGGAAGAAGAGGGCGAGGACAAAATGTGTCCCGCTTGGCCCTTCGTTGTTTTCTCCTCGTGGCGTTCATTACGAGCATTTGGAGTGCTTGCCAAGTGTCTTTCCGCATGCTGGAAGCACTTGAATATTCTGGTATAACAAGTTTGTTTTTCAAATCTGTGCTGGTCTTTGAGAACTTTCTGTATTGTGCCTACAACGTGGCAAACTTCCTGATGTTGAGGCCGTGTTCCGAAGTGCTCGCTTTGTACATTCGGCATCAGCGTAGATTTCTCGAGGCTATTGTTCACGGCAACGGTAACAAATCATCTCAAAGGCAATTAAACAAACTACGACAAGTCGCAATCAATCTATGGAATATCAACTGCCTGAGAGAAAAGCTTAACAGAATGTGGCAGTACACGCTCATGGTTTCCGTAGGGCTCGCTCTCTGCACTGCTTCCATAGGCATCTATACGGTATTCGACCAAGACATCCCGATGTCTGAGCGTGGTCTGACGACATTCTACGCTATTTCACTCGCCGTAGACGTCGTTGACATCGCTCAATTGAGTCAAGCCATGGGCAACGAGGTAAGAAATATAATAAATCTTTGTACGTGAATTCCTTGCATCTACAGTGGCGACGAATGTTCTTACCGGTACTATGGGAAGAAGTAACTGAGTAAACCTCAAGTGTTTATCGTCTCTATTGAGCAAGTATCAACTTATGTTTCCCGCCATTCTGCGGGTAGTCTTGACGAGATATTTTACAGAAAGATTTAGTCACCCCAATTGAAACAGCAAGCTGCTCATCCGAACTTGAGGTATGAAATCTGTAGCAATTTGACGAGAGATATTGATGCACTTGGGTGTTTTTCATGCACAAGAGAAAAATCAAAGCCCTGTTATTAGCCACACTCCGAGTTTTCAATATCAGAAACTGCACATCTTACCTTGAGTTTATATCGGCGCGTCACACTGACCTAATTTGTCACATTCAGGACAAGAAACACCAGAGAGTTGTCCGGGTTTCGTACCAGCTTGTGCAGAAACGACTTAGTGACATTTTGACACAATTCTAGCGTTGGCACTTCATGAGCGCGAGTAGTACAGCATTCCTAGATCGCATAGTGGGCGTTTGTTTATTTTGTAAAAAAAACCTTCTACATCTACCAGCCAACGTTCATTCATGGCATGCGAGACAAGAAACTCCCCATGCGGCTGGGAAGAGGCAGGGCGGTTTTCACTCATGGAGCACAGTGTAGGTAGCGTGGTGAAGGGTTACCAAGCGTTCCGCGCGAGCAGACGCCTGCACACACCGGCGGGCGCGTTGGCGGCGCGGCATGTCGTCTGCTTAAGGTATACGGTTGTTTTGGGCCTGTTTTGGCGCAGCTTCGCGTCCACTGTGCGCTTCCTTCGCACGGCTTCATTACCTTGTTCGACTGGCACTCCTGCGTAACCCGGACCCGATGAAATGAAGTGTTTGTACGGCAAATATACGTTATGGATTAATTTGCAGGGCAGCAACACAAAGCGCACAGACCACATATAGACATCTGGCCGTTAGAGAAATGTTACTTTTTGCGCACCGCTTGCCAAGAATAGCACTCCGTTTTTTTTAAATTGCTGAATGCCAATTCAGTTGTATTTTAACAGGTACAGTGGAACCCCGCTGATACATCCCCCTCACGCCGACCCGCTTTTTACGACAGATCACCGCGGTCCCGGGAAACTCCCCATAAAAACAATGTGAAGCGCGGTAAAGCGCGGTAAGCTTCACCGCGTCCGTCGTGTGAAGCACGGTGCGCTTCATACGACGGACCCTGGTGCGGATAAACGGCATTTTTCCCATATTTCACGTCGCTTCGCCGCCTCGAACCGACCTTCTTTATTATGAACCTCATTTGACGCTGCTTGATGTGCAAAGGTCTGCAGGTGGGCCTGACCACTTGCTGAACAGACACAAGCAAGCAGGCGGGTACTCGTGAGTGGGCGTTACCCTGCGACGGCCACACTCGGCAACAGTACGCCAGCGCGCCAAGCGCGAGAAGTCGAAGTTTTGCTGGTAGGCGGACGATGAATTTGGAGCTTCCGTCGAGCCACCGGTGAACGCGCAAAAACATGCTACGCCACCCCACGGCAATGAACGAACAGCCGCTTTCCCCGCCCGGTCGATCCGAGTTTCTTCCTTTCACGACGCTCTATGTGTCAAATTTCGCTCCTCCACGGTAAGGATGGAGACACGTACCTGTTGGCACCGCCATTCTGGGTCCCACGCTTAACGCAGCAGCAAGTCACTGTAGCAACTGCAGTGAGACCACGTTTAAGTTTTGCAGCAACACGGTTCACTCGAGAAGTTTGAATCATCTTACCTATTTCGCGTTGCTTGACCTCGTGGGAAAATAAAACATGTATATGGACTTTGACCCAATAGCCACGAATGTCGTTTTTTTTCAACTCCGCTTGTGCTATCTATCGTTCCTTTTGTATGGCATTGACAGTTACACACTCGCCCTTTTTCATCTCAATATACTTGACAACTACAACGTCGGCCTTATATAGTGCGCGCAAGGCGCGGGACTTGCGGGTTAGCTGAACGCCATGCAAGGGAGGAGGGCACAACATCAGGGTTGCTTTTTTTAACTTGGTATTTCAGCTAGAGGTTCCAAAATCATGCGCGACCGCATTAAATATAATAATTTAAATAGGTTCTTAGCCCACCTGTCGCGTGAGAGCGTCTACTAGGCCGGAATTTACCGGCATCCCGGTCGTGCGACACCCCGATCATACGACGCTTTCTGGGGATCCCTTGAAAGTCGTATTATCGGGGTTCCACTGTATTAAAAACGGCGAAAGGCGCAACTTGTTCGGATAAATAGCTAGTATAAACGTTCGCACAGCTTTTTCGCAATTTTTCACACTTACTAAACCAGCTATTTTAAATTGGTATAAATGGGAAGCACTAAGGTCACATGTCGAATGGTTTCGGTGTATGCGCTTGTGAAACGCGGTGGTGTAGCCCCGAGCTAGAAAATGAGGATGGCTAGGCTCCGCTGTTTCACCTTTCGAAAGGCGCTCCTTTCCGTTTTCGTTCCGCCGACGAACGGCCGGGCTAGAGTGGCGGCGTCCGCCCCTCTAGCCCCGCCGTGGCCGATGCCGATTCGTTCGGGACGCCGCCCACGCAAATTGCAGGTAACGGCTTGCAGAATTTCTGGTTTCACTCTTTGTAGAGAAACGTGTGTGAATTGAAGGGACGTCACATGGGCAATTGATAGGGGTGTTGTTTCAAGCTTTGCTTTCCGACCACCTTCGCACCATGGATTGTAAACAATTTTTTTACGCGTGCACGGCGCGTCACTCAGTGAGGAGAGTGCGGGATGGGTGGGCTGATGATATGAAGGAAAAAAATTGCCCCCACCTCCCCGAAGGGAATCGTGAGGAAGTGCGAATGCATTTCTTGCGCCGAGAGTACACGGCGTAGTAATTCTGACATCGCCTTGAGAGGCGCCCAGCCAGCGAACGGTCTAAACTGGAGCAGAGCGAGCAGGAGACTGTAGCGAGAGAGCGCGCGCGAGCCGACCCACGGAGGTCTGGCGGTTTATCGCTGCATATAAAGGGGGGTACGCCGCGCTGAGCGCGCCCAGCCAGGTGGCTGAGAGAGAAGGTGGGCGCGCGAGAGAGAGGGGTGCGCGCGCAGCTGCAGCCAGCGAGGAGAGAGGAGGAGCGAGCGAAGGGGGAGGGGGACGCGCGCAGCGGCGCACGGCAGCTGCCGGGAGAGGAGGTGGTGCGTGACGTCACGGCGCGGGTGAGGAGAGGGATGCGCGCGGCGCACAGCGCCGCGCCGCGAGGGAGCGGTGAGGGCGTGGCGTCACGTGGTGAGTGACGTCACTGCGCCGTTGCTACCGACGCTCCTCTCCGCTCTGCGCCGTTGCTAGGGAGAGCAGGGCTGCGGACGCCGCCGCCGCCGGCGGTGGATCGTTTGGGGTCGCTTATAAAGTGCATCGCACTTAAAATCTTACGAAATGCCCCCTGCTCTACCGTGAATTGCGGAAGGGCGGGCAGTCACTCGGCTTTTGATAGCCAGTGTAGGCCCACAGCAACAGCGTCGCAGCCAGGGTGGACAAAGGCTGGATCTACCAAGAGCCGACCTCGGTGTGGCGCAGCTTCTAATAATCGGTAGCAGCAGACGGATACTACGAGAGGAAAAGAGAGTGAAGGCGAAGGAGTTGTCTACTCTGCCTTAAGTAGGAGAAGAGGGGGATTCCTCCAAAGAGGATGGCCTCTCTTAAGAATTTCTTTTCCCAGTTCCGGGTAACCCATCCCCATACGTTGTCCGCTGGCGTCCTTCTCTGTCTCTTCTTTTTCCTGTAACTCGGATTATGCTAAAATATATTTGCTGCCATGTGCCGGTGATCGCCTCGCAAGTTGTTTGATTCCAATGGCCTCAAACAAGAATCGTTGGACCTTCAGTACCTTAACAATAATAGCCCTATCAAGTACAGAGCTAAAACAGTTAAATTGGTAAGAGATACCTGAGGGTAAGTAGAAAACCACAAACGCCTCGAGTTATCAAACGGGCGATTATTGGAGGAAGCTTTTGAAACGTAGAAACAGCAGTGAAGACAGGATATGTTTTGGTCAGATAATCTGTGCAGAACATCTGTAGTTCTTTCGATGTAATAAACATGTGTAATTATTTGGTGATAATATGACAAGCTAACTATTTATTCAGAGAAATAAAAAATGACCGGGGATCATTACGGCTTCTATTTTGTCGAAGTGCGGTTCAACCCATTTTAGTGCAACGAACGCGCCTCACTGGCTCGGTGCCTAAGGCGTTATGCTGCTAACACAGAGGACGCGGAGTTGAATCCGGCCACATCTTCCGCTATTGAGACGGAAAGGTAAAGTGCAGCAGCCTGGTTGTTACAATTTCGGGGCGCGATAAACGTCACCCTTGTGATCAAAATAAATCGGGAGCCCTGCACTACGACCCGAATTATTCCCGTGGTACAGCTTCAGCCGGTAAACTCCCCCATTTTAAATTTCAACTTTAGTGCAACGAAATAGGCGCCACCGTAAATTACGAGCTTCCATTTTCTATTTGTGACAGTCTCGCCAATTCACCTCGGCACTGCTGTGCATACTGCTGCAACATTTTGCAATTATCAAGAATACGCTCACAGCTATGTGTGTGTGCGTGTGCGTGTGCGTGTGTGCGTGTGCGTGTGTGTGTGTGCTTGTGCGTGTGCGTGTGCGTATGCGTGTGCGTGTGCGTGTGTGCGTGTGTGTGTGTGTGTGTGTGTGTGTGTGTGTCTGTGTGTGTGTGTGTGTGTGTGTGTGTGTGTGTGTGTGTGTGTGTGTGTGTGTGTGTGTGTGTGTGTGTGTGTGTGTGTGTGTGTGTGTGTGTGTGTGTGTGTGTGTGGTGAGCAACAGGGATGCCCATTGAGAATATCCCCCGTGAACCCGGCATCATCATCATCCATTGTGGTGACCAAGAGGTACGCGACTCGATCACTTCTAGACAGCCGCCGACCGTCATTATCTGTGGATAATCATCAACATCGTGCGTTCGCCCTTCTCGGAACGTTCGGAGTCAGCAAGCTAATAAACGCGGTCTCCAGGAACAACCCGTCTCTCTCAATATACATATGTATATGTCTCAGTTATCACAGGAGCAGAATAATTGGAGATCTGTGGGGGAGGCCTTTGGCCTGCACTGGGCGTAGACATGATGAGGAGGATGATACATAAACGACACGGAATGGCAAACCTTTATTCAGCGCTAAGCCAGTACCCTGTTTTATTTTCGCCCACATTAATTCGCCTTTCGAATTTGGTTTAAGTGTTAAAGATTTGTACAAGCTAGTTGCCACTTTTGGCTATCCGCATACATTATTCCATAAGTAGCCCTAAAGGAAACCGCTTAGGAGCGGTAGTCTCACTTGCAAAATACGGTGATGATTTGATAATAAGTAATATATTGGCGCAATTAGCGTATTATCGTACTTTTTATACAGAGGGTAACACGAGTCCATACACTAATCGTTATATTATGAGGAGGAGTGAGAGATATTATGGCAACTTACTCCCGAATTCGCTCCTCATGTACCCAGTTAATATATAGGGAGTTGAGGTGAGACCAGGCCCAAAGTACTGAATAAATAACTGCAGGCACGCCACACAGTTCTCGCGCTCCTCAGTTTCCTTCTGGTATTTCTGGATTCAGTGAAATCTTATTTTTTTTATTTACATGACACTAGACCAATTGAGTATTCCAAGAAGGACGTGCAAAACTTTAAAAAACATACACACACAATGCAATACTATACAATACACAATTGAATAAATACAATAAAAAAACATCAACACAAAATTCCCTTGGAGACATACGAAAGAAACAGCCAAGGTGAAATTTAGATTAAAGTAGGCGTAACAGGGTTTCCAATTTGCATAAAACAAGCCCGGTAATAAAGGACAACTAAAAAAGGCGTCGTTAAAGTGACAATGGCAAGTAATTAAATGGTGCTAAAATTTTCCTGTAAGGCTTTCGGGAAATTTAGACTAAAAATTCGTCTTCGCAATTGGTTCGATTCTTGCAATTTTATTAACGCCTTCCTTACTTTTCGCTTCCCGAAGTACAGAAATTATGACGTCAGCATTTAGTTCGCAGCTGTCTTAGAAGCCATTGTGAAAGATCATCAATGACACTGCTGGCAATTTTTTGCAGGGTAATGGTTTTTAATAATAAAACCACATGCCACACATTTGCAAATGTTTTCTCTAGAGCTGACTTTCTTGGTAGTAGTAATAGCAGGATGTTTAAGCTTTTTTTGCCGTGCGTGGCTAGACCGCTTAGCTCGTTTTAAATATGTTTTTACTGTTGAAGTTTATAATGTTATAATAATCCGCGAAAAGCCAGAATATTTCTATATATGATGAAAAGTAATTATGGAACACTCAAATGTGACTTGGCAGTTCTTCGCGTTTTTAGTGGGTGATACTGGTAACCTTAACAAGCGCTCGCGTTTGGGTGCGTGATTGTAGCGTCAAAATGATCAACGAAATTTAACTTGAATCTGAGCATGCCTTAGCCACAGGTAATGAATGAGTGAACACATCAAGTTTTACCCGACGTGACCAATGGTGTAACAGCAACTATTTTCATGGGGCCTAAGTTTGAAGACGAATAGCTAACGTATCCTTCCAAAGCCCTCATGAAGCACCTACTTGCATTAGCTCGCCTTTCAGATAAAACATTCTCAGTGACGTTTTTAATTCCAGCATTTTTATGTCGCGTTTTGTTATTCTACAGTGCGGGAAAGTTTTTTACGCCTCTGTCGACGCCTGTAAGAATATAATGGGCCATAAATGAGAGCGGTGTGTTGGCTTGCTTAAACATTGTTAATGGATTATAGCTGCACTGGTAATTCAGCAATGCTGTTTTCTTTTATGTCATACCACGTGCACGTTTGATTCCTTTCACAGTTTGGATGTGTGGAGCAGTTTTTTCCTTAATAGGAAGGTGGCGTGGTAGTAATGTTTGCCCAACACACTAAGGCTTTCCGCCCTTTTTCAGTTGCGAAAGGCAAGAAGAACTCTGTTCAAGACTCGAATATTCTTGGAGACCGAATCCTACTACAATCAAGTACGAACGTTTTCTACGACATGCTTTAAATTTACACGTACCTATCAGACACACGCACTAAATACTTTATTACTGTATTTTTTTCTTTAAATGTTTATCTCCGCGTAGGTATGCCGTCTTTGCGATGCCATAAACCCCAAGGAGATGCTCTTGACAGCCGGCGGATTCTTCTCCCTGGATCTTCCACTGATTGTTTCGGTACGTAACCTGATTGAACGCGCGCGAAAGACAGTACGATTATCGAAACTGTATTACAAATTTCCCAGATATTCCCCAGTAACAATGAAAACAGCTTTAAGAAGCTGACGTTCATTTGGATTGTTTGTTTTCTTTCGGTTGCGACACCAACCCACTTACTCAGGAGTCGGACGTATACACGCAAGGGCGTTGGCAAAATATTATATGAACAACCGTTAGAAGCTCACGGCCCATCTTCAATGACTACAATCCCTGATTTGGCTGCGACATCTGAAAGAGGACCCTGGTTTCGCGCAAAAGTTCCTGGAGATTGGCCGGTCTTGATGACCGGAGAGAAGGGAGGTCTGTCGTTTATTCAGCAATTCTCATTGTCATCGACGTCGACATAAGTAGCCATATTTATGCTTTCACATATCAAACAGAGGTGAGACTCACGCATTCCGACATCATGAGAGGAAGCGTAGGCTCCACAGTACCTTCTTCTTTCATTAATACGAATAAAATCAAAATTCAGATTGCACCACGTGTGCTTAAGGCAGCGAAATATCATATAAATTGATTGATTAGCCAGATTGATTAGCCAGTATTATATAAATTGACTTGATTAGCAAGTAAACAGAACGTTTGAAAAACGACGGCTTATCATGCCAAAATACACACAGGTCGGGACGTAATCTTTGCTGAAAACATGATATCGTGCTTAGTTACTTAAGCATTCATCATCCCAGAGAGAACAGTGCAGGAAAAGAAGGGAACTGTTGTCTGTCTGATATTGTGTACTTAATGTTGCTGAGCCCCAGGAACAAAAGTGTCCAAAAGCGAAAGTTAGGGCAATATAAAACGAGTACAGCAATTACTCCAATAGCTTAAATACAACTCAGATGAGGAATAAGGGGTACTCCCTTGTATAAAAACTGCACCGGCAGAAATCTTAAATCTGCGTGGCTCTAATATGGTGCAGTCTAAAAATGTCTAATTTGGAACGGCTCTGTGCTCGCAACCTTTGTTAAGCAGATTCTTCCCATCACTAAATTTCCATTGATGCCCGGCGAAAATAATTATAGACCTACGTTGCTAGAAATTACTGCGCGAAATAAAATAGTAATACTGCATGAGCACAAAGCGGTCCCCGTAAGTTAAAACCGTTAGTATCCTTCAGGGAAAAAATGGGGCAGCTTGTACTAGTGGTACAATACTGGATGAACCACAGAGCTGGCGGCCCCCCTTCGCTTAGGCGGATACCCGGCTGTGGCTCCTCGCATAGATTTCCCAACTTCCCGCTAAAATTTCTCTTTTACTGGCTGGCCCGGGTCGCTTTGCCCGGAAGCTTTCAGATCTCTGCTAAAGTAGACCGCGTTAGGATACGCTGAAACCACTGCAACCGGCTTCGCGAACTCGGCGTCTGTTCTACCCGCTTCAGGCGTGAACGCACGTGAAATGGTGTGAAAAAGAGCACGCGAGAAATCACGCGAGGAACGCTGGGCATAGTGTTGTCCAAGGTCGAGCTGGCCAATGGCGGGCGCTCCTTGCGAGGCGCATGCTTACGTGCGCTAGGTTTTTTTAACTTTATAGAGCTCCTCATGCGGTGCAAGCCCAGGCGTAAGTCGGTCAGACGCCGGGCGCTCCTCTCGAGGCGCACACTCACGTGCGCTCGGCTGGGCTGAGAGAGAGAGAGAGAGAGAGAGAGAGAGAGAGAGAGAGAGAGAGAGAGAGAGAGAGAGAGAGAGAGAGAAACACTTTATCGGTGAGACAACGGGTTCAGGTTGGGGGGAGGGGGGGTGTGACCTCAGCCCAAATGGCCGAGGCGACCTGTAGTGCCCGTTGCGTCAGGGTCCGTTGATCCATGAGGCAAGAGCTATTCAAGGCCTGCTGCCAGTGGGTGGGGGTGAGGAAAGGGGGGTAGGGGTTCACGGGGCACTCGCATCAGGAGTGGTATAGCGTGTCGAGGTTGTGGCATCTCGGACACTCTGCGGAGAGGAAGAGGTGTGGGTGGGAGGGCTGTAATTGCGTGTGATGGGGGAAGGAGTGGGTTTGTAGAGTTCGCCACATCTGTGGTTCCTCTATCGTAATTTCGGCGTTTGGCGGGGGTAGTGTTCTGCGGGTGAGGCGGTAGTGTTGCCCTTCTAATAGTTGCGAAGCGCCTGCTGTGAATCCGATAGCACGACGGTCGGTGTTGGCGTCTTGGTTATGGCGAGAGCCAGAACTGTTTCTTCTGCAGTGGTGTCGTTTGCGGTACAGATGAAGGCTTTGATTGCTGTTTGCGGTTCTGTGGCGGAGGCGATGCCTGCGATTGCGAAGGGTGCTCTGTCGGGGTACCGTGCAGCATCTACATGCACAGTGTGTTTGTCTGGTGGATAGTGCTGCGAGTGGTACTGCGCGGTTGCCTCTCTTCTTCCCGCGTGGAAGGTCGGGTGCATGTTTCTGGGGATGGGTTTGACATTGATTAGGGCTCGTATGTGTCTTGGTATCCTCGCCCTAGCGGAGTCCGTCCTGGGCGGTTGTATTTGGATCCGCTGCAGTATGTACCTTCCCGTCGTGGCCTGCGCCAGCCGGTGTATCTGTGCCGTGCGATGGGCATCGATAACGGCTCGGCTGAGCTTTCTGGGATATCTCTACGGAATAAAAGCCTAAACAGCTCTGATGTTAAAATTTGGTTTGCAACTGACCAAAGCAGTCAACGGCGCGTTCCAGGTGACGGGTGTTGTAACACGTTAAAAGCTGTATACATGTGCCCATTTTGCACATTCTGACTTGTAGGTACGCGCCACACCAGGGGTTCGTATTTGTTTTATGGTGAATGCAATAATTCGCGTCATGGGAAAACGGAAATCCTGGTATAGTGCTGTTTTGGGCAATACTAGGGAAAAACGGAAAACAGACAAATAATCTATAGAACCGCCACCAACCTTCGAATCCAAATTACGTCAAATAACACAAAAAATGGCAACATCTGTGGGTATTTATGTAGTGGCCGAAAGAAGACACGGATAATATTCACCGGGATCATATGCCCAAATACAACTTGAACTCGTAGGGAGGATTCTGTGCGAACGCACTTGGCCCGGTTTAAATGCATTAATCCTCCTCCGGTGGTAGTAATCTACCTCAACGTCGATGTTTCTAGAGCAGGCATTGTTCGGTCGATTTATTCAGAGTTCAAGGGGTTTATTCTCGACAAGCGCCTAATCACCACCATAGTGTGTGCGTGGAGCCTTCACATTTTGCAAAAACAGCGCTCAATACGGGACAGAAAGAAGGAGGCTACACACACAGCGCTGACTACCAATAAAGTGTTTATTTGCCTCTCAGCAATATAAACGAAAAGGTTACACCAATATAAGGGCGGTAAGATTAGAGAAACATGAAAGATTACAAAAAACGTTACACGTATAAACAATAAACAGCACCTTGCGTTATCATATAACTTGTTACTTGCTTTTCTGCGTCAGAAACAGTGTTTCTAGAGGAAGTACAGAGGAGGTTGATAGTTGTATCAGTGAAGGCGTTGACATTTTGAAGACTTCCCCAAGGAATATGCCGTTGGTATCTCCAGGCAAAACTGTTGCACTTCTACGGGAAGCCGACCTTCGTCTGTTGCTTTCTGACAAGGAAGGGGGCTTCGATGTTATGCCCAAAGCAACGTATGAAGAGAAGGCAAAGGAGGCAATATTGAAAAACTTCCTCCTGCTGCAAGACGTCAAGCCAGAAAGAGTGAAGAATCAAGCAGCCAGTGAAAATATGTGAAGAGCTGCGCTTATCGAAGTTGGCTGCCTCGGGGAAGAAAAGCACCTCGCTCTGTTTGGAGGTGTTTTCCAACGCAAAAACGCACAAAGAAGGTTGCCCTTTAAGAGTGGTCGTGTCCGATAAAAGCTCCTGGCAACACCGAGTAGGCCTGTTCTTGCACCAGTGTCTTTCCTTGTTGTCAGTGAACAACCCGTATCATGTAAGCAGGCAACAAGACGTATCGGAGCTTCTTATGAAATACTGTCCTGCGGGGGTGAGTATGTTTTCGATTGACCTGAAGAACATGTACCACTCGTTGCCACATGCATCCATCTGTGAGGCTGTTGATTAAGCAGTTGAAACAGCAGGAACTGTTCGGTTCCAGAATGCTTGCGACATCGGTGTGGGTCGGTTGCTTGAGCTGATGTCTTACTATTCGCAGTCTACATTCGTGGAATCTGAAAGCAGCCTATATGAACAGTAAAAAGGTGTGTGCATTGGCTCGTCCTTAGCGCCCATACTCAGCGACCTTGTTCTAGCCCGCTGCGATAGGCTTTTACAATCCGCTTCACAGGGGTCGCCAGTCGTAAAAATTTTCACCATCTTCCCGTAGGGGAACCCTGAATAGTACGCGAAGCAGCCATGGGGTCGACTCAAGTTCCCATTAGTTTCCAGTTCGATCGCGGCATTGCGGGAGGAGAATGGGGGGAGCGGAGCGCGTGCACGCATCATTTATACCGCGGAGCTACAGTGGCGCCCCCCCCCCCCGGAGTATGCAGCGGCTACCTTCGCGTCTCTAACCCTAAGCTGCTTCGCAGTATCGCGCGCGGAGCCGCAGGTGTTGCCATTCGTTGCGCAATCCCGGAGAGGAGAGGAGCTTCGGAGAGGAGAGGAGGACTGCCGGAGAGGAGAGGAGCGTCGGAGAGGAGAGGAGGAATGCCTCGCATACTACTCAGTGTTCCCCTACGAGAAGATGACTATGGTGGTTGAACACGAAGCTCATGGATTGTTTGGATTGTTTGGTTGGCCAATCCCTAGGGCCATCCTGTCACAATCATCATCAGCGGTGCCTGACCACGCATGCGCAGTGGGGGTGCGGACTGCGGACAACTACAACGACGAGGGAAGGATGGATTTTTTGATTGGCCAATCCCTAGGGGCATCCTGCCACAATCATCATCAGCGGTACCTGGCCAGGCATGCGCAGTACCGGTGCGGACGGTGGACAACGGCAACGACGAGGGAAGGATAGATTTTTTGGTTGGCCAATCCCTAGGGGCATCCTACCACAATCATCATCAGCGGTACCTGGAAAGGCATGCGCAGTGGGGGTGCGGACGGCGGACAACGACAACGACGAGGGAAGGATGAATTTTTTGGTTGGCCAATCCCTAGGGGCATCCTGCCACAATCATCATCAGCAGCACCTGGCCAGGCATGCGCAGTGGTGGTGCGGACGGCGGACAACGACAAGAGATGGAGGGACACAGCCCCGAGGATGAGATGCTTCGCATCTAAAAGTGTTTTGCTTTATAGATGATTTTTTTATTGTCTTCGAAGCTGCAGGTGATGACACTTGCAAACGTGTACATGATGTGCGGAGAACCTTCTCTACCCATTTGATGTGGTTTGAGCTGAAAAAAGAAACGCCAAGAATCAGGACCTCCAATTCTCGGACATGAAGCTGCATATAGAGGAAGCGCACTTATGCTGGAGCTGCGCCCCAAGATCACAGAAGGCACTACTGCCTTTCACGTCTGCTCACCCTAAGTTAGTAAAACGCAGTGTCGCCACGGCAGCTTTGAAAAATGCCTAGCATATGTCTTCCAACGATCACGTGAGTGACAGCTTTCAGGCGCAGGTGGGCCGTTTGCGCTCAGCTGGGTTCCCTGAACCCGTCCTCCAGACCATCGGCAACAATATTTGGCGGGAACTGCGCACTCCTTCATATATACAAGAACCTGAGACAATGATAAGACTGCTGTGCCGCATTATATTCATGGTGTTAGCCACAGGCTGAAGAAGGTTGTGGGAAGAGCAGGTGTGTGCCTGGTTTTCTCGGCTCCCAACAAACTCAGCAAGATGTGTGCGCGAGTTAATGATGGTTCGCCTTCCCATAGAGATTGGGACATAAACCACATGCGTGCCTTCACCAAGGGCAGGGCCGGCATGGTTTACTCCATTCCGTTGAACTGTTGCCGCCAGTATGTAGGCCAAACTGGGCGGTGCTTGAACGTACGGCTTATGGAGCCCGAGTTTCATTGTGAAAGCAAAATCCAATGGCTTGCTCCCCTCGTATGTATCGTCCTGAAAGTGCACTCCTGAATTTAAGCAGTGTAAAGTGATAAAGCACTTCGGAAATCAGCGCAAGCGTGGGCTGCTGGAAGCATACACGATTTATAAGAGTGGCACTGACTGCGTAAGCACCCCTCTGTTGCCTTGTGTCCAAAGGAGATAGCGTTTATTGAGGACTAAGCGAAATAGTCGAACTAGTAATTTGATAACGCAAAGATGCTGTTTCTTGTCTATACTTTTAACGTTTTTTGTAAGCTTTCATGTTTCTGTATTCTTTCCGCCCTTACCTTGGTGTAACCTTTTCGTTTATATTGCTGAGAGGCAAATAAACACTTTGTTGGTAGTTAGCGCTGTGTGTGTAGCCTTCTTCTTTCTGTTCCGTCTTGAGCGCTGTATATGTTTGAAGTATGAACCAACAAGCCCAAACACGTCCATTGCTTCACATTTTTCCCACGCGTGCGGCACCGACTTCTGCAGGGTACCATTCTAAGAGCATACGCGGGTCATCAGTCTTATTTGCGGCAACCCGGACGTGGGTCGTCTCAAATAAAGTTTTACATTACTCTCTCTTCAATTTTTGATTAATCACCCATAAGTGTAAGTTTCACAAGTTGGTTGGATCCAGGTGTTGTTTTTTTCATCGTTGACTTCAGCAGGGACGTCATTAAACCTGAATAGAATTTGCTTATCATGTTTATCTGAGCAAATTTTGACTAGAGGAGGCACACATGTTTAGCACGGTGCGAGGAGCTTTCTTAACTTCTTGGCGAACTCCCCAGAAGTGTACGTCACACACGCGGGTGTAAACCAAGCTTGTTTCTTCGAGGAAGGAAAAGCACGGTGCTTGATGTGCGTGACAAATGAGTTTTGCAGCTCTTGTGAGGAGACTTTAGACTAGATGAAATCGCCATTCTTAACGTGGGGCATAGAGCCATGAACACCTCTTGGCCAGTTCCTTAGAAGCGTAGTTAACGTAACTGCATAAGAGTGAGGGGCAGTTTCTTGTAGCAAGGTGAAGTGCGTCGGCGCCGATCATTGTCGTTTACACCCGCACGACACTGAAAATCCGGCCGTCCTCGAAGCTTCCTGCGTCGAAATTTCCCCGCATGATCTCCTTCACTCGTCTTAGTTTTCACAAAATACATCCTTTGTGTTTCAGCTCCATCGGCAGCAAATCGAACAGCTGCTAGACGTACCCTATTTTTTTGCGGAAGGGGTCCCACCAGTGTCGAATTCGCCTAAACGTATTGACGCCTCATTCATGATACCACATTCATGACGCCTTCTGAACCTGCCAGTTTTTTCTCACATTTGGCATGTTTGGTGCCGGCAGGGGATGGGGTGACTCGAGATTGCAAGGGCCTGAAGTTGCCGACATTCGCTGCTGTTATTAAAAGAAAATTGAACATGTTTACCGAGGAGTACATGGTCGCAGTGGCGTGTGAACAACGCGTTATATGGAAGGATGTATGACGCTGCAGCGCTCTTTGCTAATGGTGGTTCGGTAGGATATTCGTGTCGGGAATCCACCACGCGAACTATGCGCCATTCATGTATAGAATGCAACGAAAGTGCTAGGTTGTTATGCCTCAAGAAATCTATGCCCGCACAATGAATCCCATGTTCCTGTTCTTCATTACAAACATAAGGGCTAACGCGGGATACCACAGGGATCTAGGACGTTAGTTTAACTTCTTGATAGGCAGCTTCACGCCCCTAAAGCACCCAAATATCTTCAATATTATGGAAAGCCTTTGCCAACCATGCCACATGATGCTATCACCCCTCTCTGCTCGTCGTCCACCCCTCTGGCTCCACCCCACCCCTTTATCTTCCCCTGTGATGCAGGAAATGGAGATTGGCTGAATACAATTTTACTTTCCCGCGTTCGAGGTATTCGCGCGGCTTACGTTAGTACTTTTTGATAAAAGTGGGGTTGAATTGCGTCAAGCTCGAGCACTTTTGTTGGAAAATGTTCTCCTATCTCGCCGGCGGGTAACACCGTCTTTGAAGCATTGTTTTTTCGCGCAATAAAAAACAATCCCATGTGCATTCTGAGATAGAAGAACTCTGGTACTGTTGTTTATGTTTTTACGTGTTGCTCGCAATACTCCTGAGATTTTCTTTGTGCTGAATTGCGTCGACTGGTATAAGCCACAAACTAGTTTTAGGAGTTTGAAGCCTTGCCTAAGACTACTACGTGTGCAAACGTTCGTTCAAAAGTTATGTGGTGGGTGATTGAACGGAGTTACAGGCAGACAGGCAGACAAAAAGGCAGACCAAACCTTTTGCGTTTTAGTGTCCGAATGTAGCGTTTAATAGTTCCTAGACTGCTATTGCCAGCTCCTCTCACACCAGCGACGATTGGTGGAGGGGGCAAGGATGGCCACCATAGCCCAAGGCATCCCAGACTATAAACGCCTCCCACAGGTCGGGTGCCTTAACATCAGCACCTCGACTCAAATAAAGTTTATTTATCATCATCAAAATTAGTATCCCACGCACTGCTTTATCGTCCGAACCGGCCATTTCATTTCTAGGCCACGAAGGTGGAGCAGCGGTGTCTTTAAGCAGTTGTTCACGACCGTAAACCGAGTGTTCGAATCGAACCTCCAGATGGTGTTTCATAGTAAAAGAAGTTTATTTCAAGCGACCTCAACCAGTGGGGGATGTATAAACGCTCTACGGAGTAGTTAACCTTGGGGAGGAGTCCTTATTCCAGGAACCCTTGGGACCGTCCGGCTTCGTGGGCTGTCTGCACCAGCCAGAGCTGAAGGTCAGGGTCCGAGCTGGACAATGCTCTCTCCCAGTGCTCATGGGAGGGCGAATAAGAATATTATAATCGATTTTTAGGTTAGTTTGCATTTTTACAGGGAAAAGCAGTGCTTGAGAAAAGATGAAAGATAAGATGAGGAGACATACGACGGCGCTATAGGCAGGGGCAAGTATAGGAGGGGAATATCAGCGGGTGGGGTAAGTGGGAGTTGTTACCACAGGCCCCTACAATTTGGTAGAGGATTGCCGGAGCCTCGCAGAAGCGGTATTGTGAGGTGTACCTCCTACAATATGGTAGAGGATTGTCGGAACCTCGCAGAAGTGGTATTGCGAGGGGTTCGGGGTGGTGGCTAGAATGTGGGCTCTAGAGGGGTTGAGGAAAGTTTTGGTTTGCGTGCCTCGAAAGTGGCGCTCTTGCTTTCTTGTGAGGTTTTTGTGTGTTGAGGAATATATTGTTCGGTCCAGGTGGCAGTGATTCGTGTTTTTTTGTAGTACAAGAAGCGACAGACCTGCCAATGATCGCCGAACGCCTGGCTTGCCTGGTGGGGTAGCTGTCGGGCACGCTGGTGGGCAGCTTCGTTCGTGGGCACGTCAGCACGGGCTGGAGCTCATATCATCCTTACCTGGTGTTCAGGAAGTTTTTTCAGTAGAATTTTTGCGGCAGGCTTTGAGATGAAGCTTCCCAAGAAAGTTCTACACGCTTGTTGGCAGTCCGTGATAATGACCTGCGCAGGGGTTTGGGCAATTGCTAAGGCGATGCCCCAACTTCTTCTGCTTGTAGTGCACGGGCGATAGCAATAGATGCGCTTTTGTGAAGGGCCTCAGTTGTAGCCTTAACGGCTGTCGTGTCGCTTCTTTCGGGGTACAAGCTGCGCCTGTGTCCACTGCGGTGGAATTGTGGCCGTTCTGTAGGAAGAGTGCCCTCGCTCTAGCGTCTCTACGATCCTGTGGTGTGCTGATGCATGTTTAGGGGCAATGGGGCAACATCAATGAATTGGTAAATCTCATGTGGAAGGTAACTCGCATTGGCCTGGGGCTGTTGAAGCGGTTAGTGGAGGCGCGGTTAGGTGAAAACTACGATGCCGGTAGAGGTAGAGCTGAGGCTTAATAGTTGATTGATATTATAAGTTTCGAGGAGCTCATGCAAGGTATTATGAACTCCCAAATGCGGGGGTTTCTGCGTCAAGGTAAGTGACTTTCTAATACATATATTGGAAGAGAATTACACGATTCTAAGGCGTACCAAAGAAGTACATGCCCGCAGAGTAGAACATACGTGCAGTTCGAAATTTAGCCACACGTTACAAGACAAAACGTACAGCGGTTTCTCACAGCATTTTAGCTGTGTTGCTTCCCTTCAGTAATTAAAGTACAGAAAGCTCTATCACATGCAATTTAAAGGCGGCAGAACAATTCGTTAATAACGTAGCTGTTTCTGCGGGCTGGATAAGAACCACATCAATTGTGCTGCAAAGTTGCAAATAAGTTATGACTTGTTCCTTTTTCAATTCTAGCTTACCGGCTCAGTCATCACGCATTCCGTGATTCTTGTACAAACAAGAGAACATGTTACTCTCGCCTGAACAACGTCATGGGAGATTGTACCAACGACGAGTCAAACCGATGGAATAGAATAGTAGTGTCCACCAGCCTTCGCATTGCGTATCTCCGAAAGAACCATCATCGTATAATATTAGTCAAACAGTGACTCCGAATAAGCAAAACCTAAACATTACACGCCGCATATTTACTTGCACCGTATTCAAATAAAGGAAAACACTTACATGAAATCTACACTTCTTTTTATCGAATCAACATTGCCATATTTTACCATGTTATCTGTCTTACATCAGCATATCCTAGGGGCGTGCCCCTCCATTCCGTCGGAGAGCAAGCGCCTACACCCGATCATCACTCGCATCACGTCACCACCGTAATGCGAGGATGCCCTGACTGTCCAAGACCTCTCCACAAGCACTGTGCTGCGTAGCAGAAGACACCGCATTACCCCCGTGTGATGCCCTGACAACCTAAAGACTAGCACACGATCGCTTGCGCAGTTGCTGGTTTTTGCAATTAACCTGCGCACTCTCTCTCGAACTCCTCTAACTGGGCAAGGTCATCAAGGATACCACCGTAGCCTTCCTGAGCCGCCGATAAAGTAACCTGAGTCATGAAAATGACTATTCCCTTCTCACGGATGGGCTCAAATACAAGCACTAAAACACTGCTGCATGCTCGGGAAGCAAGGTTTTTTGCTGAAACCTTAAGTGACAGGCTGTACACTCTGACTGACGCAGGGGCATGATTTTGCGACGTACATCACTCAGCGCTCTTTCGCTGAAATTGGCCTGTGATTCTGAGGCTCTCGGTCGGTTTGTGTTGTCAGGACGTAAAAAACGTGTTTTGTGGCCATTCACTCCTTCAAAGTTAAGCATAGAGTGCACAGGGATAGCTTAGCGTGGCCAGATTGCCTTATACGGCTCAAATGACCCAACTACCGACTTTTGTATCTAAATCAACATTTAAGTCAATGACTAGTCCAGAAACTGTTTTGCACATTTCTTTTGTACATCAACGACAAAGTTACTATCCCACACACACCGGAAATCGAGCTTTACGCAGATGACACAAATGTCTTTTTTATTGCGGAACGTATCATCTCTTGTTTGCTGAACCAATGCTTGGTTTGACAGCCCATCGCGATGGCTTATTTTCAATCAGCTTCAGCTGAATATTAGTAAAACAGAGCATATAGTTTTTATCTCTATTAACATAACTGCTACTCTTACTAATACACTTACTTTTGAATTTAAACCTTGGCGGTGAGTTTCCGAACACAAGTTCCTAGGAGTAGTATTCCATGAAAACCTTCGTTAGGGATGTCATGCTAGTTCTGTAAAACGTAATATTACGCAGCACATTCAACTGTTGAGTACATTTAAGGCTCTTTGCCCAGAAGAATAAAGCAGCAACATTATTTTGCCTGTGTGCACTTTCGGTAAATTTTGCTTGCTCGTGTGGGAACAAGGCGTCAAAATCGCTCATGGTAGGCTTCCATCGCATGCAAACGTAGCGTCTGCGGTTCATTCATAACCTGTCAAGCTATGTCTACATATTTCCATACATTCAACAAGATCGCATACTTGATATTCAATTTTTGTAAAATCAGCGACTGGCTCAAAATGATCTTTGTGGAGTTTAAAGCTGACCCAGAGCCTTTTTTTTATTGCACGAACACAGAAGCATCATGTATTGTCTGGTGCAAAAACTTTGTGAAAATGCGAACTAGAATGTTTTTTGGCACTCAAACTATTAAATGGCAAATTCCTAATCTACTAACAGTCACCCTCCACTGCTTGAAATGATTAACCACACTGCCTCGGTAGCCGCTTATAGACGGAAAACAGAAATGCATTGTCAACGTGATGTGTAAGATTTTCTTGGAATTTCATGTTGTTTTGTTTATATGCTGATGCTACTTTTGTTTCCTTTGCAAAAGCGGAGTGATTGCACGGTAATTTTATTTTACTTTTGTTACGCAAGAAAAGCGTGTATTTCTCTTCAGTGACATATCTTCGAAGTATGTGTTATTTCTGCGGTTTAGTGCGCTAGAAGTGTGAAAGCATATTTGTATTTATTTAAGCATATATAGTTGCTTCGGTTCCTGTCGCTTGCGCAGTCAGGTGCTAGGGCCTGTTGAGGCGACTATTACAGTGGCCTTTTGCCTCGGTACCTTGGCAATTTCTGATTGTCAAAGGTTCAAGAAAAAACAAGAATATAAAAAAATTATAAGAAATTTTATACTAAAAATTGTGAGAATTTTTTTACAATTTCCACAGGCACAAGACTGTTTTCGCCCACCTTGGCGCTCAACGAGAAAAGCAGCTAACCTTAAGATGTGTGTGCACGGACGAGTGGCAGTTCGCGCCCCTTCTTCGAAGGTGGCAGAGAAGAGCTTGTACTCTCTCTCTATCATGACACCCAATTTACAGCACCCAACGAAGTAACCCCATGCTTCTCGTACACGGCACAATCATCCGCACTCCTTCACAATCGTAACCAGGAACGCACGCATTCACTGGAAACTGATTTTGAAGTGGCGCGCTGCAGTGGAGTCAAGCCATGCGCCGTAAAAAGTGTAAACATCCTAATTGTCGGCCACTGATCATGTCAGGCGATATGGGAGCCTCGTTGAACACACTCACAATGACGCCCCCAAAAATAGGGTCGCCAAGAGCAGCGTGAATCTTCCGGCCCAACCGATTTGCAACGACAGTGCACAAAGGCGACGGCCCTTACAAAACCTTAAATTTTCTGTAATTGACGAGAGTGTTCTTCATACATGGCGCTTGCCATATAGCGGACAACCAGCGAAACGGTCTCCGCAAGACATTTTTCTACAACGTGTGTGAGACTAAGTATAGCCTGCGAAAAATAAATAAAAATTTAACTTTCATTGGATAACGACTGTTTTCAGTTGATATTAGCATGACGGGGAAGGAAGCAAAAAACTCAGCTCCCATAAAGTACTTGATAAACTGATTAAAGTGGAGAGGTGAGCTTTATTAGCTTAGAAAGCAGCTTTTCCTTTCATGCTTGGGAATTTAGGGGAAAAAAGGAAACAAGACGTGGAAAAGCCGAATTACGAGTAATTAAACAGTACACGTAAAGAACGAATGCCAGTGAAACGTTGTATTCCTCAAACTTGGAAAAAGCACTTGTGGTGAAGCAGCTGAGAATGCGTGAGTTCAAATTTCATTTCCTCCGTGGTGCTGTAAAGAAAACGAAATTCCTGTCGATCGGTGGGGGGGCGGTGGACGCTATTCGCTGCGAACTTAGTTTCTCGTCAAAGATCAATATATTTTTTAAAACATCAGAGACAGATCTGTATGACGCTTCCAAGGGTTCAGTGCACCTAGGCCATGGCAGCGGCGGCATTTGTTGTAATTTCTTTCTGCTTCAGCGGCCATTTTTATTTTAGCACGTGAGGGGAACTGTCTAGGAAAACGTCTTTAATAATGCAGCCTAGGGAGCCATTTAGACATCCACCACGACAGCAGGGAAGAAAGCAATCCAGTTTTCCCAGGAACAAAAAAGTGTTACGTTGACGTTCCCATTGCAGAGCTTGATCGATGCAGGTCATCGCGCTTATACACAGAGAGACCAGTTTCTACGATCGTTCATCCTGAAAGTTTTGAGCGATCAATGACAGATAAGGATAGGCTGAGTTTACATGGCGCCTGTTTTAGTAGACGTACAAATGAATGACGATGAAATAAAAACACGTCTGTCTTCGCAGATAGCTTGCTGTTAGACGTGAAGGCCAAATGAGTGCGGAGGTTTCCCGCCCGGCTCTTTCCTGCATGTAGTGGTGGAGATACACGTGAATAGGCGACGCACCTACACGTGAGTTGATAAGTGTTAAACGACAGATTTTCTTCACATTACTGTGCTCAGTTATTCTAAATACCAACAGGGCTGCTTTTAATCTTTTTGTCTTAGATTTGATAACTTTAACAGAAGCACTCTCATTTTTGTCTGACGCACGTTTTTCAAGTTGCTTGAGGAATATATATTTTCAACTACTTAACGTCACTATATTTTTGGACAGCTAGAAGGAGGCTGAACATGAATATCTTTGCAGACAGGAGGCCTTTTGCGTGCCTTTCTTTTAGATTGAATAAGCCACAAGACTTGCTTGAAACAGTCGTTAAAATTCGTGTATAAACAATAGATTCGTTTATTTATTCAGAATTGCGGCGATCCGCGAGGGAAGGGCAGAGATAATGGCGGAATGCCTGACAAAGCCTCTGCCCCCCCTATAGTTCAGCGTAGAAGGTAATGCAGAAAACGTATTCTTAAGCACGCAACAGAAGACACGCGGTACACAGTGCTTATAATAGAACATTCAAACATTTAACATAAGTTTGAATGGAACTCAAATGAGCCTTAATAAAAACAAAACAAACACAACAACAACTGCAACAAAAACTAGGAACGATTCCATGTCATGCACACAGTATATACAGTAAAACCTCGTCAATTCATATTTCTATTTAGTAAAAAAACTGTACAAAAACTTGGAATTTGGAATTATCCAATGGACGTCAATGACAGCTCTTTTAGAAATATGTTATGTGTATGTTTCCTTTGAGAAAAAGTTCGTAATGCTAGTTTGCGTTTGGGCGGTCATATGGAAGGAGAGAACGAGTTGTTGGACGTCCGACAATCCGCGCAGAGCAAGAGTATTGCAAGAAGCATCGCAGCAGAATTCTTCCAGGGGACGAAACATCCGAAAAGGGGTGACGTCAGAAGTGACGGTTTGTTTTCATGCGTGTGCATGTGTTCTTGGGTGGCGCCATTGCTTTGGAAGGCGCGAAAGTGTAGAAGATACACGGGGAGATACCTTGTCCTACAAGTTAATGGACGCTCTTAGTTGTGTGTCGCTTTGCCTGTTCCGCATTCGGTTAGTGTCCCCTTGTCTTTTCTACACCTTCCCGCCTCCCAAAGCGACGCCCGCACCGAAGAACACATGCACACACGTGAAAATAACTCGTCGCTTCAGAACTACGCCCATTTTTTAGAAAATTTGCCCCTACAAAGCGTAAACATTTTACTTGCTGTTTACTGGCCAGGAAGCTCGCTCAAATCCTGCCCATCGTAAAGGGGAGAGAGCGGGTGTGCAAAAGACGGCGCGACGACGCTCACGTTTTGAAAGACGTTGGTCCAAATTAAGCGGTGCCTGCATAAACGTGTGCCGAAGTACGAAGATCCACGGCCACACGGCCATGTGCATTATGAGGGAGGGAATAGAATGTCGAATTATTCCGTTTAACGGGTTCCAAAATAACGAGCGCTTCTTCTAAACAATATTTCGGTTCTGGAGAGGTTGCCTAGTGGTACACAGCAATTGGTGCAGCACCTATAGAGAGTTGAAGGAAAAGACGTAGACAAAATTCAGGGAAACCTGCCCTCATGCGCAAGACTTGAATGACGATACTGTACGTGAACATTGACTGACACACAATTGCGTTTTAGTATCATTGTTTATCTGCATAGCTGCGGAGATTGTATTGGTCGTAATATGCATAGAAGATGCCATCGTCGTCTTCGCGGCGGCGAGTAATGGATGCAATGTCATCCTCAGCATTGTACACGTCCACCAGATCTTCGTCAGGGACACAAGGCAGCAGTGGTGGGACCTGTAAATCGTCTGGGGAAGGAGTCATACACTCGTATCCATGTCTATAATTACAGATAGTGGCTTCTATAGTATGCGACGACGATGGGGAACTTTTCAAACAAATTCTCCTGGGCCAGTCTCCCAAAGTGGCTATGCGCTCAGTGAGTTTTTGCAACGCGGGATTTACAGCAAGTAACAAAAGCCTTGAAAACGGACTGAGAATATATTCAACAGGCCGTGATAAAGAAGTATAAAAGTGTAAACAAAAAACAACGGTGATCAGTGAAACATAAACCAAAAGGAGTGGCCGTATTATAGCTACAAGAAAACAGCGCAAATGCCTAAATGCTAGAAAATTCTATTAGAAAGGGCTCTTTACTCAGATGTACCAAGACATTCTTCGTATTATAGCCGCAGCTGTGAATTTAATAACAAAGAAATGAAAGAGCAGGGCGAGCTATCGTCTTATCGACCTTCTGACGGGCCCTGCTCTCGACACCGTACACCACACTATCGACTCTTCAGCAGTCATTAGCTAGGATTGCTTATACAACAACACTGGCTGCGCGGTGATCGGGAATACAAAATACTTCTTCCAAAGATCATGCATAAAAAATGAAGCTGGAAAAGAGACGGTTTTCAGCCGAGTAGGCCTGTTAGAAGTGGACCTTGGCGCTTGTGAATAAAGAAAGATTTCGCTTGCGTGCCGCGTTCCACTGACTGCATTGCGGAATACATTCCGGTCAATACCCCTTCCGTATGCATGGAGAAACAGTAGCGGTCGAAAAGGTTGGACTGAGCTTCATAAAAAAATGTTTATAGTGAAACTTGGTGAAACTTCCTGAGATTTGTTCAATACCCCTGTGTCATATAAAATCATGGAGGGCCAGATGTGGTGCTCAGAAGTTCTCACAAGCAATAACAATGAACAAATAATAAAGGGACACACAACCGTAACATAAAACCAGGGTTGCTGCACGGCGTTAAAAACTTCCGACAGGATATTCCTCCTCTGATCGGGATATAACGCCGGAAATGCCACAAACACCGAGCATACTCAATCCGCAGGAGGCTTAAAAACAAGGAGTAAATCCCTTATTTTTCACACTCAGAGGAATGAACGGTAAGTACAAAATGCCGTCCCAATTTTTGAAATATCAGCGCATAAATGAGGCGGTGATATTAGGGGCTTTTATTTGCAAGATAAGCAAAAAGCAATGCAATATCTGTGTCTCTTTTCATCGAACACAGTTTTGAATTTATGTTCCTGATTAAACCGCTTGGTATGCCACACATTGTTCAACTCAGGAGCGATGGAAGCCGCAATGTTGATGCTGCACATGCCTTTCAACATAATTTTGACCTAATTGAGGGAAATCTTCTCCCCGTGTAGTTATCGTAGCTAATAGATGGTGTAAATTCAGCTGGCATCAGTGACAGGTCAAGCAGGCGTCTTCGCAAAAGGCTGAACAACTTCAATAAGTAAAATGTGTAGATATAAAAAAAAGGTCAGAATTACCATACAGAATTACCATACCATACATTAGCTCAGAAAAGTTTAATGTTGGTGTTCTGGCTCTTCGAAAGGTATCATGATTTTTAAACCACAGTGCCCGTAAAAGGCCATTCAAGAATTCAATGCTTGCCGACACTGCGCAAAGTGTAAAGCCTAAATTAGTTAACCGTTTCATTACCAAATGACAGCTGCTTCCTGTTGATCATTTTAGACATAAAGACTGCAATAGAAAACAAGCGACCTTCAAATTTCCGTCCACAAGAACACTGTGCGCACGCACCTGTGCGAAGTAGCTGTAAAGGGATATAATTTCGTGACCCTAACGAGACTTTTTGAATCATACAGTGCCGCTTCCCCCTCCTCTCCTACCATTGTTGCAAAATAAAACGGCACCACACTATGTGTCCACCAATACTCCATTACAACCCCCAAGCGTGAAATAGCGCAATTTTTCTTTTCCCGAGGTTCGAATCATTCCCTTCAAATCAATTATTACCAACTGTGACAAAAATGTTAACGTTGTGAGGCTCAAATCCGCCACTACAGAATTTTGTGCAGCACTCATCAGTCACTTTGGCCTACTGAGGCACGTGCGCCACGCTAAGCGATTTATAAGACACATGCCCCAAACATTTCGTCAATCAGCAGTGAAACCTGTTCGAATTCAGTGTTCCGAGTAATAAAAATTATTTTTAATTACTAATTCTTCGCAGTCAGCCCTCCTAACACCAAACATTTGGCTACTCCGCAACCACAACCATAACTAGGGTTTGCCAGCAAATTATCCGTACAGACAAATTAATTTTGGCCGTAGCTATTAATCCTACCGAAGTTTGTTGGGGCCATTTGGCATTGCTTATATGTTTACGCAGCAACGCTGAACAAAAGTCACGTCGCGAAGTTTTTGTTCAATATTTGATCAAGGTTACGAGCAGGAGGGAAAACATTCGTGTGTTCAAACGTCATGAAACACCACTGCTGCAAAAATAGACCATAACAATATGGGCTGCTCTGTTGTTACATCGTTGCGCAAAAACTTATCATAATTGCTGTTCCACTTGTCTATACATGTATTTTATTACTTTTTCCTAAAACGAAGTTTTCAGGACTGCACGAAGCAAATCCGTGACACTGACGTGCGTCAGCACTCCAGCATGTGCCCTTGTAGTCATTCATTGTCACCAAAACAGCAGCGACCTACTCCTCAGTAATATCAGGGTGCATATTTGGTGCGCGGCATGAATTTTGAGTTTTTAATGACCAGTGATGGGCAACACTCTTGTTACCTTAGGGAGGAAAACGACAGTGTGATCAATTGTGGTGCAGTTCCTGATAACAGACAGCGAGCAATAAGCAGAAAGTAAATTGCTCTCCTAGATTGTTGCCAGTTTTGGCAGGCAGAATTAGAATGGCTGTTCTCAATTAGGATTTTTTTTAACTTGTCCATATAATTGAGGAACTGTGTGATAATTCCCTCCGCATGAACGGCAGTGTCCTCTCATCCGCTTCTGACGGGACCAAGCAGCTAAGTGAGAAGGTATCTGCGACGTATATGTATACGTGCCCGTGGGCGAGTTCTTAAACACACCTTGCATCGCACTCTATGGCCGATTACTTGTTACGGCGAAGTTGTGGCTCGGGCTCTGAGTGTTCTAATACATGGTGTTTGCATTGGTTTGACGGCCTTCAGCTCTTCATATTTTGACACGAAATTCCCCAACGGCCCAATCCTCATTGTCAGAGCTTTTCTCTGCGTGCATTTGTTCCACTGATTTTGCATCACGTCCACCTGTCACGGGTCTCGCATTAGGCTAATTCCTGTTTCATGCTGGCAGTATGCCAGGTTAGCGCAGTAGTTAACGCACTAGGCTTCTGCTCACGCGCAGCGGGCTTAAATTTGCAACAAACGTGCATGTGATTTGTAGATAAGGGAGAAAGCATCAGGCGTCTCACCACTCGCGAAAAGTGACCATGCTCTTTGTCATCGTCTATCAAGAAGAATGGAAACGAAATGTCCACCGCTCCAACGAGAAAATCAGTAGTTAAATGCGAGGCCGGCCTAAACAGCAAGTGCGCTAACCGGGATGCCAATCCACCATACTACCAGAAGAGTAGTAGTAGTAGTAAACGTTTATTTGCCACAAATAGTAAAGGAGCGCAGGATGATCTCCTACATTGGTCTTGAGGGGATCGTCCCCTTCGGTTGGCGTCCCTAGTCGGGGATGTCAAGGCCTTCCGAAGCACGAAAAGCCCGGGTCACCAGAGAGAAAATAGTTTGCCTGATGAATGTGTTGTGACAGGCGCACGTGACGGCACGCGAATATAACAGGTTCCTGTAGAGGAGAGCCCTGACTCTGGGAGGCTTCCGCACAGAGTGGTGCCAGTACTTCGCTCTGAGAAAGTCTTATGAAAATGAAGAACCATGCGGGAAGAATGCGGTGCAAACGCGAGTTAGTAGTAAATAAGTGTGATGTTCACTGGCTTTCGCCTTAAAATTACATAACCGGGCTTAGTTCCCGAAGAACATTTATTCGGTTTATGGCGACAGCCATTTCACTGAAGAACACTGAAGAGGAGATAGCTGTTCAGCTCGCAAAACCCCGCCCGCTTTAAAACCTTTCACTTTGTATATTTACACTCAGCTGAGCTAACCCGCAGCCATTTTTTTGCACTGGTTTGTAAAATAAATAATGCACCCCTCCGTCTAACAATGACGATGGTTTAACGTAAAGCTTTCCGTGACGGATTGTTTGATTGTCGTCTGAATTTGGACTGAGTTTCGACAATGTCGAGATGAGCAATCGGATAGACTCTGGCTTTTAGCGCGTGGGAGCAAGGTTCGATTACGGCCTGTGAAGCGTTTTTCCTTGACTTCACCGAGAATCGTTCATCACCATCGTCAGAGAAAGTTGGCTTTCCTGCATGGCGTTTTTGCGCTACAGACGCATCAGTGAGAACAATGAAGCTTCGTTTTATAACGGTTTGTGGCAAAGCTTATTGATTCTGAATTCTCTGCAGTAAGCGGCTGTAAATAGTTTTGCCAAACAAGAAATAAGAGATGAAGAAAAAAATGCACGCTTTTCCAATATATAGCTCGCAAGCAGTGCGAAAGTAGAAAATGTGAAGTGCATTGAACAAACATCCAGTATATTCATGACGCGTGGAGCGAGAGGAAAGCGGGAGAGTGTGGGGGGTGGAATGGGAGGACTCGGAGGCAGTCACTCGGCAGGGGCGGCAGACTCTTGCCTTTTGACATTTGCGGTGAAGGAAGATCACTCGGCCAGTCTTTTTGTGTACTGGATGCCAGTGTCGGCTGTTTCACTCAAGCTTGCGCAGTGCAGCGCCTTGTTACATAAAATGTCTTGTGGGTTGAAACACCTTCACAAGTGCTATTTTTTTCTTTACGCACAGCAGACACCAGTTTTTGTAGCGAAAGCTCCTCTACGTCACCTCGGGCCGCCTTTACGAAGGAACTCGTTTTGCCCTTGTGAGCTAGAGGTGAGGTCAAACCACACCCACTTCCTTAAGCACCCGGAAAGGTGCAGCCGCCCGATTGCGGGGACGGCATAGGCGGCAGAGAAGAGATAGGCGAGGACGAAGACATGCGCGTGACTCGTATCGCCACCTGGCTGAGGAAAGCAAGAAGGCTGCCGCCGCAGTAACAAGTGCGTGCTACGAAGTAGGGCCAGGAGGTTACGTGCGGCGCAGAGCCGTTTGCGACGGAGGAAAACGAACATACAGCTGTGGTAGCTCATACAGCGGAAAGGCTTAAACAACGCCAGGCAAAAAAAGGATCAATTGAAAGTGTATTCATTGCAAAGATGTTTCTATACGATTGCGAAACCACGCCTTGACCACACCTCGGCAACGGGCCTTGCCAGGACAGTGAAGCTTTCGCTATCAAAAACTAGGGATAACGAAAGCTAAATCACAGCATTTTTCCCCTAATGGGCTAGTTATGCTTCTCCCTTTCATTACGTCTTTTATTTATTCGTATAGAATATAACTTAATTATTCTGCAACTACAATCCATGGGTTCAGCAGCACCAGTGAATGGCATGCTTTCTCTACCCTTTAAGTTGGAGCAGAATTCACGAAATCTTTGTGCAAAAAAAAAATTAACATCCCCATTTGTGCTATAACTGAGGGGTGACCATCGAAATCACAGGCCGTATGAAACATGGTACGGGCCTCAAAAGCTATCTACACACAAAAAAATGAGTGAGCCAATGTTATCTAATCAAGCCGTTTCTATCAAACCGATGGTGAATTTGGCTGTGTTGACAGACCAGAAACATACTCGAGCCCCAGTGATCTACCGCTTCGTTCATAAAGTTTAGTTAAGGAAAGATAATGCTAGTGGTCGAGTGAAATATGTGTTTGAACATGAAATTAAGTGATCTTCTGCGACATGGCTTTATGACTGTGCAGTGTTCCGCCCCACTGAGTGCGGAAGATAATTAAAAATAACAGTTTGTTTCTGCCGGAGTCACTTCCACTGCTGTTACGTCAACACCAGGACGTTCTGAAAGACTGGAGTGAAGCATGTAATAGTGCTAATTATATAAAGAAATAGTGTGTTTTGGTTGTCTTGCTAAAACAACACAATGAATTGGGGTGAGTTCCGGCTTTTTAATACTGCTCGTAATACAGCTGATGGGGGGAGGAGTAGCAAGGGTTGAGCTCTTCTAGCATGCGTGCTACCGTTGCGTGGTAAGTAAAGCAGAGTGTGAAGTGATGGGCTAGTGGGGACTTCCACATTCTTGACCCACAGCACACTAAGACCGGACACAGAAAGGGACACGGACACAGCCCTGAATAAGAGCTAAAGGTGTTTATTGCAATTGTGAACATCTATATAAAATGTGTGAAAAGGCGAACATATAAATAAAATAAATTGCGGCCCAAAGCGCCAAAATCAGTTTCTTGCATACAGGCAGGAAGTTGTATGCTTTTCCTGCGGGAAGAAGATGAGTAGGGCAAACAGGAAGATGTATAAATAAAGGTCTTTAAGAACAGAGCAAGAGTAGCGCGCTTGAAATTCCTACACCAGGTACTACACCATCGGCTGAAAATAGATGCCTCCAAATATATATCACTCTCGACTTCACGCCTCTCACGCCGCAAACACTCGTACACACTAAAAGAGTACTCTTTCCATAATGATACATTTCAATACTCGCATTTTCCGCTTGCAGTGAAAGAATGGAACGAACTGGACCCAACTATGTCAAATACAGTATGCTTTTCAACTTTCTGCAAATTACTGGATAACGACTCAACCGATCACAATGGCGAACTTTAAACATGTTAAAACCACTCTATTGTACTCATTCCCATAACCACCTGCTTTAAGTACAAAGTGCCCTCCTTTCAAAGTGACATTCCGGTCAATGCCACCTTTGTTTGGTTTTGTTTTTCTTTTTGTAAAGCACATCTGTTGTCCACGCAATGAACTCACTTTGCGGTTTCCTCTACATGTCCTTTGGATATGGTTGCACCCCAGCCCAACCAATAGGCCCCGTGCGCTGGTGTTTCGAGCGCGACCGCAGCGCCACCGAACAGCGGCGCCGTCGAAAATCGGATGTTGGTCCCCCCGAAAGAGCGGCTTACCGGGCGGAGATTCCGCACTCGTTGTGAAAAAGTCGAGCTAATAGTGCGCATTTCTGTACGTATTGCTGGGTCTACGGCTCCCGCAACATTTTAAAAAGGTCGCGAGGAGGCTTACGAAAAAATTTTTTATCTCGGTTCCCTTGAAATGAAGCGGAAAGGCGACAGCGATGAACCCGCGCAGTGCGACGGGCAATGTAAACAACGCCGATCGACTTCTGGCCATAACCGTTCGTTTTGCTGTTTTGCGTGAATGTGGTTTATACTCTGGAATCGTGTTTCTGTGCACACCCGCTATCAACTTCGGAGGGGACCTGCGACAGCCGGCGCCCGGCGAAACTTGCATAGGCAACGCGGACTTCATCGGGAACAAAAACAGCGCGCCAGCATACACCCCACCAATCTTACCTGAGTGCTACGGAATATGACGCACAGTAACGGTTGACACTAAACTGCAGTGATCCCACAGGCAACCGCCGCAGCTAAACGAATGGGCCATTAATATGCGCGTCAATCATTTTGAAGCAGTGACGGTGTCGGTCGTTTTCCTTTTGGCGCTGAGCTTATGCTTCCCCGGCATTTTAGCATTACGTGTTGCTTATGCTTTACCAATCTGTATCGGTTATTCCTCTTCTGTATTATGGTGCTCATCGCTGCTTACCCCTTCCTATATAGAAGTACGCGCGGAGGTTCTGCCCGTGCGGCCTCGGCGGCTGCTTTGACGCAGGTATCGCGGCCAACTCCATACGACTAACATTTCGTTGATTCGGACAGAGCTGGAACACCGGCGTTGAAACCGACGCTAAATAGCTGCCCGGTGCTCGCAGTTATGAGTTGACGAACGTAGTAACTGCATCGGCATGTTCACGCGAGCCGTGGCACCCGGCCTTGCGCGTGCAGCTTCCCCCGCCTACCTCGCTTAGACTCACTGAACTCATAATAAAGTGCAGAGATGCGTGAGCCGCGTGTTTACAACAGAACTCACAACCATTCACTGTACCCGCTTCCAACTAAAAGTCGCAGCCCAGGGTCACGTCTGTCCTGTGCCCAACGCCATTGCTGGAAACATCGGACGGCTCCGTTGCGTTCGCTAGCTCCTCCCAGATGCAGTAAACATCGTTTGCGGCGTGTAGATGGCGACCACGTTTTGAGGTTTTCTTATTAGAAAAGCCGCCCGCATCTTCCCACAGGGGGAACTCGAGTAAATGCGTCGCATCTACTCGAGTCAAGCAAAGCGTCACGTCAAGCGAAAGCCAAGCAAAGACGCCCTTGACTGAATTCCGAACGCGCGCTCCGCCGCTTATATACGTTGAGGGGACTGCGTAAGCCGGTCCCAGTCGACGACGTCGGCGTACTTGTAAAGCGGCGTGGACTCTAGGTGTTTGAGCCAAGAGCGGATGTTGCTTCGCCGGAGAACGGCACACCGGTTATATGCGCAGCGCGCCCGAAGGAGAGGAAACCGCGGAAGAGAGAGTACTGCACATGCGCCAGCCCCAGCGCGTCTGCCGCGGCTATGACGCAACGTGCCGCGGCTATGACGCAACACAATCCAACACAATCCACTTTAATCCAATCCGAATCCAATCCAAGTCAAGCCAAGCCAAGCCAATCCAATACATGCCAATCGAATCGAATCCAATCCAATGCCCCTCGCGAGAGAGTGTTCGAATCCAATCCAATGCCCCTCGCGTGAGTGTTCGCTATCGCCTCGACTCGACGCGCATGCGCAGTGAGTGTGCGGACTACGGACGCCAACGCGGGTGACATCGTGAGTTACTGAAATGCTCTGCATTTAAAAAGGAAACGAGCCAATATATCCCATCTCTCTAAAACCGTTAAACCGAGCGCGCTGGTTTGAGCAGTCATCGCAGCGTAGCACGGGTAGTACGGGGAAGGGCGCAAGCGATGACAACAACATCCGATAAATGCCTCCAGTGGCCGTAGATGGCGCTAGTTGTACAGGCGCCGGTGTCGCCACCATACCAGCGCACGGAGCCTATAGGCTCCGGAACGATCGCCGGGTGGCGCTGCACTCTCCCCGGAGGGGGAGTACGCCGGGCCGGCGGCCTATTCGGCACGTGCTTTTTTCGCTGCGCGCGTGCTGCATTTCTCGCGCTAGGAAGAGGGCTGGGTAAAATTTTCTTTCGACTTATGAAAGCATACACATTAGCACGTGTCCAGCAAGTTCGGTTTACACGTAGAGTAGTTACTAAGTTCATTTTTGTCGACGTTTGTCTTGTCGTCTGCTACAGACGCGCCGCCTGCTACGCGCCAGTCGAACGGCCGAGCGCCTCGGCGGTTTCACGGGATAAAGAGTGCTCTTGTGGGCGACCCTTGGCTGGTCTAACCACCTCAGTCATCGCGAAACGACTGCGTCTGGTGAACGGCTTTTCAGCGCCCTACAGACGCCCCCCGGCCCGCTCCTCCACGTCTGGCAAGTGCACGCGCAGCTCGCGCTGTCTCCCGCACCGCCTGAGGCATCCAGCCTCCTACTCACGAATGCGAACAAAGCGACCGACCGCCGGCTGCGCGAGCCACTTAAGCCAGCACGTACAAAGTCACTAGCCCGAAACGAAACGATGAAACTGAAAGCGAAAAAAAAGCCATATTGTTGCATGGTCAGCTGCCACGACAGTAACAAGGCGAAAGAAGAGGATCCATTCGTTAAATTCTGCATATTCCCCGCGAAAGCGCACCAAAAGGATAGACGGTAAGCATGGATCACTGCAGTTCGAAAGGTGAAATAAGTTGACACATTTTTGTTTGTGTGCTTTCAGTTTACATTACCCGGCTTTGAAAATGCGAACTAGTGTTCTAACGAGTGCTCCCCTCTACACTTTTTTTAATGCATGCTGCCAATGATTGTTTTCCGCTATAATAAATGAACTTCGGAGTTGTTTAGCTGGTGCCGTTCGATATCGTCCATATATAACACAATAGGTTGACAATTTGCATGGCTGAAAAAAAAAATAGTTTCTAGCGATTTACCTGGCTGTAGTAGCTCTGGTCCGTCTTGTCATTGTGACTTGTGTTCCGGACTGGATTGCTGCGTTGTTCGCTTTTTTCCCAGATTTAGAAATACTGGTAATTAAAAGAGGTATGCACCAAATTCTGTATATTTTAGTAATTAAAAGTTATACGCCACAAGCTGTTCTGTTGTTTCCGCGAACTGTCACGCTAACCCATACTTGTACTCCAAGCGGGTGACAAACATTGCGAACAAAAATTTCTTCAAGGACAAGTAAAATGGAAATGCGGCGCTTTCAGAGCACCCCTTAATTAGCGTGTGCCTTTCTAATGCGTTTTTATAAGATGCAGCTGATTGTTTCAAGAGTAAGAAATTTATCTTACATTTCTTGCAAGCGTCAGTGTTTCTGCAGTCCAGAAAGTCCGGATGTCAGAAGCGCGAGCACGCGAAGGGAGTAACAAACAAGAGAAAAGTACGCTGTAACCAGCTGAACAGTTGTCGCCTTGCAGAAGAAAAGAGCAACCGACGACCGCCGAACAACCTGTTTTCCCCCTTAAAATCGTCGGGGCAGTCTGCTGGTCGAGCGGCGGGAAGCAGGCGGCGCGTCTGTAGCAGACGACAAGACAAACGTCGACAAAAATGAACTTAGTAACTACTCTACGTTTAAACCGAACTTGCTGGACACGTGCTAATGTGTATGCTTTCATAAGTCGGAAGAAAATTTTACCCAGCCCTCTTCCTAGCGCGAGAAATGCAGCACGCGCGCAGCGAAAAAAGCACGTGCCGAATAGGCCGCCGGCCCGGCGTACTCCACCGGAGGGGAGAGGGCAGCGCTTCCCTCGCCCGGCAAACTTTAGCTTCGCCTCCCTATAGCGCAGGGAATAGAAACCAGACGTTCCGAGGCCGGCACGGCCTTGAGGCTTCGTGGATGCGGCGCCCCCACTCTAGCGCCGTCTTGCATTCTTTCAGCGCGGTTGACCTCTCTCGGGGATCTTCGCTGAACAACGTAGCCCTTTTTCCTACACGGACGGGCGCCTGTCGGCAGGGCTAAGCCGAAAGATTCAGGCCTGGTGGGGCAACAAAGGGAGGGGCTGCTTACCCCAGTTCGTTCCCCTTTCGAGGACGGCCGTTCCGGCAAGGTCAACTTCCTGGTATCCCATCCCGCATTGTTCGTCGACGGCGCTGCGTCCTTTCTTCTGTCCGCCGACTTCGTTTCTGCCTTCCGGGCGCTCTCTTTGGGGCCGGGATCGGGTAGCCCGTCGCCGTTGATGGTTATGGACGATTTGCACCCCTCTTTTCTGAATAAGCCGTCTGGCGCCTCACTTGCTCATGGCACGCCGGGCACCGGCTTCGGCGTTCCAGTGCTCCGATGGTCGATGCCCTCTCGCAGTTAGCCGCCCTCTCTTGCTTACGGCGGCGGACACGGAAAAGATAAACCTTTAGAGTGGTTCTCTTTTTCTTCTTTCTTGTTGTTGGGTCCGAAATTACCCGATACTGCTTTATATTATAATTTATATATATGTTCATCTGTACAGTAAAACCCTTCAATTGTTAGTCAGCGCGGTGTTCGCGTCCCTCTCTGTGTCCTGTCTTAGTGCTGTGTGTTTCAAGAACGTAATTAACTGTGATTAAGCTCGAACTCATACGACACGATGTGCACATCCTTCGAAAAAAAAACGACTTGCACTTCATAAAAGTATTTCAATAAAGGCTAAGTGATACGACTGGAGAAAAATCCGTATTTTTAGTGAATACATCTGTTATTTTACATCTGTTATCTGTTATTTTACATCTGTAGAATACATCTGTTATCTGTACCTGTGTACGGGAAAAAATGGCTTTGAATATGAACAGGCGGATAACCTTGCGTTTTCAGATGCGTTACAAGGAGAAATTTCATTCAAAGTAATAAGATTAGGCAAACAGTCCTACGTAGAAGCATACTATGTCAGATGTTTACAACAGTTATTAGCTTTTAGCATTCACAAAAAGTAATGCTGCTTCATAGCACTAACCTAGAGCATACTAGATGTCGCACATTTCTCTTCAATTTTCGCAGGTGTAAACTGATTCTTCAACTCAGCCCTGCACAGGACGACTTGAAGTTTGAGACCTCGACGCGTCACAAAAAAAAAAAAAAAACGATACGTATAATGGCATCCTTCATGGCTAGAAATTTTAGGATGTACGAAATAATGTGCAAAATATGTGGTCTTATGTTCATTCAAGGCCTTCAGAGCAAAAACGAATATGCTATGTATATATCGTGGAAGAGATTTTACTCTGTGCACTTCGCTTTTTGTATGGTAATATTTTTTTATGGTGAATGCCTGTTTTTCATTTCCACGCCAGTCGGAGTCTTTTATGAAGTTCAACCTTACACCAAATATGTCTACGCGGTAATCTACGCGCTAGTACACCTGAGGGTTATGCTTAACATGTACACCTTAGTAGCAACTTCAAAGCAACTTCTAACGTTTTTAAAACAATCAGCTAGGTACGAGAAACAGGTGTCTTTTGTCCCACCAAAAGGCCACAGGAATACGGTTACGTGCTACACCCTGCGTTGTGTTCTCATAGTGGCATATATTGGGAATGTTTGGATCGGAACCTTTATGGCGATAGGTTTTCTACACACTTATGAATTCACGAACACCATTAACTTGCTGTTCAAAATTGCTTTTGTTCTCGGCAATATTCTTTTTTACGCATACGATATGGTACATTTTATTGTGCTCAGGCCTTGTGCAGAGGTTATCCTGTTGTACATTCAGCACCAAAGTAAACTGCTACGGTCAATCGTAGGCAAGGCATCAGGAGCCCGATCCAAGCAATTAGAGCGCGTAAGGACTAATCTCTGGGTTATCAGGGGCCTAAAAGACAGTCTAAACAACACTTGGCGGCACGCAATCATGTCGTCCATAACGCTTGCTGTAGGCGTTGCGTGCATCACCATCTACACGGCGTTTGACAAAGACGTCCCGACATTAGAACGCCTAATGGCAACTATTTATGCCACTTCACTGGCTGTGGACATTCTGGACGTCGCCGCACTGAGCCAAGCATTGGGAGATGAGGTATTCAATCTTTTTATACCTTATGCCACTTCTGCCTCATTTTTGGTACTTAATTGTGATCCCCTCCCTAAACATGGTTTTAGGTGTGTGCCTTGGGCTGGTGTCTTGATTACTTTTTACTGCATGCTTCTGGACTGCGTGAAAAGGTGTGAAAGAAGAAGTCATTACAACAGTTTTAAAATCATAGACCAGATTTGGCTTTTTCTCTAAGTTTAGTAAACATTACCCCACGCGTAATTTTTATCCTTACATTGGATACCTTAACCTTGGCTCTGCACAAAACTGTGTATGAAGATGTGTTTGCAAATCCTCATTCAAACTTCCTGTCGTTTTGTGTACCTAGAATACGAGTGCAGCTGCTGTTGTCAGAAGCAAAAAAAAACTAGTTAGGGTGCTGCGCAGTTTTCCTGATATATACAATAAGTCATAGGTGTTTTACGAAGGCGGTTTGGCCTGTTACGATAATATTCTGTAGCGTGCATCGTTAAAAAGAGAGTGCATACGTATGCACGGGTATCTGTACCTTGCAATGTGTTAAAAATTTAACATCCTTCTAATCGACATTTCCGCCATGCTAACGCAGTCGCTGTAGCAAAAAAAAACAGGGGAAACCGCTGAGTAGTTTGTCTGCAGCAGGAATTTTAAATACCGAACCAGTAATACCCTATTTCTGACCAGTGAGATTTTTTCCGATTTCGTTCAGACATACATTGTCCAGGATGCGAGGGCTAAAGGCAACAAGCTGCCTGACTAGGGCCCTGACACCCAAAGTACATTGCACACGAGCAATATACAGCGAAATGACCAGTTCACTGGCAAGAAAAGCAACACCAGCACGATAATTAAAGCGTTACGAGGCAAGCTAGCAGTTCATTATACAATAAATTACGACAAATAACGAAGCAGTAAAACAATGACGCACGTAGCTGTATTTTAAATAATGTTTAGCAGATAATTATAACATTTCCAATGTTTTATACATAAGGCATACAAGTTTAACAACACACACAAGCATATGTTAGGACAAAAAGAAAAGTTACAAGAGCACATAAGTGAACCATATATTTGTTACCGGAAGACGCTGCACGGTCCGCTTTTTTAAAATTAATTATTAGCGAGTGATAACAAGTACATTTTAACGTTACTTTTACATTTGTAATCAGAACGGCAATTTTTAATCCAATCGAATATACCAGCATGTGCATTTAAATATTCGGGTATCAAGTAGGGTAGTGTCTGTGTTCCATAGTTTGTTCGAATGGCTGGTGTCCTAAAACGGCTGTGTCGTAAATCATACTGGGTGTAGGCTACAATTAATGATTCGAAACTGGTAGCTTGATTCAATATAGCCTCATTTCGTATATGCATGGCAAGTTTAAGGTGAAAAAGCTGACTAACTGTAAGCAGGTTATCTTTGTAGAAAAATGGCGCTGTGTGATCCATTCGTTGTATGTTTTCTATGCAGCGTACAGCTCGCTTTTGTAAAACCAGTAGTCTTTCTAAATTGTACTTAGTTGTAGTACCCCATATTAATAAACAGTAATGGAGATGTGACCGAACTAAAGAGTAATACAGTTGTACTTTCTGCCAGTTTGGCACTAAATTTCTTATTCTGTACAGAACAGCGATTGATCTCGATATGCTTGCGTGGATCTTGTTCACATGGGGTGTCCAGCTTAAGTTTTCATTAAAGACAACGCCAAGAAACTTGTATGTACATACTTGCTCAATCGTATTATTCTGAAACTTAATGTTGACATGATAATTGTCTGGTTTGCTTCTGCTCTTGAAAACAACATATTTAGTTTTCCCTACATTTAATTGGAGCTCATTTAAATCCAACCACCTTGATAACTGCACCAACCATTCATTAGCGGCCGCTTCAAGAGTACCGAGATTATCACCTGAAAAAAATAGGCTGGTATCATCAGCATATAGTATTTCCTCAGAAGCTTCCGGTATGAAAACAAGATCATTTATATAAATGATAAAAAATAACGGTCCCAAGATTGAACCCTGTGTACCCCATATGTTATCTGTTGTAGTTGAGACTTGTGCCCATCTAGACAACAGTATTGTAATCTGTCAGTTAGGTAGCTACGTATCAAATCTAGGGTCAAACCTCGGATTCTGTAGTAGGGAAGCTTGCGAAACAATACATCATGCTTAATAGAATCGAATGCTTTCCTAAAATCGAGGAAAAGCCCTATAGTGTACTGCTTTGAGTCAATATTTGAGCATATCTTATCTTTTATTCGCAATAGTGCCATTTCCGTCGACCTTTTTTCCCTGAATCTGAATTGTTCTTTTACAAGTAATTGTTGGCCGTCCAGAAACTTTGTAAGTCGTGTTTTCGTGGCATATTCCATAACTTCAGAAAATAGAGGAAGTACAGATATTGGTCTAAAATTATTTATGTTAGCCAGAGAACCACCCTTATGTAAAACGACAACTCTCGCAATTTTCATTTTGTCTGGAAAAATACCTGTAGTAAATGCATTATTACAGATATGCTGTAAGGGAGCACATAAGAGATCAGCAACAGCTATAACTGGTACCGCTTTTATGTCATCATCTCCAGCAGCCCAATTTTTGTTCAATGATTTAATGAACGATAATATGTCAAGCTCAGTCAGTGGAGTAAGAAAGATAGAACCAACTGGCTGTGTAAAAAGGTACTGTTCTAGTTCTTTTCTTGGTCCATGTGATAGGGGGCATGCGCCAGAACTCAAGAAATATGAATTAAACTTATCTGCTAGTGACTCACCACTGTATTCAGTACCTTCAAAAGTAAGTGTACTGGGGATTTTATTGTTAGGCGTCAAGGGATTTAACGGATTTAACGTTATGCTTCAAGATCTATGATGTCACTAATTTTTAAAAGGAATAAAAGGTGCTCAGGTTGAGTATTACCTGTTGAAGCTTTTATCTTGTGAAGAGGTACGTAAACTGCAACAAAATAGTGATTCGGCATTGATCTCAGTGTATCAAAATACAGGTAAACAAGAAGGGGTCAAAATATTGTGATATTTGCCAATCCTTCCTGTGAAGGTATGGTCGGATATTTTGCCTCGCACTTATTGTATGTTATTAACCGACCATCTGTGTAAACACCCTACTACCACTATCTATCAGTACGCATTTGCGAAAGCGACCCAGTCCGACTTCTTCGTCTCCCGGGCTACCTACCAACAACAACTTTGCAGCCACGCCTGTTCTTTTCTGCTGCAAGCTATGCTCAACCCATTCAACGAAAATCTTCGTACAAACGCAGTGGTTACACAGAGCGTGATAATAGATGCGGAATTGGTTTGCAGCTTATAGTTGGCGTGCGCAGTAACTAAGATATATTGTGTCGTTTCTAGCGTTCCGGGCATTATTAATGAAAGCTGCAAGTAATGAATGATTTTGGCGTGGTGATTAAAAACCACTGTCCTTGATTGAAGAAATGGTAGTCTCTTACATGCAGCAAACGTAACTCGCAACCAAAAAAATAGCTTGCCAAAAAATTTCTTCTTCGTAGCTGTTTGACTTATGGAGAAGTAATTGGTTGCTCGCCTTCATTTTTTTCTTCCACTCACTCCAAAAATTTCATCTCGACGAATTCTTGGTGGCACAAGAGGATTACTGTTCTTTGTAGCTCGACCCCCGATCATAAATAAAGCTGGAGACGTAAACCACTGAAAATACATAAACCAAAGATTCCCTCGCGCTATCGGATGTAGTGCCAGACACATCAAAAAAGGAATTAGGAGCTGGCTTAGTTGCCTTCTACAGTATCACTCAGTAACCACTATGCCCTCTCAAGAAAAAACTATTTTGAATTAAAAAAAGCTGAAATGAGTGGTAGGCTCGTAATGTCCGACCTCTGCCAGGGCCGCTACCCCACTTAGCGGCACTGTTCGTATGGCATGACTATGAATGCTACGCCCTTTATAGCAGTATTACAATTGAGAGTTTCGGGCCCATTTTTAGATGTTTTTGTACCTAACAAACATAAATAATATGCCTGTTTTGATTTAATTTATCTGAGTGAGCAGACAAATTACGATATTCATTCGGCCTGCATTACTACACATTCACAAGGTTCTAAAAGTGACTTGACGCTGGACGAACAACAGATATAAGAATACTGGGAGGCTCATGTTGGTTATGACCCTCAACATAGAGTTTAGACAACATGAATTCAGGAGGTGCCGACGGAGAAAATTGTACCAATGAGTTATGAACCCATTGTAGGGGTAGGGACGAGCAAGGTTTCTAAATCTATTCATTGTCTGATTAGCCTATTGACATCAGAGGCACGCACCTTTACGTGGCCACCAAATGCGACCCCTACGACGTGACTTCATTACGTGTTGCTTTAAGAAGCTTATGCTGCGGTTAAACCGCAGTTATTTCAAGCCAAGGGAGGTACATGCGGGAGCAATTATTTGCCCTGCGGGTTTTGTTTCCTGTTTGTTTTTTGGAAGTGTTGCATGAGTGAGCGGCGCGGGTGCTGCGATCACAACCAGCAAGGAATAGTTAGTAGTCTTTCTCTCTAAGCACACGCTAGTGTGCGTCTAGGCTGTCATCCACAAAAATGTGCCCTTGTTTAAGTCTGCCTGTCTTTGTGTATGATGCTTTTCTGTCTTGTGACTTCCCGTCATGACTTCCCGTTTTCCCGTCAAGAAACTTGAGAACTGTGCCTATAATTTTCAACTTTGTATTTTAGCTCCGAAATATCAGACATATTCTGTACAAAGCAAAACTCTCGCCATGCGAGGAAGCCTACTATAACCAGGTACGTATTTCGGATAATATTGTGGGGGGTTTTAGTTCCGAAGTAGCACTCAGTGAAATCGCGCTGATTGGCTTTGTCGGCAATTGTATGATAGTATATAGCTGAAACATTCCTGCCTATATTCGCGCATAAATCTGGAATTTCTTGTAAAGTTCAGCTGTACCATGACACTATTCTTTGTTCCCGCTCAGTGCAGCTAGGTTGTGATAAATTGTGCGCAGGGCCAAACGCAAACCTTTTTTAAACTGAAAGCTTTCTTTGTTGGACCCATGGCGTCCTGTGAAAAACTATTGTATTTCCGTGTAGGCCGGTTTGTCGACCCAAAAGCTCTGATAATAGCTCTGGACACAGCGCATGCGTGAAGCTGGGCTTCCATTGCGTCAAAACGGTTATTTGAAAATCGCGAAAAAGGATCGGCTCTAGATAAGGCTATCCCCGAATCGATCATGAAGAACAAGCACAATAGTATACCTGTCATAAATCCCATTGAGACCGCTAGCAGATGCATTTACTTAGTGAGCCAAAACTCGTCGCATGGGTTAGTTTTTTGTTTGCGATTACCTTCTTCGAAAATATGACGATCAATCGAAGACACTTTAAGCGAAGCTTAGACGCACTCTGAGTGAAGGTTTTGGCGCGCATGTGACGCAGTTTTGTGTGAGGACGCTTTCGTGCTTCTCTCAGCTTTTTTTTTTTCGGAAGAGATGGTAAAGTTTTTTATGCAAAATATCTTGGAGGTGTTGTGGCGCACGGTTGCTTTCATGAACAAACAGGAAAACTGAGCCCACCGGCTCCTTTGGTATGTAAGGGTGCGTATAGGGGCGAAGTAGGCCATATAACATTTTTAGACTGTCTGGAGAATGTGCAATCCCGTTCACTCTTTCTAGCAAGGTGGCGGGCTCAGCACCGGGCGGTTTTTTTGTTACTCAGAGCTGGGCAAGTGGTGGCCGCAAGCGGTGACGTAATCGCACCGTAGCACCCTTGAACACAAAATTTCGCGGTGGGGCAATGATTCGCCCTTCTTAAAATGCGGACGCAAACTCAGTTATGGAAATTTTAAAATTGACCTGTTATGCTTGAATATTCGGACTATAAACGCCATTTTTACCCTGGTACAGAGTGATCAGGTATACCGACAGAAAATAAGGCATGCCAGCCATCGCAACGAATTCATTATTAGTTTTATCAGCCAAACGTCCAATGATTCAATGTTTCAATGAAGCTTGAATTATTAAAAATATTTGGTTACCATAATCTCAAAATTAGGATTACACAGCGCAAGGGATCCGTTCTTGTTTGTGTTTTTTGAATTCGTCGAAAGGTTACCCGCCCTTCTTTACGGTCACCAAGGTTGAGAAGTTCGACTTCAGTTCTCTGATGTCCCTCAGTACATATTGTATAGTCATGCAACTCTCGCAAGAAGTGTTCAAAGGATGCACTTTTAATTACTTAAAGAACTATCACAGTCCGTGCTAATAAATAATCTTAGCCATGTAATGCCATGCACATGAACGTCAAATTGTTACCGCATGGCGAACTACCTTGGGACCGCAGCCGGCGGCAACGGAAGCAAGTACTCATGTGGATGCCGAAGGCAGTACTTTCAAGGTGGCCAATGTTGTTTTTTCTTGGTAGAAAAGTTCCAGTCATCTCGTACACACTAAATTGCAAACTTAGGCTAAACAAAGCACGTAGGAAGTTTGCCGAGTCCGTGACTCTTATTGCGCACGGCAGCGCCACTCTCCGGGAAAGAGGACAAAGAATTATTTTTATTATAGAAAGGAAAACCAAAGGAAGGAAGGAAGTAAACTTTATTTTCCTGAGCACCCTTAGTCCAGGGCGCCGTCTTGGGAAGCCGTGGCCATGTATCCAGGAGGATGTGGAGAAAGGACAGGGCGCTTAGGGTTAACCTCACAGAGCATTTGATTTCCCATCATGACACATAGTGGAAGATATGACCAGACCAGACGACATGAACAATTTTACCTGGCGGCCCACATTTCGGAAGACGAGTTTGGAGACCTTCTAGAGCAATGATAACCTGTCCCGCTTATATCATGGTTCCCGGGGACGCCCCCCGAGAAGTATTTTGAGCGGTTAACCGGGTATTCGAGGAAGACAACCCTGTAGGGAGCGTAAAGAAGTTCCTGGACAAATCATAGGAGGTGGTCTTAAACCTGAGTTTATTGAACGCGCAAAAGAATGGCTCCGGCAACTGCACAATACTGTCACTGGATGGGTATGCACCGTTGAAAGGAATATGGACACCGAGGGATTGGCCCCAGCCCGGACAGCTGGTGTGGTGGACGGTTGACCGACGAGGAGGAAGAGGACGAAACATCTCACTCTCTGGCTGCGCCCACTTGAGACTGTGTGCTGCTGTATTCCCCACTGTGTGGCATATTTAATTACCCCTGCAATAATATACCTGCAATATACTACGTAACATCTTTTGGTGGTGGTGCGGGGTAAATGGTATATTCCAGGGGTAATTAAATATGCCACACGGTGGGGAACACAGCAGCACACAGTCTCAAGTGGGCGCAGCCAGAGAGCCAGATGTTTCGTCCTCTTCCTCCTCGTCGGTCAACCGTCCACCACACCAGCTGTCCAGGGCTGGGGCCAATCCCTCGGTGTCCATATTCCTTTCAACGGTGCATACCCATCCTGTGACAATATATACCTTAGACAAATCCACGAGGATCGCTAGTACCGTTCGGACATACATGCAGCTGTGTTGAATGTGACTCCCAGTGTCCGGGATACTACACGCGTGTAGTTTTCCATGCCACAAGGGAATGAATATCATGCACTGAGGTAGATGCATCCCTCATTTACGCACACGTGGTCGCCTTGACATAGATTATCTCTCCCACGAGCTTCATAGCGACAATATTACTGACATTACCGAAAAGAGGCCGTATTCATTAGTTATTTTATGTACTGTCGCCGCTGCAGGTTGTACCAGGCGATATGTATTTGGAAACATCGATGTATACATTTTGCTTCGTTGTTAGCTACAACATTCTTGATCAATACTTAAGGATAAACGTATGTGCCATGGTGTTTCATTGAGACAGCTGTGGTAACACATTTGCTCGGTGTTCTGCAGATAAGCTCTCTTCACGATGCGATTGACCCAAAGGGGATGCAGTTATCGGGAAATGGATTCTTCTCACTTGATCTTCCGCTTCTTGTTTCGGTAAGAAGTTTAAATAGCAGCGACACCAAGAATACCCGTTCCGTTCATAGCAAGGAGGCACCAGCATTTTAATGTTTGAGTAGAAATGCCAAAAAATTGGGTCTGGCTTTGATGTTGACAACGTTCCTCAGCCTTAAAAAACTACTATGTATTCATGGAACAGAAATATTAGAACAATGTAAAATCTGCAGACACTGAATCCCATTTATCATCGATGCGGTGTAAAATTTACAAAAAATATCTTAGCTAGATAAACAATCATTTGTGCTACAGAAGCATTGGGCGCCTCGTTAGTGAAACTCGTGTTGGTAAAAAGAATTGAGGGCAAAATGAATAATTTTTATAACCTAACCTATCAACCATCTATTAAAAAAACATTCATTCTAGGCCATGTCGCATTAGAAAACTTGGTCCATGTGCGCGTATAAGTAAATACCTGAAGGGGTACTTCAGAGCTGGCCGAAATGCAGGAACCAGCGTTTTTACTCGGCTTCCTCCCCAGCGAAGCCACAAAGTAAACCTTAACATTTTGCCGTGGTTGAAAGCGGTAAACCAAGTTATTAGAGCGAAGACCTGCTCTTCCCGCTGGGACCGCATCGTAAAACCGCACATAATTCAACCTAAAGACAAAGCACAGACGCTACTCGGCGATTTCGGTGGGGTTGGCGCTAACGAGCAGTGAACTTGCATGCAGCAATTTGCATTGTATCATTTGCTGATGGCATGCGCTCTTATTCTTGCCATTTATCTCCCTAACACCTCCTATGGTAACGACTGGGCGATCAGGCGCTTCCACTGCGGAACCCAACAAGGCTGTAGGTCGGCCTTGACTGACTTTACGGTCGAACTGACGCTAGAATAAGCCGCTTTCTGGATTTGTGCCTGGAATAATCTAGCTATCGCACAAAAAAGCCATGCTCAGTCGTATAGGACCTTTAACACTGGAGTCGCGGTGTGTCGGAGATACAAAAGCACACCAATGTGATATCTTGGCGTGTAGGCTTGCCAGTACGGTCGTATATCATTCTGCATCTAAAGTGGTTTTTCTGAGGACGTTATCTTATTAGACCAGGCGGGTGATCCGTTAGCAAGTTACCAGGAATGCCTTCCTTTTAGTGGTAGTGGGGGAATAAGATTTACGATTTGAGATGGGATATAATAATAAGCGCATTTTCTTTCCTAGGAAGGAAAATAGGATTGGTTGAGTTCACTGGTTGGGTGCACTGGGCGCAATAGACGTGCACACCATACGCGGCTTCAGCCATCATTGTCGGCGTTCGATCTCAGCGTTCCTCGCGGCTCGCACAGTTGAAATATCTGCCACAAAATCACCTGCCACCGCTTTCACGCAGCGAGACGTCACATGGTACCAGCTCGCCGAAACGGGTATCCCAATACCGTACGTAGCCAATACGTAGCCGTACGTAGCCAATTTGGGGGCTTCACATTTGATCACTCTTTTACATGGACATCTCACATCCGCAGTTTGAAAGAAAAGTTTTCCTCCATTTTCAAAACCTTTTGAACGTTTCTAGTAACAGTGGTGGCAGCGCAGTTTAGCGCTTCTTCCACTACACGATGCTCTTAGCGAACGTCTACAACGCCACAGCCACTCTGCTTTGTTTCCCTTCTCGGCAGAAAATCTGAAAGCTTTGGAATGCTTGCATTCGCGCATACTGAGAGTGTGTATCTGGGTCCCGAAAACGACATTCACTGGGAGAATAATGAATGCAGACGTTTGAAGCAAATCGCGTTGCGCTAATGGGAACAGCTTCGTGCGCGTTTACGCGTTGTGGCTACTCAAACGATATCCTCCATTGCGAAACACTCCAGATTTGCAGGAAATTATCTCCATAATGCCAGACCCCACCTGTGCCTTCCTACTCTTTACTGCTGCTCCCGCCTATAGCTAAATATACAACCTTGCCAGGAACTATTGTAAATGTTCCCTCTCCAGCTCATAGGTTTTTAGGTGTGAAGCACCTAAGCAGCTCGGGCTATCGATGTCTTCGGTCGTCGTGCCAAGTCGCACGAGAAATCACGGTTTAAAACAGTGGTAAAAAAGGAGTATATAATAGATAATGCCGTTTAAAAATATAAACTACTTTAAAATAGCAGAATAATCCGGATTTAACAGCAGTATTAACACAAGTTTGTTAACTTCCGTATCGAAAGTGATTTCAAACGCCAGGTTTCATGCTGTAAAGCATGCTCTTAGCATGATGAGGGGTGTGAAACGAAGACAACTTACCTCCAGCCTGTCTCCCCTCTAATTACTTAAATCAGGGTCAACACGAGAGAGGGCGCCAACGCCTCAGCAACCGCGCGATTGCTCCTTCCACCGGCGCTTCTCCGGCGTCGAATCAGCGCACGCTGTGCGGCAAGAAAGACACTTTCCTTTTTTTAAATACACTTGCAGCGGTGATGCAGTGGTGGCGTAGAGGTAGAGCGTCCGCCTCGCTTGCAGGAGGGCCATAGTTCGAATTCCTGTGCCGCGTAATTCTCACCGGATTAAACAAAATCCGCGTGTTGATGGAATTAGAGGAGGAGGCCGGGGGTGCGGCCTTATTTTGGCGACCATTACCGGTAAGCACTCTCTCACCAGAGCAGGCTTTGCCACCCTGGTGTAGTAATGGCCACAACCTCCCATGAATATGAAAATTAACCAACGGCCAGTGGCTTCGAAGTAACTGACGATGGCGGTGGTAAGACATGTGACGCATCAGGGGGCGCTAAGTATCCCTGGATCCGGACAGGCCGCCATTGGAATCTGTACCTGCCGACGGTTAACATAAGAACCTTATCTAGCGTGGCGAGTCTGGAGGTGTTGTTTGAAGAATTACAGGGCTATAAATGGGGTGTAATAGGGCTTAGCGAAGTTAGGAGGACAGGAGAAGCATTTACAGCGCTAAAAATTGACACGTCTTAAGTTACTGTGGTGTAGTGGACAGAATAGAACTGGAAGTGGGATTTCTTGTCAATAAAAGCATAGCTGGCTACATAGCCGAATACTATAGCATTAACGAAAGCGTAGCCGGTCTTGTAATTAGACTTAATAAGAGGTACAAACTGAAGTTGGTACAGGGCTACAGCACTCACACCCAGCCCCGACGACCAGCTAGTTGAACGCTTCTATGAAGATGTGGAAGCAGCAATAGCTAAAGTAAAAACTCAGTATACCTTAGTTATGTGAGGCTTCAATGCTGAAGTAGGCAAGAAGCACGCTGAAGACAAGGCAGTTGGGCACTATAGTCTGGGTGTTAGAAATGACAGAAGGGACTTACTAGTCGAGTTCTCCGAACAGAATTATCTGTACATCATGGATACCTTCTTCTGCAAACTGGGGAGCCAGAAGTGAACGTTGAGGAGCTCGAATGGGAAGCATAAAATGAAATTGACTTCATACTATGCGATAACCATGGCGTTCAAAAGGTGAGGTGTAGTGACCACCTTAGGGTAAGATCTCAAAATTAGGCTAGATTTCAGAATGGATCGTAACAAGCTAGTACGAAATGAGCCGATTATTGGGCTAACACAAAGACTGAAAGTTGAAGAATCCAGGATTGCGCTGCAGAAACAATATTCATCTCTAACAGAGGAAGCAGAGTTTATGGCACGGGAAGAGAGCGACAATCTCTCACGCATTATCAAGGAGTGTTGAGTAGAAGTAGGAGGTGCGATCACGAAACCGGATAGTGGTAAACTTTCGCAGGAGACGAAATATTTAATTGGGAAAGGACACAGCATGACAATCTCCACCCCATCTGACAGAATTGAAGTAGTAGAGCTTTCGAAGTAACTCGGTAAGCATAAGCCAGCGAACATACGCAAGTATAATATGGAGAGTATCGAAAATGCTGTAAAGAATGGATGAAGCCTGAAAGGAAAGAAGAGGCGTCTAGGCAGGAGGAGGGAGGAGGAATAAACTTTATTTCAATATTAGTCTTTGTAGTAGTGGCAATGGGGGGTCTTCTCAGTCCAGAAGTCCCTGGGCGGTCGCTGCCAGGCGGGCCCTTTCAACCAGCCGAAGCTGATCGCCGGGGTCCGGGCTGGCTAGCATGCCTTCCCACTGCTCATGGTTGGGGGAGGGAGTAGGGGGGAGGGATGGTGTGTGGGAGCACGCCCAAATCATATGGTATAGTGTGCAGGGTTGGGGACAGTACTTGCAGGTGGCGGAGTAGGAGGTGGGATGAATGGCGTGGAGGAGGGTGCCGTGCGGGTAGGTGTTGGTTTGAAGGCGGCGGTACGTGGTGGCTTCTTCCTTAGTCAACTTGTCGTGGGGTGGGGGAAAGATGCGGCGTTCGAGGCGGTAATGTTCGAGGATGTCGTTGAATTTTTGAGGCACAGAATGGTGGACTTCCGACGGTGATGCTGGAGTGTTGGAGGGGAACGCCCGGTAGATATGCGCGCGGGCGGCAGCATGAGCCGCCTCATTCCCCTCCAGAGACTCATGTCCCGGGGTCCAGAGAATGTAGAGGTAAGGAGGGTTAGGGATGGACTGTAGAATGCGGAGGGCTAAGGGAGCTATGTGACCGGCGGCGTAATGGCGACAGGCAGCTTGCGAATCTGTGACGATGGTGATAATGTCTTGAGATGTAGTGGCTGCGAGGGCTATTGCGATTTCTTCTGCAGTTGTGGAGTCGTTGCCAATTACTGTTGCGGAAGCCAATTCAATTCCTCGGTGGTCTACTGTTGAAATTGCGAAGGCTGGTTTATCGGCATATTTGGCGGCGTCAACGTAGCGGGTTTCTCGTGGCTTGACTTGAAGCATCTTGCGAAGCATTCGAATCCGGGCTTGTCGGCGACCCTGGTTATGAAGGGGGTGCATATTCTTGGGTATTGGGGCGACGGAGATGCAATCGCGTATTTCAAGAGGGATGCGTTGGCGGGGGTGATGGGTGGCAGGTAGTGGGTAGCCGAGGCGACGGAGGAGGTGACAGCCAGTGTGTGAAAGCTTGAGCCGTTCGATCTGGTTGACATGATGTGCCTCTCGAAGTTCGTCCCAGGTATTATGAAGTCCCATCTGTAGTAATTTGGCAGTGGAAGTTGTCGGTGGTAGCCCTAGTGCTAATTTATAGGCTTGCCGGATGATTATATCGAGTTTTTGTATTTCACTATTTTTGAGAGCCAAATATGGAGTTCCGTATGTGATGCGGCTAATTAGGAGGGCTTGAATTAGGCGCACGAGGTCATTTTCTTTCAGTCCTTGTCGACGATTAGCAATGCGTTTGATGAGGTGCGTGATTTGCAATAGTGTTCCTTGTAATTTATGAATAGTAGAAATGCCTGCGCCGTCTGATTGGATAGTAAGTCCCAGAACACGAATTGTAGGGGTGGTTAGGATTGGAGCGCCATGTAGGCTCAATTGTGGGTCTGGGAGGGGCTGTCGTTTACGGCCTTGCGTGCGTTTTTGGAGGACGAGAAGGGCAGATTTTTCTGGTGCACAGTTGAGGCCGCGGGCTGTAAGGTAGTTGTCGGTCGTGTTAATGGCTTCTTGGAGGGCGTCTTGCTGTTCCCCAATCGAACCCCCTGTGGTCCAAATAGTCAGATCGTCTGCATAAAGTGCGTGTTGTATGTGTGGAATTTGTTGTAGAAGTGGCGGAAGTTGTAGCAGGGCAAGATTAAAGAGGAGTGGGGAAATGACTGACCCCTGGGGTGTACCACGCGGTCGGGCACGAAAGCAGACTGATCGGATGGGGCCGAGGTTAAGGTTGGCGGTGCGATCGGTAAGAAAATTTTGTATGTAATTGTATGTACGTGTGCCGCAGTTAGTTAGTTGGAGTCCTTCGAGTATAGCCTGATGTGATACATTGTCAAAGGCGCCTTTAATGTCCAGAGCTAGAATAGCGCGTTTGGTTTGTGAGCTCAGCGGTGTAAGGACTTCGTCTTTTAGCTGTAACAGGACGTCTTGCGAGGATAGGTGTGCGCGGAAGCCAAACATGGTATGAGGAAGTAAGCTGTTTTTTTCGAGGTACGCTGTCAGCCGATTATTAACTAGGTGTTCGTATAACTTGCCTACACAAGATGTTAAAGATATGGGACGAAGATTTTCTAGGGTGACTGGCTTCCCGGGCTTCGGTATGAGCGTGATTTCGGCATGTTTCCATTGAGGGGGCAGATAGTTGGTTGTCCAGCAATGATTAAAGTAGTCGAGAAGTGCGGCTGTGCATTCGGGGTTGAGGTTACGGAGTAGTTTGTTGTGTATTCGGTCTTTGCCTGGTGTGGTGTTACGAGTGAGGTTGCTGATGGCGAAGGTGAGTTCAATGAGAGTGAAGGGGGCGTCAATGTCGGGATTGTCTTTGCCTTGGTAATTGCGAGGTGGAATGTTTGGTGGTTGTGTTGCGTGGTCTGCGTATTGTGTGAGGAGTTGCGCGTGGAGCTGAGTTTCAGTGAGGTGGTGATTGTGGATCAGGCGACGGATGGTGTGACCGGTGTCTGCTTTGCTGGGCTTAGTACCCAGCATGGAGCGGAGGATGTTCCATGTGGACTTAATGCTGAGAGTTCCTTGAAGGCGGTTGCAAAATTGTGTCCAGTTTTGTTTGTGTAAGGTGCGAGCGTAGTCGGCTGCCTGTTGTGTGATGTTGGCGATGCGTGTTTTGAGTTTTTTGTTGTGTTTTTGTTTTTCCAGCGGCGGATAAGCCCTCGGCGGGCATCCCACAGATGTAGAAGATGCATGTCTACAGAAGGGTGATCTTCTGTTATAGTTAGGGTACGGGTGTGGGCTTCGACAGTTTTGAGGATATCTTGGGTCCAGGTTTCAATGTCTTCAATTGTGGTGGGGAGAGGGGAGTCACGAAAAGATTTCCAGTCTGTGAGTTTAGCATGGCCGATTTTTTGAGAAATGCGGGTGTGATTGATGGTGAATTCAATGATATAATGATCACTGCCTAAGGTTTCGTCGAGGCGTGTCCAAGTGGCTCGTGGTATGTTGTGAGTGTATGTGAGGTCGGGGGTGGAATCCCGTGCCACGCTGTTGCCTATGCGGGTGGGGTATGAGGGGTGGGTCCAGAGCGTGAGGTGCGCTTGTTGGGCGGCGTCGTGCATTTGCGCTCCTTTTTTACTTGTTTTGGGATAACCCCATGCAGTATGAGGGGCGTTAAAGTCGCCGAGAAGGACTAGGCGGTGATGTTTCGTCGTAGCTTTAACTTTCTGAAGGATGGAATTTATAGAAGCTAGGGAGTGCTGCGGGGGACTGTAGATATTAAGAATAAAGAGACTGGTGAGAGTTTTTTTAGGCGGGATGAGTTCAATAAAGGTATATTGCCAATTAATGGGAAGGGTGTGTGCTTGTGCAGTGAGTGATTTATGAACGAGTATGGCGGTGCGAGGTTGATGGGAATGTGTGTACGTGATGTAATTACGAAGTGATACGTGAGGTGTTTCCGTTTCTTGTAAAGCAATCACATCGGGAGAGTGAAGTTGACTTAGATGGGTCAGGGAGGGCTGCTTGTTTTTATACGTACGACAATTCCACTGCCAAATAGTCAGTCCTGAGGGAGATGGGTGGGACGCTGGAGGCCTGGTAGACATGTTAGATGTGGGGCTCAGGCTGGCTGGATGGTGGGGTGACCTGAGAAGTAGTCGCCTTGGCTTTTTTATGGGGAGCGGGCATGGTTTTCTCCAAATGTACGATACGTTCGGCCTGTTCCTGGGTGGCTGGTGTTAGTTCAGCAATGATGTGCTCGAGGTTGGTTAGGCGGGCAGCCAGGGGTTCAAGGAGGCGGGCAACGGTTTCGGTAACGGTTGTCACGATGTTGGATTGAATGGTGGCCATGAAGGACGCTTGTGTTTGAGTCAGTTTTTCTTCGAGGTCGCGGTATTTTTTGTCGCAGTCGGTATGGGAAGGTGTTGACGCTGACGGTAAAGGGTCTGGTTCCGGGAGGGCGGTTGGCGGTGTGGAGGGGGTGTAAGAGAGGTGGGAGAGGTTTGGTTTGGACGGTAGCAGATTTGGGCGCGGGGGGTTCGTAGATAATGTGGAGGAGGGGTGAGGCGGTTGAGTAAAGGGTGTGGGAGGGCGGACATTTTGTTCTAACAGTTCGTGGACGGTTTTTTCAAGGGACAGGATGCGTTCTTTTAAGTCTGCGTTTTCCTTGAGAAGAGCGAGTTCTGCGGGGGATGGGGAGTTGGAGGGTAGGGGGGGGAAGATGTCTTGATCAATGGGTGTTTGTGCGGGAAAGCGGTCATGAGCAGTGGGAAATTGTTTGGCAACGCTAGCCCAGCTCACCCTGGAATTGAATGCTGTAGTGGCGGTGTTGGCCCGTGACGTTTGCACGTTCGTGGGTGGCGGGGGAGGCGATCGGTACGTCTGGATGGTGCGAGCGTGAACTGGCGGCGGTGGCGGGCGGAGTCGGCGACGGCAGTCCTTGCTGGCAGTAGGATGGGGGAGCCCACACAGTTGGCATTGTGGGTTGCAGATGTGGTTGACGGAGGGATTTTTAACATGGCAAGTTGAACAGATGCGCGTGTCGGGGTTTGGGCATACGTCACGGCGATGACCCAGGTCGCCGCAAAGCGTGCATAGCTGGACGGTGTGACGGAAAGGGCGGCAGCGTGTGAAATTGCCGTACGCGCGTATGTAGAAGGGCACTCGTTGTCCGCCAAATGTAATGACAGCCGACGTGGTGGAGCCTAGGAGTCGTGCATGTAGGATTGGTGCATCGTCCGAGGCGAGAACATTGGGCAGGTCGGCGTTGGTTGTTGTCGGTTCCAATCCATGTATGACACCCCGAGTGGTGCCGGGTGGAGGTTTCAAGTATGGCTGGAGGTCGTAAGTAATGTGGTTGAGTTGGATGTGAGTGGTGGCGCTCAACGCGAGGGCGCATGCTTCGTCGGCTGTGCTGGCGATCATGAGGTTTTGTCGGGTCTGCACTTGTACGATCACAAATTGCTGGAACGTGGTGGGTTCAATGCCACTAGCGGCTTGTAGGCCGTTCGTGATGACTCGATCGGTCCAGGCAGAGAGGTTCAAGCCGGTTCGTGGGCGGTAGACGATTTTATAGTCGTTTTCTGGCAGTCGAGGTAGGCTGGGTGGTTTTGCATTGCGGTGTTGCGGAGCTTGGGCCAGTTGAGCTTTTTTAGCTTTTCGATCAGAGATAATTTGTTGCCAGGGGCCTGGCGGAAAGATTGTACGGCCGCTGTTTGTGTCGAATTCCATGTCATCATGATATTCAGAAATGTCGGGGGTGCGATCGGTGACAGCGTTAGTCAGGGCTGCTGGAAATGCATCTACGCCGGCACTCACGGCTGGAGTAGTCTGTGCCGCGGGACTCGCCGTGTGGGCATGTGGAAAAATTAGTTGTATGCACTTAAATACAAACAAGGCGACGTCATACTGTACCGCAGATAACCGCAGACCTCTTGAAGGGTGGCGGGCAAATGACACTAAAAATCTGTCAAACCTGCCTACCCAGTGCATAATTCTCGCCAGTGTACCGGAATCTTGGAAGAACGCAAGCACCTTCATAATCCATAAGAAAGCTGACATGAAGGACTTTAAAATTACAGGCTGATCAGCTTATTCTCAGCCGTCTACAAGGTACATACAACGGTAATCGCTAAATGAATTTCTGCCACCTTAGATTTCAGAAAACCTAGTCAACAAGCAGGGTTTCGTAAAGGCTATTAAAAATGGACCATATTCGCTCGATCCATCAGATGATAGAGAAATGGTCGGACTATACCCAACCCCTATATATAGCCTTAATTGATAACGAGAAAGCATTTTACTGGGTCGAAACCTCAGAAGTCATTCAGGCATTGTGGAATCAGAATGTAGACGAGCATTACGTGCGAATACTATCGTATTTCTACAATGGGTGCGCAGCTACCATCGTCCTCCATAAGGGGGTAGTAAAATAACGATAACGAAGGGCTTCTGACAAGGAGATACAATCTCTCCAAACGTTATTTACAGCAAGTTTACAAGAGCTTTAATAACAATGGATTGGGAAAAGGTGAGTGTAAGGGTTAATGAATAATACATGAGTAACCCAAAATTTGCCGATGACGTTGCCTTGCTAAGTAACTAGGGGGACGAATTGCAAAGCATGCTTACCGCAGTGGACAAGCAGAGTAGAAATGTGGGCCGGAAAATTAATATGCAGAAAACCAAAGTAATGCTCAATAACCTCGGGAGAGCACAGCGGTTGGATATAGGTGGCGAGGAAGCAGAAGTGTTAAGCACATTTATCTACTTGGCCCAACAAGTGACCCGAATCCCAACCATGAGGAAGAGGTAACTAGTAGGATAAGAATTGGGTGGAGAGCATCCGGTAGGCATTCTCAGATAATGAATGGCAGTCTACCATTCTCCATGAAGAATAAAGTGTATGGCATCTGCATATTACCGGTACTCGCATACGGGGAGATACTTGAAGGCTCACTAAAAGGGTTCAACTGAAATTGAGGAAAACTCATTGAGCAATGCAACGGAAGACGATAGGTGTAAAGTTAAGGAAAAAAGAAAGCGGAGTTGGTCAGGGAACAAACGTATATTGAGGGCATATTAGTATACATTAAGAATATATGGGCGTGGGCAGGGCATGTAGTGCGAAGGGAAGACAACCGCTGTGATTAAGTGTAACTGAGTGAATGCCTAGAGAAGGTAAGCCTGAAAGATGGCGGCAGAACGTTAGATGAGCAGATGAGATCGAGAAGTTTGTGGGTAAAATTGTCCGCAGTTAGCACAGTAGCTTTATAATTGGAGTTCCATGTGAGAGGCCTTTGCCCTTCGTTGGGCGTAGATAGGCTGATGATGATTACACACTACATACTTCGCCCCTCCCCAGGTTTCACGTTATGGGAGATGGCCTGATATTTTTTTCCTCGTGAACTTGTGCGTACAGAATATTTATGTCAATCATACCCATTTAAAGATACTGAAGATTCGGTCCCCAAAAAGATTTCCACGATTGACCTTTAGATGCATGCTTCGTGCACTACGATCACAAAAAAACTGATTCCCAGGATGTTATCTATAGTGATTGACCTGGCCACCCGGCGTGCTGTTATCGAATACATTGCCAAGCAGACAGCCAGCACACGGGGCGTTTTTTAAATTCTCGGCCTGCCATTAAATGCCTTGGGTCTCTTCATAATGAACAGCTAGTCTGGGACATTACACCGTTCTCCAGACAAGACGCGGCCGCACTTGCGTTCTGTTGTGCGTGGCAGATCCAGCTTTCCACATGGGATGATCCGTGACGTCGCTACGCCCCACTCTACTTTGTCGCTCCTGAGTGTACTTTCTCATTGTCGGCTGGTCTCTACGAACATGCCGAAGCTGTTTTAAACTGCATACGCCTGAATGTCGCCAACGGACACCCTTTCTGTTTCAAGCTTTAGCATACTACTTCACCCCTTTGTCAAGAGTGCGACTCTCCTAAATACATCGAAGATGTCATATGTGTGTGCAAACGATATGTCGAATATAGGCTCTTCTTGAATTGGATTTTGGTCAGGACACCGTCATTGCTTATTTTGCATGATGTGGTTGTCCCCTGGTAATGTGCAAAACATAGCTTCACGCGCGACGAAAGCCTTTCTGAGCTCTCTCAGCAATTCGGGCTCAGTGCAGATTTCTGTAACAGCGCTGTATATGGATGCTACGGGTGCCAAAAAAGCGTTGTTCTCATCGTTCTACTTTCAAAGGCTGCAGGGTGTTAAAGTAGACATTTCTTGTACGTGTTTAGCATATCTCATATGCGAGCGTTGAACGTTATGTGTGCTTATTCCAGGGTATTAACTCGTCTCAAATGCAAAGCGCACATGCTCGCGTGCATATTTTAGCACTTTTAAACCAATTTACGCTACTCTCCATACCGGAACTCTGTTTTTTTTTCTCACAAATCGAATTTTACCTGACGTAGCATATTAGTTGCTCTGCTGGACCAACCTCACCAGCATCGTTAAACTGCATTCACTATCTCGGTATATATCTCAATGCATCGTATTCGTGTGTCGAAAATCATGATGTTTTTAATAACAGCTATTACGCCTTGAATCGTTGTGCTGCCGTATTAAGCAATCACTTTGTCACATTCAGAAATCATCAATAAATTGCGAAAAAGGCGTCTAACCAACTTTTTTGTTATTTGTTTCAGCTGTCGGGATCAGTCATCACATATTCTGTAATCTTGGTACAAACTCGGGAAAGTATTGCAACAGCCACTTGAAGAACATCGTGAAATATTTTCGGTGCATCCTAACGCGCTGGCACAAAGCTGTGTCCTCCTGTAGGTTACCAATAAGAGCTTACTGTGTCGAAAATGTATTAATTTGTCCATTAAACCATAACACTCAGCGCAAAAAAGGTGATCATATGTATGAACGGTTTCTAAATAAAGCTTTCGTTTGCCAGCCCTTAGTTTGAATTCCTGCCATCGTTTGGTATTCCCGCATCTGCATCTTCCACAATGCACATGAAATATACGAAACTATTTTAAAGGTCAAATGAAGAAGCTCGCTTAAGTTTAATTGCAGGTCACATTATTCCTCAATCCACGATATTACCGTTTCAATGTAACTTTCTTTTCGCGACTGAAGTCTGATGCCGTGATTTCAAGACGACAGCAGTATGTCTTCACCTGGCGATATTAATCAAAGAGATGTTAACAAATACAGTGTTTGTGGGCCCTTTCTTTTGTTTCCTTGCTTTGTGTTGAGCCGCAACGACACCGTTGGCTGTTCAGAACTATGAACAAAAAGCTACCACTAAATATTCAGATAGTTTCATAAAATCAGCACGAAACAAACACGCAGAAGATATATCCGTAAAGTATCGCCAGGACAAGCTTTAATACATTCGGATTTAAAGCGCTTAAGCAGACTGAGGCACTCCGAGGAAGTTTTTAAGTGCAGAGCACCTTAGGGCCGCGCCTTGTCGTCGTAGCTCGATCGCTGAGCTCAAGTAGACGCAGGTTCCCGTTTGAACACATTCTCATTTCATCCTTCCCGCTTGTTCCCTCCCGTTTCAACACCCCGCAAAATTACCTTCGCTTTTCTCCCTTTCCCATTTAACCTGTTCCCATTTGAACCCGTTCCCATTTAAACCTTCTCGTTTCGTATTTTCCCATTTAGCCCCTTCACAAAATAACGAACCCAGTTCCGACTAGGGTAACTCGAACCGAGGCGTGCGATTTTTGAAATTAAAGTTGCATCCGACCGTATTTTAACATCATTGTTTGAGTTACGTCCGATACAACAAAAAGTAAAAAAATTATTTGCGTCCGCCGTAACCTGAAAATTAAATTCAAGTTATGTCAAACGTATTTCACAGCGAAAAAAACGACACGGCTGGCGGAGCCCAAGTTTCATACGTCCTATTAACCTGCAACCTTTTTTGCAATTGTCCGTTTTACGATAAGCGGCGGCCAGTTAAAAAACAACATGTATGTTGCTGCGTTACGTCCGACCCGGTACAGCGTTGGCGAGTTACAGCTGAAACCACACCCTTCCGTCTGCTTCTGCGTTGGTCGAGCTGTCTGGAACGTGTTGCTCGCATGCGTACTCCGCGGCAGCGGTGATGGTTCCAGTCCTTACGGTTGCATATACGAAAGCACATGCACTTAAATGCAGCACACGCAAAAAAGAAAGGACGATAATTAAGAAAAAAACATTTCCGCGGTCGCAGTGCCAGTTTGTAGCGTCCGTATGTAGCCCTTGCCGAGAATGAAGTTCGGTGTTTTAACAAACGCAAATATTAATTTATTAGGGGTAGTACAGGGCTACTGTTTTATTTCTGCGCAGGAAAAACACCTGGCGGAATATAAGTACCAAATTTAGATAACTACAGAAGAAAACGTGTTTTATGAGAGCGGTAACTATTATGGGCCAAGCAATTAGTACGATCACTTTTAATGTGTAGCTAATGGTTACTTTATATGTAAATGTAGGTAAAACAATGGCCATTTACGTCTAAAGATGAACTTTTTGCTTGGAGGAAATAGTTCGCACACATTTTTCATTTGGGCGTTAATAGCACCCCAAGCTATATTCTCTAGCGCGTACTTTTCACGGATAATACATAGGTGGGCACGCAGTACGTGGAAAAGCAAAAGAAAACATTGAGGTAGTTATCCGTCTATAGCAGACAGTTTTAGCATATTTTTACGTGTTTGCGTCACCGTTTACCATGTTACCGGGAGCCGGAGTTTCCGTTTGCTACTGAAAACGGTAGGACCCGTTTTAGCACAGCGTTTGCGGTTTGCGTATTCCGGACGCCGCGGCGCAAGTAGCGACATCTGATGAATTAGTCTCAAAGCAAATCACGCATAATTTTGTTCCTCCTATGTATTTGATTTCTCTTAAAGTAGCTTGAATATTGCACTTTTCAGGGGAAGTGCTCACGATAATTGTAGTTGTTTGAGTATACTGTAGGCATCACCTATAGAGCTTTAAAAAGAAAACGTGTTGGTGGCGCCATCTACCGAGTAGAGTTAGAATCAAGGTAAAATAGAATTTGCCCCCGCGCTAAATATTCAGGCAAGAAATGAGTAAAACATGCTGTAGTCATTACTCCGTCACGTACACTACCTTGCCTAGCACATTTTTGGAGGCCTAAACGCACACTGTGAGCTCAGAAACCTATCTGAACTATTTGAAGCGGGCGTTCTGGGAGCGGGTTAAACAGGAAGGGCGTTTTAGGAACGGGTTGAAACAGAAAGCGGTCAGACGGGAAGGGCGTTTTGGGAACGGGCGCACACGGGGCGGGCCAAACGGGAAGGGCGTTTCGGAAATGGGCTCAAGCGGGACGGGTTCAAACGGGAATGGGTTGTTTCGGGCCACACCCCAAGTAGAGCCACAGGGTTCCGTAGTAGCCGCTGTCACCGCGGCGTAAGCTAGAGGCTTCGAAAGCCAAGCGGTTTATATAGTCATAAGAATTCAGAACTCGCGAACCGCTGGCGCGTGTCATACATCTCCCCATTGTTAGCGCAAAGACAACTGTATGTACATTTGAGGCAACACAGACATAATTAACCAGCAGCACCCGCGTTCATTAAGTTAGGAACGCCCGTTGGGTTGGTTTTTACGATAGTAAACGCAAAATATGGCAGTGCACTCCGGCACGCGCGGGAAGAAAAGCACAAAAAAACAGAACTCCCGCTGGCGTTTCAGATAGGGGGCGAGCGATCACTGCGGAGGTGGGAAATTTGAATTGCATGGGGTGGTTGCAGTAAGCGGATAACGGCTGTACAGCTGATTATGGCGAATCACTGCTCCGCACTTCCGACAGCTTTCACATTGAGTGGAACAGCTTTAATTATTTGAGCTTACTTTAATTTCGTATGCTGAGCTGTTTTGCGTCATTTTGAACCCGTAATTTTTTTCTTGTGTGGGTGCAGCCTTTTGCGGCATTCCGAAAGCACCATTATTTTCTTACGCGGCTGCTTTTTTCGCTTACTATCGTAAAAACCGACCCAACAAGCGTTCCTGACTAAATGAACGCGGGGGCTGCCCGTTATATACACAGATTTTGCCTGCAATGTACCTGCAGTTTTTTTTTGCGCTCAACAACGAGGAGATGTATGACATGCGCCAGCGGTTCACGAGTTTCGAATGGTTATGCCTATTTAAACCGCGTAGTTCTTGAGGCCTCAGCGGGACCCCCTGACGACGGTACATCAGGCTCTACTTGGGTCCGCTATCTCGCGTCGCCGCCAAATTCCGGCAGCCACAAACAATTTTAGGGAGCTACGACGACGACAAGGTGAGCCCACCAAGTGCGCTGCACTTAAAATAAGCAGACTCTCATCAGAACGCACGTTTGGAGCCGCAGGGTAGTATTCGGCGTAAATGTACAATGTCGGAAGGTACCTTCGTCGCGCAACTGACAAAAATAACCTAATGAGTGAGTGAATGAGACAATGACTGAAGTTCCTTTTAGTGCAGAGGAAAGAATGTGACGAAACATTGGAAAAGCTTCCCTGTAAGGACGCAGAATTATTAACTTAAACCGTTTATTCCTGTCGAGTAAAGCGTTCAGAGTAAACCCTTTTTGCCTATTCCAGCCCTAAAGTACTTTACTCTAGAGCACATTTGGAATTGCTACCCTAACAACAAGCACATATTTTTTTTTCAGAATTAGAAATGGCCTATTTGTGTGAAATACACATCACATATATAAGATATACAGAAAGAGGTCCCATAGTCATAGAACTTAAGGGGACATCATGTACAACGTAGAAGCGGGAATAGTTGTTGTGTAATTTACTTGATGCATCAGTGACGGCCACCTCATCTACAATCGAAATCTGGGCTCTATCATTTACGCGGACCACAATTGCGGCCAGGTTAAGCCACAAAAAAAATGTCGACGGCATCACAACCTCCTGGTTTTCGCTCTGCTTTGCGGTAAGTGTTTGGACAAGACGCTCCTTTGTGTCGGTAATTTTTCAAGTGGTGATGCTTGTGCAACTAGCCTCATTTCTGTGGGAACAACTGCCCCAGAAATATGTACTCTGCATGCCCAGGCCGCCAACTTGCTTTACGACGTAGTGCTATAGTGCCTACCTGGACATGTGGGAAGAATAGGAATGTGGTGGCCGACGAGGCAGCTTGCATGGCCCCCAACCAATCTAGCGTCATCATCCCAATTCCTTTCTCTCGTCTTGACGCCGCGACGCTTGTGTACCCTGTGGCGCGGCAGTTACAACTCTTAGTATGGACGGACGGATCAAAATGTTATGAGCCACTGTACGGAACTGATCCCGCCTGCGCTTTCCGAATATTGTGCGGCCTGGGAAAGTGCGACTAAGCAATTAGAATAGGACTTTATTTCACATCAGTTGCATGATGTAGGAGACCTGCGGAAAAAGCTGAAAGAAATCAGCTTGACAAGGCCGCAGGCCGCCTCATTGGCATGACACATAAAATTCGCGATCACATGATATATAAAATTGGCATACATGGGCATGATAAAAAAAAGGCATGATAGACAAACAGAGCAATAAAACAGCCTTTTTTTCAGAATGAAAGAAAATAAAACCACGAGAGATCACTATCATTAGTGTTAGGCACGCTGCCTAACACTAAATGATAACTACGACATTTCTTTTATTACATATCTGCGCCTGACAGCGCGCACACAAATTAGCATATTGACACATATCAAACAAATTAACACAACGTACAAACTAACACCACTATAGCCAAAGGTGACGAATTAGCGAATAACAAATTTGAGACAGGCAACAAAAGGCATGTACTACATTTTGAAATTCTCTCGCAATGCCTTAAAACTGATGTTCTGAAGCTTGACGTTTCTAGCATCCAAACTGTTTAATCGCCGAGGTAGTCTGTTTTTTAACATTTGTAGACCGCATGTAGTTCTAGTAGTCGTAATTTTCCATGGTTCAAAATGACGCGTCTTATATGTTTCTACATTTTTTTCCAGTTTAGCTATTTTCTGAATGGAACCATCACCGCGTTTACTTTCTTGTTTAAATACCTTCCAAAGTCGATAGTCGTAACATTTCGTGGCTGGGACAATATTGTATTTTGTGAATAAGTCGCTTGTATGATGGTGCATCGGTACATTTTCAACAGCTCGTAAAAACTTTTTTTGTAGAATGAGTAGTCTGTCTACATTATATTTAGTTGTTGACGCCCATACCAAGTGACAGTAGTTGAGTCTAGAAGAGAAAAGGCTATTGTAAATCAACATCAGAATATGGCGAGGGAATACATGGCGGTTGCGAGAGACTATGCCTAATAACTGCGATAACTTTTTTGAAATTAAGTCGATGTGGGCATCCCACGACATGGTTTCTTGAAAAATAACGCCGAGAATCTTAAAGCTAGGTACAAATTCAACAGGAGTCGACCGCAGTAAAATTTGGGTTTGTGCAAGTATGTTTTTGTTTTTAGTACGAAATATGACTGCTTTCGTTTTCTGAACGTTTATTCTTAAGCTATTTTTCTGGGTCCATTCGTCAAGTTTAATTAGTGCTACATTTGCTGCAGCTATTAACTCATCGCTTGATTGCCCGGAAAAGAAAATACTGGTATCATCCGCATAATTTATAAATAGAGCCGACGGGGCATTACTGTAAACATCGTTCACGTACATATTAAAGAGAAAAGGGCCTAGGATGCTACCTTGTGGCACGCCATGTGAAACCTGAAGTGGATCGGAGAGACAGTCATCTAGGGCTACAATTTGAGTACGATGTTTTAGGTAGTATTCCATAAGAGCGCCGGCTTTTCCCCGAATCCCATAATGTTCTAGCTTCCTAATCAGCAGCTCATGGTTGATAGTGTCGAAAGCCTTCTAGAAATCAATATATAGGCCCAAGACTAACTTTTCATCTTCCAGTTGGCTTAAGATATGTTCTTTTTGTGTTAAAAGCGCAAGTTTAGTACTGAACCCCTTGCGAAAACCGAACTGGGAGTCAGACAGCAACTTATGTTTTCCTTCAAAGACGGACATTTTCTGTAAAATAGCTTTTTCCAAGGCTTTCGAAAAGACCGGGAGGATTGATATGGGACGGTAATTTCCCATGTCATTTTTGTCACCTTTTTTATGCAGAATGCTTACTCGAGCGACCTGCATTTTAGTAGGAAATACAGCCTGCTCCAAACATAGATTAAATATATGCACTAAACAAGGAGCAAGCAGGGGCGCAACATGCTTGATTGGTTTTATTTGAATACCATCGATATCTTTGGCGCTACTGTTCCTTAAATTTAAAATTATATTTATGATCTCTGTTTCACTTACTGGAGTCAGGAACATCGAGTTACTGTTTCGTGGAAAGTTTGCTAGGTCGTTAGTAGTGGTGGTGTAGCCAACTGTAGTGAAATATTCATTGAAAGCATCCGCAAGGGGTTTTCCCGTTAGCTCTATATTGTTTATCTTTATTGTAGAGACTTTTTCAGGCGCTATCTTGTCGTTCAACATCATGTTTAGTTTGCGCCAAACTACATCCGTCCGTCCTGCTGTAACACTAAATACATTATCTAAATATTCACGTCGCGCTTTCTTTACATCTTTATCTAGACGATTACGATAGGCTTTGTATTGTAGTAGTATTTTCCTATCTTTTGTTTTGATGAACTTCTGGAACAAGTTATTTTTTTCTCGAATTCTCGCGGCAAGCTCCGCACTTACCCACGGTTTTCGAATTTTTTTACTTTGCTTAACTTCTACTAGCGGAAAACTCTCCTGATAAAGTGGTTTTAGAATTTTCATAAACTTGTCGTAAGCAAGGTTTGCATCTACGCTTAAAAGAACTTGATCCCACGATGATTTGGCAATTTTATCATAAAATCCGGAAAGGCTGTGTTGCGTCATGTGTTGAACAAAATATGTACGCCGTGACTTCCGTTTGCTTAACTGACCTTTGGTGCATAGAAATATAGGAAAATGGTCACTGAGATCTGAGATCAGCACACCTGATTTAATTTTACTTGCATCAATATTGGTAAGGAAGACGTCAATCAATGAGGATGAACCTTCTGTCACTCTCGTCGGTGTGTCAATTGTGTTTCTGACACCATAAGTATTCATTAGAACACATAGGTTGTTTGTTTGCAAAGAAGAATTCATCATATCAATGTTAATGTCCCCACCTAGTATAATATTATAATGATTCAAATTTACGAACGAGAAAAGCGTTTCTAGGTAGTCCATAAAAGGTGCTATCTTTCCGTTTGGAGGCCGATAACACACAACCAACAAGTAGCTTTGCATGCGAACAGTTAAAATTTCGAAGTCTTGGTTTAGAATCGAAAAATCTTCGAGTAATTCACAATCGTACATATGTTTGACCAAAATACTTACTCCGCCACCCCGTACAACAGAACGATTTAAGTAGTACGTTTTATATCCAGCAAGCTGATACACATCTGTGCTGTCTCTTGACCATGTTTCGGTAAGAAGCACAGAGTCTAGTGGCTCGTTCATTTCCTCGAGGAGCAGATCCAGACCGAGTTTCTTGTTGCGGACCGATCTTATGTTTAAGTGGAAGCATTTAAAAGACTGAAAACACGATTGGCCTATATGATTCTGAAAGTTTTGTGGCAGGACGTAGGTCATCATTGCCTTCGGTTTTCCGGGTTTTTTTTCTGTTTTGTGTACTGTTTTACGCGAGCTTGTCCAAGTCGTCAGCACTTCTGACAACTTGCTTGTTCAGACCGTCAGCCTTTCGCACCAGAACTCGGTTATTGCTGTGCCAGACGTATTTGTAATTTTTGACCTTTGCCCAGGTTTTAACTTCGAACAGCAGCGCTCGAGTTCTTTTTGTTAGGTTTTCAAGAATGAAGATTGTGCCGTCTGTCTCTTGCAGTTTCTTTCGGTTTAGCCACCATGCATCCCTATCAGCCTGCCGAGCGAACCGGCAAATGATGCCTGCCGTTTTATCTTTTTTCGCTGGCAAACGGTGAACTGTCACTACATCACTTTCTGTCAACGCTGGAAGTTTGTTTTTGGCTGTCAGTGCATTTATCTTATCCAGTAGGTTTTCGTTCACAGTCTCTGGGATGCCATGAAATTCAAGGTTGAGGCAACGGTTCCTCCATTCGAGGTTGTCAAGGTCATCTATTAATTGGGCTACTTCACTGTCTCGTGCCTCAACCCTTTCCACCCTCTTTTTGAGTTCCTTTACCTCACGTTCGTTCTGCTCTGTGCGTGAGATCACGTTGTCATATAGGTCGCTTAACACCTGCAGTGCATCCTCAATACCGTCAATTGTTTCCATGAGTGGCAGTAGCTGGTCGAGTTTATCGTTAATCGCCTTCATCCAGACTTTTATGTCCATACTCTCATCCTCCGCGGGATTTCCGCTTTGTGCTTGTTGCAAAGTCTGCGAGCGGGTCTTCGAGCTTCTGCAAGTGCTGCAGCGCCAGGCCTTTCGATAATCATCTCCCTTTGCCCTAAGCGTGGCATCAGAAATTCCAGCGCATTTCCCGGTGTGATATTTGGAACCACACTCACTACAGTCAATAGTACAACCTGGCTCACTACAATCTGTGCAACACGAAGAACATTTCAAAGTTGGAAGCATTGTCACAGTCGTTCATACACCGGCGGCGGCAGCAGCAGCAGTAGAAAAGTTACACATAGAGCACAGACATGTGTATCTGACTTCACTAACCTGCAATAACAGTGAATGCGGCTTGAGATGCTGCTTCTTCGTCGCTGCCGCTGCCGCCAATGTGACCGTCCAGTTCAGTTCCGCTGTATTTGTAGCCTTCGCCGTCGAAGTCAGCTTTCCGTGTCAGTCGTGGCGGCGCAGAAAGGTACAGTCCAGGATGGTCCGCGCAGCTCCGTAGTGCCAGCAGTGCGCACGTGCCCGGACAGTCGGTGTCGTGGCGTATCTGCAATAACAGTGAATGCGGCTTGAGATGCTGCTTCTTCGTCGCTGCCGCTGCCGCCAATGTGACCGTCCAGTTCAGTTCCGCTGTATTTGTAGCATTCGCCGTCGAAGTCAGCGCTCCGTGTCAGTCGTGGCGGCGCAGAAAGGTACAGTCCAGGATGGTCCGCGCAGCTCCGTAGTGCCAGCAGTGCGCACGTGCCCGGACAGTCGGTGTCGTGGCGTATCTGCAATAACAGTGAATGCGGCTTGAGATGCTGCTTCTTCGTCGCTGCCGCTGCCACCAATTCTTCACCGCATTCGCCTTAACGTCGCTTTTACCAACCGCTACTTTCATAGGACGCTCCGAGTTTCCTTCCCTCACTGTCACGCTTCCACTGTTCGTGAGGAAATAGAACATGTACTTTGTGTGTACCCGTTATGACACCCTTACGGCTAACCTTTAAGGGAACTTTGGGACGGCGTTCTGATGCACCAATGCGACGTTGCTACTGAACTGCCGCGCAAACACGGAAAACAAGGGCCTTAGTGTCGTTTCTCTGTGACTGTGGCGTAAACAAACCATGTGGACGTTTACCCTAACTTTACTACTGTGCGTGTACGGTGTCCCTGTTCCTGCGTGTCAGTTTGTGTTGATAACTGCCATGACATGTGCACCTGGATGACTGTATTCTGCGGCATCTGTGTAGGCGATAGCATGCCGGATTGGTATCTGTCGGTCAAAGGCAGAAGAACTTGAGAGTGATCTTGGTGCGTTGTAAATCGAAGGCATATGTTTGGGCTGAGGCCGAATGATATACTGCTACCGGATTTTTGACGATGATGGTTGCATTTTAATGGCGCAAGGCCAACTAGCGCAAATAGTGCCAAGAACAGATGGTTAGCTAGCGCAGATTAAAAGTAAAATACTAAAATTGATCAACAACAAAGGCAAAAGCAAAGACAGTGGAGATGGCTGGTGTAGATGGCCAGGTTGCGGTTATGCGTGATACGATATGATATTCAGAATTTTAGCTTCTGATAAATACTTAAAAGCTCGTATGGCACCGAACATTGGTTCATCACCTAAGAATTGGGATAGGTAGAGTGGGATTTGTTCTTTGTAGATTTCTGGGAAGTGTTTGCGTCCTGTGGTGTGGAATGCCTTGCATGTTATTAGTATGAGAACTACGGATCGGCCCGGGCCTCTGCACACCTGTCGCACAGGGGTCTCGGAGACCCCATGAGCAAGTGTGAATGTGTTACGTAAGTGTGGCCTCTCCGTAGCCTTGTTAAGGCTACTTTCATGTGTCTGTCTTCTCTGTACGTTATGTATTTGCCTAGACGTGGCTTTTCAGTGTTTAGCTGGTTGTCTGTGTGCTTATCCCATGTTTCCTGCCAAGATTTACGAAGAGTCCTTAGTACCAATGGTTTCAGGTCGAGGTATGGGACATAGGGTACATCGACGGTGCTGCGGAGAGCTGCTTCAGCAGCATTCTGGTGAGCGATTTCGTTTTCCTGAATGCCGCTGCGCTACCGGATATTCGTCGGGAGGGGACATGCCTCCTGCACCAGGTCTGAGACAGGAATATTCTGCGTCTTCAATATTTATCGACCTTGTGGTGAGTGCTCAAAGGGTTCCCGCTGTGAAAAGAAGTGGGCCCAGGGTTAGTATTATATTCAGTATTAGATTCAGGGGTCTACAATACTTCAGCAGTAGTGTAGACCCCAAGTTTACGAAGAAGGTGTTGACCCCCCGCGGTGGCTCAGTGGCTAAGGCGTTGCGCTGCTGAGCACATGGTCGCGGTTTAATTCCCGGCCGCGGCGACCGCTTTTCTGATGCAGGCAAAAGGAAAAAAAGGCCCCTGTAAACGAGATTTCGGCGCATGCTAAAGATCCCCAGGTGGTCGACATTAATCCGGAGCCCTCCACTACGGCGCGCCTGATCGCCTGTGTTGCGTCGGCGCGTTAAACCCTAAAATCAATCAATCAATGAAGCAGGGATTACAATTCAGCACGCCGCTACACTGCATGCGCGTACCCCAAGTTTTGTGCAGTGCCCCTGTGACGTCTACAAAAGCCTGCCTTGGACAGGTTACAACTTGCGGAAGAACGGCCGGCATGTGGGCGCATTGCTGTCGGTTATTCAACCTCGGCGGCTCAAAACCAAGAAGCATACGGTCCTTCATGTTGAGGTGTGCACCGGCAAAGCGGAGGCTGCTCACTGATATCCCCTCTCCCCCTCTCTCAGACTCAACGAGAGGCGCTAGTGCCGGGTCTCACGAACCCGGGAAAGACTGTTGGTGTGTGTCTACAATTTGCTAGAAGCACAGGGAGAAACCCGCAGCTGTTACGGTTTCTGTGTATAAAACCCGCCCACTCGGTTGAAAAATTTATTCGTTTTGCAGCAGCGAATCCATGCTGTCGTGGTGTTAGAATACCGCTGTAATCTCACCCAAAAAGATATTGATTCTGTATCATAGCAGTTAACCTTTCGCCATCGCCATGCAGTAAACCAGTTAGTTTGCCTTTCGATTTTGCTCTCATTACCAATGCACCAACATTTGCTGGCCACTCAGCTGACGGGAAAGAGTGTTTTGGGTAAAACAGGCCGTAACAGCGTGGAACGTGCGCCTGCTGATTGCGAAATTCAGCATCGGAGGTCTGTCCTGAATACAGACACCTATTCTCGATCAACTCCGATTGCCTCATGCGCGAGGAAAGTTTGATTTTCGAACCACTGCCGAGAAACCAGAACGCTGACCTCGCTGCGAAAGGCTCTGTTAATTATAGTGCCGCCGCATCTAGCAGGAACGGGGTGACAAAGAGATAGTGGAGATTGAGCATTAGCGGAGGCTCACAAGAGAGGGCAGCGTAAGTCCACTGAGTTTAAGGCAAGGGCCTTAAAGGGACCTCATTTGATCACATTTTTGTTGGACTGCCTACTTCATGACCCACGGGCTTAAAGACCATATAGCAACAGCACGAGAAGTTTTACAAACACATAGAAATGTGCAAAATGGCCTGGCTGGCTTTTCTATGTCACCTCTGTACTGAATAAAATAATTCTCTAGAATGAAAGATTGCTAGCGCCATGTAATGAGAGACAGGGATGCATTCGCACCTGTTATGGCTTCTGTGTATAAAACCCATTCTCTCGTTAGATAGATTCATTCGTTTTGCAGCAGCGAATTCACGCTGCCGCTCTGCTGGTGTCCCGCTGTAACATCGCATGGCCGGGTATTGTTTCTGTATTATCACAGTTCACCTCTCGCCATGCAGTAAACCAGTTAAAGTTTGCCTTTTACTTTTGCCGTCATCACCAAGACAGCAACTTTTGCTGGCCACTCGACCACCACTCTACCACGCATGACGAAGGCGACGAAGCCAGATTCGGTGGCGCATTCCCGAATGTAACACTGGGTAGTGGAAGCATGCACCTATGAAAAAAATTATGTAAAGGTATTGCCGCCTGTGGGTCTCTATGGCCACCCATGAAAGGACGTAAAAACGGCTATAGCCAGCTGTTGAAGTTTTTATGTATAGGCGGCAAGGAAATCTAAACCGTAAAATTCTTTTTAGATGGCATTCGAAGACTCTACTGCGTTTAAGGTCTACAACCACAACTATTCAGGCTACTGTAGTAGCCTAAAGAACTACGTACGTCCTTATTGCTAGAGACCAACCGCGACAAAGTACTTTCCGCAGGTTATAGAAAGATTTGTAGCTCCAAGTGTATAGACTTGAAGCCTTGAGACTGTCTTTCGCCGGTTATAGGAAAGTGTTTGCTTTGAAGTTAAACAGAGGCAGCCATAAAAACTACTGCAGCTGGTTGCACAGCAATATAGGACAGTTCAGCTTTACACGTCTGACCACTTAGTAACAATAGCCGGCTTTAGAAAAGTGTTTGGCTCAGAACCTACAGACCCCAGCCATTAAAGCTTTTTCAGCTAGATACAGAGTGATACATTGCTCCGAGTCTCCAGCCCGTTATAGAAAGGTGCGTGTCCCTGGAGCTACGAAGCCCGCATCCATAAAAGTTCATTCACCTGGTTTAAAAGCAATCTATAACGCGAAGCCTTATAAATCTGATTTATATACATCCATTGGCCGATGACATGGTTGATGAGCCAATTATAAAAAGGTGTTCGTTCAATATCCTTGATTATTGATCTTGCGGGAAGTTATTAAAAGTGCAATTGAAGGCATCTACTTATCCAAACTCAAATTTAGGTTGCAACTGTCGACACAGCGCCTCCCCAGGGTTTGCAATTCTAGGCCGAGTCAGCGACGTCAATTTGGAACAAGCTTCGGCGGAATATTGCTGCCGTCGGTACACTGGTGCGGGCAAAAATGCGGGCTTACCTAAAAAATGACACGCGTCACTTCTAAACAAATTGGAAATAATTTTCGCACAAGCAGCTGGAGAAGTTTGCCGCGTGTATACCACCACCCTTGCGTCCTCTCAGACAGTACAATTATGGATTAGTCATGGTGTAGCAGGAAGCGGGCAGGCAAGAGCGACCGATGTTGACACAAAGGGTTCCTAAAAGACGGAGTGTGCAGCCTTACTTCGGGTCTTCTTTCTTTTAAAAGTGTTTGTTCGAGAAACCGTTTTTGATGTCACGTAAAACCTTCTCTTGAATTCGGAGTGGCCGATGTCCTGCGAGCGTTAGTATTCGCGGGAAAAGCAACAATGTTCGATAACACAACTTTTCGGTCAATACGACGAACAGGTGAAGTTTCTTCGCATTGTATTCAGCAAATATTGTATTCAGCAAATTCAGCAAATATAAACCATTTCGATCGAACACGCTCTTGGAAGCTCGAAACATGCGCAGGTAGCACTGCAAAATATTTTCCAACACAATCAACATCACAGCAATGGGTGACTACTCAGCCACTTCTCTCCTTGCCTCCCCGTGGGCCCGTGTTGTTGCGTTCTGCTCAGAATTTCAAGCTCCACCGCTGCAAAATAACCTGTTTTTACGGTGCGTGTGTTTCGATTTCGGCAACATAAAAAATTCTAAAATGGCTACCTGCAATTCTACGAACTGAAGAGTGTTAGACCCTTCTCTGTCATTAAGAACATGCTTTAAACCATACCCTCGCCGCATGGGAATCTGCAGTGCGTTCACAACTGAAGATTTGGCCTCAGCCATGTGACAAAGATAATTTTTTGCGAACAGAGAGAACTTACAAGAACCTAATTATGCCGACAGTGCCTTTATTGTTTTATTAGGGGTGCGCTTGGGTTACCACCCCCCGCATCGGCCGCTTTGCGCACTAAGTATATAAGGTAGTGAGAGACTACAGAGGCTTCCCTGTTTACGGACCATCCAGCCCTTCTTATATTTGTGTCCCTGCAGTTGTGCGCGAAGAGTGTGTCGCGCAGTGCAGGAGTCGAGCGAGTGATGCACGTCTTAGCTACTTCTGTGCGTCTTGATCGATCTATATAATCTTACGAGAACTGGCAACAGAGTGGCGCAGAATGTTTCTCTTATGTAACGAAATGAATTATTAAACCTCTTGGTTTTACGTTGCATGACATCCTGTGTTTAGGTCTCTTGTGAACCAGCCCAAAGCAATGTTTAACAAAAAGAAGAGGATCTCACACTATAACACACATTTCGAGAAAAATTTTGCAAGGAAATAACAACAAAGACAGACGCCCCGATACATTTTGTGCTGCGTGTCACTACGAATGCGTGCCCACCAGCAGACGTTCAAGTTCAGTTTTTGCCGATGGAGAAATGTTTACCTTGCCCTCCGGCCTTTCTGCTAAGGAATAACGAAACATTCATTACAGACCGCAACTACGCACGCAACCCAGAAGTGCCACTGAAGGACCTCTAGAGATCCAAAAAATCGTATGGTTCTGGTTGTGAACTGCTCAAAGACGACGAAATGAAATGCAGTGGTTGGATCTTTAGGTATGTATAGAAAAAGCCAAAGATTCCTGCACAGAGCCACTAATAGGATCATAAAAGCTACAGGCACCCATAGGCATAAGAAGAGCAAAAGAGAGCATAAATGCGGCTTTAGTTAGTAAACTGATATAACCATAAACGAAGCTAAATACACCCACAGACACGTTGATAAGAAAATTTACAGACAGCCATAGAAACGGCTGTATCAAACCCATAGATATATCTATAAAAGCAGTTAAAGACACCCAAAGACATTTATACACACTAAGAAACGGTTTTACATAGTAAACACCCATAGGGACGTGGATAGAAATAGCAAAAAACAGCCAAAAACGGCTATACCGTATTAAGCCAAATAGCTGAAAACAACTATAAGTGAACTTTATAGAGCCGACCATATAATTTTTGTAGGGGAATAGATAGATATTTTTAGATAGATTTGATGTGTCTCAAACAATCTGCAGCCTGAAAGAAGACATAAGGTAAAAAAATCCCGACATATCCACGAAGTGAATGATGATGATAGGGGCGAAGCTAAAATGCTTATCGGTAAAACCGTGAAACACTCGCCCGCACATCATATAAAGACTTGACCCGTCAAGCTTACCACCACTCCGTTGACAAGCCTGTCGACGACGTCGATGTTTGTGGTGATTATGTGGGGCTTGTTTGGGACAATGAGAATTTCCATGGGTAAGTTGGCGAATTCGGTGTGTGACATTTTACCCAACTTAGACGTCGCCTTCTGCAGACCGTCTTGTGTCGCGTACCCCCGGGATGTGTCTTGACCTCGCACGCGACGAACGACAACCGCTTCTTCTTCCTCTCCTCCTTGTTGGGTAGCAACGAACGCGTTGAACGTTTTGACCTCTTCGACAAATCTTTGGTTGGCCAATCCCTAGGGGCATCCTGCCACAATCATTATGTGCCGGATACAGCAGCAACGAGAGACGGGACAGGGCCCGAGCAAGAGGAGCTTCGCCCCTAAAAGCTGCGAAATACAGCTTGAGGACCCCGTAGGCCACACACAACCGCAGTGTATTGAAGCACAACTGCAAAATTCAAATGGGTGAAAACGTCGTAGACGGCATTTCATTACAATTTTAAGTTTAGAGAACTACAGGCTTCAAACGAGTGATAACATTGTATACCTAAACTCTGTTGCGCATTTCTTACGGAACACATTTACGCAATTTTACACAATTGTCATTGCAATTCTACGTGAAACTATAATGTTGAAATTATCCTGCAAGTATACCTACAGGCTGTGTCCATTTTCCTGTGAGATTGTTCCAATGTACAACTTCAAATCAATGTCCTACAGCTTGGCTTTTTTCACATAATTAGTGGCGGTGGCTTAGAGGCTAAGGCGTTGCGCTGCTGAGCCCAAGGACGCGAGTTTGATCGCGGCCACGACGGCTGCTTTTCTGCTGGAGGTGAAAAGCCAAAACTCCTGTGTGCCGACTTTTTGGCGCACCTTACAGATTCCCAGCTGGTCAAAGTCGATACGGAGCCCTTCCGTACTGGGCGCCTGCCAGCTCGGTGCGTCAACCCTCTAAAGTTGAGAAAGGTTTAGTTATATTCACGCAATCACTCTGCAGCATCATAATTGAAGCAGCGATGAAACTATTTATTTATTTACTTATTTACTCTCAAGGCACATGGGCATTACAGAGAGGAGTAGGGGTCACTCTGCAGTCAGTGCAGCAGGAGCTCGGTTACACATAATAAACATATTTACATATTTCAAATATACACATCAACTTGAAATATAAACAATAACAGGAAAGGAAAAATCAGAAGGTTCATAATACCTTCGCCATACTCGGGAACAACACAGCAGGATATACACAAGACAGCGGAATTCATAAAAAAACCGTATTAGAAAAAGAAAATTCAGGTAATATGGCCACTAATAGCTACCTTAAAATTGACTGGATTAATTATTGAAGCAATGCAGGTGGGGAGGTGGTTCCAGTCAGAGCTGGTTTTAGGAAAGAATGAGTTTAAATAACAGTTTGTCCGGCTGCTGGCTACGCCAACATTGAACTGATGGTCGTTTCTTGTCGAATGATAAGTGGGAGGAAAAAGCATCGAGTCTTTGAGCGCTAAACTGGCGTGATAAATTTTATGAAAAAGGCAAAGTCGTGATATTTCCCTGCGAACAGACAGATCAACTAGGTTAGGGGTAGATTTAATGGAAGTGACGCTAGCCGTACGAAAATAGTTAGATAATATGAAGCGTGCGGAACGATTTTGGATGGCTTCGATATCATGAAGTAGCAAGTTGATATGCGGGTACTCGGACGCATACTCGAGCTTTGGCGGAACTAAAGTTTTATATAAATCGAGTTTTATATCTGTTGAAGCAAGAGCAAAATATCGCCGTAAAAAAACGAGCATGCGGTTAGCGTCAATTGTGATATGTTCGAAAGGGATGGCAAAAAAATCTAGCAATATTTTAATACAATTATTACACATATAAAAATTTTGACTCAAACCCTATATAAAATTTTCAATTTTGTAGATGTCATGGCAGCTTTCAGACAAAGGGCGTTTTAAAAATATCTCTGATTTGTTCTCTGTGTTCTCACATTTTCCGAGTACATTGGTTATCACTGGTACATTGCTATAGTTGGATTTATTGCCTTTATTGTACCTTCCTTGATTTACAGTACTGCAAAGCGAAGCGGGCAATGACCAACAATGTTCAGCAAAAACAGTAAAAAAAGGAACTAAACCATTTTAAATACTAGAAAGCAACTATTATCAAAATGCAAATGTTTCACAGTGTAAGTGATAAGTATAAAACAACTACCTGCAACTGCTCCATTCTCAGCATTGAAGATATTATCAGGGGCCGTTTTAAAACTGCAAGAATCGGTGATAGAGGCAACTGATTGGGCTTGGTGATTCTAGTCCAGACAATATGCAGGCAGGAGCGATTGCGAATATCTAGATGACTTGCAGTGATCAAAAACAACTTTTCGTGCATGGTCAGGGCGACTGGACACGCGTAATGGTAAGGTTATAAAATTTATATATACAAGGATATGCTACGGCATATTTGATAAAATGGAACACAGGGAGATATTTTACGGTAAGTAATCAGCTGTGAACTGTTAAGAATTGTTTTCAGCTTTATCATGGCAGCGGTACTGCAAAAATAGAATAATTGGATGACGAATATTCAAAATGCGGGCGCATGTCGGTGGTCGAAAATTTCTTTCATTAGATTGAGAGGGACCATAAAACATTTCCTTATCATGAATTTTGGAGAGGCGTTTTTTTACCTCTGACATAGTTAACGTTTGCAAGTTTGGTTTTTAGCAATATAAAAATTACCAAGAGGAGACGGAATGCTGAACGCTGCTAATGATAAAACAATTTTAAAATGCGCCGGGACCAGAAAGCATGCCCATAAATGTACGCTTTCATGTAATAAATCCTTTCGCCAACTTAAGCCTTTAGTAAAGTTTGTGTAACGGCAAGCAATGTCATTATACCGGGGTATTTTGCGATAAAATACAAAGTCGTATGCACAAAGCTTCGTTGTTGATAAAAACTTCAAAGTAACTTGTTGAGAAGATTAGGAACAAAAAAACTAAGGCTAACCTTTGTGGCACGCTGAAACGTACCACTGTAGTAAGATGATTGCATATCTTGCCCCAATCTGGTAATGTAAGTATATGCTCCAAAATTCAAAAGAGAAAAAGGCTATTCAATCAGAGTAACATTGCTGAATGACCTCGGTGCTTTTAAAGAATACCCTCGCTGACTGCGCCATGCCTTTCTGAATTATTCCGTGAAGGCCTACATCGCGTGCTACTCTTTTCGTAATCGTTTTCCATCCGTACCTCGTTTGAGTGATCTATACTTTCCCAGCCATGTGAGTTAAAAACGTCAGTGGCGGCCACAAAATGTCTTCATCGAACTTCCTTCCGACTAATGTTCTAAATCACGCAATTGCGATAGCATTGGTGTTGCACATAGGTGTGCTCTGGCTTTCTGCAGAAAGTAAGCATGGGGGGACTACACACTACATGAATTCAGATGTCATATCTTGTTGCCCGAGGTCGGGATCATTTGTGATGCTTCTGTTCTACCTGTCATAAATTCTGGCCTGCCAAACGCAAAAACTGTTACCTAAAAAAAGAAGCACGCGACTCAATATTGAACCTGTGAGTACATTCTTCCACACAGTTTTAACTTTGCTGACGCAGAAGCAAAAGACTTGGATCAATTGTTTTTTAACTGACATGCGAAAATTCTGTAGCCATGTTACTTATTTTGATTTGACATTACTCAAGACCATCTGCGCTTTCGTCACCTCCTCCAGCATTCTACATAGCATGCAGGAGAATGTGACGCGGCAAGACAACAAAAGTCATCTTGCCTAAATGACTGTATATCCAGTATGTTAGCGAACATTTTTAAACTAATGTCCTAAACTGACCTTAATGAGGCTGCAGGCGGATTTAGAGCGGATTTATCAATTAAATACAACAGTAACCAGGTGGGGTTCCTAGGGCCAGCACTCGGTAAATTTGATTCGGGGCAACAAGTGGCGGGCTAGGGAAAAGTTACACCATACCTAAGGAACTAGTGAAAGCGCGGCACACAAGGAGAAAGTGAAAGCAGTTAACAATTAAAATTTTCAAGAAAATACTACGACCATTTTATGTCTTTTACAAGAGGATATGTTTGTTTTTCAAAGTAATCAAGGACTAAATAATTGGCCGCCTGTCGGCTTGTTTCACTGCAAATGTCGTCGTATTACGATAACCTTCGTCCATTCACGTTATTTGTTTGCCATCTGGCTTTCAATGCGCTGAATTCACTGAAGATTATTTATTGCACTTCAATTTACCCACCTTCGCACTCTTCGTGCGTTAGTTTTTGCGATAGCGCGCACCTTTTTCTTTTTCTTTTGATTATCGTTCTGACTAGACTAGTACGAACCGACGCCCTGTTCATTTTGTTCCTGGCTTTCATCTCGCACATTCTGAGGGTTTTCTGTGCCATTTTTAATGCGTTGTGTTTTTTTTTCTATCCTTAAAGCCCTCCAACGTGTATTTTTATTCAAAACTATACGGCATATAATGCGGATCCACCCCGAAGAACTCCCTCGCTGACTCAAAAACACAACACGTGGTTTCATAGAATGTGTTGTGTCGCCGATGATTTAGAAATACGTGTTAAATACATGTATGTTAAAGTAATTGGGCAACTAAAATATTTACCATTTTTTATGCGATGCCAATGTTACAATTATACCCATATTATTATTAAAAGGATAAACCATGATTGGTAGAATAATACAAATATCTGTTCGTTGAAGTTACGGTGTTGACTGAAACGCTTGTCTTGATAAGCCTTGTTTGAGAAAGAAACACGGTGCATCATCTTGACATTTATTTTGAGAAAGGAATCGCTGGAACTTGTCCTCTTGAGGTAACGAGTCCTGTAGTTAGGATAGATACTCTTGATTTTATAGATTTTATCGGTATCGTTACTTACGAAACAACTGCGAATAAATAAAAATGTGGGTATGTGAATTACAAGACGTATTCTCATGGTCCTCTTTTCAGGTCATACACAATCTTGATCTCCGGATCGACACGTCACACCCGTTAGTAATTGTGCAGGCGTACAGTACTTTAAACAGCGGATGTCGCACCATGCCATCCTTTATGGCTGCACACTTTAAATGGTGCGGCTGGATGTGTCAGATATGTGGTTTAGCATTTATTCAAGGAATCTACTCCAATGACGAAGGGGACATGAACCTTACATGGCCAAAATTGTACTATTTTCACTCATCCTTCTGTATTACCATACTTATATCCGGTGAGGCGCTCTACTTCTGGAACACACCACTAGGAGCTCTTTATGAAGCTCAGGATTATACCAAATATGTCTATGTAGTGTTTTATGGCATTCTTCGTATTAGGCTGCTCCTAAACATTTACATCCTCCTCGCTAGGTCAAACTTATTGTTAGATTTTTTCAAGCAATCATTGAGATACGAGAAGCTAGTATCTTTCCAACCACCAAGACGCCGCAAGCCTACGCTTACTCGCTGTGTCCTTCGTTGTATTCTCCTCTTGGCATTCATTGGCAACGTGTGTATTGGCACGTACGTGTCTTTTGGTTTTCTGAATAGCCATGAATACGGAAGTCTCGTTAGCTTGCTGTTTAGAGCGTTTTTCTTTCTGTGCTGTGTTTTTTTCTATGTATACGACATGGTTCACTTTCTCCTGCTCAGACCTTGTTTAGAAGTGCTTGTTCTGTATATTCGGCATCAGCATAGGTCCCTTCGACATACCTTGAAAGGCACCGCTGACACGCTGCCCGCAGTACGACTTAGGAAACTTCAGCAGGTGACGATCAATCTGTGGTTGATAAGGGGCTTGAGAAAGAGTCTGAATAAAATCTGGCAGGGCGCAATCTGGATCACCATCTCTATCACCATCGCTGTTGCCTGCACTACCATCTACACGGCGTTTGACAAAGAGGTCCCTACGTCAGAGCGTGCCCTAGTAACAATTTACGCCGCTTCGGTAATCGGAGACATCGTGGACATCTCTGCTATCAGTCAAGAGATGGCAGAGGAGGTAAGAAAATCTACACTGATGCTGATTCACATGATCTCTGTGCAAGTTTTGTTTATCATTGATGAGATTGATGAGGGTCCATGTATGCTTCTTTTTAATGTTTTGAGGTACTTTGACTAAAGATAATGCCGCGGCAGGTATACATATTTATTTTCACAATGGCTAAGTTCTGCTTTCACTAGGACCATTGATTTACTGCCACTGAACGTAATAAAAGAGGACTGGATTTATTGTAACCTGTGCTGCGTATGGCGGGAGAGCATATGCCTTCATGTCTCTTTTCGCTCCTTCCTTGTTTTTCTTCCTTTCTTCTCATAGTGATCCCCTTAACTAATCTCTTTCGGCCTATCACGGCAAGTCTTCATTCGTCCTTCTAGTAAATGTGCTTCCATGGTTACGCCATGGACGCAGCAGTGGATTTTTAATCTTCGACTTTTCGTGTGACATCCTCCTTTTTGGTGTGGCCTCGGGTTATCGGCCCCTTCTTATCAGGATAAGGAAACCCTGCGCAGAATAGGCATGGGCTGGTAGGCGCACAGCACAGACTCTAAAATAATCAGTAAGAGGCGGACATCCCGAAAAGCATTATGTGCAGTCTATGCGAATTTCCGGTGACAAAATATGGGGCAGGCAGTCAGTCTTGTAGCAAAACTTTTGTAAAGAAAACTTAGGCCACTCGAACGAGCCATAGAACGCATGACGATAGCGGTAACACTTAAAGACAAATGACAGCCCTGGATACAAAAGCGAAGTCGAGTGGAAGACATCATTGGTGGGATTAAGGAAAACGGATGTGTCTGGTCTGGGGATGTAGTGGGATGGAATGACCACAGATTGAGCACCAGGGTAACAGAGTGGTTTTCAAGAGGAGACACTCAGCAAAGGGGAAGGCAATTACGCTATGGAGTGAAGAAGTAAGAACATTCGAAGGCGAACAATCGACTCGGACAGACCATAGCTGTGGTAGTTAGAGATTAATGAGATAAGCACTCGTCCTGCAGTGGACCTAGAGTTATCATGATAATAATAATAGTGATGATAATAACAACAATATAATAAACTGGTAGCGGTATTTCACTGTTACAATGTATTGTGACGAACCAGCTCGATCTATGAAGTAGTGGCAGTCTTCTATTGAACTGCCCGCGAGGGTTTGTTGTGCTTTTTTGCATTGTAGTGCTGATATATGTTGCCTGTGCAGAGCTTCTTGCACTAATCGCATTTTTTATATACAGAGAAAGTTATTTGTGCACACTTTCAGATGCGAGGCATACATCATACATTGTACAAAGCTCCTATCATCTCAGGAGGTGATGCCTATTTCCATCAGGTACCGTTTTCTTGGATGTTATGTGCACTTTTCCTGTTTCAGTCAACCCGCTTCGACAAGTGTTCATCAGGAGATCACCTTGACCATCGCAGATTTCTTAAAACGAAATCTGTTTGTCACGATAAAATGCATTCGGAGTGTCTGAGCATGTCATATTTAAACATATGCCTGTATTCCTGCAGATAATATGTCTGCACGAGGTGACAGCTCCAAAAGATCAGACCCTCTCAGGCTGCGGATTTTTCTCCATGGATCTTTCTCTTGTAATTTCGGTAAGGATTATTATTATTCGGAATAAAAAACACCGTGTTTATTATGCAATTGCTGTAATGGTTGTGTACAACGGCAAATGCAGCAGAGGTGAGCGCCAATGCAGGCAAAAACAAATTGGTGGGAAGAACGCTTTTTTGATTATGCGGCCCCACATGCGGAGTTGGGAGCTTTCATCTGACAGGCAACTTGGCAGCCATCTTAACTAGATTTTGTATGCCTCATCTTACCCACTGAATTATACGTACAGCATTGCAATTATTTTGCTTCAACCAGCTACAAACGACCATCATAAAATAAACATTGAGAAATTTTAGATCATCCTACCGATAGAAAAATTGCATTTCCGTTCAAACATCTTTAAAACAACATCATCCATAAAACGCATCAATGCTCGGAGCGTTACCATTAAAAAAAATGAGGAGGATCCGAACGTTGTCCGGAGCAGGAGTCTTACACGATGATTGCCTGTCTTCGTGAAGAAAACACAAAAACTTTAGTCGGTCTGTCTGAGTCCTTTTTTCTTATCTTGTTTGAACCTAAATAACGTAGTAATATTTCTGAACGGTGTGCCAGTAGATGTGTCCTGAAGAACTGCAGATGGCTGGTTCCTGGTTACCGCGAAAGGGTGGTCAGTCAATGATGGTTGTATCGAAGTACAGTTAACCTCCATTAAAACAAAACACTCAGCACCGAAAACTGCTTTTGTTAGAAATGGTGATTCATTAAAAGGGGATTTTATTTGCCATCAATGCACTGCAGACGGTTCACGATACAGTTGGACAAAGGCAGATTTCGAATAAATCGATATAGTTATTGCGAGAGTCACACTGTCTTGAGTCATGACACTGTCATGAGTCATGAGTCACACTGTCACGTGACTCACCGTGGGACGTAAGTCACACAGATGAGTCACGTGACAGTGTCTCATTGTTTACAAATTACTAATACCCGCCGGTGACAAACAAGCGGCCGAAGCATAGGTCACGTGTGTGTCGCATAACTGGGAGGAGGGTGGTGCTAAAAAGAGATGTGGGTAAGAATTGCGCATGCGAAGTTGGTTTGCTAATACGATGAGGAGAAAAAAACACCTATGAAGCGCAAACGCAGGTTAGAGGGGGAACCGTAGAAATCAGAAAAACAAACAAAAAGACAGATTGATTCGAACATGAATTGTGTTCAGGGCATAATAACTTAAATCGCCACATTGCGCACTTGTGTTCGTGCTCAGGCCTCGTTACAAGCACTCGCACACACCCTCTTACAAACACATGACGCCTACCTACGTGCATGAGTTAAATTTCGTTGTTGCGAAGCACAGGTGGATAACAGACACATGCGCAGTGACTGCCCGGTGCCATAACAAAATCTTCGAACAATTCTCTGGTTTTCTCCCAATCGAGTGTGCCATAACTGCTGTACTTTAAAAATGTGGTTCGCCCGAACATTTCTTGAAATTCTTGGCAGTTTCTCAGGGTATGTGAAGTGTACGTAAAGAAGTGCAGACCATCTACTTCGAGCACAATGTGAAATTTTAAATTATAAAGTACTGAACCAAAACTACGTTCTAATGACTCGGTTTATCTTGTTCGTATTTTTTATCATTCTACGTTGTGCGAAAAGGCCTGTAAACAAATGCGGCCGTATGTTTGTCACTCATTTGTCACTCTCTGTCTACCTTGCTTCAAGCCCAGTCAGCGCAATGTTTTCAAAATTAACATGGGCCAACTGGCCCACAGGCAGTCTCTTTTATTATTGGCTACTATTAAGGTCTTTGCCAAACAAGCCAGAAGTAAAACAGAAGGCCGTATGTACATCCTCCAAGTGAGCAACAGACACGAGCCTTCATATTTCTCGGTTAATAATGGTTTATGAATAATGGTTCGTTTAAGGAACCACGAGAGGTTAAATTGATTAAATGTGGCGCGTTATTACTACGCGCTTTCGCGAATGTGATTTCCGTCCAATAAACGCCCAATCAAATTTCCAATTTTTTCCCCACTAAAACCTTTTGTGCAATATTTTACGGCTGCCCGCATCAAATTTCTCATTTTTGCAACGCTTTAACATCTTTGGTGTAATATTTCACGCCTCTAAGTTGGTATATTTAGTGCTAAAAAGCGCAGGGGATAAACTTTGTACACCATCTGAATCCTAGAAAAAAGCGCTTAGAAGGCCCTATCCCATTTTGTGGGTGACTGCATTGGAATCTTTCATGTTAGTGACATGATTGAACCAGCCGCCACTAAGGTAAAGTGCCGATCGAACGCCCACCCTTCCTCCTCATTACGGGCGAAATATTCAATTTTCTAAAAGACCCCTAAGATCGCCCAGCCGCTAAACTCAATGGCTTCGCGCCCATCAGTGAGCAAAACACACGCTAATCATCTATTCATGTGTTGATGGGGTCATTTATTTGTCCTTTCCGCACTTGAGCCAAAAGCTCGCCGATCTGGTATTTTTTCTTGATATCTCCACAGTTTTGGTTGGCGGGGCGGCCACTTTTTTCTGGTTTCTGTCACCTCACCCGAAAGAACTCCAATCCCGTATTTTTCACTTTATATCTCGGTAATTCGGGTGGGCGTTGTTTTGGAACTTTACAGTAATAATTTTTATGATATGCTTAACAGTTGAACTATTAGGTTTTTCCTACAAATGTAATAACTTCCTTGAATCAAGCTAACGGCTGCATTTTGTTGCAGCAATATTCTTGTTTTCTTGTAATGAAGACAGATAGAGCAAAAACGAGTAAACCATACGTTTATTCTGATGATTTCTTTCAGCTCACTGGTTCGATAATCACCTACTCTGTGATTCTTCTTCAAACAAGAGAAAGCATCACCAGAACGTCAGCCCCATGATGGTAACGCCCCTTGCCCCACCAGCCCTCCGGAATGATGAAAGAGAGTGGCTAAGTTAGTTTCAGGTCCCTTTATTGCCAAGAAAAGTACACTACAGAGAATCATGGGACACCTTCAGTTGCACAAAAATCAAGCCAGACTTATTCCGATGAATAAAGAACAAACTACTAAAGCAACTTGCAAACAAACCTTCACCTAGTGCATATATGTACTTTCCAATTCTTGTAATTCAGCGTTCATGAGCAGTTTTTTTTTTTTTGCAGAAGCGTCAGCTGTCATTTTCGTATAAGAAACTGCACACCTTCAATGAAACCACACACCCTGATTCTGGGGGTGAAGCCTTTGTGCTCAATGTTAGCTAGGTTGACGAAAAACAAAATGACCTTAGCTCTCATTTTTATTTCGTAGTAATTGAGTCGATATTTATATCTCATATACTTCTGCGTTCACCCTGGCACAATTCCTCGTAAAGAAGAAGCTGGAGACTGGAGGCTTTGCGTTTTCGGACGAAAACGCAAAGATTTTGGTGTGTCTATCTGTAACTAGATTTAGCCACTCAGCAAAAGTCGCAGAACATTTGAACACAAAGTGTACTGACGCATGATCATGTAAACCTTTTAGAGCATCTAGAATGGCTTATTTATGTCCACATAATTCAGAGAAAGGCAACCACTGCACAAAAAGTAAGGCAAAGGACAGTGTTTAACGGGGAATACCATCGTTTTGCTTAATTTTAAATGTGTGTTAGAATGATACTCACGATAGCAAAGAGGGTGCACGATAAAAGCAGGGTCGAAGGCACGTGAGGGGAACGAAAACACTCAAACAAATAGTGGGGGATATAGATTCTCCAAGCACCACAACAAGTAGACCACCCTTTCCCTCTGTGAGCAGGGTTTACCAGCGAAGTTAAGAGCCGTCCAAGAACGTCCCTAAGCAAAACACAAACACGTTTGTTTGTAACTTGCGATTCAGCGTACTTCCTAGGTAATTAGTGCAATAAAATTTGGAAGGACTAGAGTTTTATTCTCGTGAACAAACATGGGGCTTTCCGTTTCCCTTATGTGTAGTAAGCATCTTACTGTCTGTGCAGCAGGCCAACTCAAACCGATGGCCCATGGAGGACAGCGATGAGGTCACTTCGGGCCGCGAGGCGTCCACGTTGAAATGTCCCGCCCCTGGGTTACGGTTCTTGGTTCCCAATGCAAGGCAGAAAACCGGGCTCTAGTCCTGGTTACCTTCCCGACCTATGCGTCCTTTTTTTCTCCTCATCATACCACAAGCGCAACGGGCAAGCCGCTAGCGATGGTGTGGAAAAGATTATAGATGGAAGGAAACACTAGGAGAAAGGACCGACACGAGATGTTCTTAGTACAACCGAAGCATATGTTCCAAGAGATGGCGCGCGAGCAGTATGAACACAAAAAAATGGATTAAAATGAGAATTTTCATACCGTTCATCCTCAGGGGAGAGTGAAGCGAGACGGAGAGCCTAGCAAAGGTGTTTAAACATATAGTGTCGCGTGACTGGCTCTTATAACAGTATCGCCTGTCGGCAGATTCTGGAGACAAGCACTAAAATACATGGCCTTTTTTCTTGGCGGGTTGGTAGAGTCGATTTAAACACACCGAACGACAAAAATATTCCCCTTTACTTAGTGCATCAACATTGTCCTCTTTAAAAGATGTTACATCTTTGAATTACAAAAGAGTTTAATCCATTCAAGACCACTGTTTGGTAACATTTTTTGGCGAATGTTCATATCAAAATAAGAAAACAAGGCTATCACTAACAATCATTTATTTTGGTAGAGTATGCGTTCAGAGAGAGATACAATGTTTATAAATACAATATGGAAAGGGTAAGGGGAGAAAAAGCTATGAGCAACGGGTGGCCATCCCATTCCGTTAGGCCGCGTGCTACGACTACCATCCTCGCCCGAGAGACCAGGGCGTTCTCGTATGCGACCTGGCGGCTCTGCAACGCGCACTCCCAGTGCTCAAGGGTGTGGGATATGGGTGGTGGAGGTTTGGTGGGGCACGTCCAGTCAAGATGAGCGGTAGTTTTAGGCCTCGGACAGAACAGGTATTATTGGCAAAGCCCCTTAGAGGCTGGGTTTGCGGGCGTCTCCTGTCGTCGTCGTCGTCGTCGTCGTAATCATCATTCGTGTCATGTAGATACGGTACTAAAACAACGGGAAACACGTTTACGCCTCGCGCTAGAACGTAACGCGCACTAAAAACACCGGGACACTCGTTTATGTCTCGCGCTAGAGAGCTTTTTACTCCAAAGACAAGAGACTTTTACTGCGAAGCTGTATACTTCTACTCCCCAACGGTTTCATCTCTGTTGGCAAAAACGCCAAAGGACCAAGAATACACTTATACACTGCCGGCTTCGCCCGTCATGAGGTTTCACGTTAGTGGAGACGGCGCGGGATTTTTAAGTGCGAATGCACTTTATAAGCGACCCCAAACCATCCACCGCCGGCGGCGGCGGCGGCGGCGGCGGCGTCCGCAGTGCTCCTCTATATTTAAAAAAGAAACAGCATCCGGCGCCAGGTTTCGGTCCGAGGACTTTGCGGCCGCAGCGCGACGCTCTACCGACCAAGCCACGGACGCGACGCTGATATCAGTGTTAGTGACGCGCCTTATATCTTTAACGCATTCAAACTACGTCGTCAGCGGCGTGCGTTGGCGACTCAGCGGCGTTATAGCGGCTTGATAACTGCGTGGTGTACACGTGATACTACAAACCCGATAGAAGAGATGGAAGAGAAGGCGGCGAGGCGGTGGGCTGCGGGGGCCGAGCGCAAGCGCCGCAAGCGGGCCGACAACCGTGCATTCGCACTTTAACATTCTCCCCCTCGGGGAAATGCGGGGGAATTTTTTAAATACTTTTTCAAAAATACTTTCTCACTCAATCTGGTGTTTCATGCATGCCGGGTTCGAAACAGTCCCTTTCAATTCCTCCACAGGGCTAATCACAATTCATTTGGGGCCCCTTTTGTGCCCTTTAAGACATTGCTATTGCGGTGCCAGACTAGCAGAAGTATTGTCCTGGACCCAAGGGTCGGTGGCCGAAAACGCTAGTGTTATAGAACTCTACAACATCCTTTGAGTTCACGTGGGAATTTATGCGTCCAACCCTTAACCGCTCCCACAGCCGCGTTTATTATACACGTCCACGACCGAAACAAACAGGAGTGCTAGAGTAGCTGGAAGCCAACACTACCAAATCACGCTCCTATCTGTCCATAAGAACAAAAACAAGGGCTCAGAACCGATGTTATTCATGCGGACTCCACGGCCCAAAATGCACGATGCACGAAGCACTCGACACCGGTACAAACATGGCTTCAGAGGCGTTGCTTTCACACCACAAGGTAATATTTTGCGAACAGTACCTACACATTTTCAGTGCTTCAGCCCCAACATCCGCTATAAGTACAGTTCTTCAGGCCTGTGAAGATGCCGGAGATTTAGAGATTTGGAGATTTAACCGCTGGTGCACTCCAATGCACGTGCTCCCGCACGTGTCTCTGCTTCTGACAATCTCATAAGATTCGGCAATTTACCTCTTGCGCTGGGTCTTGTTACGCATCATCACTACTGTCCGATTGAACTGTGGAGCACAGCCGCATTTCTTGCAGTGGCGGGAGTAGTGCGAGGACGGTACTAGACGCCGCATGTTCTCTTAATCATACGTTTACGCATCGTATTGTTTGGCCGATATACCGCAGGGATGCAGTGGAATGAGGTACACAACCCCAGAGAAGCGTAGTGAACGCCAAACGGGACGATTCCTAAACGTCCGTTTACTAGAACATCTCGCGCCTCTGAAGGGAGTATCATCCTGGCAGTTGTCCCGCCACTGCAAGGAATGCGGCTGTGCTCCGCAGTTCAAAAGGACAGTGGTGATTATGCGAAACAAAAGTCAGCGCAAGAGGGAAATTGCCGAAGCTTATGAGATTATCGAAAGCGGAAGCACGTGCTGAAGCCAACCGACAATTTCGCCACCATATGATGAGGTTGTCTTAGACAAGTTGTGTGCATAAGTGATTGCCTGAAAAAAGCTTTTGAGCGGTTCGGGGTTTTTTTGTGTTTTTTAATCCCTCTTTTCTTGCTTATATAACACGTGTTTCCTAATAAACTTTCAGTTGATAGATAACGCTTGTGTCGTCAAATCCCTTCTTATTCTGTTTTCGTCTTCGCTGACCATCAAAAACGTACTCCAATGCACCCTATTCGCTACATTATTGCAGTGAATTTTAAATTACAAGACTTAGCAAAGTCTTTTTTTATTACTAGAGGTGAGCGATCGCTCAGTTAACCCTCCGAATATTCTATTAATGTATAGCCACTATTCAATTTGTTATTCAGTTAATTGGTTGAAACCCCGGCGTGCCATCCCACTTGCCAACGACGATCTGGATCCCTTGGGAGGGTGGCCTGAACAAAAATATCTCCTCTCTGGAACCAGCACCGAATGTACAAATTCTGCTGTGCGTCCCGCTGATCTCAACGCCAGTTTTAATCTCATTTACGTCCTGTCCTCAATGCGAACGTGTCTTGAGAACAGCCTGGAGGACTGTAAACAGGAAAAGAAACTCCCTGCTGCGGGATATCTTGAACGAACTTCTTGACCTCCGTAACTGGACGAGCTGCCATTTATCGCATAAAATGACGTGTATTCATTGGCATCGATAACCTGATAGAAACAAACGTTAAAACATGGCTCCTATTTACGGCATTTCTTTCTGAATGAACACGCCCGAATAATTCGTTCATGATAAGATTCATGATAAGCCCTATTTATTACATTGTAGTAATACAATAATGCATGAAATGGTTATAATAATAGCAAGTATTATCAATTATTATTTTTCTGGCGGCGGCCAAAAGAGCCCACCGGGAGTCCCTGTAGGGGCATGAAAGTGCGATTGAATATTATGTATATGTTTTTAGTATAATTATTTGTATTATCGCCTAGGGGAATATCATCATAATTCCAATAAAAGCCTCTTACCACTCCCCCATCAAAGGCGCACCCGAAAATCCGCCCCTGATGTCGATTAACTGGTTAACATCGGTGTCTAGGTTTGCAAACCCAGACAAACATTTCGTCGAAGCATCGAAGCATGCAGTTTTGCCCGCAATATTCCAACAGAGCTACGAAATGTGGCTCCAATAGGATCGCTGTTAAATCACATTAGCACGAACGCGGCGAAAACAGCTCGAGCGTGCGTGAAACAGCCTGCAATTGTAAACGCGCACGGGCCAGGCGTGGGTAGGCTCCAGCAACCCCACGCGGAGACCGGCGAAACTGTACGTAGAGACTGGTCTGCATTGTTCTCGCTGCCACTGCGAAGGCCGTATCAACAGAGCGCGCGCCGCCGCTCTAGCCCGGCCTACTGCCAGCGGGAGCTGTACACATACGGCTACGCACCGCGCACCTCCCTCAGCATTGCGTTTCGCGAGATGACAGGCAAGGGTGATAAAAACGGACACCAAGATTTACTGCGGTGAACTTGCTCAGAAATTAAGCGACCAAAACTGTGGCCTGATGCGAGGTTCCGCTCAGTAGCATCAGTGTTCTCCAGCACCTGTCATTTCACGAATTATCCTCCTCGCGCCACCCGCAGGGCTCTTTGGTCATTGCTGTCGTCTTCGTAGCTCCGCGTCGTCAAAAACGCGCTCTCCACCACTGACACTCGATAAAGTTTCAGTGCCTTAGACGATGTTTTGCCCTATTCACTGCATTGTTGAGTGCATGAATACTTGTGTTTTACTAAACTGTGCATCATTACTGGTGTTTTACGAAGCACTTTTGTGTTTTACGAAACTGTCGCTTCCTACTATTTGAATGACGCTTCAGGGAATTATTGAACCATGGGTTTGTTGCTTGCAAAGAATCATGCTCAAGGGTATGTAATTTTTATGAAAGATTGATCTTTATGTGAAAGAGTGAACTTATAAGGACCCAGTAAGCACTTACAGTACGTTCATAAAATTGCACCACAAAATCAATAATCAAGGCTTTCAGCTCAGTGTTAATAACCGAAAATCGCCCTTGCCGTAATCTGTAAGGCATGTAGCCTTGCTTATAGTTGGATTGACATCTGTGCTTACCAAAAAGTGGATAAAAGGTGATCGCTAGTAAAGTCAAGTGAGTGGAGAAGATCTGCCGAGCTGGTTGAAATAGGGTCGAGTACGTTAGCTCTGGCTAAAGGGATGCGTGTCGCTTGGGGCAATAGCTGTGAAAAATGAAGAATGCTACACGGGCTAAAAAAATCAGTTGCTTCGCGGAAGAAACCAGAAGCACTCAGGCTGCTTCCGAACCAAATTATTTGTTGGTAATTCAAGTCACCTAAAAGAAAGATGACAGATTCGATTAATCTTACGGCAATGGAGTTCAATACGCTGCAAATGTCACTTCAAAATGATGAGGTAGTGTTAGGCGGTCGATAACAGATACAGAAGGTTGGAGTTTGGTTCTTAATGCAGATACGTGAAGAATTTACTTCCAACGCAATTGCATGCGAAATATGGAACGACTGAAGATGATCAGCGGCAGCAATTGGGACACCTCCTTCCAACCTTTTGCCGCTATCACATAAAAAAAAACAATTTCTCATTAAAAATTTTGTTTCTCAATATTGTGGCAGATAGCTACGTTTTAGTTAAAATCACTTCATTGGCATTAAAAGCATAAAAATAATGGATCGTTCGTCTCGCTTATTTACAACACAGCGAATATCGAAAATAAAAACGGAACTGGCTCGACGGGATTACCAACATTTATATATTAAGACGTCTTATTGGTCAGGCCAGTTTGAGTACCAGAATTAGTGCATTGCGTGGAGGCTTCATCTTCATGAACGTTACTTTCACACACGCTGTCAGCGGACGAAATAAAACATACCATTTTTTAAAGTATTAATTTGTGATGGTGAGCAAGGAACTGGTAGACGGCAGCTTTACGAAACTCAAATAGCATCTTCCGCGTAGTTTAAGCTGACATGCTGAAGTCTTCACTAACGCACACTCCACAACGTTTAATTGCGACTGGGAAGAAACTATTGAATCCTTCGTTTTGAAATGTGAAAATTTGGCAAGCACATGCCGGCGCTTATTCCGAACGATATTTCCAAGGAAATGAGCACATTAAATTGCGTCACCCGAAACTGAATTTTCAGTGCGGTAGATAACACGTCACGAAACGTGATGTCAGATTCAATCCCACATTAGGACTTGCTATAGGGCACGCCATAATGAACGAAATGTTCGAGCCGAGATATTCCCTTGAATTCCTATAGAGCATGATTTAGAGAGTGGTTTTTGTTGCACACAACATCAGACACTGAACGACAGGTGTGAATCACAGAATAGCTATCGGACTCAGCAATATTTTCTTCCACAGCCATTAGCCTTACTATAATGGCGGCTACTATCCTCTAATTTCCATTGAATTTCTTTAACTTTATTAGGCAATGAATTCAACTCCAAATCATTGTTTTCAATTTTTGTGGTCATCAATGTCAAGAAAGAGAAGACATTATTAGCAGCCTAATTATCATTGTGGACACCATCCGCTGCACAGGGATTTCATCATCACCACTTAATAGCCACAAGTTTTAAAACCAAAACGCGTCGCAAAGTATTGCAAAAAAGTTATTGGGCAGGAGACAAGCAGCAGAGGCATTGCTGGCGTGTTCGGAAAATAAAGACGGGTGCAGATCAACGTGTGCTATATATCCGTGACAGCATAGAGACAACGTCGGTCGCGGTAACGTTGCCCAAGGTAAGATCGAATCCTATCATTACCAAACAGATAGGTCTTTGTTGGAGAAATGAGTCCAACGCCAGAAAAAAATGGTTAATTGTATTTTATATTAGGCTGAATTTGAATGCTATAAAATGGCGTCCGTGATTCACTTCCCTTTTTTTCCTCAGTTGCAGCCCCAGGTTGCCCCCTGTGACAAGTCCTATCCTTCATTTTGGTATCTGTGCCTTGTCCGACATAATACAATGCAACAGTCCCTTTTTGATTGCATTGTTTTCCTTCTATGACTAAGAGCCTAGGCAAGTCTCTGTTGTCAACCGTACGAGATTTGTCAGATTTGTAATTGGCGTACTCGAATTATTCCTCTAGCGTCCAATTGTGGGATTGTCTCCGTGGATTGTAAGTGTAAGGTTCTTTTCTTCCGTTGTAATATTTCCCTACTCTTCTTTTATCCTCACGTACAAGCCCTACATATAAGCCTTTGAAGGGGTCATGGAGACAAAACACAAGTTTTGTTCATTCAAAGAATTGCCTCGTTAGAATCATACTGACACCTCTTTCAACGTAAAATTTGCTCAAACAAGCTATATAATTAGAAAAAAAGGCAATGGCCATGCGACTAACTAGCTCATTTGCCATAACAGAGCCAATGATGTCATATTCTCAGCTATGCGATTGGCTGAGGCCGGCAAAAGCATGCGCAAATTAGGCATACCTTAAAAGCTTTCAGTTCGATGTATTTTCGCTCAACTTTAATGTATATTCATTTCATAGCAGTGAGAATGGCGGGGTAAGAAGTGGACGGGATGAAAGAAGAAGACAACATAAAAATACGAGTTAGTGCTTGCGTTGGTACTGCGCGCACTATGCTTGTTATAGCTGCACAGCAGTTAAGCCATGTTTGGTTGTCTGGCATGACACAGGCGAATTGGCATCAGTGACATTGTCGTACGTGACCCTGTCTGTCGAGCATACCTCATGTTTCCCGAAACGATTTACTACCTACCGTAACAAAAAAATCCAGGTGGACATTCGGACAAAACCAAAGGCTAACAGGGCTCTCAAGCAGAAGGGTGGCGTCATCTAAAAGGGCGGACGGTAAACTAGGCTCACCCTAACACGCCCGCGACACCGCTGTAGCCCGTCCATGTCGCAGTATGCGGCAGAGATTAACGGCACACTAACGTTCGCTTGCAGACCCGGTCTTGTTACGCCATCGCAGAAGACGTCACAAAACACATGATTAGGCGGGAGAGTGAAACTTTTAGAGGAACGTGTACAATTTCTTAGGGCATAAAGCATCGCTTGGTGTAGGAAATGTTCTAAGGGCGCCACAAAACACGAGATCGTTCGAATAAAACAAACTTGTATTTTATCTGCATGACCCCTTTAATGTAATCGTGCTTTGCTACTCCTGTACATGGAATGCTCGCTATACTCATCAAAGCCTCCATGCGTGCCTCTACGCATGTTTGGATGTCCATGGCCGCAGCGTATTTTCTACACCCAGCATTATTTACCCAGAAACAATGACCGGTTGGACTGGATTTATACCAGTTGAACTCGATTCTTACACGCGATACTGCCGTGCCATCGTAGCGCAGACTTTCATGACCTTCTGGGTCATGAATGCAACAGCCCACTGCCACCGCAGCAAAAAGAATCTCAGTGCCACCTAGTGTAAAATCTGCTGCAACAGCGGAGCAGTGGTTCTCTTGTGAAGTACCGAACGTCAACGGGGCTCGCAGAGAACGGTACTGCCGTCGCCACGCAAGTTCTGCGGTTCGCGCAAACACATCAGCAGATAAACGCCACAGCAGAAGCCTTCTTCCCCTTCATCTCCCGTAGCGGGAGAGAGAAGAAGACGCACTTGCGAGACCACTGCACCCTCTCTCGCTGAGCTGTTGTAGATGTTGTACGGCCGGCCGCCGCGGAGCTGCAACCGCGCGCCTTGAGAAAGAAGAAGACTAGAACGCTCAGTGGTAATAAACCGTGTTCGCTGTACGAGGCGTCACCCTTCTCGTCGCCTCTGCGTACTCCAGTCAAAGTCGTATTTAACATGGTGTCCGAAGTTGTGCGCGATCATCCGGAAGCAAAGTTGCTTGGAAGAATCCTCCTGGAACGGCATCAAACCTGGACAACACAGCAAACAAAACGGCCGGCATTCAGACAACCACGCCACCCACCTCCGCAGCGCCGACGGCTTCCTTCACGATACAACCCCCGGAAGCCTTATGCTTCTCGTCGCCAAACGAGTGGCCCGAATGGAAGAAGCGCTTCGAACGTTATCGTAGCTCTTCTGAACTCAGTGCACAGCCTGAAGAACACCAAGTCGACGCCCTGCTGTGCATCATGGGTGACCAGGCTGAGGACATCTTTGGCACCTTCAACGTCACAACTGAGGACCCCAAAACGTTCAGCCCTGTGATGGAACAATTTGACAAATACTTCATTCCACGTCGCAACGTCATGTTCTAAAGAGCGCGCTTCAACACTCGGGTACAACAGGAGACATAGTCTGTAAGAGAATTCGTAACAGCCCTTCACGCTATTTCCAAACACTGCGAGTACGGCAGCCTGCAGGAAGAGTTTATCCGTGATGGGTTAGTCATCGGCATCAGAGACAGACAGCTGTCAGCGAAGTTGCAACTTGACCGAGATCTGACGTTACAGAAATCCCTAGACGCAACGCCGCAAGGCAAAACGGGGTGACAGCAACGGGCAGAGCTGAATCCTGTTCTACCAAGCGTCCAAAATGTGGGCTTTGCCCACCAGGAGAAGTCACAGGGCTCTCGCCAGCCCTTCTCTGGCTCTAGTAGTAAGAATACTAGATCATCCTCTCCGCACGTGAACAAGTTTTGCCGTTGCTGCGGGCGAGAAAGTCACCAAGGATCTGCTTTCGCAGCACGGAATGAGAAATGCAAGTCAAGAAGTTCCACTATGCAACTGTTTGTCATTCCTTACGTGGAGACGCAGTTCAATCTCCCAGTGTTAGAACCGAAAGTGCATTCCTGGGCACGGTGAGCTATTTGTCGACAAAAAATTTGGAAGCAACAGTAATAGTCCAAGGTCGTCCCCTGAAGTTCAAGGTTTACGCGGGCACTGACGAGACGGTGATACCGCCTGAAACGTGTAGACAACTCGAGCGAAGGCCGGTTCTATCTAAACCACGCCGACAGCTCCACGGGCCCGATGGGAGACCATTGACAATACAGGCAGTCGCTAGATTACAACTATCGCATCAACGTCACCAGAGAACTCAAGATACCTACGTTCTTGGCGAAGTGCGTCGTCCACTTCTTTGAAAGCTTGCTATTGAAGAACTGCACCTAATTACCTGCATCAACAACGTTCAGCGTGCCATCAAGCCTAAGCAGGAATTCCCGTCCGTCTTCAATGGTCTCAGAGCAATCTATTGTAAACACCTCATTCGTCTTCAAAACAGAGCTAAGCCATTTGCGTTGCGCTCTCCCCGACGCGTTCCGATTCCGTTATTAGAGAAGACCAAACAGGAACTGCAACAGAGGAAGAAAATAAGAGTCAATAAGATACTACACGCAGCCTGCCAGGCCAATTTCGATTCGGAAATACTAGAGTCGCTAGCCAACAGATATCTACCTGTAGACACTTCGGATGATGCGGACTACCTGCCTTACAGAGGTCCCCCAATGGCCGCTCTGGACTAGCCCTCTAGCGTCCCCGCGGAAAGGGAGGCCCTCGCGGCCCTCAACGGACTTTCTGCTGCGGGTCCGGACGGAATTTCGAACAGACTTCTACGCAACTTGGATGACGAGTCGATCACATTTCTTACGGAGGAGATAAATCGCATATGGGAACGGGGCGCGGTTCCAGAGTCGTGGAAGCTGGCGTCGGTCATCCTGATCCCGAGGCCAGGGCGCGCTCCAGTCATGACTAATCTCAGACCGATCTCGCTCACATCGTTCATAGGCAAAGTGGCAACACATGTTATTAACAACCGCATCTCCAAGCACATCGAAGACCGCGGTCTCTTTCCGTATAACATGATCATTTACGTTATCAGATAGGATGGTATAGAAAGAGCATTACCTTCACTTAAAAAATGAGTAAAAAAATATAAAGGTTACGTTGCACACTCAAGCAATTTTTTTTCGAAAGATGCCAACCCCTCGAAAACCATACGTTGGACGTCTGCCATAACGGAGCAATATCTAGGGTTTCTGCGGGCATTTTGTATGCTAGGGTGCTGAATACGGCAAGAGAATAATTATATTATAAAAAGTAACAAACGCAGTGCTTTTGTTGTATTCTCATTCCCTGGGTGCTTCCGCTAGCTCGTACTTCTTTTCTTGGGGCTGTGACCGCTGTTTCCTTTTGAAGTAAAAAAAATCACCTTTTTAGAGTGGCCCATCTAAACAGCACAAATCACAATCAATTTCAGGCTCCCAAGAATATTTCACCGTTTTCACACGACGGAGTTTTCTAAAGGGAGAGCAATCACAAGCTGCCGCCATATTCCTTTTCAGTACTGCGCTATTAGTAGACCTGCAGCTGCGGTGCCTGAAGCTACTTCGCGTTTAAAATTTTTCCGTCTTACGCTATGGATTTCCAGTTTGATGCACGGATTTAATTTGAAGTTTCATCTTCGTGGAGTTTACTCTGCAAGACGTGTGTGCCTACGGATGACATACACTTGCCTCCTTCTCAAGTAGAAACCCCGAGCTATCGACGACCCGATATCGTAGACTACCAAAACATTTAGGGCTATTGTTGAATGACGAATACTCAGTGTTAATATCAATGCGTTGTATTTGTATGTCGAAAACCACCGTCTTTCTGAATTGCTAATAATTACGCCTCGAATATTCATACAGCCAAATTACACGGTAACTGTGTTATTTAGAAATTGTTACTAAATTACGAAAAGGGCGTCTAACAAAAAATTTATATTTTGTTATTCTTTTCAGCTGTCTGCATCAGTCATCACATATTCTGTTATTCTGGTCCAAACCAGAGAAAGCATAACCACCGCCGTTTGTAGACCAACGTGGAGTATTTTCGGCGCATCTTCACGCCCTGGCACTAAGCCGTCTGGTTTCATATTTTTTAAATAATACCTTACTCCATCCAAAATCTCTGAAGTGGCCCATTCGAACTTTATATACAGCTCGAAAATGAAAAGTCGTAAGGATGAACCTGTCATAAATATAAAAGAGACGCTTGCCAGTGCTACGTTCGAACTAGCGTACAGTTCGGTATTCGCAGCTCTGCATCTTCCACAACGCATATAGAATATCCCAACTTATTTAAAAAGCCAAATGAAGGAGTTTGCTTCAATGTAACCGCATCTCACATTTATCGTTATATTTCCGAGCACCAGAGGAGCAAAGTTACCCTCCGGACGAGCAAATCTGTTCTAAAAGTGCGGGAACCAAAGTGCCACGGTACTTTATAAAAGTGGTCTAAAAAACACAAGAAACAGGCCTTCTTATTTCGGGAAAACAGACGGCAGTATCAGCAAAGAACCAACCTGCCAAATTGCGTGGTGCAATCAGCACAGACTGCGCTGTACCCTGTACAGTACTCTTCATAAAATTCCATTCTGGGGTGCACAAAACCGTGAAATGTTTTTTAGAATGGAGGCGAAAAATTTCTTTCCTTAGCTTTTCCTTAAGGCGGCCATCATTGCTCTTTGATAGATACAGATTTTTGCCCCACTTTCTCATCTTTTGAACAAAAGAACGCACGTCTTAATGGATAGGTCGCCTTTCAAAAAAATGGGCGGGGCCTCCTAAATGGATAGCTCGTGGCCACTGGCAGACATCCCGGGTAATCAGACAGCTTTGTTTCTTGAATAGTGAAAATGAGGATTATTTATTGCAACCAGATTTGTAGACGTTTCATCAATAATGCCTAAAAAGAAGCACGCACTAAATTTTAATGGCGGCAACCTAGAGGATCTATTAAGGTTAAAGGAAGAAATCTTTCACTATGTGAAGAGGATAAAAGAGCAAGGCATCAACCTATAGGCCCCGGTCCTCATAGCCTTTCTTCTTTAGGTGCAACAAACTCAATTGAGTCCTATTGCTCAATCATACAATAAAAACTACCGGATACCACGCATGGTTGGGCGTCGACGTAAACCGAAGTGTTTACAGCCAAGCTTGCTATGGCTGGGATGCAGCGTATAAGAATCGTCCCCGACCCTAGCGCCACCGTGCGCCGGCCCCTGAAAGAATCAGGATCGTAAAACTGTGCGCCACACATTCAGTGTATAGAAAAACGCATTAGGAATATAGAAAAACGTCCCGGGTCGCATTATATGTTGATATAATGCGACATATTGCCCCTGAAGAAATGTATTCGGAGCAATGTATTTCTGTTCAGAAATGAAGCCGACATCATCGGTGTCGTTTGGTTTTTGTAAACAGGCTTTCCAATATTGCCCGTTGCGCATTGAAGCATGGCCATGAAGCACGAACCATGCCGCGAAGGCCATGGCACGAAGGTCATGAAGCATGCTCATGAAGCACGACACTTCAGACACCGCCTGATTTGAATCTAATATGCCCCCTGTCAACCCTCTCGATGTGTTACACATCATCAGGCATCGCATACCCACAATCACGTAAAGAACAATGATTTAAAGGCATGAACGTATGCTGCTTTTGCATGATATTGTGTGGTTGCCACAGCCAAACCGCATGTAGGTTTTCCTTTGGGAATATTTTACTATGTCGGTGAGTGTATGCATGGCTTCCAACGCGTTCGACTTCTGGTTATCTTCTCTGTACCTAAACGTCCTGGTTTAATCAGACAGGAATGACGTTCAATGACGCAAAAAATTCTGGGAGGTAGAGGTTTGATCCTTAAGATTACTTCCTCTCTTTTTTCTCAAAAGCCGTAGCACTAGTAAGATTTCCGCCTTGTTACGTAGCACATAACCCCGGCGTCACTAGAAGAATGTGGGCCTACATCTTACACCAAGAAAAAAAATACTCCAGAACAGCCCCATATTTGCGTGTTTCCTGAGCTGCACGAATCATATTCCCCAGATACGTAAATTGTTTTAGCAATATCATCAACATGAAACCTCAGATCGGGGACAAAGACGAAGGCAAGGCACTTCAATCACTTCGAACCAGCCGTACCACTAGACCCGCCTTGAGAAATCAGACGGAGGTCAGACATGAAGTTCTAGAGAGATAGACTCTTAAGTATTTGGCGGGACGTCTGCCTTACAGTGCAGTTCGTCTGAAATCATTTCCAGCACGCGCTAACATCACCGAAGATTTTAAAGGAAGAAATATCAAAGAATATGCAGCCTTTCTTCGGCCAGTGTAAAGCTGAATACAAAAAGAAATATTTGGCTGTTCCTTTAGAAACCATGCACAGCCCTCATAATATGAGCTGTTTCGGGCCAATTCCGCTTTACCCGATAATTTCCGGCAAATTCCCGGAACAGTGTACTTACTGGTAGTTTTTCGATATCTCCTGATTTACCAAAAATGCTCAAACGACACGTGAGCTATCGCAGTAAGGGCAGTTGTAATCATGAAGACCGTATTCATTACTGAAGACCCTATATAGACGGTCGTTCCAGGAATATCAGGCTTCTCCTGCCACGCGGCGATTAGTGATTGCATCCAAAAGCGGAGTCCTGAGCTGACGTATTTTGGAATTTCGCAGAGCCAGACGCAGCACGTCGTAAAGATAACCAACTGCCAATGCTGAAGGACCCCTTACTACAGATTTACTTTGGCTTGTTTAGCGCCTTTAATTCTCCCCGATGCCCCGGCATTGGTTTCGTTTCAGTTGTTTCTAACCTATTAAGGTTATCGTCGTTTTAAGAGCGATTCTGTTTAACCTGTTATGGATAAGGTAATTAACATGTAGTCAGCATACCGAAGAAGCATACTCTACTTTCAATGCGGAGAGGGTTTTCGCAGTAGAACGTTTAGCACACAGGTGCCGAGAAAAGTACTGGCGAATAAACCCGAGCCGTGATCTGGATTAATAACGTATTCTATATTTGTGGCCAAGAAAGCTAACCAGATATATGAATGCCGAGCTGCTTATAGCTTGTAACGGAGCCAGACGGAGTACGATCAGGAGAATATACGGGCAAGTTTAAATTAATGGCAGAGTTTGTTAGTTGCAATACATTAAAAACTCAATCTAACGGAACTCGATCTTACGATTTATCAGGTGTAAAGAACAAACTCGGATTCCCTCGCAGGTGCCCATACGTCTGAATGAGTATATGAACTAGAACTAACGAAACCGACTCAGCGCCTATTCTTATCTGCAGACACAATCACAATTAAAATGAAGCGACTTTTTAACTGTTTTGTCAGGATGCCACGAAGACTATTGCGCCTTGTGAGAAAAAAAAATGGGGCATGTAGTTTAGTTTTTGCGGAGCTCGACTAGATAACATCAGGAGTCCCGTGGAAACAGACCACGGTGTCCAGACCAGTATGTTTGCCACAGTCCTAAAGGAAACAACGCCATCATTCATGGCACTTCTTATGAAATTCCATCGAAGAAATATAACCTTAGGACCACCTTGCACGAGGAGTTGGAGGAAGTCCTGTTTACGTGGTTCAATAATAGAGCCAAGAACCTTCGGCTCACTGGGTAAGTAGTATAACAAGAAATCCCTGGCCATTTCCCAAACATGAAACCCGGGGTAGGGGGGGGGGGGGGTGAATGATGCAGTGCATAAGCGTATTCTTGGCGCCGTAAACTCGCTCTTACCCACACGTTGTTAAACTATATTTCCAAGTTTACGAGCCCTTTTCCGTGTTCTTCTGTACAACCTTCTTTTCTTATAAAGCTCACCGCCATCGCTGTTTGCAAGTATAGCCCTCGTACTGGTATCGCTCGTCCTGTGTTTTCTTTACTGCGCTCAACAAAGTTATAATGCACTACCAACTCACCCGTACCCACACGTTGTTGAGTGTTCTGTTTCGATATTAGCCGAATCAGAACTTATCATCTAAATAGCGCTCAAATTCACTGCGTAATTTTTATTCACTTGTGGCTGTAAACTTTCCCCAGCTGACATATAAAACATTGCATATATTAGCTTCGACAGAGTTGAAGTTTGGTCCGGCAAATAACAACCGTCCTTTTCTCAAATTCACTTTAGGTGGAGTTGGCTTATTTCGAAAACAACTCCTCACTGTTGCTGCTGGTCAGAAATTTGTACTTGATACCATCAAGTCCGGACAGATGTGAAATCTCTGAGTAGTGTATTCATTTGCAGATTCGCGTACAGTCGGTTAATATGGGCTCCATTTGTTGAAAATTAGCATCGGGCTAAAAAGAAATGAACAGAAACAAAGTCGGTTAATTTTGGTAAATGATACAGTGGTGGTGTTGTTTAAAAGATCTCCCGTTTGACCTTCCGTAACTAAAACGCAATTTCTGGTTTTCAAGGGCACTGACTTCAAAATACGCATTTTAACAACGTTCCAAAATTTCTGCCGATTAGTTCATACAAACCCGAGAAACTTCCGAGTATAAGAAGTATGCTTCACCCCTAAAACATCTCACGTGTAATTATGCGCAGTACCGTCTGCCAGAGGTTGAGTCCGTGGGATGAAACAAGGGAGATTATGATGGGTTAACGTGGATTAGCACACACTGAAAAGAATTAGGGCAGGTTTTTAATACTATGAATTAATATTTATCACATGTTTGAGTGGTTTAAGGCGAAATCAACAATGGAAAAATGATTAGGAGTGAATAAGATGAAGTAATGTACTTTAGGCTAGATTTAGGGGCCTAAAAACATTTTTTCGGTATTTTATTGGTTTTAACGCTTCTCATATCGTGTTTAAAGATAGCTGTCAGCAGTAACAGCCACAACTGTTCTTTCTGCTCCTATGAAGGGAGAAGGGAAATGCTGAACAGTGGACACAAACATCGTACCTGGGTGACAGATTTCTCGCCACGCCTTCTGTTCATTTATTGCTACCCTAAATTTTCTTTCTATAATGATTTGCATTTTCTCCACCTTCGAAGAACGACATGGGAATGAGCAGGTTTTATGTGTTACCTAAAACCGCAAGAAATAAATCTTCTGGTAAACATATGTTTGCGAAGGGACATCATGTACGTCAAAAATGAAAATAAATTTCACAATTTGGTCGCCTTGGTGCCCTTTGAAACCGAAGCGCAGGTCGGCTTGAGTCTGACTAGCAAAAAAGGGACAATCTGATTGCTTATTAACCAGGGTCACCGCGGTTACCACTTCCAAGTTTTTGTTTCATTTTTTTTAATTATCGCTTCTTGCGTGGTTTCTGAGAAAAGAGAGGCAATGCTACTTACACAGTGGACTTCAGGCGTCAAATATCACTGGGACATTTCAGAAACAAAACCCAAATACGCGCGCGGAAAGAAAATGCTAGAAGGTCGACCTGAGTTTAATGAACATTTCGCCATGCGTGCGTAATCTAGTCTTAACCTATCATTCATGGCGTCTCGTCGTAAAGTTGTTCGTCCATGTCTTTCTCATAAAATATTCTATTACCCTGAGCAACGCAGCGAACTCATCCCCGCACCTCATTACATTTCTTGACGCTCAGACCACGCAAATAAAGTCAGGATACCCATGTACACCCTTTGTCGAAATTCTGTGGGCCAATCCTAAGCCTTCTTGACCACCTAAGAATTTAAAGAATCGGCTTTGCCTTTAAATTTGACAAAAAATATTTTAAGGTAGTAAGAATGGAAGGTCTTTTCTCAAGCTTTTCTCAGTAAAATGTTTCAGCCTCGCTCGGGGCGTAAGCTTGTACATTGCATTTTTTGCAGCCTGCGCGTTTCCGGCTTGGCCCACAAAATGTTGACAAAGACTGTACATGCTAACACCTTCTCTCTGTCATTTTGGAAGTGGAATCGCCGTCCCGACTCTAGAACCTGAATAGAAAACCCCGTATAGTTCAAAAACACTTTAGCTACCATTGTACACTAAGAATGTTTTGTAATTTACCGGCCTCTAATAATTGCTTAATAAAGTTCTTTGTTTTTCACCTTAGAGTTGGCAGCTAACATTGCATATTTAGAAAATGTTTCTTGTTTATATTGCTCCTAATTTTCCTCATTACTGTCATTTTTTGTTGTATGTGTATTACCCACTCCTCTTTGTAATGCCTTCGGGCCCTGAAGGGATCATAAATATAAAAATAAAAACTCACGCAGCGCCATTGTGTCATATACTCAACCACAGAAAAAGGCAATCAAATATGCGGTAAGTAACTACAGAAATAAACATTATGCGCGTTTTTTAAGAAATATTAGCAGCGTAAATACCACTGTGTGTAACACGAAACTTCCAGTGATTGTGTGGGGCCACATCGGGGGCACGTTTGGCGCCTTTTGTAAATTACTTCTGGGGCGCATTAGAGGACGCCACTTTGTGGGGACGTTCGCGAAGAGTGCTAGGATATCTTAATACTACAATAAATATTCAGATTTTTAGTGGGTTTTGCCTTCCATCCCTGGTTATCCGTCCCGAAACGGACATGAAGAGAACTGCGTTATTACTAAGGCAATTTTAACGTGTCAGCAACATGAACTGTCTCGTACAACTCTTGCTATTGCAGCGCCACGTGTCGGAAGAAACAGAGGACAAGCCGGAAGGTAGACCAGCAGCTCGTGTGCAGGTGGTACTAGAGAACAACTCCACAAAACTACACATTTGCTGTTCAGACAGGAAACGTGGGAAAATGTGGATCTTTGCACAACAGACACACCATGAGAACGAGCAAGACTTGTGTCCCGCTATTACTCTGATAGCAGAGAGCAGTTTCATTTCCTTTAACGGAGTTGACGAACACTTGCGTCTACTAAAGTTTTATGGCTGTTTCTCAATCAGGCTGCGACATGTGTAAAAACATGGCTCTGAATACGCGGTAAAAATGCGCAAGCGTACCGTAAAGATATCGGAGTGACAGAACGGTTATATACATCTGGTTCTTCTAGGTTGAACATAAACACTGTTCACCAAGGTGATGATTAATGACGGTAGGTACACCTGAGATTTACACATGCGAGTGAACAGGTGGGATTGCGAGATTGCCGCTTCTAAGGCCTCGGCGCTAACTTCGACCGGGTCGTTTGTAAACAACACTACAAAAGATGCAGCAAAAACGTATCTTTGGACATACTTCTGCTGCTGAAATCTTTTTACACGCGTTATCTTTTAGGCGCATTCGTAATGGCGTCAGTCACGCGCAGCCGCAGAGCAGGAACGACAGGGTAAGTCTACCAGAGTTGATCGACAAAAACGCAAAAACAACAAGATGACGTCGCCCGCGAATGACCAATTATCATGGCGGTGGCACGGAACAATACGAGAAAAGAGTGCCGATATTCTGAACTTTATCTAGTGACACTAGTATAAACAATACTGTTAGACGGCAACTACACGTGTGTGATAATTTTCGCAGAAATGACGCCCTACAACCAGACATCATTATTTTAAAATTAGTTTCCTGCCCTTAGGAAATCCCTATTTGAAAACGTAGGTTAATAGGAGTGAGAAATTAGGGTAAATAGAAAAGGTTTGGCCCGACCGAGATTTCCGCATGACCGCAGCATCTTCAGTGACTTGAGAGCAGACCTACAGAGAACGCTTGGGGAACTGAATCCTTTCAGCTCCGCACTACGGTTCATAAACATCAGGAAACGAAAGGTTTTAAGCAGACACACCCATCGCCTCGGCCTTGGTTTAAATAAAAATAATAGAAGATGTCAATTATTGCGAGCGCGCTTTTTATCAATCTTGTACAATTACACGCGTACTTCGGGCCGCAGTGCACTCGACAAACATTTTCAATACAAATGCACGATTTCTATCAACAAAACTAATGGTTAAGACCTGTACGTACTTCTGTTAAGGACTTAGGCAACAGAAAATTTCAGAGTTCATAAATACCTAATGAAAATCCCAGCACAGACAAATGACCAATGAAAGTCAGAGGTGGTAGGAGCGGCGCTCACAAAGGAGAAACAAGTGTATTCCACTGGGCAGCCGACTCATGGAGGGAGATATTGTAGCTAATACAAGAGGCTGTAGATTTTCATCAGGCATATAATGGGGAAAAGAGACAGCCGGTGAACCATCCAGCTAACGGCATGGCTACAAAGAGACTATAGTGGATGTATGGGAAGACTGATAAAGACTGCTGACACCTGCGGTGGTAGGTAAACCATTTTGGTAGCACAATAAATTTGGGCAGCGATTCAAAGCGCTGGGGCGAGGTTAGCTCGTCCTGCAGTGGATATAAAATCCCGGATAATGATCTGATGGCCACTGGATGAGGGTGATGCTTATGCGCGTTAAAATCACGTGTATTAGATTTGTCCTTTTAAAAATAAAACATGTTTTAGATCTTTTTGGCGATTCTCTTAGTTGTTGTTCCAAATTATTTTATTAGTAACGAGGTCAAAAGGGTAACGTCTCCTCTGGGCGACACTAAAGTGTAGTCAAATGCTTGGGGGTGGCCACTAACAGCATAACAGTCCACAGCTTCTTCACGACCTTTTTGTTGAGTCTGTGCTGCGGCCACGTTACCTAACAGCCAGTAAATACTTCCTCTTGCGTAAATGTACACGTTATTTAGAAGGTAGTAGAGTAAACAGTAGACGCGGAGGATTAACACGGTGCTGAACACATTTCCGAGAAGGAAGCTTATGGTCAGCCAACATCTACTAGCAAGTCATGAAATGCACTGTCACTGCAGCGGTCTCTTGTTTCTGGGCACAGGTTGTTTGGAAATCACTAGCAAGGAAAAGTTTCACGCTGGTTTATTCATAAAGCCCAGAGATTCAATTTCCTAGAGAAGTATTCAATTTCGTTGTCGTGCATTACCATCCACATGCCAACTGCGAGCTGTTTTAGGAAAGCGTTAGGGCACCCAACTTGAAATCTAAAGTTGCCACTATTCAGATAGTAATAACTTGCCATTTCTTACACCTGCACCTCAAATAAAAATTCGTGAAGAGAATTAGTCGATTTAGGATGCGATTTTACAATATTTTGCCAACCCCACCCACAACTCAACCACACAAATCTGCGATAATAAAATTAATTCTATTTAGAACAGTAAGAATGTCCAAAAGGGGTACGGTAGCTATAAACGTAGCACTGGGTACCGTGCCAAACCCTTCTGTATCATTTAAACGATTGCCACTTTTTTGTGCTCCAGTGTCCATTTTCTAAAAATCGATACCACGATCGCATGAATTTAGTCGCTACTTACCCATCCCGCCCATTTGAAAACACCCCATTACCGAGAATAAAATGGGTGCATCAAGTTTCCTGGAGACAACTGACATAAATCACGCTATCATAACGGAACCATGATTAGTCGTTTTGGCGATAAAGAGTTTTCTCGAAACAATACACGTCAACAATATGGCTCAAGGAAACGCCACAGGCATAATTCGTTGCATGGCTTGAAAAGTTTTTGTGTTGCTGCTGCGGCACCACTGAAGCAACCCACCTTGCCTACGGCAAGAACAGGAACAATTTTCATTAGCATAGGACCCGATCTCAAATCAGTAAGTAACATGTTTCTTCTCTATTTGGTCATTGCAGATGTAGTTTTAAAATACGTCATTTTTTTGTGCTACTTTCTGTATGAATATACCCAAGTTTTGATTTATCCACATGAATACATTCAAGTTCGAATATATCGATCGATTTTTTACGATACGCAGAGCAAGGTACATTTGTATCACCTTTTTGTACATACTCCTCGTTACTGATGTTACCGAAATTGTCACCATTAATTTAAGCCGGTACTATTTATTTGCAAGATGAGTGAGAATAAGTTGTGGTTATACTTCCGTATTTAGTTGGTAACGCAACTATAGAAAATGTGTTACAACTTTTTTTGTCTCAAGAAATTGCTAAAATAGACTAGAATGCTGTTAGAAGCCAGTAAAGAAAGTGTAAATCAACACGTCTAAAATTCGCGAAAGAGTTTCATCCTGACAGTGAACGCACTTTACCCGTTTATCAAGGGTGAGAAACCCCTGCAAGAGTTGTGTGTATTCTCTCAGAAGGGCTATGATTGTAAATCAATAATGTTGTCAAAATATCGCTTTGAAAGAAAACCGTCTGTATGCACCCACAAGAAGCATTCAAAGAACGAACTAGTTTAAAAGCCAGGTTTGGGAATTACAGATGCCTCACGCCATTGATTACTTTTGGAACAGACTAGACAATGCTCGGAAATGTCGTTTACAGCAGGATGCTTTATTACAGGCTCATCAAATGAACAGTAGGCTGCCCAAAAAATGACATACCCGTGGCGTATTACAAACCCCTAGGAACAAATTATGCATCAATCTCTGCTAAGACATCTGTAAACCGGTAAGTTGCAGATCACTTATACCTGCGATATGTATCAAAAAACGTTCAAAACTGTTTGTGCAAAACAGCAACCTCTGCATATGCCTTTCCCCTGAATTCCAGAGGACTGCCGCGAAACAAAAAAAAAAAACAAATAAAAAAGCGGTAAACAACTGCACCCTGCTTCCAGGCTAGGAGGAATATATCGCCTTTTTGCGTGCAATTACGCTATTTTGGAAGCATGGCATATAGTTAAAGAATTCCCCTATACGAAATGTTTCTGCATTCGGCTTTATTTGGCCTTTGAAATACGCCAACACCTTATACCCTAGATAGCAGGGTGCATGGCACGGCGTAATTACATGCGGTATTTTGCAGTTGCAACAAATTGGTATCAGTCGATACCTCGCAGTTGTGAATGTTCCTTAAAAGGAATGTCATTTTGATCGGAAATGTTTGTGTAAAATTACACATGTATTGCCACTTAAAAAATTGCGCTATAAAAGTACAGATGCATAAAAAATGTGCTTGAATTTTCTTTTACATACAATTCAGAAAGATTACGACTGTTAAGCTGCATTTTCAGAAATAGGCTGTGGCATATTGCTGAGTAGAATTAAAAGGCATCACTGAAAATTGTTTCCGCACCGCAAACAAGCCTTGTCGGCTTGTGTGCTTCACATCTATTTTCATGATTTTATAGTTGCGCTGAATGGAATGTTGCACAAACCCTGACATTTAACAAAATGTTGCAGATTTTAAGAGCTGTGCCTAAAGTGACCTTTACTCTTTGCAGGTGGCAAAACCTTAAAAATTTTGAAGCACTTACAGTGGACATAATATTACTGCAGCAGGTATTTTATTACTTCAAACAGATAAGCAAGAATCATGCCATCCGTTATGGCTGCACATTTCAAATGGTACGGCTTCATGTGCAAATTATGTGGTCTGATGTTCATTCAAGGCCTTTACAGTCAGGAGGAGGAAGATATGAACGTCAAATGGCTGACGTTTTATGGCCTGTATTCGGCTTTCTGCATCATCCTTTTTTTATCAAGTGAAACGCTCTACTTTTTGTCGACACCCGTAGGAGCTCTTTATCAAGTTCAAACTTTTACCACATATGTATATGCTATTACCTATGCTCTTGTTCACATTAGGTTGTTTCTAAACATTTACATTTTCCTGACTAGATCAACCTTACTGCTAGACTTTTTCAAGGAATCACTGAAATACGAGAAATTAGTTTCTTTTCGGCCGCAAAGACGCTGCAAGCAAACGTTCGTTCAGTGTATTCTTTGCCGTGGTATATTTTTAGCTTTTATTGCAAATGTTTGGGCAGGGTCAAAAGTTTCTTTTACATTTCTGAGCAGCCAAAATTTCACCAGTGTCGTCCGCCTCCTCTTCAAACTGGCTTTTGTAGGGGCAAATATTCTGGTCTACGTGTACGACATGGTACACATTGTTGTCCTCAGGCCCTCTCTAGAGGTACTGCTTATGTACATTCGGCATCAGCACCAGTTACTTCGACGTAGCCTGGAAACCAGCGTGCACGCAGCATCCTCAGCCCGACTAAAGACAATTCACCAGATAACCATCAACCTATGGACTATCAGATGTTTGAAGAACAGTCTGAATGAACTCTGGCAGCGTGGCATCACGATGTCGATTTCGCTTGTGATCGGTGTTGTCTGCATGACCATCTACACAGCGTTTGATAAAGACGTACCAGTGTCAGAACAAGTTATGGTGGCAATTTACGCCACTTCTATGTCTGTGGACGTCACTGACATTGCTGCAAGAAGCCAAGCAATGACAGAACAGGTAAAAAAATTCTCCACAAATTCTTCAGCGCGCTATTTTTATGTCTCCTTACACTTATCCCTGTGCACAATACTGTTGTATTTCTCACACGGTCGATGAGTTATTTACCCTATTTTCATTGTGTTTGAGTGGTTATAAGGCACAATTGCAGTAGCGTGCATATAACAATTTAAAAATTAAAAGCCTCGTCCACATGATAGAAAAGCAACAACCAAACCTCTAGGCAGTAAATGTATCAAATCGTAACCGGAGTTTTGCACCACTTGCTATGAAAGGACGAAGCGAATTTATCCGGAAAACAGGGAAGTTAATCTTACCTTCTGCATTATCCGAGTAATGCATACCCTCTGGCTATAGCAATCACGAGGTGATTTCTATGGAAATTTATTGTATGCTGCTGTTCTTTTGACAAAAACATCTTTGGCCCCAATGATCTATATACCATTGAGGCAGCGTCACGTAAATGAGATCATCCGTCACCCAGCGAATGACGCGTCTTACACCATTGCACTTGCGAATCTCCGTCACATGTAGTTGCGATACAATGATGACCACACTCACGGCTTTAATGAGTTTCTAGGATGGCTTGACGAGATTTCAAAGAACATACGATTGGGCGCCATGAACCTGAAGCCCGGCCTTCACGGTCACTAGACATAACTGTACTTGAGTTCATGGGTTTATATGAAAAGAATCACTGCGATTACCATGCAGTCAGCAGTAAAGATGGGGGCAATAGAAATCCACCGGGAGAAAACTGTCCGCTTATTAGCACAATCCAGCGAACGCTGGATAACATAATCGTATTTGCTGTGCACATACTACTTGGACTGAATGATGAAGGGTGTGGTTATCTTCCTGCGTTGAACAGTGGGCGTATAGGGCTCGTATAACATCTCCAACCGAACAGCACGGGCTATGCGGAATCACGCCAAATAAATACAGTAACAGATAGAACGGATGGCCTTCGTGGTCCCTACGGCCAAACTAGATTGCCGGCTCAGCTTGCCTGGGAAGCCAGCGACATCAGATCTGCAAAAGAAGCAGCCCCCTACGCCCAGCAGCCCTGTCCAGCACACGCTGACCAACATGACAGTCTTTGCTCGCCAGATTCATCTGGAATTGAACAGTCACCCCTAATTTACTCATGCGTGTATCAGTCAGCATCTTCCTCGGGGAAGGTCGATAGGGGAATAACCCGGGGCATGGCATATGGCACTGGGAAAAACATCATTACCTGTGCACAAAACGCCTTGGTCAATCTGAACCATACTAAACAACACTTGAGGGCAACGACGGTAGAAGCAGACATCCAGAATGATGCTTGCAACTAATTTTTATAATGTATAAACACAAACAAATATTACGACAATATGCACGGGCCCAGGGAGTAACGTTGCCATTGTGGTGTGCTAGACATCAGATAAACATACTCACACTCAAAAACTTCCAACGACCTAAGTGATCGCTTTTTAAAAGAAAACAAATTCCTTCTTAAGCAGTGTCACAGATGAGAGACTGATGCAAGGTCCGAACACCGGTTCAGTAAACAATGCGAAATCAACAATAGCACGGACTCCACTCAGACGCCAAGCATTCTTATCAGGACCTTTTTCCGCATACAATGAAAGTGGTATTTCATGCAAATATTCCAGAAATACAAAACTACACCCGGACAATATAGAAAATATCGCAATATGCCACGATGCTTGCAGTAAAGGAAGCAAGTTATAAAAATGAAAAACCCGAAACAGATCTAACTTCCATTGTTTCGCATTCTGCCATCCTTTCTGCATGACAGGTTGTTATAGTTTTCTTATTTTGGGTATGCATTTTCGTTAGCGCCAATTTCTTCCAAAAAGTTAGGGGCCCTTTTTTTTAGATCGCAGCAAATCTTCCGAAATAATGTTTTGCAGATGCGGGAAATAAGGCGAACAATTTACAAAGTTTCCCTCTTCTCCGAAGACGAAGCCTACTATCGTCAGGTACCGATTTACGCCAGTTTATGTGCACGTTTCTTCATTAAGTCAACGCACACCCCAAATGAAACAAACAGGAGAACCTGTTGGACACGACGGAAGTTGTTTAGACTGGCACATGCTCTTTGCAGTCAAAATACGTTCCGCACCTTTCATCGCGCGGTGATTAAACAGCTATTTGATTTCTTCCAGATGAGCTGTCTACACGATGTGGCAAACCCAAAGGAGATGTCGCTTTCGGGCAGTGGACTTTTCTCACTGGACCTTCCTCTTGTCGTTTCGGTAAAAGTGAATATTAAGTGCACTGCGAGAAATGTTCGTTACTGAAGCAGAATTGTTGTTTTTCTAGAAAGAAACAGCATTCAGCATATTTTAACGAAAACTTCTTGTAAGGAGAAGCCCTAGGGTAGTGAAAGGTCAATTAGCTGCAAGAGCATTCTTTAAAAAGAAAATTTCAATCTTTCTGTAGACGCATGCCCAGCAGCATTCGTGGACACACAGAAAACGATGTCGATGAGGCCGCAGCGCCCCCCGTTTTCATAAAATGCTTCGCCGTCGGGGTGTCTTTCGGTAACAAGGGCACTCGACCAATGTAACATCAGCTACAGTAATTGCCATTTATGTTTCTGCAGCAAGCTACACGTAATTTTTTGGATTCAATACCTGCTCTTCCAAGGATTGCCCATCATCTTGCAATGTTGCTCAAAAAAATTAAATGAGCCAAACAACATAATTACATGTAGACTACGCCCGCGGCAGTAAAAACATTTCAGTTTTATTCGTGAATTGACTGTTCGTCTGGGCGATTTTTGTTTTTCTATCTATTCCTAATTTTTTCCAATTTTAGTTCTGTGATGTTCTTTTTCCTTTTATTTACGGTGTTCTTGACCTCCTAACCAATAACAATGCTACTAATACTACATACTGCCTCTATTAGTCTCAACATGACAGTCATGCACTAATCAGTTTTCGGTATCCTTCTCTTATACCTAAGCAATGGTTACGTCATCGGCATTTTAGAGTTTTAAGTAAACGAGATGGTGCTGCGGATTACACGGAATAATAACAACACTGGCTGTACCTCACAAGAAACGGCAAAATGTTCTGTTCAAAATCGCCAAGACAACTCGAACGAACACAGTGAGGGAAGTCGCAACTCTGCAGATATGTACCATAGAAAGTGCCTGGCGTGCAAGGGTTGGGGCAGAGTTGTCAGCAATAAGAAGAAACGAACAATGCAACTAGTGTACCAAAATGCATAAACGCGCCCCTAATTATTCGGACATTTGGTATTTTTACTATCAACTTTGTCGGAAATATTTTGAACGCCTGATAATCCTACGATGCACTTCCAAGCATCAACTAAAGCAAGTATTACTTAGTGCGAAATCAATAAATGCCCCATAACGCGAAAATGAGGCGTTGGCGGGTCCAAGCAATGGCTTTGAAACTTCCGACGGTTCAGGGGGAATAAGAGTAACAAAAATAGCCGTGGAAGGATTCAGGTCCCATATTCAAATCTAAGGAGTACGGGATGTAAGTAGAGCCCATCTGTGCAACCCCACTAATGCTCCTTGGCTCAATCACACTAAAGCTGATCCTGGTGATTGGGCGGTCTCCCTTCAAATAACATAGACAAGAGTCTTGCATTGATGTCTCCAGGATTATTTTTAGCATTAATATTGCGCGTGTAGCCAAGTACTGTTTCGCCCAACTCATGTGTAAGGCCTAATCGGGGTCAAGGAGAAGAGCGAAGACAAAAGAAAGCAACACAAAGCGGAAGGATCTGACGATGGAATTTCCAGAATATATAGTTACATACTCCCTTGGCCACAATAATATGCGATGCGAGACTCTATGCTGGCCTGAGATCGAGTCTGGATATAGCTGTTAGACCCTCAAAGCCAAAAACAAAGAAAGAAGCATTTCCCTGCAGGCAATGATTGTTTTTGTAGTCAGCCTAGCCCCATTTATGCCTTCCCTCTTTCGCGTAACGATTGCAGTTGATCGTGAAGTGTGCAGTTGCTGAGACCTCTGTTATTCTTTGAAGTTTTTGGCTTGTTCGTTGGGGTTGTAAATTCTAAATAGCAGCGCAGTTGCAATCCCCAGTAACCACTATTTCAAGTCTTCTGGTAATGTGGAAAACTCGAATGAAGGTGCATCGCTGATTGTTGAGAGGATAGTTAATAATTTTTAAGTGCGTCACAAATGGACAGAGTGCGTTCCATCTATGAAATGCGAAAATATGTCGCCCAATTTAACTAGAAGCTCGCTATCGCGGCCTCTAAACGACCAGTTTTTTTTTTTATTTATTTATTCGAACAGCAGCTAAGAATGAAGCTTGCGGCGGCTTTACGTACTTGCCTTCACGATTTAAGAGACACGGCACCAGACAAGTATTTCTTGTTTCTTGTATTTCTTGATTGGTTTCTTGTATTTCTTGTTGTATTTCTTGTTTCCCGTGCATGTGAATTTGGCTCGCTCGCGGCATACACCCGTGCCCCACTGCAGTGCCTTGAACTATACACTGTCTTTTCTGCTGTAAGCAGCACAGTAAGATTATTGGCCGAAAAAATTTATCTTTTTTTTCGGGGGTGTTAGTGTACATCTTCAAAACGGGAACGATATGTCTGCTATAAACTCAGCTGGAAGCTTCCGCATTCAAGCAAGTTGGACGCTTTACCGTGTCAGGTTTCGCTGACACTGCTTTGCCGGATCGGTAAGAAACAACTAAACATTCATTACAAACTCCGTTACCTTTTACTTATGCACTGCCCAAGTACCTGATTACTGATGAACAGAGTTTAAGCAACGAGTGGTTCCTTAGTGCTTAAGGCGCTCGGCATCTCTTCCCGATGACGCGCTCCCACTTGCTGTCGCCATGAAGGTCGTTTGTAACAGTTCCGGAAAGCAGTGAGAAAATAAAAATAAACATTTTAATACCTTTAATTAGGCACCCTTCACAGCCCCTGCCCCCTTTTCTCAACCAGAGGTTTTTTTCATTCATTGTGACCAAACTTTCATACATAACAGGTGGTAGGAATAACGAACTTAGCTCATTATTATAACGCAACTAACGAGGCCAGCGTTTGCGCAGCTCGTAAACAATAAATCTGTGTTAAAGGTCTCTTGCATAATAAATTGTTATTTCTCATTGAATTCAAGTATTTTAAGTGCGCCTAACAGGTGGTCTTTTACTGCTTAAAATCTCGTTCACATGGCCCGCCTATTGCCCGTAATATAAACAGGAGTGTCAGAGAGGACCGAGTCCACATTTTGGGGCGACAACCACCAGAACGTTCGTTACTGTGTCGCGGTTCCCTATAATCGTGAATAATAGTTTGCAAAGTTTGTTCTTGCAATAAATAGCGTAAACTTTGAATCGCTTCGGATTCCCCGTATGGAGTATATACCCCTATAGCTTCGTCGTAAGGTCTCATTTCATTTTGCAAACGTAATCAGCAATATGTTTTTCTCGTTATTTATTCCAGCTTGCTGGATCTATAATTACGTACTCTGTTATTCTACTCCAAACACGAGAAAGCATCACCAGCTCCCCAGCACCATGAGGGATACGACCTATTACTACGTCCATAGCCTGGAAAGAAAATGCATGGTCAAGGTTTATCAGCATCGGGCTACCAGAGCGGCCCATATAGCACGTCCATTAATGTCACTTACTATGAAAATAAAGCGAGTAGCTGTCTTGTTTGAACAAAAAAATTCAAGCATAAATACTTTCTATACGTGTTTCTTTTGTGCACAGTTTGTATATCGTGTTTTTCAACGATGTACGAAGAAAGCCCCTGCTCCCATTATCACATAAGCCAGTTCCGCAACTTTTATTGAAGCTATGCAATAGATTTTGGCCGGAATCTTCGCAAAATTACTGGTTGCACGCAACAGCCTTTCACACAGCAAGAGAGACCTATAATTTTTGCATATTTTTATAAAGAAACTTTGGAAGTATGCATGGCCGGAATCCTTATTTGCCAGATAGAGTTGTTATTCCAAACAATTCGTGTCTTATTCTGAGGTTCGCAGCTGCAATTGCAGCTTGCGAAAAGTGAAACCACTGGCTTATAAGTTGGCACTTTTTCTCGCCTGCCTGACTTGAGTAGCGTTTTTTCTGGCGAGTTTAACCATGCTTGGAATGATGTGTATACTCCGTACTCGCAGTGTTCGCTCGTTATACCTAATAATTTAAACTTTTTAAATATGAATTGGTCATCACTGTCAGCAGATTCCAATGACAAAGCAGCCCACTAATTCCTTCAGACGTGCCTCGATTACACTTAGCCCAAATTGTCATTCAGCCTACACGACATGCTGGCTCTGCCTCTAATATGTTAGACCTCATTACAAGATATGACCCACAAATTTTCTCGTCATAACGTATCTTTATCTCCTATTCGATCATGACGCCATCATTAGAGAGATTTTCGCACCGCCACAAAATAATTGTAAACAGAAAATAGCTTGTTACGGTGAGGCTAATTTAGATGCCATTAATTCCGTGTGTTCCATTTCTTGCGAACGGTCTATTTTAATTAGTGAAATAGCTCTGTTCAAGAAAATTGGGTTCTTTTGAAGTAGACTTTAATGTGCCTAATCAGCAGATTTGTCTGTACGATAGGCGTAAATACAGACAGCCTTTTTGGTTTAACGGACAGCTTCAACGCCTTAACAAAAACAAAAGCTTATAGAGATTTTCAGATGAAGGACGACTTTAAAGTTCCTGGCTTAAATTCGAAAAATATGACAGAGTACCAATCCTAATTGAAATCCAGAGCGTGTAATTTTTATAACCACGACTTGTCTTCTATGCTTTTAAATAAACTCCGAAATTTCTAACTTGTACCTAATCTAATAAACGATCATGATATTATCCTTAGTTGTTGTCATAAGGCAACAATATCCAAATTCCAATGTTTTCACCTATTCATGAAGGCATATAGATCACTTTTTACTAGGGAAGATGTCTGTCTGTCTACTGCTATAACTCAAAACCTACCACTATATAAGTACTACTTGAAGAAGGCAGTACTTACTCTTTTTTTACCAACCTAAAGATTTTGTGACAATCCGATACCTAAGGATACGCTGAACTTCTTAAAACTATAGCATGTAGTATTTGAGTAAATTATAAGGGCTTTTTACACAATCATTATCTCATGGTCTTATTACAGATGACTGGCATACTGCTAAGGTTGTCCCATGTTTTCAAATCAGGCAATTGCACATTACCGTTAAACTACCGGCCCATTTCATAAACTAATAGGATGTGTAAACAACTAGAACACATCATACATTTTTAAATCAACCAACAGCTTGAAGAATACACCATTATTTACAAATATCAGCTTTTGTTTCGGAGGGATTGATCATGTAAAACACAGCTCGACGGTTTATTCATGACTTGCACTCATCTTTTTACGCTAGTATTGAAGGCGGTACTATTTCCTGGAATTTTTCAACGCTACCCCGCTGCATCCCACCCCCACACGCCATGCCTTCTCGCCAACGCTAAAAAGTTGTTCAGAAAAGAACAAGAAGTGACCCTCCCACGACTCCAGACAAGCACATTTCTAAACCCCAAACGGGTACACGCCGTTCCCGCCACAATGTAAAACCCACAAAACCGACACTGGGACAATTTACTAGCACTTTACGACATGCTTTCGGAATGCCAGTCAGATTCAGACCTTCCACAAATTGCGCAATAGTTGCACAACTCTACTTGCACAATACACTTGCCAGTTGCACCCACCTCATACCTAAGTAAGCAGCTTTGACTCGCTGTAAGGACGATGGCTGTGGGCCGCACCAACGAAGTCCTTGACCGAGGACGCTGCCAACTAAGCAGCTCCCTTCCCCTGTCGAATATAGTTTTGTCCTCCTCCTTCTCACCACCGATGTCTACTCAAACTAAGACGTCTGAATGTTCATGCCAACTTTCTTGCAGCAGAGCAGATTTTATGTGCTCCAGAACTGAGTTTGCATCTGTAAAGCGCTCAAGTTCATATTTCGCAGAGGGCACTGTTCTCGGCCCTTTGCTCCTTTTGGTTTAAATTAGTGACTTACATAACCGTCTAACATCTCGACTAAGGTACTCTGTTGATGATTGCGTAATACACCGCAAAATTTCAAGCGACACTGATCGCCACTCTTCACGCTGATCTTGACCCAATAAACACATGGAGTCCTAAGTGGCTAATTACTCTTCCCCTTTCCAAAGCAAAGCTCATATAATTCACCGCCCTTCCTTCAGAAATGAAACTACATACTTGCTTAACAATACCAGAGAGCAACTAGTTGTTACGTACAAGAACCTTGGCGTGCATTGTCTGTCGAATTAACATTGCATATTTTTATTCTACAGACGCTCGCATCTCTCAGTCGTTCACAAGGGGTAATAAAACAAACTTTAGGCAGTCCCTATCGCAGATTAGAAAACTTGTACAGTTGAATCTCGATAAACGGAAGTCGCTTAAACTGAATTGCCGCTTAAACAGAACCGAAGATTGTAAGTTGGTTGGTTTAGAATGCAGATAACGTAAAAAACACTCAATAATCAGAACTACCATTTCCGAGTCACCGTGTAAACATAAATGAAAACGCAACTTCTTGTGGGACCCATTGCCAGTATCATCAGCTTTTCCCGGCTCCGGCTGTGTAATTTTGTTTTTGTTTTGGCCTTGTTGGCCTCAAAAGTCTCGTCTCGCTGGTAGTGAGCCGGGTAAGCGCGATGAATACCCCACCGCAGTTCTTGTTCTAGTCGTTCGGTCTCGATTCATGTGGGTGAATTTACCGGGTTTAGCTCCTGCCGCCTCGTTCGTGCTATTGTGGTGCTATTCGTCATTCATTACCGCGTTGCCGTCTTCTGAAGATATCGAAGATGCAGTCGCCAGGAATCAAACAAAAAAAATGGATGCAGTTTTAGTGCGGAGGGACTAATTGTTGCCACACAAAACTTATGAATGATGTGCCCTACCCTCTTGTAGTTCTCTTGATTTCTGAAAAACTATCAGCTACATTCACCTTTTAGTGCTCAGAGTTCCATGAAACGGTATAAAGAGTACATAACTTCGCACCTATTCCGCACTTAAATTTGCACATAAATTCGCACTTTTACACTTCTCTCTCAGTAAAAGGAACTCCTGGTAAACGGAACTAATTTTTCGCGTCCCATGAAGTTCGGTTTATCGAGAGTCTACTGTATAGCTCACTCTTATACCTCCTAAAGTGAAATATGCATTTCCCATTTGGGACCCGTCAAGAATACATTATCCGCGAGATCAGATGCCTGCTAAATCGCGCTCTTCGTTTTCATTTTTCTGGTTATTCACAGTGCCCAAACGTCACCGCACTGAAACATCATGCCGAGTTAGTTCCATTATTACTACACAACCAACCTGCTCGCCTAATACTTTCACAAATTGTATGGGCATGAGCGTTTACGCGACGTCGTTTTTGTGACACCCATTGTCACATTTTCATGGAGCGATCATCCTTCTAAAGTTAGAGGTATGGCATGTCCATTGTTTATATTCGCGCAAACATTCATTCCACGCACAATAATAGAAAGGAATAACGTACCACAACACATTGCCTCTGAATCTAGCATAAAAGCATTTGAAGAACTGTAAAAAAATGAAGTGACTTCATTCTGTTTTTGGTTGCATAGTTTTTCGCATTAAAGTTATGTGTTAAACAGTTCATAGTGCTTGTCTTTTCTCCATTTGGGGTTTCTGTTTCTGTTAGCTCCTATTTTGTGCTTGTTTGTGTGTTGTTCTTATTTGCGCGTGTTCCCTCTTGTAATTGGCTACTACGGAGGGCTGTAGCGGGAAGTAAATAAATAATAAATGGGTAAATAAAACATAGGTCCCTATTGATAATTTGACGTATCAAAGAAAGCTGGACTATACAAGCCAAAAATACACTGCCTTGAATTTTATGACACCCGAAGCGAAACGTTCTGCTTGCTATAAACTAGCCCAGAAAACAGAGGTGGGCAACACTTGGGTATGCGCTTAAAAATGCGCCGCAGCCTTGAAGGCAGCGCCACATCACACATGAATAAATTTGGCGATATCCACTTGTGCTAAACCCGTGCTCTCCCTCTCGGTGCTTCAACAGAAATGGTAAAAAGTCACTTCGTCGTACTAGTGTGTGAAGGAATACGTGCGCTGGAGGAGTTCACCGTAGTTATGAGCATATTGGTTTCTGCAGTCCGTCTCTCTTCCAACAGTAATATGGAAGAGACTATCACAATTTCCATAATCCTTTCGCTACATTATCAGGGAGATTGAAACATTAAAGCAACGACCCTTGGTCTCTAGAAGCTATAGTTCACCTTACTAAAGCAACGGTAGCGTCGCAACACAGAAGAGGACTGAAACTGGCTTCGAACAGCCCGCCGCTGGAATTTTATCTTGGGTGGAATTCACACTGTTGTTGTGTAGAGTAGGGGCATCTTAGCAATTCTTGAGTGGGTCCCTTGGATCTTGGGGAACAGCGCGGTCCCTTGGGCATTATATAACACATGTGATATTGTACGATCTTGCGAGCTTTGTTGTTGTTCTAACACATTATTCTAGGTTAGAAGTTCATGACCTAAACCCAAATATTAGCTTTAACATTATGTGCTGCTGGGGGAATTGCGAAAGGGGGAGTCGGATATCAGTTTCATCTACGAAGTTATAGTAAGTTCTGTGTATGAAACCTGCAGCCTAGTATACTGCAGCATGACCTCGGCCGTGGTTAGGAGTTATCAGAAGGTGTAAGCTAAAGGGAGAGCAAATATGCCGCAATGTCGGGCTAGAACACTTTGTGGAGTGTGTCGATCAAGCAACAGAATAAGACGACGTTCAGTACACCTTTATGGTGGGATGTTTTAACGGACACAATAGGATAGAATAATGCAAGTTTATGTACCGTGGTAAACGTTGATATACATAGTCGCAATAGCCGAGTTGATATCTTGGTTGAGTTTGCAAAGAAATCACTTTAGAGCACGTTCCTCTCCAAAATAAGAAATATAACTGGGCAATAAAACACCTCAGGGGTACAGGTAAATATATATTCGTCTTCATTCTAACTGACCCAAATGTACTGTTCTTAGTATTGAGTGACGAGGTTAAGTCAATCGCATTAATAGCAAGATTGTGGTCGGAGTAATTAGAATAAACTGAAAAGGCGAATTCATAACAGTAAAAATATTATTACCAGGCTTTGATTTTCTATAACACATTACAGAATAGACGAACGGCTCAGTAGAAATCAGCGGACTTATACTAAGATAGCGCAGAGCTATTGAATAAAGAACTTAGTTATATTGTGACAAAATCAGCCATTGTATTGTAAGGGCGCAAGCATTAGAATTCAGCTGCTCAGTTAGATGAGCAAACTAACTAACTGATATAAAACACGAAAATATGCAGTAAAGATGGGAGAGGCAATCGGAAGTGGCGAAGTCGAGAAATTTTAGTAACAGAAATCAAGAACTCTAATGCTTGCCGGGCTGCTGGTGCGAATATCAGAGTACCGAGAAACAAAGTGGAATATTTAGGGTAATACAAAACAGTCTTGCTATTAACAAACTTCAAACGTATGCTCTTAGAGCGTAACTGGTAAAATACCAAAAAAGGGAGAAGGAGACACAAGGCTATTTATTAAAACCAAGTCTTCCGGCCTGCATAAACGCCTGTGTGCATCACCGGCGAGATTTCAGCAACTTTGAACAAAGGCACCAAAGAGAAGTGGGCACGGAAAGAATGAGCAGAGATGACACGTCGACAACGAGACCACGTGATTGAACAATGAAGGCAGAAGAAATGTTTTAATGTAGATTTGCGCGTAAGTACTGTTATGTCAGGAAACATCACTGAAAGGAGTGGCTTGTTGCTCGAGGTTGCAGCAGTAGCAAAACACAACGTGTAAAAAGTACTCAAGGTGGTGAAGAAAAGGAAAGCCCCGCTAGAAAAAGATGACCCGGGAAGCAGTAAATTTTTCATTAAATAAGGAAAGCTAGGAAAATTTTTCTCTGAGTTTGTAAGGATGTCAGCGGTACGAATAATATAATAAAAACAACCCAGTTTTCGCGATAAATGGGATTTTAAATAGCTAAGCAACTGCACGGTCATCCGCGTCACCTTTGTAGGTGACGAGACGCTTCTCAAGTAATGAATAACCACATAAGGTAAACCGGAAATGTCTACGCATCGATTTAAAGAATCACATTTTTAAAGTCTTGTCCGCAATGAATCACCGTTTACCCACTAGTCATGCAATAGAGAAACACACTGACTACAATACATGCATTTACATAAAATATATATTTCCAGAAACAGTGTGATTGAGTACACGTGGCTCCAAATGGATAGCAGTGAGGGCCTACGGCGTATAAAACTGTGTACGTTCTTCGCGGACCTGTACAAAGAATGCACAAGCGAAATTGTTCAAGGTCAGAACCGGTGAAACGTTTCCTTGTACAAGACAAGGAGACACCATCTTTCCCAAATAAGACACACCCTCTTTTATGGGGAAGAGGGCGCATGAAGCGTGACGAAGATGAGTAAATATTGTTAGTAAAATGAAACAATGTGGGCCGCATCAGATGTCCACATAACATCAGATTGTTCAGTGAGCCATAAGACGACATTTAGAGGAATTGAAAAAGTGGCGCTTGAAACTTCAGTCACAGGGTTGATATACATGAAGAAACCAAAATTATTCCAAGTGCTACGACGAAAGCGTCCACTGCAGCCAGGGTATAGAAATACTTGGAAAATTGAATGATGAATAATATTACAGACAATTCTTCATTCTGGCACAAAAAAATTAAAAACCTAGAGACGTGGATGATGCATAATATTATAGACAATTCTTCATTGTGGCACAAAATTAGAAACGGTAATTAGGCATAGTAACAAAGTAGCTGGCTGTCCTGTGTTCGACAAGCATTCGGTAGTAAAGTATTGAATGCTACACAAATTTGGTGAAGGAACAAACGGATTGGTTCCTGCTGGATTTAGCCAAAGCAATGAATGAAATTTTCGCTAAAGCAAATGACACGTCATTAAATGATGGTGTAAGTGTCGCTGAGATGGCGGAAACCGGCACCTTTCCACCGGCACCGGCATCATCACCATTATCCTTACCATCATCGCCAGCCTATCTACGACCACTGCAGGGCAAAGGCATCTCCCAATAATCTCCAATTACCCAGGTCCTGTGCGAACTGTGACCAATTTATCCCCGCAAGCTTCTTGATCTCACCTGCCCATTTAACTTTCTGCCACCGTCTGCAACGCTTGCGTTTTCGGGGATCCCCTCTTCTTCCCCTAATGACCAACGCTTATCTTGCGTTCCCATTACATGCCCTGCCCACATCCATTACTTATTCTTAATTTCAATTAATATGTCCTTAACACGATTGTGTTCCCTGACCCCGCTGTCTTCTTGTCCCTTAATGTTACACCTATCGTCTCCCCTTCCATTGCCCGCTGAGTCGTTCTCAATTTAAACTGAACCCTCTTAGTAAGCCTCCAAGTTTCTGCAGCGTAGGTGAGTACCCATAAGAAGCAACTGTAATGCACTTTCTTCTTCACGGACCATGGTAGGCTGCAATTCATTATATGAATGTCCGCCGTATGCAGTCCACCCCATTCTTACCCTTCTAAATATCTCGCCTCGTGGTTGGGATCTAGGGTCAGAACTTGGCCTAAGTAGATATATTCGCTTTACACTTCCACTGCCTCGCCACCTATCTCAAAACGCTGTGCTGTCCCGAAGTTGTTTATCGTTACTTTGGTTTTCTGCATATTAAATTTCAGGCCCATGGTTCTACTCTGTTCAGTGCGGAAAGCATGCTTTGCGATTTATCCCCGAGTTACTTAGCAAGGCAACGTCATCAGCAAATCTGAGGTTACTGATGTATTCTCCAATAACCCTTACTCCCCCTTGTCGCCGATCCAACGTTCTGGATACTTCTTGTAAACGTGCTGTGAATAACATTGGAGAGATTGTGTCTCCTTGTCTGATGCCCTTCCTTATAGGTATTTTACTGCTCTCCTAATGGAGGATGATGGTAGCTGTGGACGCATTGTAGATATCCTCTAGTATTCTTACATAATGCTCATCTACCCCCTGGTTCCGTTATGCCTGGATGACTGCTGAGGTTTCGAACGAGTCAAATGCTTTCTCATAATCTGTGAAGGCTATATATTGGAGTTCAGTAAACTCAGCGCACTTCTCTATCACCTGATTGATCGTGTGAATATGGTCCATTGTTGAATAACCTTTACGGAACCTTGCTTGTTCTTTAGGTTGACTGAAATCTAAGGTTGCAGAGATTCGGTTAGCGATTACCTCGGTAAGTACCGTTTAGACGACTGACAGTAAGCTGATCGGCCTGTGATTTTTCAAGTCCTTCATGTCACCTTTCTTATGGATTAGCATGATGTTCGCGTTCTTCCAAGATTCCGGTACACTTGCGGTCATTAGGCGTTGCCTATACAGGTTTGCCAGTTTTCAAGTGCAATTTCTTCGCCATCCTTTAAGAGGTGTGCTGTTATCTGATCCTCACCAGGTGCTTTGCCCCTTTCATATCTTTAAAATTCCTCCTTACTTCTTCGGTCGTTACTGGTGGGATGTCTATCTCCTCTGAACTACTTTCTCATTCGACATTATCCTGGATGTCCCGGGTACTGTATATATCCCTATAGAACTCTTCGGCCACTGTGACTATGTTATCCCTATTTGTGATGACATTGCCTTGCTGATCTTTAAGTGCATACATCTTATTTTTCCCCATGCCAAGACGCCTCTTTACTGCTTTCAGGCTACCTCCGTTCTTTACAGCGTATTCGATCCTCTCCATATTATAGTTCCCTATGTCAGCTGTCTTACGCTTATTGATTACCTTCGAAAGCTCTGCTAGTTCTATTCTGTCAGCTGGGGTCGAGATTGTCATGGTTTGCCGTTTCCTTTAGATATTTTGCCTCCTGGGAAAATTTACCAGTATCCTGTCTAGCCATCGTGGCCCCGACGTCTACTGCACACTTCGTGATAATGCGTGTAAGGTTGTCGCTGGCTTCCTGTATCGTAAACTCTGCTTCCTCGGTAAAAGCTGAATATCGGTTCTAAAGCGCGATCCTGAATTCTTCTACTTTACGTCTCATTGTTAGCTCAAGAATCGGCTTCTTTCGTACTAGCCTGTTAGGGTCCCTCCTCAAATCTAGCCTTAGGTAGAGGCGTAATTGTTTTCAGTGTTTGTGTCGATACAGAAAGCAACGGAGGAGCCCCCCGTAGTGCAAATGCAAGGTCAGATAGCATAAACTATAATTAAGGTAACCTTACAAAGAACAAAACTTACTAGGCAGGCAGGAGCCTGATTATTGATGCGTTGTTGTGCATGTTGCCGCCCAGAGATCATAGAATAAACGTTTGGATTAAAAAAAAACAGGTCAAAGAACTCGTTTCAAACGTATTCCCCGATAGGAGCGACCTCAAAGCGTAAGACAGGTCTTCCGCAAATAAAGGACATAAATCGGCCGACAACGGCGATGATGATCATGAGGGCTGTTCTAGTTTCGAATACGCTGTAAGTGAGTTTAGATTGATGTGACATTAGTCGTCTACGAGATAAAGTTTTTATGCGGGCTAGCGGTAGTACCCGGCGACGCCCGGGTAGGCCTCAATACTAACGACATTATTGTGTACAACAAGTATTCAGTTATTTCTTTCTTGTCATAATTAGGTAGTTCACAATGAAGTTGTACACCATTGGAAACTGCCGCCTGCTTTCAATTCATGGACTCGTTGCGGACGCGTCGGGTTTTGGAAAGCTGCTGTACTTTGAGTTTGATAGGAACCCTCCCCAAACAAATTGCACCAAGCCTGTATAGTCAAGCGACTTCTAACCCATGCGAGTGTTATCTCAGTAGGTATGAGCGATGCTTATCAGTCACAGCTTTCTGAAAAATAGCAGGGGCTCCTAGGGGAGGCGCGTGGTTATGCAAACTTAACAGATGGAAAGTGCTTGGCGAACGCAGGAAAACTGAACACTGTATTCCAAGTCCTCACCAATGTGACTATATAAATCGTGGTATCTTCTTTATAAGCATGTCAGGAAAAATCCTGAAATTGGCTTTTTGAGAATTGTATGGGCAGCATTTTCAAGCAAAAACGATTTGAATATATCCAAGGGCTGTACAGGTATTAAAGAATATATAAAATCACGCTGTTTTTCAGAAATACTAATTGCGGCTATTAGGGGGGTGTAATAAAAAAAAATACCGTAGAACAGTATTTTGGTACCTCAGAAAGTTAGCGATATCAATGCAAACCAGCTTAATATCCGTAATAGCCTATGATCAAAAAATACATATTTTAAAAATAATTTCACCGCTTTCGGCTGTTTCCGTGCTGCAAGTTTTAAAAGTTTTAGCATTATGGAGCTTCTACACAATAATCACAATGTGCTCAGACTTCAGAAGCCGTTGGAACCAGAAGTTTGACTTGGCATTCACATCACCTCTTGGGTCTTTTCATCTCGTCGGGCGCGTCATTTCAAAACATTTTTCTCGCCTTTTACCCACGTCGCAGGGCGACATCCTTAAAACTGGTTCTGTGCATTTGAATGAGTAACATGTATCAGAGAACACCGATTGGATGAATGAATCAGTAACACATTTACTAGACAATCTATAAGAGCACAGTACTTGTTCCGCAATGCAGAATCGCGAACATAGCCTAGTTTAAGTCCAAACCGTAAAACTACTTTTTGGGTATTCTTAAGGGCTACTTATATCAGCGAAGAAGTTTCAAAATTTGCCCGGGTGAAGGGGGGGGGGGGGGGTAACCACGAGTTTGAGAAAACATTATTTCCCTCTTTCCCTCGGTTAGGAGTACAATGTCCTAAAATCTCGTCTTAGTGAGCTTCTACGCCATGAAGCAAATGTACACCCGAAATTTCACGTCTAGCATTTTTTGTCAGTCAGTCAGTCAGTCGGTTAGTCAGCCCGTCGGGCACTTCTTTTATAGGAATATATAATGCGCCAAAGCTCCAGCTGGTCTATGAGGCGCGACTTTAGGGGTGCTCACGATTTGAGTACCTCAGTATCTTCAACGCGCGCCGATATCTCGACTCTCGGGTATTTTTGCTTTTCACCTCCATAAGAAACGGCAGAATCGCGGCCGGGACCGGACCCACGTTCACGGGCTAAGCAGAACAACGCCTTAGACACTTAGCCACCTCGGATGGTACCAGATCAGGAAAAATTGTATCCACGCCTTCTGGTGTTTTAAAGTTGGCTTGAAGAAAAATTTCAACTTGTGTAATTTGATACAACCAGGCCGCATATTGTCACTACACCCCCATTCCCCTCTTCCAGTCAAGAAAGACGTTGTCACCGAAAAAAAACGCAAGAAATAATGAAAAATATTGGACCTTGGGGACCTTGTGGTTTTTCGAAGCGGTTTATATAATGAACCAAACTTCTATTTCGTATTCAAGACTCCTTTATTACGACATCACCAAATCATAATTTAATGTCTCTATGAGCGAAATTACCACACCTCAGCTCTCTACGACATAAATACACCTGCTCGAGTGCTGAATGTCAGAAACAAAATTGGAATGGGACCTCAACTTTGTCGTAACGTCTTTCGTTCATTCCGAGCTGCGTAAACCCTTGTAAAGCCTTCCGCCCGTACCGCAAATGTTTTTTTCTAAGCTGTAGCACATCGACATTTCTCGAGGAGGCTGTAGCCGTAACCTCAAATCCTGGAGAACAAAACTTGGTTGAACATATTTGAGAGAAGTGAGCTATGTTCGTCCCGCATCTATCAATAAGTTACAGAATATACTCGTGCTGTGGGGCCATCTTATACATGCGCGCACGTTAACTAGAATTGTACAGCCAAACAAGATTGAAATTCGGGTACTGAATTGAACACATCATGTAAATTTTCTGTCGGCGGACTAAAAATGGTGTGTCGTACATTGGTCGGTGCATGGTAATGGCGTTTCGTTTAGGCAAGTGCATTAAAGCATCTATTGTGAAGTTTCGAGTTCGGAAATCGAGATACAAATCGGGTGCTTTGTTTGCAGCTTGCTCTACAATTGGCCCTTTAGGGGAGAGAAAGATGCATTCATAAAATATCTTGCCCTGCGGAGCGCGCAGATGTTCGTGCCAAAATTTAAAAAAACAATAGGTGTGAGGCAACTAGTAAAATTTTAAAATACGGCGCAAGTGCGCATAAAGTATACCGTCGGGTACCCGGCAACCCTACTTGAATGGGCATTTTGCGTGCTACCCCCGCTCATATTGTTTTCGATCAATACCGACTTTTTTGCATCTAGTCAGTTCTTACCCGCCCCTGTAGATTAAAATGCGTCTTTCATGCAAAAAGTTGTTTTTTGGGAGTTACCGCTACCAACAATACGGGATCACGCTATCGTTCTAAGATTTTTATTGGGCGTTGTGTCGCGTCAATGTTTATTTCATGAGTAATCTCAGCCACAATTCGCAAAAGGTGACAGTAAGGGGGGTAGTACGCTCTGAGCTGTGAGGATCGTCACAATTTTTATAGTTTACTGCTGTACAATTGAAGAAAAATTCCGCTGGAGGAACACAGCAATAGCGATCTTGTGCGAGAACACTGCGCACACACTCGAATCGGTAAGTTCCCTGTTTCCCTATTTTTGGCTTAACAGCGAGTTTTGCCGATCGCAGGACCTGATGTTAAGCTACAATGTAGACGGGTCGGGCCGCAAGAGACAATTTAGATACATAAAATTAAACAGATCAGCCCACAATGGCGTCGTTGCTACAATCTTCCAAGCAAGCTGCTTGGAATTTGTTTTCCTAACGTCACCGCCGTTAAGTTCAGCGCATATTTGTATTGCTGTCAATGAAATATGGCTTTACGTGCCTTTAGAGACACTTTAAGGTCTAAGTGAAAATCGTATGCAGATATGGCTGCTGTTGCAACAAATCGGGAACATAGAATGAGGTGCTATGTAAACATGGTAAATAAATTTTTCTGATACCTCAACAATCTTAAAAATTTCGCATATCCCCATACAAAAAAAAAATAACTGGTAAGACCGAGCAGAAGAAAATATTACTACTAAGTTTTTAATGCTTTCCCAGGTGTCCTTAGATTTTTAAATGAGTAGTCCAACGAGATCAAGGCCATTTAGGATAATCCACTAGCGCCAAGGAAAAGGGGGTCTGAAACACAAAGTATTTCGCCTCTTGCAATTACCAACTACGGGCTCCTTTTATTATAAAAAAATATCCACAAAACTTATGTTCAAAATTTTCTTTAAAACAATCGCATCACAGGAACGATTACGATAACAAAGATGACCTTCCCGCGCCATAGAACACATCCCACAAAACATTTTATGCGATGCTGTCCACTAAGAGAACTCTGACTTCAGGAAGTTCCTGCTCGTCTGAATTATCAATATTTGGGAGGGAATGTTCAGAACGGAGTATTTACCAAGTCAACTTCTGCTGTTATCGTGGCGGCCCCAATTGATTTACGTGCACCGAAAGAAAAAGTAATGGGCAGGAATTATAAATGCGTGAGCCTGTTTCCTGAATGGGACCAATTTATTGCTTTATTATAATCAGCTCTGTCAAATAACTAGGAAAAAATTTCACTCCTATAAGGGCTGTGGGGCGGATAAGCACGGCTGATAGCAAACGTCTAGCGAAGATGAAAGTTCTTTGAATGAGCCTAGTAACACTCTCTCCCATAACACTAAACGAAATCACGGATGCATCCTAGCGCATCTAGCAAATAAGGCACAACTGCACGCTGCGACACTTTTAATGGCTCAGCGCTGCCACATTTAGACAAGAGCGGAGAATGGGTTTACACCCTCCATTTTGCACTTTTATAAGCAGCTAGCGACAAACCTAGAGAGCGACGTTTTGTAAAAATGTGTCTCTTCAAAATACCATTTCATCTTTCAGTGGCTCTAATGAAGGAGGCGGGTAGTCAGGGCTTCTATCACCGGGAGCTTTACCTGCCTATTCTCAGCCAAGCAGCGACATTGAAATTAATTACTGGGTGGTGTTTCTGGAGAAATACAGAAGCAGATTAGACGGAAATATCCTACAGAAGTGTAGTGTGATGGGCCACTTCCTCGGATTCCGCAATCACACCGACCTCAGGTGGCCCCTTCCGAAGATGTGAATTTCGGCTAATCTTTATAGTATTAATACGGAGGTAGCTTGGATGGGTTGGTGCAGCATACGTATAAACATAGCGCAGAGTTACAATAAAGCAATACAGTTAGCGAGAAAAAAGATTACAAAATATTACAATTAATTTCGCGCCCCTTACTCTGTTGTCCCCGTAGTAATTTTGCGCTATATTGAAAACGTCCGTTTTTATAAAGCTACAGGCAAAGTCGAGAGGCTCAAGCACGAAACCAACTCTACCGTCCGTAATGTTTTATGAGCCACGGGTTTTCTGAAGCGGCCGAATAGAAAAGAGTCACGGACGAAATTACCCACTCCGTATCACAAGAAAACGTGATCCTTACGAGTCAATTTCCTATCGAAAGAAAAGTGACTCTTAGTAAAAATTTGCTTCGCAGAAATTTTCCGCACCAAGGCGAAAGAAGTTAACAAACCTTCTGGAAGAACATATCTGGCTAAAATGGTGTAGTGGTAGAACGCGCACCTTTAAATTGCCATGGGAGAAACCGGCGTCCGATTATGGGGAATGGGCAATTTAAAAAAGGCGGTGAGTATAAGGTTTCTGGCGTGTTTTAAAGCGAAGCTTGCTACCTCTACCAGCGAACCGTTCTTTCGCGGCGTGTGGAATAATTGACGCCCCACACTGCGGGGGCTGCGGCAGAGAGAGGTGGGGAAGGGAGGGTTTCACTTACGGAGCACACTGTAGGTGGCGCGGCAAATTTACCCATCGTTCCCCGCGTGCAGGTGCCTGCTCGCCTGCGGGTGCATTGGCGGGACGGCTTTGTCGTCTGCTTTAGCGACGGTTGTTTTGGGCCTGTTTTGGCGGACCGTCGCGTCCATTGCACGCTTCCTTCACACGGCTTGATTGACCTGTTCGACAGCACCTCCTAGGTACCGCACCCACTAGAATGAAGTGGTCGTATGGCAAAGGTACGTTAACAGTTGGTTGCAGGGCGGGAAAACAAAATGTACGAACCACATACCGAAATCTGTCCGCTAGAGAAACTCTACCTTTTGCGCACTGGTTGCCACGAATGGGACTCTTTTTTCTAAATTTATGAATAAAAATTTGGTTGTAAATAAACAGGTATTACAAACGCGAAGCGAGCAACTGGATCTGATAAAAGTTCCCTGATCTTTCTCGCAATTCTCAAACTTACTAAACTAATTAGTTTAAATCGCTATAAATGGGAATCACTAAGCTCACATGCCGAATTGTTTCGGTGTCTACGCTTGTGTCGCGCGGTTGCGTAGACCCGAGCTAGCCCATCAGGATGGATAGGTTCCGCATTTTTACCCTTCGAAAGACGCTCGTCACAGTTTTCTTGCGGCCGACGCACGGCCGGGCTAGAGCGGTTGAGCCCGCCGCTCTAGCCTTGTTGTGGCCGACGCTGCAGCGTTCGGGACGCCGCCCACGCGAACCCCCCGTAACGGCTGGCAGAATCTCTTCCTTCACTCTTTGTAGAGCCACGAGTGTGAATACAAGTGTCGTCGCGTGGGCAGTTGTTGTGGGTGTAGTTTACAGCTCTGTTTCCAAACAACCTCGAAGTGTGGATTGGAGCCATTTTTTCTGTTGTCATATCGTCGTAAAGTATTTGGGATATGAAAGACGCGCGCGCTCGCGGGGGTCACAAATAAAGGGTAAAACATTGCCGCCCCTACCTTTTCGCCACCGCTACCGCAGACCCAACCGCTCTGGCTAGCATAGGGCAGCCCTGAATACCACATCTGGGTGAGTAGGCGAACGTCAGGAAACCGATAGGGCAGGTTTAGATCCACCATTGGTTGATTTCGAAAGTCCGATTACTAATCGAATCGGCCCCGCTGCGCAGCATAGTCACGAAGTATTAAACTCCCTGTGAGAATGCCACCAGCAGACGTAGCTGTAGCTAAAAAGACCAGCAAGCATCCGTGCTTAGCGCACGTAAACACTTACGTTCGAGGGTGCACCTGCGAAACAGTCGCTCCCGAATTCAGAAGTTATAGGCCATACTTGAAACAAGCGAACCCTAGGACAACCATGCCGTGTCACTCTTTTGGAAATAACGCTTGCAAATAATTGTAACAACACTTCTCCCTGCTAAAGATTTCTGGTGTCGTTGTCCTCTTGTCTGATCCTTTATCACCGCCGCCATCGAATTTCAGCGTGTGGCCGCGCCCGTTTCTGTTACCAGTGCTTAAAGCGAAGTGGGTGTTCCTTTTCCTTTTGTTTCAATTCAACGCAGGCTACCTTATCTAATATGGAGAGTGTATTGCCCTATCGTCAATGGCGTAGAATTTTTCTACTTTGATCACAATAATTCCGCATCTAATGGGATTGTTCCAGAATCAATCACGCGGAGAGATGTATGCTCTCCGGGCAAATGCCGAGGTTCGATCTGCCATCAGCCACCTGTGAAGGGCCTGGTGGTGACTGCTCCGTCCCCGCTTCTGTATTCTTTTAGAAGTAACGGAGCAGAGGTTCACTCCAATATACCTATGCTCCGAGGAAACCTGCATGGTCCTTGCCTACGTGACAATATTGCGGCAGTCATGCACATTTCAATTACTAAATACGTGGAGTTAGCACGCATGCTTAGTAAAAGAAAATTACTTAAAGATACACGCTCAAGAGAAGTGAAGCTCTTCCACAACCGCACAGAATCTCGATATCCATGCCCTATTGTTGTTAAGGTAAACAACTTTACGGTAACAAACTCAGTTATGTTATGAAACAAACTCAGTTATGTTATGATATTCTTCTCTACACCTTATAGTATCTAACTGGTAATAAAAGAAATTATTTATATGTAATTTTTTTCAAATGACATTTAACTTCTTTTCTTGCAGGTGGTAAATTCCTTTGATCGCCAGACACTCCCGTCCTTCCAGTTTTTTTGGGACCAAGATATATTTTCAGCAGCAAAAGACGTCCAATGGCATCCTATATAGCACAACACTTCAAATGGTACGGCTTAATCTGCAAAATTTGCGGCCTTATGTTCATTCAAGGCCTTGATAGTGAGGACGTGGAAGACATGAAATTGACATGGCTAAGATTTTACTGTGTGTACTCATCCTGTTGTATGGTCATATTGATAGTCAGTGAATGGTTGTTCTTCTGGTCTACGCCAGTATCGCCTCTGGTGATTATTGGACAAGTTCAGCCCTACAGCAAATATGTGTTCGCATTTGGCTGTGCTCTTTCCCGCATCAGGGTGCTCCTTAACATTTACTTCTTCTTGAGTCGATCAAGACTACTGTTACATTTTTTTAAAGAATCGCTGAGATACGAGAACAGAGTATTTTTTAATCAGTCGAGATACTGCAAGCAGACGGTAACCCATCGTGCTCTTTGTTGCGTTCTCCCTCTGACATTCATCGCAAACGTTTTTATCGGCACATACGTTTCTTTGTCTGATCAGAAGAGCGACGAATACATGAATGTAATTACCTGGTTCTTCAATACGTTTATGTTTGTGAACAGCTTTCTTTTTTATGTGTACGACATCGTCCACTTCGTTGTTCTCAAGCCTTGTACAGAGGTACTCATCCTGTATGTTCGACATCAACACTACGTGCTTCGAGATATCCTTGAAACTAGCGTAAACACCGCACCATCAGCCAAATTTGAGAAAACAAGCCCGATAACAAACAACCTTTCGTGTATCAGGGCTCTGAAAAACACTATAAACCAAATGTGGGGCCACGCAATCGTGATGTCTATTTTCCTCGCTGTATTTGGTCTGTGCATAGCAATCTACACTTCGTTTGACCAAGACTTCCGTACGTCGGAGCGTCTGCTGGTGATAATTTATACCACTGCAATGGCTGTAGTCATCATCGACATCGCAGCCACAAGCCAACGGCTGGCCGAGGAGGTAACAAAATCTATCATAATTCAATGCATATGACCTGAGTACCTTTCGAGCGTTTATATCTGTGGAGATTCCCAGGTATTTACCAGCTGGATCTCTTGGTTCAGCTATGTGTTTTACTGAGTTTAAGGAAATCTATGATATGACAGAAGCTACATTGTGCTACAGAAGTCTTAGTGATAAAGCCGAGGTTTCTCTTGTGCCGTAAGAAGTCGGTGATTGAACGAAATATAGAAACAAACGTGATATTCATTGCAACATGGCGCATACGCATGAAAAAACATTTACAAGAAACGCTCAAGTTATCTCCAATATGCACTTTACTCGCGTTCTACATACCATGCATGTCTTGCGAAGTCGCGATAAGGTGGCTATATTAGTCATGATGTCAACGTCATTGGTTATCATTGCCAAATAAGGAACCTTCGGTGGCAGCATCACTCGACCCAAGTTACAACGCAGCGGCCCTCAAGGGCACAGTGAGTAATATTTGTTGGCGTCACGACAGCATGTTATCCTGCCAATTCCTTCCTGTGTGATAAGAGATTTTCACGATGTCGTTACCATGTAATATATTGGTGGTTCTGACCATTTCAAGGTTGCTGGGCCTGGCTGCACAGGACTTCGTGCTGCTTGTGTGGATATTAAAGAGTCATGTGTTTTGCGGTCAAACCATCACCCCGGTAGCATTCAAGGCCAAGGCAATGGTAATGTACCATGCCGGTAGCACCACGGGATACGAAGCAGCCAGAGCAGCATCACTCCAGATTTTAAGCCTCTACCATATTAGTTAGGAGGCCATTGAAAAGTAACTCTGAAAAGCTCGCGCAAACGTAACTGACTGGCTCACGGTATTCATGTGACCGTGTTCGGACATCAACATATTGCTACAAGGAACCATGGAAAACCTACCTGTTGCTTCAGCGTCATCCACGCATAAGCATCCGTGGGCTTCTATTAAAAACAATGTATACTGCGGGAACATGCGTGCATGTGCGATTTGAGGCCGTGTATGCGATTGCGTTTAAATTCATGACTGAGGTTGTGGGCTCAAGCGCGTCAGTGTGTTTGTGTGCGTACTTCCTGCGCTAATGATATCTGTGGTAGGTGGCTCAGTGTACAAGGCCTGACAGGTCCCACAGTGAGTGTAACTGCGCCGAAGTGACTAGGAAGGAAGTTACAAACGTTTTTCTACATAAAAACCTGCAGAAGACTTCAGCGAAACCGCTACTCTGGCTTCCCTCTTCCCTAATTAACGTCATTGATGGGATAACTTTATTGATCAACAACGCAGGGTTTTTGAAGTTTTCAGAGTGAAGCTCCTTGGCAAATCGTAATGTTTTGTGTCAGCAGTTAAAAATGAGAAAAAATGACCGAGCGCACGCACGTGAGCGCAGGCCTTGCCGTAAGCGGACCGCCTAGTGTCATCGGCCCACGTTCGCAACCCAAGCATACCCTCTTGGCCAAGATGGGCCATGAAAAAAGCAGCGTTCGTCGTTGTCGTGACAACACTTGAGCGGAACAAGAAAAACAGGTTATTGCGCACACCCATCCAAAGTGATGTCCAATGATTATCACTTCCAAAGAATTGAAGGAAGCTCACAATTATAGCAAGAATGATGGAGTAAATGTCGCCGCGTGAGCAGCCAAGAAGCAAATCAGCTGCAAACGTGGACTTTAGCCGTCGTGATGTTCGTGCATGTTGAGTACAGCTTCGCTACCTTCAATTCGTACGCGTTACAGCGATCTTCCTTCATTTTTTACCCAGTATTTGTTCTATCAGCGTTGATGCGTTTTTATCGCGGAGTGGTATATGTTTAACCCCACCCATCCCAGCAAGCCACGTTACGTCGTGCAGATATCCCGGAGACGTCAGCAATCGACATTGTGGATGTCCAGGAGACGTACCGTTGGGATCAGAGTTACATATATTCAACGTTCCTACAACTCCAAAAAACCCATCCAAATCACACAAAAGAATACGTACAACAGATGTCTCATGGCACTTTTATACGCTGTTTACGGGACGTTATCTTAGTGGTACGTCTTATGGATATTGTAGTGGTATGCGTGCAAGACGTATATAGATGTCTGTTCTACATTGGTTTTCTGTCTTTGGCACAAGCATTAGTTTTTTATATTCATGACTTGTGTGCGTTAGTATGATATTGTTGAGATGAACCTGTATGCCCGAAATTTATATTCTTTATACATTATTTGGAAGTTTGGCCAGCCCCATTTCCAAGGTTGCCTACGTGTTGTGGGAATTTATACTTCAAATACATGTCTTACTAGCTATTCAGCACTGTTTGCTGTTATTTGTCACCTGGCTTCTAGATTAATGTGTTTCCACTTTTTAAGTGCTGCATACTGCATGAAGTCCCATATGTGAAGTGCCAAGCTGAACACACACTCTCGCAGAAGCACACGAAGCACAGCTCTAAAAAAGAAATGTCGCGTCGAAAACAAGAGGCAGTAAGTAACAGCAAACCAGTCCTCATCAGCACAAGCACCCTGGACACTAAGGCAACCACAGTAGCATCATCGAACTGTACCATACAGCACAGCTGTACAGGCCTTCTGCAAATAAACTATCATAGAAACAATTAAAAAAATAAACTAAATAAAATGACAGTCTCCCATCCTATCTGTAAGTACCTGCAGCTGGGTAGTGAGAACGCTTTCAAAGTACACATAAAACACAAAAGAGTTCAGGTAGAACAGTTTATATTGAATACAAAATTATGCAATATGTTTTCGCAACACAAACACTTTATTGTCATTCCTATCTGCCATGGGCCACATGGTACACATTGTACAATTACAAGAATAGTACAAATATTCATGACTATAAAAAATTCACACACAGCAGAAAAGTTGACAAAAAATAGGAAGAAAAGCAAACTTGTAAACACAGGTTACAAGCACAAGATAGTTATGCAACTTGAAATATGCCACATTAAAATAATTGGTGAAAAACAACGCAAGAAAAGTGTGAAAACAAAGAAATGACTGAATGGTGGTTATAAAAACACATCACGTTTACGAAACTAAATAGTTCACATCTAGTGAAAAGTTTGTGGAACAATAAAACAAAAGCAGCTAGGAAACAAAGAAGTGGTGTTGTGTGGTGGTTGTGAGTGCCATAAAAATTTAAGCTACTTTAAACAAACCAACATCCATGGAAATGGTTATGATCTATAGAAAAGGTGTATATAAAAAATGACTGTACGGCGGTTACAAGAGCAGTAGAAATTTACGTGATGAAATGATTCACACTTAGTGAAATGGCAGGACAACAATAAAACATCAAAACACTTTAGAAACAACTTATTGAATTCTGGTTAGGAAAACAAAAAGTTACACTATTTCAATATTTCACACAAAGTGATATGATTTGGGAACAAACGAAAAAACGGGGAACACGGAAATGATTATTGATATTAGTTGCAAGAAGACAGATTTGCATGACTACGTGATTCACGCCAAGTGATACGCTCAAAGAACAATAACACAAAATAAAAACGCATGGAAGCACGGAAATGATTCAATGGTGGTTCAATGGTACATGTCTCCATCATCAGTTATGGTAGGGATTCTTGAACAGTTTGCGTTCTTCGTTGTGGTGCCAGAAACTGCCCCAATAGTTGCAGATCAGATTGGTTGGAAAGTGAGGAAAATTTCATGGTCCAAAGGCTGAAAGAAATTTAATACCTTCTCCTGCAATAAAAACTAAGAAGCCGCAGATTGTCGACAAAGCTGATATTTGCACAGGTTGTTACTGACAATAAAAATCTGGGCCCTATACATTGTCTGGTGAAAGAATTTGGTGTCTCTAACAACACGACGATATCTAGTTACACACAATGCAAGATGCCACTCGCAGGTGGAAAAAATCGTGCTTCTCTTGTTCCCAAACCAGGAGAACTCCTGCGCCAAGTTGACCGTCATCAGTAGCTTGAGCACGCGCCTTGTGCAGACTGTTGCAGAAGCACCTTCCTTGCAAGCAAGTTCTTCAATCTCGGCATGGGTACAGGGAAATCTGTGTTGTTAATACAGCTTTTTAAGACTGTACAGAATGGCCGCCTACAATTATCCCTGAAAAAGACAGTATGACAGCTGCATCTTACCGGTACTCACCTACGGGGCAGAAACTTCCAGGCTAACTAATAGGGTCTAACTTAAATTAGGACGACTCAGCAGGCAATAGAACGCTAGAAGATGGGTGTAACATTCAGGAACAGGAAGAGAGCGGAGGGGATATAATTTAATGTCAGCATTGGCACTACTAAGGCAACCTTAACACTAACTATGACAGCTAATGTGAGGTACCACTATATATAAGAACTATATCTCGTGAATGAGGACTCTGAGGACATTTCAGCCCAGCTACAGGTCCCATCTGAACTTGCAAAATATTTTCCTGTGTCTATCCTAACCGCTTTGTGGATTGGAGTGATAATATATACACGGATGAAGCCATGTTCACAAAACGTGGCGAAAGGAAACATGCAAAAACTCGGACAGCGTCACTGCCATGTACGTATACTTCCTGCAGCAGAATGGCGAGGTGGGCTAGTTGGTATATATAAAGAACTAAACCTTCAAATAGCACATCACTGAAAAACTCGTCATGTTGCCCTGTTCGCTTGTCCTGTCAGGCCTACATTTTTTAGTTGAAGTATACGTTGTACAGCAGGAAGCATCAAATTAGTGCAAGAAATTTTTACAGCACAATCACATTCACACATAGTCTAAGCTGCACCAGTGAGCAGCCTGCAACATGTAAGTTATTAGCAAACGACAGGCCAGACACCAGAATCATACTCTGCCTTAAACCTGCGAAATCCCAAATGCGGTGTTACTCTGATTACCAAGGTGTGTTGCACAATAAATTCACTAAGCTGAAAATTCCATAAGTGACAGAAATTAAACAGCCATTTTTGAATATTTTTACTAGGTTATGAATGGTTAATTTACGTTTGCGGTGCTGCAGTAAGAGTACGAAGCACAACCAGTGCTGCTCATACTACTGTACCAGTTACGAAATGTGTGTAGTTCTGACGTTACAAATAAATTCGGGTTGCATACACGTTGTTCATTCCAACATTTCACGACCAAACTGAGTGTTCGAAAAGATTGAACACTCAGTTGAAACGCGAGAAAAGCATACAGATGGCATTTTAATTTAATGCTGTACTCTCAGAATTCACTCTATTTATTATTTTATTTTAATGCTACACGCACGGCAATCATTCAATTTATTGTGCACGTTTTTAACCGAAAACTATTATGACGAATAAAACGGCATCTGCAGAAACGAAACAAAAACCATTATCACGCTAAAACTACACGATATGCGTGTAACGTATACACGCTTACATTCGCACACGCACTTATATTCGCACTCTCCAGCTTCCCTTATTTCATTTCATATCAAAATATTCGCCTAGCAGAACAGGACAGAACACAAACACTTCACCAAACACAAGGCTAGGAATTGCGCGAGAACTGATTCTGTTTACAAACGCAGCAGATAGGTACAGGTGCCCCAAAAATAATACGGAGCACGGGAGCAGTGGCCGGAGCACGCAAAACTGCATGCCAGCGCGATCTATGCGTAGATGCGCCGCAGATAGCGAGAGTGCGTGGGCACATCCGGCTGGCCCCTCTTGATGTTCTGACGCTTGTCTTATCGTCGGCTCAAGCGAAGCCGCGCTGCTGCCACCCCAGCTCGGCAGGGGCGCTTTCGGAGGTTCACGAAGGCCTGTTTACGCAGAGCCAGCGAAGAAAGCTTCATCTTCAGCGGGGTCCGCTTTCTGCTTCGTCATTAATGCCACCGGTTTCACTATGGGTGCCTGCCGTGCTTCGCGATCCGCTTGATTTCGAATCATGTGCTAGAATAATGCCTGGCTCCAGCTAGCGCATAAAATGAGCAAAAAACAAAAATTTCATGCGCGTGCTGGCTGCGTTGCCTTAACGATAGAAATGGGCGATCAAATAAAATGGGAAGTGATACCTTTGCACTCCAGTTACTTCAACACAAATACGGAGACACAAACCTACACAAATTCTCTTAAAAATGAAGTGTGTCCCGGCTTGAGAAGGCAGTGATTGGGCATATTTTGCCACAATGCTCGGTCAAATGAATCAAGGCTGGTCGCTACTGAAGCAAATTCTGAAGCAACCCTTTTTCTTGTCAAGAAATTCTGTTTCAACTATTTGTTGAATTGTCAATACTTTTGATTCATTTTTCAATCAGTGCGAGATATTGTCGGAAAGCCCTCGCTAAGTTCACTATATTACCGATTTTGGCAGTTCATTGAATTTGATATAATGAAGCCTATTTGTTTTGAAGCAACTGGCCTTTACTCCACTCAGTTTCTCAATTCTTTTGAGCGGCGCTTAGAACCTTCGCAGCAACGCAGCCAGCACGCGCATAAAATGTTTGTTTTTTGCTCATTTTATGCGCTAGCTGGAGCCAGGAATTATTCTAGCCACATGATTCGAAATCAAGCGGATCGCGAAGCACGGCAGGCACCCATAGTGAAACCGGTGGCATTAATGACGAAGCAGAAAGCGGGCCCCGCTGAAGATGAAGCTTTCTTCGCTGGCTCTGCGTAAACAGGCCTTCGTGAAGCTCCGAAAGCGCCCCTGCCGAGCCGGGGTGGCAGCAGCGCGGCTTCGCTTGAACCGACGATCAGACGAGCGTCAGAACATCAAGAGGGGCCAGCCGGATGTGCCCACGCACTCTCGCTATCTGCGGCGTATCTACGCATAGATCGCGCTGGCATGCAGTTTTGCGCGCTCCAGCCACCGCTCCCGTGCTCCGTATTATTTTTGGTGGCACCTGTACAAGGGTCTACAGACAAATCTCCGCAACGCACAAAGCGAGTCCCTCAAATCGTTAGGGCTAACCGCTTACGCGTACCGAAGTTCGAGAGCAGCTCTGCTATGTTAAATACATATGACAAGACAAAAAGGTTCACTAGTACTCACTTACCTCAACTACTTGGCAGTATTTCTTCGTCCGGTAGATAAATCCATGGTAGTCAAATCACCGAAATAACGAAAGTTGAAGGCGTGCACACCCGTGCCGTCACCGGTCTGTAGCACGCTTATCGATACGGAGTGCAGTTAATAAACTGTCGGACGATAGCATAGAGTTTCATACTAATATACACTAGAGGGAAATCTGGCGCCACTGTCTAGGGGAGCCGCGCTTCAGCGAGCGTGCCGTCATGTACCGGGCAGGCACATTCCACTTCTCCTTAGCATGGCTCACGAACAGGCTGAAAAGTTGACTTTGGCTGCAAAAACGCAACAATAATACTGTAGAAGATTAATCGAATTTGTTCTGTTATTATAAAATTAAAGCTACAGAAAGATTTATTTGTCAGGGATTATTTAGAAGCTTCATGGAAGATGAACAAAAAAACAATGTAATCCTTTTGGCTTTAAGACGAAAAAGAAGCCATGTGGCTAACCAAGCCAAGGAGGCGAGGAACGTCGCTAGCTGCAATGGTGCCGCCCACGGCGGCCCGCGAATGCAGTGCCAGATTTCCCTCTAGTATATATTAGTATGAAACTCTATGGACGATAGGACCTGCCGCGCAGCGACTTCCTGTCTCGTGTTCGTCCGAGGGAAAAACTAGATCCTGAAAGACACCCACCTTGATAAAACGCGTTGCGAAATAGATGCCCAAGTTATTGGTAAATACAGATATTAGTTGACAATTATATAGAAGAAAAGCTTGAGCGTGGATATTTTTTAAAGAAAACAGTAATTGTACCGATAATCTAGATTACGGAATTTAAGGCAATTTCAGGGTCTGCGGTGGAAATACAGCTACCGTGGGGTTGTGGGCGCCGTAATTTTACGGTTTGTTCTGAGGCCGCAACCACTTGCAGCGTATTTTCCGCGCTTTCGCGTGTCGACATCGCCCCACGTTGCCGGCGTCGGCAAAATGCACGGCGACGTGAGCTGACGCGGGAGGAGAAGGAGGAGGAGAAAACTTTACTGAACAGGTAGATCGAGTTTTAAAGTGGGCGGGGTCCTCAGTCCAGGACTCCATTGGTGTGGCCTGCCGTCTTCGCCCTTTCAGCGAGCCAAAGCTGCTTACTTAGGTCCGAGCTGACAAGTTCTCCTGTGTAGCTGCTAGGCCGATGTCTGAGCTGCTCGCCAGATATCAGCGTTGACGCAGCGCCAGAAAGCATGCGAAAGCACGCGACATTGTCCGGATTCCATATCTATCTCCTGGTTTGGGGTCATTACGTTCGCAGAAAACAATCATTTTTTTAACGTGCGGTTATTTGGTGCCTTGAGGCAAATTACAAGCTGTTTCTGTTCGAAAGTTCGCATTCCTCCGTGGCTAGCTTGGCTTTCATCGGGGAGATCGGGGGTTTGGAAGAGCTTTTTGCGAGTTAAATACGGGAGCTCTGGTTACATCGCTTGTAGTGTTAGCATGATGTACTTGTCTGCAAGATCGGTGCGTAACGAACAAAGTTTATCACCGCCAGAAATCTAGCGGTGCATGCAATTTCATTAGCGGCTACCGTAGCTTGCATAGGGGGAACGATGAAGCGCGATAGCTTTTCTTGGCTTAAATAAGGGAGCTTTGGTTACATCACTTGCAGTATTAGCCTCGCCTCCAAGATCGGTGCGGAAGAAACAAGCGTTAGCACTGCCGAAATTTGTCAAATATGACCTAAACGAATCACCCCACAATATTCGTTGGCAGCCTCTGTTAGGTTACGAAATTCTTCGGTCCCCGCATTGTTTTCCGGCGTGGTCGAGTGGATTGCAGCTTAGGTGCTGGTGTTGTGTTTTAAAAGTCTATGGTTCGAATCTTAGCAAAACCTGACGGATTTTTTTAGTTTTTTTTTCCAATGAGGGTGTCATCGACTTTTTTTCTCAAGGCAAAAAAAGGCAGAGTACCTTGCCGTTTAACGTACAAGTGACGTTTGACGGTAACCTCAGTATCAAGGCAGCCCCGAAATTTGCTTTGCTCACACTTTGAATTCATGAAGCTGCAGTCGGTACGTAACATCAAGGTTAAATCAGGTAGCAAGTAAAGTTGTGCTAATTGCATCTTCGTTCATCATCCTATCTTATTTTGTTCAGATTTGACGGCAATGACCCCCGCACCAAAAAAAAAAACCTTACAAGGCTCGTTGGCAACGTCGCTTGTAAACGAATTCTGCACTAAGTCCCTGCCTCTTTCCGTGAGGTTCGGTATTGGGCTACTGTTTTGAAGGTCAAAGGTTCAAACCAATAGTGGTGGATTACAATACTTGCACAAAACCCCTCTGTACAAAACCCTTACAAAACACATACAAAACCCCTCGGTAACTTCAATACAGTACGCCTGCGGAGAGTTTGAAAATAAAGTATAGCAGATATTGCTAAACTGAATGTAACTGCGATAAACATGTTCGAAGTAAAAAACTAACAAACCAGCAACATCTGAACAACGTCAGCAAAACATGTCTAAATTTTGTCCCCAAATGCTGTTCCTGCTGCTTCAGCAGGAACATCGAGACTACGTCTTTAGCAAAGTTTAAAGAACGTCCGACATTAGGGTACCAGGGGAACGAGCCCACTCGTCACAAGCCCACTCGTCACCGGAAAACTGGTCGTAGGCCAACTCGTCACACCTGCCTTTTCGTACAGTGCCATCTCGAGATAGGAACTCTCGTGGGAGGTGCCTTCTCGTCGCATGGATTTCGTTACACCGCGGCCGTGTGAACAAAAGCCTAGAAGCCCTGACCGGAAATTGGCGTTTAAAGCCGGTCTAAGGCTGGTTTCTACAATGGTAAATTCGTTACGGCTGTTTAGGAGGGCATGCGGAGGTCTGTGTGACCAGCTGGTGTGCATAAAGAGCTGTTTTTTTCGTTTGCTGGGGAGGGGGAAGGGAGGGGTCAGCGCAATTTGCACTTCTTCAAGTGCTGATCGTCAGCGGTGTTGAGGTGGTGTACGTCCGTATTTTCGCGCGTATAACCTGCCCGTGCATACAACCCGCATCCCCACTTTCAGTCTGCAAATAAAAAAAATGAAAATTGCCGAAACTTGCACTGACTCGCGCAAGGCTTGTACCATAGCTAAGCTGGAAGATTTCTTTCTATGTAAACACTGAAGGACACACCACCAGGCATTGCATTAGGTTTGAAATTGTTGATTTGTTGATTTGATTGATTGTGGGGTTTAACGCGCCGACGCTACTTAAGTGTACGAGGCGCGCCGTAGTGGAGGGCTCCGAAATCATTTTGACCACCTGGGGATGTTTAATATGCGTGTGTCGAAATCTCAAACACATGGACGTTTTCGCTTTTCGCCTCCATCAGAAAAGCGTCCGCCGCGGCAGGGAACCGAACGCGCTTCCTTGGGCTCAAAAGCACAGCGTCATATCCAGCTGCGCCACCGCGGCGGGAAATTGTTTTTTAAATAATAATAATCTTTATTTCCTGCATTGAATACATATTCGGGCCAGCCCAAGCCAGAACATCTTGTGGGCCCCCCATGGCTCACTCGAAAATACAGATGTCAACGATCGCATCGCAAGAATCCTGGCTGATCACGACGGCTGAGCCACAGTCAATACGCTTCGGAATATTGCCCGCAACATCCGCCTCCGGTACTGATGAAGTGAACAACGTCGCAACCCAGCGTTGAAGACGCCTACACAACGAGACAGCGAGACAACAGTGGAATAGTACAAATAGTACAACAGTACAAAGCGAGTGCAATAAACATTTTTTTATTTCATGTACAACCTGTTCACTGCGCCATTTATAAAAAATTGTTTACTTTTTTTTGCGTGCCTTGTAATACAAATTTGCATGCTACTATCATATTAATATATCTTGGTATGGCGGCATGAAAGAACACTCGCTCGCCTACATCATTTTGAAATGGGCGACATATATATAGCAGGCGGAAACACCGCTTTAGAAAACAATATCGTAAAGCGAGTTTTCCGTGTGACGAATATTCCGGTGATACGAGAATTCCTCGTACGAAATGACCTGTGACGAGTTGGCATTCCTGACCAGTTTACCTGTGACGAGTTGGCCTATGACGAGTGGACTTGTGACGAGTGGGCCTAGACCCGGGTACCAGCAACGTTATCTCAACATCCAAAAATTTTCATTAAAAAATTGCACGTTGTACGGATGTCAAATAGAGATACTGCTGGGACATAGACGTTCGGATCTTTTTGGGACGTCGCAGAGATTTTAGTGGTTTGCTGGGATAGATCATTCCGGTGAAGCCACTTTACTCGGTGCAGCTCCAGCGTTCCTCATTGCCTCCGCCGACCCTTGTTGACAACTCTTATTCCCCTCGGCACCATCGATGTCCTTCTCACGAGCTGCGCAATCGGCTGACAAGGACGGTAGCGCTTTTATCAGATGGTGACGGAGAAATGATGGAAGCGCCAATGGGCGGTAAAGCGACGGACGCCGCTGCCGCTAAAGTTCTAGCCGCCGAAGTTGCCACCTCAAATTCCACATCGTCAAGCAGCTCTGGATCCCTTCCGGATGAAGATCAACTTGCCCGCTTGCAACGATATTTTCATAACGTATATTTCCTACAGATTTAAAGGCTTTCCGCGCAACGTTTTCGCTGGTTTGTTTCACGCCTAGGCGTATTTCACCTGGTGTATTTCATCAAGAGTTGCCGGTTTTATGCGTACGCAGGATAGGGGTGGAAGGACAGGGGCGTCAAGGCTCACCTAGTCTTCATGCCGTTACCAATGACATGCCATTGTACTGGTAGAAGATCTAAACGTCGAAGTCTCATGGCTACAGCGACCTGTTAGCTGTACTGCGAGGCCGAGCGCTTTGGGTTTGGGTTGGTGCGTTACACAGACGGCAAGATGCCTACGACGCGGGTGGAAAATGGACAGTCAAGTGTTTACCCCCCTAGAATGGAGCTCTAATTCTTACAGGCTTTAAGCCGATATGAGATGGACGCATGTCGTTTGCCTAGAGCAAGAGAAGCGGGAATTGATGTAGAGTCGGGAAGAACCAACGTGCGAATGGGCGCGAAAACAACGGAAAACCACTGCCACTACCGTCGCCACCACGATGACCAGCTCGTTGAGTAGCTGTGACCCCCCAACACGGGCACAGCAACTTCAACGCTTGGATCCCCTTGTTCAGCATTTTTCAGCTTGAAGGAGTTTCAAAGCGATATTTTTGACATCGTCTTTCACTTCAAATCACGCGCACATGACCGGCTATCGCTTTATGCGTGCACGGGTTTGACTGGAGGGAAATGGAGGGGATGTGCCCCCGTAGTTGTAGGTATCACACCCTCATTGATGACGCTTTCGTTGTGCTACCATGAATGTGTAAAAGTGATGTCAAACGGCCCAGTGCTACCTGTGTGGTGTCTTCAGTGGTCGAGCAGATTTAAGTGGCGCGCTACACGGGCTGCATGATGACTTTTACTATGGAGGGCAACAGACAGCAACACGGTTTTTTGATAGTGTAAAGACAAAGTTCTTGCAAAGCTGATTCAGCTTATTCGTAAGGAAGTATGCTCAATTGCACATTCCAAACAAGCGTGATGTGTTTCGAACATTACATGGAGCGCGCTACTTGTCAGGTTATCGTTCTTTACATCTAGATTGAAAGGCCACAATTTTTATATGACATAAACATTTTCTATGTTCTATGCGCTATTCTATACCTTGTTTATGCATTGCCGACCGCGCTCCTTTTACATACAGCTTAGTGCCTGTTTTTTGTTTTTTTTTTCTTGTTGCATTGTCATTTTTGTCTTTTTCATGTTTTCCTCATGCCAGCCGCCGGGTAATATGAAACAATTTGTGGGCAAATTTTCATGCATTGTATTATCAAAGGTATGTATGTATTTTATTGCGTTTGAAAAAATGTAGGTACCTACGTGTAGCACATTTATACTATTGTAACACGCGCTACGTTTTTGAAAAAAAAATGGCCATGAAGGGTGGCGCGCCCTTTGCAGTCAGATTCGAAAACGGCATTGGTATTCAGTGTTCCCCGCTTTACTTTTAAAGATTGCAGGAGCTTTGTAACCAAGTTTACGAAGAGCAAAAATTTTTTAAGGCGCCAGTTCCATACGCCATCAAATGTATTCTTTCGGGTGCGTGGTGTCGTGTGTTTTATATCAGCGCAGTAGAATGTGCGCCAAATCGTTCCTCGAATATTCATAAGGTAATGTTTCTGTGCTTTAAAATTCGGGGCGCGTTAGAACATTGCAAATACGCTATGTAATTAATCGGCTTAAAAATCTACAAAACTGAAGCTACGCAAACTATTGACCACTCCCTCCTCCTACCTCCCGCAAATATAAACAGTGGTCATGTTAAGCAATTTGAGGACATAGGAAAAACACTCTACAGTGCCTTTTGCCACCTTCAGGTAGGTTCCCTACAAATTTTCCCGTATCATTTATACTGCCCTCTGGTGTTTTTTTACACTCAAGAATACGTAACATTCTAACCTCTCCGTAGCTCAGTGGAATAGTGTAATAGTTCAACAAACTGGGATACAAAACCCAGGGAGCCATTGAGATGCGGTTGTTTATCTATTTACACAAAACCCAGACCCCCAAAGGATTGCCGTGGTGGGGAAGGTCCTACTACACACAAAAAAAAAACAGTATAAACCGGGTAAGAAAACATCAGATCTGCACTATTTAAAATTGCAGCAAGCAGAGAAAAGTACAAAAAGTTACACACACGCATGCAGACATAATTTGTACAATGGTACAAACACACAAAAAACGCATCATTTTTCTTTACCCGAACAATGAGGTCGACAATTGCAATCACTGGGGATTCGAGGTGAAAACGCTATTAAACCCATCAGTTTACGGATCTTTAACTCAGCTTCTAAGCGTCCCGTTTTATGGCGAGGTTTAAGTACACTGTGTTCACAGCTACGTTATGTGGTGGAATGAACAGTTAGATGCAAAATTTTAAGGTAAGCTTTCTGCTGTGATTTTTCTCAGATCCTACATCCCAATGTATCTGTGAGTACCCCATTAAAGGATAGGGTCACACTACTTACTCGGTGGGTCCACCCGGAGTCGATGGGAAAAGTGGTTGCACAGGTTTGGCTATAGAAATATTTTACTTACAATGCATGTGACCTGGTGCCGACGCGCTTAGCCCGCGAGATGGTGTGTGTCGTAGGAGCGGATCATGAAAGCGGCTGCTGCTGGACGGCGTGGACGGCGATTCTCGTTCTGGGGCTTGGGTTCCTGGGGTGCGCTTGCACTGATGAACCGGGATGGTGGAGGTTCTCGTTTCGGGAGTGCCGTGGTGTCCACGCAAGCAGCAGGGCCGTGGGGGCGAGCTCAAGGTGCTGCTCCGGGCTCGCTGGTCTGCGTAGATGAGTACGAGGGATGACCGTCGTCTAGATCTCTACCGAGATGCGGGAACGTTTTTGGATGTGTCCTACGGCATCTCGGAGGATGGTGGGAGCCGGACAGCGATCGAGAATTTGCGGGCCTTTTTATCACCTCCGCCGGTCTGCGGAGGGAAGGTGGAGCTAAGTGCTGGTTCCCGGAACTCGCGGCTGGCCATTTGTTGCGCGCTCCGCGTGCATTGTTGACGCCTCTATCGGGCGCGTGGGTCAGCCTGAGGACGTTTCCCGCGGCGTGGTACGCAGGTCAGCCCTCCGTGAATCAGTGACACGCATTCCGCGTCTGGTGTGAACATCTGAACGTCCCATATGATCCGCTAGTCTCGCAATAAGGTTCATCGTGTATTTTTCGAAAACAAAATGGCTGCCTCGGTTTATGTTCGCCGCCGTGAGGCCGGTTTTTGCTGTATATGGGTCCCAAGCAGTACAAGCATAGCCCATTATAGTTCTGTAGTTCTATATATGTAGGTACCCACATGTATCGTATTTACACCACTGTAACACGCACTTTTTCTTGAAGAAATAGCCTTAAATGTAGCGCGTGCTTTGCAGTCGCACTCAAAACCGAAATCGGCTTTCAATATTCCCCGCTTTACTTTTAATGACCACATGAGCTTTGTAACCAAGTTTATGATAACAGGAGATTTTCAAAGCGCCAGTTCCGTACGCCATGAAACGTCGCCTTTTAGGTACGTGGTGCCAGGTCTTTTCTATCAGCGCAGTAGAATCGGCACCTAATCGTTTCTCGAAGTTTCCTAAGGAACTGCTTCAGCATTTTACAATCGGGGGAGCGTTAAAATCGTGTAAATACGTTATGTATTAGGTGATGTGCAGTTGGCCAGCCTGGACCGACGTCTGCAGGAAGTGTTGAAGGACGGCCCCATTATGAGGACCGTCCGGTACGTGGATGACGTCTCGGTGATCTACCGGGACAGAAATTACGCGTAACGGAGTTAGAAACTTTGTTCGGAGCCTTCGCCTCTGTAATTCGCGCATTCGCCCTCACCAGGGAGCTGCCAGCTGATGTGCAGCTGAGGTTCCTCGACTTGGGTCTGTAGATCAGCAAAGAGCATGCTAGTTGGGGGTACGCACCGAGAGCCTAGAAGGCACTGCTGCCATACTCCTCAGCCCACTCCAAGCTCGTGAAACGTGGGGTGCCCACAATCGTTTTAAAGAACGCCCTGCTCAGATCGTGCCATCACCAAATAGAGGTGATTTTCCAGGATTAGGTGTAGCGCCAACAAATGTCTGAATACCCCGAGGACCTCAACCGTAATCTGCCAAACAAGTAGCTGCCAGAAGAGCATTTAGGAACACGTCCCAAGGGGCGCAAGGAATACAGGCCAACGATGGTCATCCCATATGTTCACGGCGTCTCACACAAACCAAACAGGATTGTGAATGTTCAGGGGTGCGCGTTCTGCTTTCTACGCCCAGGAAGGTGGGCGGCTTTTCCAGGGTGGTGAACGCGGTGGAACCAAGGCATAACGTTTGCAACAAGGGACACACAAGGGGTTTGATTGAGAGCGCAACCAGAGAATGTACGAGATCCCCCTGTCCTGCGGTGGCTCGTATATAGGGCAAACAGGACGATGTGTGATTCATCGTCATTGCGACCACGCTAATGCCATCAAATGCCCTACAGGTAGCACCCTTGCCCCTCATGTTGCTTCATGCGCGAACGAGCCCTCATGCGAGCATTTGTTTGAGCAACCCCATGCCCTCAAGTGCTCTGTGACCACGGAACACGCGAGATCTTTGAAGCTTTCGCGATGCATGAGCGAGCGGGGGCATGCATCAGCAAACCATCAGTCGACTTGTTGGCCAAGGAGATAGCATTTCTACAATCTTAACTGTATCTCGTTTTTATGTTCTTTCGGCGTTTTCTTATATTGCCGGCACGCACTCAAATTTATTCAGTTGTTAGTCAGCGCCCATGTTTGTCTCTTTGTCGTGTTCCGTTCTGTTTCTTCGCGCTGTTTCTCTCCATCGTTAATGTACTGGCGCCGGGCATGTAACGCAGTCCGCGGTGACACATGTCAAACAATGCTCGTCGTCACAAGGTGTTGTGATGGCCTAGTTTCCCGTTAGGACATCCCGTTAAAGAAGAAGTCCACGGAATTAAATGAGCCACGTCAACAAAGGAAAAAAAAAACGTCGGCGCCTACGATATTTTATTTCTGAATTTTGGTCAACCCTAGCCTAAAATGAAGGACCTGAACCGTAAAAGTGAAGAGTAGAAATACACTCCAAAAGCAGCAACGAACGGGTGAAGGGCATCGTCTTTTCTATGCCGGCTCCACGCCCCGTCCAAAATTAAGTGAGCATTGCTTTTGTATGCTCGCTCATCTGCTGACGCTCTCCATAACGTTAATGGACTGGCGCGGGGCATGTACCGCTGCCCGTCCTGACACATGTCAACCAGTACTCGTCGTCATCAGGTGTTGTTATTCCCTAGTTTGATCCCTCGGCTCTCTAATTTGCAGTTGCAAATACAGATGTTCAGTGGTGACCGGAAATAGCGCCGAAGTTGAAAATCCGGAACCACCACGGGCAGGGGATCGCCTTTCCCCTACCGGCTCCACAGCTTTTGCTGCATTTGACATCTTCTATTATAATTGCGTAATTGTTCCCAAAAATATAGTTCTTTCTGCTTTAGATCTCCTCTTCCCCTATCACTATGTAGCCTTTATAATTTCACAACTTTTCAACAGCGTTTCGGGTGTGTATTCCTCTGGACAATGGCAAACATTGTACGCGACCCACATGACCCCCAAAAATTGCTTCAAAACGTTTATTTCTGAGTTCAGTTATTTACTTATACAGTACCGTAGTTTGAAATAGAAGATTGCGCATACGTATCAAGAAACATGCGTAGACGTAAATGATTATTCATCACATAGTAATATTTATTATACAGTAATTGTACATTGCCTGAAAACACGTTTGAAGCATTGCAACACAATAGCTTCTTAAATATTACCAGTTCAAATGAGTCTTTCTTGGTCTAACTAAACGCCGAAATTTCGGTCCGCCTGTCTGTTAATCCATCCGGGGATCGGAAGTTGAAAAAAATGTTTGATTAGAATATTTTTATAGGCTAAACCTTCCCAAAGTACTATAACTCGTAGCGTGTGTCGTGCATGTCAAGACTGTTCAGCGAAATGAACACATTAGGTACATTTGAGGCAAAAAAATTATCACTTTCGTCACCTTCGAAAGGAGGATAATGCCTGCTTGAAGAGAGCAATCAATCAGGTATTCATGTTTCCCACTGAGGAAAATACGACGCCATTTTCCTTAGTGTGTAAAGCCGGACGAAAGTGTGTGCATGGGGCCCGAGTCTCACGTCCGACAAGGAAAGGGGTGAGATGCTTATGGGCTGCTACAAATCAGCCGATAAATCTCGAAGTATTTTTGTTGTGTTTTCATCTTCGTTATTGCAATTAGGATGCGTACATAGTGCATACATCGCTGACCAAACTCATTCGGTGAACTTCAGCGGGTTAAAAGCATTTATAAACAGCTGTCAGTGTTGTGTTAAAGTGCCAGCACAGGCCTGTCCTCAATGTCTGTAATGTCGTACATCCTTCATTTCAGTCGGTAGTGAAGCTCGCACCCAAAGAATTTTGTCGTATTTTCGGGCAATTTTTTCGGCTTATAGCAAGTTTTAAAATACCTTCTTTCAGATGGAAGGCATCAACCAAACACTGTACAAAGCTCCTTTACCCACAAGAGATGAAGACTACTTCAGCCAGGTAGCAATTAATTCAACTACATGCGCACATTTCTTGATTCGCAAATGCATGAGAGAAGTACCTTTGAAATGAGAACGCTACCTTTCAAATGAGAACATTAGAAAAAATATATCTCAAAACATAACGCTTTCTGGATCGTTTTCCCGTGCATTGTTTGAGCGCCTTGATTTCTTGCAGATAAACTGTCTACACGATTTGGCAGATCCAAAAGAGATGCTTATGTCAGGCTGCGGATTTTTCTCCCTGGATCTTCCTCTAGTGGTGACGGCAAGGAATCCAAATAGCCATGGTTTAAACAAAACCAGTGTTCACAAAAAAGCAAATTGAAGTTCTTGTACAATGTGCTCGATGCGAAGTGCAGGTGAGGATGAGTTCCTCCAGGAGGAAAACCTCTTTTTAACAACAATACTTCTCAATGGCACGGCACTACATTTGTGGAAGAGCGCAATCTCCCAATGTTACTTTTGACTTGTACACTTACGCTATGCACTAAATATATTGCCGCCATCTTTACCGTGTCTGAATGAAAGTGCTGTTAGAGAAAAAATATAATATGAAATCAATGCTACGCCAAGCAATGAAAGAACAGCCATTTCGGGATAAAAAGGTGCAAGAAAAAATTGAGCAGGCTTAAATGCTACGCAGACGAAATTCATGTTTTTTTTTTTCCAGAGAGTTGGTGTTTTGTAGTGCCCCAGCGCTTTTCCGGCACCAACGGATGATTTATCATTAAGAACTAATCAATTAGGTTAAAATTTTGATTCCCCAGCCAGATAGTGTGTTTCGTAACGTCTGCCGTAAACTCACATGGACGAGTGTTCAAGGTACGTTCAAGTGCGCTGTTCAGTCTGCAGCAGACTGCAGAGCGTTTTATACGTCAGTCCTCCTAGATGGCGCCACCATACTGCTCCTCACCGCTATTCGCCTTTCCTTTGTTCTTGACCGTATTTCCGCCTGGGTTGTTTTTCTTACAATAGCTAGTAATCATTTCATCAATTATAGGGTATTTTCGACATTTACGGCCACGTGAAAAATGTCGCTTACGCTAATCGGCCAGCGTCGTCTGAGACAACCCAAGCGCCGCAACGCTGTGCAGCTGTAACAAGCACAGTGCGCGCAGTACGTAAAGCAGTACGCACTGGTACTTCATGTTTATGTGTGCTTTCGTGGCTTTCATTGTTTACCCCACCATTCCTACGGCTATAAAAAGAATGCGCCTTAAGCACGAACACTACCCTCGAACTGGTAAATGGCACGTTATGAGTCAGCGACAAATTACTAAGTATATACCGGTGACACAAAACTCGGTTTTAAATGTAGGTCACCCTAACAGAGTATTAGATTAATGAAGAACGTTACCCTTTCGTAACACCCTCTTGAGTCATCTGTCAGTCCTGTTACTCGGAGGAGGGAGACGGAAACGGGCAAATTGGACAGGTGTTCAGTGGGTGGTAGGGAGTAGGGTACAAAGTTACATTGACATGACGGAAAGAAAAGTGGGAGTGAGAGCAGTTTTGCGGTAATACAGGTCGGCGGAGAAGCGGGTAGGTGGAGCAAAAAACCGACGACAATAAAAAAAAAGGTGGTGGGGAGGGGGGCGGAAGGGGGGAGTGGATGGTCGTCCCTTTTACTTGGTCGGGGCAGGAAAACAGGGCTCTTTGTATGTAATTTTCGTAGACGGTAGTCTTTATTGTGCTACTTCATCGGAAAAAATTTTGTTTGTCCTTTTGTCTCAAAAGATAAATTTATTGTCAAACAATAATGCTGTCAATGATACAAAGTAAGAACCATAAACTATTAAATAAGTGCAGCACCTGCTGGTGCAAAACTTACAAGCGAGGAGGCCAGCAGTAACACACACTTCAGAAACACAGAAACAATTTAAAGTTCATTACAATCAAAAGATTAACACAAGAACTATTGAGACCTGGTTACAACCAAAATAAAAACATTCCACGGCCGTCCATCGATTCGGCCACCCAGGCAAACTTGAAAGATCTGTAGAACGAGACGCTACACAGACAAAACATTTCTAAACGAATCTGGTGGCAATTTTCAAAATTGGGAACACTGTTGTGCAAAAAAAACTACGAACATTGAAGAAAAAACATGTTTACATAGTAATATTTGCATTGTTCATTTATTAAACGGTACATCGATCTTGATCAAACAATAAAATATGCCCAGAAATATACAAACAGAACAACAAAGCGGTCTTTCGCGGCGCTAACCGTTCTTATGGCATTCCGAGATGTGAAATGGCAAAACTAGAGAAAGGTTATAGCTTATAGTGCGTGGAACGCCCGTTGAGCATTGGAACGTGGTAAATTGGAATTCACTTGGACAAACCTCCAGCGTGTTTATAGTGGGAGGACCGAGACGGGAGAAGTAGAGCGTGAGAGGGGTGAGCGAAAAAGAGAAGTGAGGCATTTACGTGGCAGGTAAATGCCTCTCGATTACACTTTCAGCGAAGTGAGCAGACAAGCAGCCAAGTGTTTGCAGGGAACGTGGTGAGCAAACGCATTGTGGCCTTTCTCGGTGATTGCTTTATTTCACATCCCGTGTCTGTCATAATAATTGTGCGGAGCTGCCGTAAAACCTTCTTAGCAGAGAGCTCGCCGTCGTATCAGAACCGGTAACATGCCCACCCAAAGAGATTGGTGAAGCAGCCTATGAAAGTACGCTTAGTGGGCTAATAGGCTTTGAATGTCATAGTGCTATCTCTTCTTCTCGCAGAACCTCACGGCTACAACGTGTGTTTGTCACGCTGATTAGATAATGTTACAATAATTCAAATTGATAGATTCTCAGTAGGTTGTTCCAAAGGGTGCTCGGAGTTCTCTTATTTCCACGGTAGGAGAATGGCAAAGATCACAACTACTTTAAGAAGGTCGGGAGCCACTCCCCAATCCCCATTTAGTTCCGATGATGTCATTCCCACCCCCAATGTCCACACACCCACGCAAGGGATGGTTCAGGGAAAATGACACGTGCCGTCAAAGGCTCATGGCCGATTAACCAATTCTCATGGACTTTTAATCCTTTCGCACTCAAATACCCCGAGCAGAATAAGTGCACAGTAATTCTTAAAATAGCTTGTGCTACTACCTAAGCTATAAAACGTATCGAACCCTAGCACTGCTGTAAGGTATTATATCCATGCAAGCACCAGTTGCTCAGAACTAGCTTCACTGAGCAACAGCAGTTAGGGTTCGGGCCTTTCTTGCGTTATTCAGTCTGAACAAGTCAGATATAGTTCCAAAAGAGCGCGCAACAAAGGCTCATACTTGCTGGAAGTTGGAAAGTTACGTCATGCATGTTAACAACTTCCCGGATGTTGAAAAGGCAGTTACAATGCGATACTTTGTTTCAAGATAGGAACAAGCCCGGAACTTCTGGTGTGTTCCAGAAGGTTAGTTAATCGTGTTATGCCAATCCCCAATTATAAACCTACGTAAAATTATAACATCTCTTATTTGCGAGAACAATGCGCAAAATTGAGCTACTTACCCAGTCTACTGTATGAAAACGTGTCTCAAAAAATCACTCCTCCCGCCCTGTGAAGAAGCAGATCCAGCGATGCTAGGATTCGTGGGATTTTCTGTGTTCTCATACGGCTACGTTGGGGATTTCATATGTTAGATTATAAAGACATTGGCTGATCTCCGAATCAAAGGCTAAGGACACACACGATGGGTGAATAGAGAAAACGACGTTTTATTACAGCACGGCTATGCCACTCACGGTGGAGGCTCTACTGCACCGCAAAATGTGGCAGCCGAAGGGCTTGCCGAATTACGCAATTTTATGGAGGAGGGAGACGATGGGTGGGTGTGGTGAGGAGTATACACATCTCACGAAATTTTGACATTGGTAGCGCTAGAACCGAGGGCGTTCGGTCTAAAACCCACTATTCCGCCCCGATGCACTGAGGTCGAATAAATGAGCTCTGTCAGCAATTGCTCAAAAAATACAAGAAATGTTCCGAGCGAACCAGCCAGCCAACGCTTTTGGGTGGGTACTGCCCTGCAACTCCCTGGGAATGGAATGTTGCAGTCCCAGTATTTAACCCAAAGGTGGAAGACGGTGTCCTTATTAGGAACACTACAAGGCTAACGATGAAATACGGAAAGAACAGTGGAAAATACAAAACACCCAAAGTAACCAAAAAAGAGGCCAGGCAGATAGAAACGAATAAATCGAGATAAAAAAATGGTAGCTAAAACGCCGCGTTAACTGTACAGGGCTGAGAAATTGGACATCAGAAAGGAAAATTTCGACGTAAATCCCAGGGCAGTGCTTTGCTTTTTGAGGCTAGAGCAGGTTGCTTGTGAACTAAGAGCTTTGTGGGGAAGTATTCACAAAATGATCGTGTATGCGTGGTCTGCGGAAAGGAAACAGAAACTATGCGGCTAACAGTGTTAGAATGCGAAGGTGTCCATCCAAATCTACATGAGGGAAATATTCCGGTTCCAGAGGCCCTAGGATTTAAGGGTAGCATAGATGAAGTTAGGTGCAAGGCTGTCGAGGTAACGAAAAGAAGATTAGAATGCTGGTGGACGAAAAGCTGAGAGGGGAATATTGCCTAGGACAGTTACCACCTGTAACCGGAGAAAAAAGTATTGTGTGCCCGGTAAGTTTTTTGTGCCTGCCCTAAGCAGCGCTAGTATTGAACCAGGGGTATAAAGCATAGGTATATTAGTCATTTTGGTAAGGTGACACGTCATCACCACGCAAAAAAGGGGAAACCAAAAAAAATCATTATCATCATCGTCGTCATCACCGGGGTCCGCATATAACTGCCCCGTGGGCCGCACGAGACCCGAGGGCCGCAGGTTGCCGACGCCGGCTATAGAACAAACACCGAAACTGTAACTGTGAACAGCAATAAAAGTTTTCAGTTTTCCGATTCCGTTGAATACGCCAGTTTTTCTTACATAAATATGCGAACAATTGCTCCAACAGCAAGCAAGTGGTTCTTGTTTTACATGCTGTGCGAAATGTTCTGTGCATTCTTCATTTTTGCAGCTAAGATTAGCTGCAAAGTTGTAATACAAACCTATATCTTCATATTCATAGCGGTATGACGTACAATAGCCTGTTCAAACGCTTCCGCTTCACCAATTCCAAACTTAATGCGTAGCATTTTTTGACGAGTACCTACACAGCCAGGACCATTTCGCGCCCTGCATTTCCAAAAAATGCGTCTGTCCTGTAAGCTTCAAATTTAATCCTTATAACAGGCAATTCAGCGTACAAAATAATGAAACTCCAAAACAACAAATAGAGAAATAAAGATTTTATGAAAACGATCTCACATAAACAAGATATGCACCTCATATATCGCCACCAAACACTTCAGAATACACAAAAGTCCGCGAAAGAACGTTCAAATTAAGAGCAAATATTAGCGAAAATGACAGGCATGCAAGGCCCTGCACTTTCACGAAAATGCCGATTTGGCGGAAATAACACCTTTAATCGCTAAGCAGCGTAATAGCTTAAGTGGTGGGAGAATGATTTGAGATACCCGAAATTTAAAAAAATAGAAAAAAAATTGAAAAAAAAATAGAAAAGAATAAACTTTTTAGAAATTTTCTGACAAAATAAGAAATATGCATCTTAAACACATCCACAAAACTCGACGAACAAAAAAATCCGCAAAACAACGTTAGAAATACGAATAAAAATACCGAAAAGGACCAATTCTGCTGTACCTTTTGCATCCTGAAACAAACACATAATGACCGAAGTATAGGCATTTAATCACTATTATTCTATACATTTACCTCATTCACAAGAGTTACGAAAGAAATCTTGACAATGATAAAATATTCCAACATATATTCTACTTATAGCCATATTTGGCTATAGAAAACTCACTCTAGACAAGCAGAATAAGAACACTACGCATTAGCAGACAAGTCTCGAAATTTCTGCAGATTTTTCAAACACTTTTCACCAGTTCGGCTAGCTTAAGCCTGCCTATAATGCAAGGTACGGACTTCATAGAGGGTGCTAGCTATGATTCATTTATTGGTTTGCACAATTTGAAGCATCATAGAAATAACAGCGCTGCTAAAATTGGTGATCTACTACCAAAACAAAGAATACATAAGCATAAATTTTACTTACAGAATGCAAAAAAAAATCTCGGCGATATTTTAACAATCGATGGTGGCAAAAATATTACTCGTATGTCGTGAGCTCAAGTGTGTGAAAAGTTCCCCAGAATTGCAAATCCCTCAACTGCTATAGTTTTTAAGCTAGGACCGAATGAAAGAAATTACACTTTCCGTCTGCACTGCCAGAAGTTTTGTTGCACTCTGAAACACCTAACTTGTTGACGCATGGCTGTGTGCCATGATTCATCCGCTCTACTGTTTGCTGGATGCGACGTATGTCTTCGAGATTTGTATCTGAAAAACTCGCATGCCCGTTTCGTCATCGGTAGAATGCGGAAAAGAATTCTTATTGAAACGAGGCGAGAAAGTCATCATTACCAATGACAGCAGATGAACATTCGCTGATTTCACGACTACTCCCTGCCTTAGTGCAGCAGTTGTTATCTAAAAAGGAACAAGCATTTCTGCTCAGCGACGGATGATACACATATCGAACTTAGCACCCGGCTTCCCATTCTTTGTTGTAAACACAGTCCTATTCATTGCACTGACTCACGCATTTTCTGACATCTAACCTCAATTACTTGGCAACAGTGATTAGAATTTCTAAATCGATTCACTGTAGAAACTCTAAAGAACTGAGGTTTGAATTATTTTATTTTACAAACTAGAAACCAAGCACCATTCCCGGTGTTCTGGCACATTCTTTGCAATAAAAGAGTGTGGCGCAAGCACGAAAGGAACTCGGAGAAAATATGCCCGTTTGTAATGCCGAAAGTATTTTTGACAGAGGCTGTCTGTCCCCGCAATGCAAATTACTAATGAGGATGGCTGACCACTTTTGATAAGGTTTATTGAGTTCCCTGCTAAGCCACACAGTTTTTTTAACTGTGCGCTTACCCCTGGTGTAACCATGAATTTGTTTAAAAATAAGTGTAATTATACATTGATTAGCTATCACACAAAATTATTAATACAAATGATTTACTTCTTCACCATACTGAGTAGTGAACCAAAAAAACTGAATAACATTACCTTTTTGGTTTCTGGCGATTTCTTGCAGCTCACTGGATCAGTTATCACCAACTCGGTAATTTTACTTCAAACAAGAGACAGCATGAACACCGCCTCAACAACCTGATGGATCACCAACCTGACCACGTCATCGCCCTGGAATAATTCCAAGCAGTGTCAAACATAGTGTCAAGCTTTGCAAATGTCAAGATGAAGCTACTCGAAGAGCTCTGAAATTATGAGCTGCCAGTCTGTGCAAGCGTGTCATGTAAAGCATTCTCAGTCTCGTAGGACGCACCGCGTTGTCTTGTATCATTATTATCAAGAAATGAATAAATAACCTGAATATTGTGTATACTTTCGGTGCATGATTAATGTTGCATGTCCTGAAAGATTATTACATTTCCCAACCGGACTTCACCATCATTTTCGCAGTCATAATTTACGATTTGCGGGAGAACTTAGCAAACAATAATAGTTGGCGCGCAATACTGAGTTGACTTCTGAGGTAATTATACTAGTCGAACGGCTCGTACATGCAAGCATTGTTTAGCGCGAAACAGATCTTCCGGATATTGCGCCCCGAGCATTACAGCTGTCTTTCATTAATAAAATTCGCGTGCGGTTGTTTTTATTAAAACAAGTAACAAATGGGTTAACAGGGCGCGGAAAAGAGGCGAGATAAATACGATGAAGAACAAACCGTTTCCAGGAGACAGCAGATGCCATGGTTTAACACCGCCTAAGCCAATGAAACAGCAGGAAAAGTGCTTTCTATAACATATCTGGTAATTAGTGACTTGCGATCAATGTCTGAACAAAATCTATTTTCCACTATGTTTTTTACATTGGGGAGACGGGGACCCAAGCGTTTTAAAGCAAAGCTTTTTACCTTTATCAGCCAACAATTCCTTCGTGGCGTTCGGGACAAGAAACTCTGAACACGGATGCGGAGGCGGAGGGCAGTTTTCACTCCCGGAGCACAATGTAGATGGCGCAGCGATAGGGCGCTATTACCCAGCGTTCCCCGCGCACAGCTGTCTGCTCGCACCGGCGGGCGCGTTAGAGGGACGACTCTGTCCTCTGCTTTATTGACGGTTGGTTTTGCCTCTTCTGGCGTGTTTCGTGTCCATTGCGCGCTTCATTCACACGGCTTGATTGATCTGTTCGACAGCAGCTCCTGGCTAACCTAGGCCCGAGGGAATTACGTGGTCGTACTGCAAATATACGTTAAGGATTGGTTTGCAGGGTGGGAAAACAAAATGTAGAGACCACATACAGGCATCTGGCATACAGACATACCGACATCTGTGCTAGCTAGTAGGTCCTGGAGGCGTCGTTTTTGTGTAATAAAGCCGAAGTGTTTGGTTGTCTTGGAGAGTCAGAGCGAGAGCTAGAAATTCGATTTAATGAAGCTTGATTCCGTTCAGTTGACCTAACGAGAGCGAGCGATGAGCCCTTCGTGAGTCAGTAGGCTTTTCTTTGTTATTTATGTCAACTTTGTAAATCAGGGGCGCATGAACCGCGTGGCGCCGAGACCGACCACGAGGGGGAGAGATAGCGGTTTTTTTTTTCGTTTTATTGAGCAAGTAGCAAGTTCCGTCTTTGTGGGTCTATGGGACATTTGAAAATCATTGGACTCCATCTCGCGTACTCTAGCCCCTACCTGGACACTGTCGCCTGTTGCAATGAGTGCCGATGAGTGCAAGTGAGTAACTCTCCATTTGCACATCTGAAGTGCAGTAACCTTACTGCGCATTTGTAAGAACGAAGTGGAAAGGACCATATGTGTTGCAGCTATAATAGACGAGCACCGAAGTTGCTGTTAGACATGTATCGAGTTTGTCCGGTGCTCCCTGAGAACATTCCTCTAGGAGCGTTTCTGTGGATTCTTTTTATCTCCAGATAATCTGCTGCCCGAGGTGTCCATAATTGCATAGTACACGTAGTTCAATGTCAGTTTTGAATTTTTCACTTTATTTCGCCTCAGGATTATCTGACACAATATTTTGATATAAAAAATGAAATGTGACGTAAATGTAACGACACATTCCAATGCCGGAAGCGGAACTGAAACGCGTTCCTTTTGCAATAACGGAACTTGTAACGGGAACTCGTTCCAAAGTTAGGAAGAAAAAAGGGGGGAGCTTTCGTTAATGTTTTATAGGTATGTGTACAACACTGTTTCATTCTTGTCATAATTTGGTAGTTCACTGTGAACTTGTACACAATTGAAACTGTCGCCTGCTATCAATTCATGGACTCGTTGCGGACGCGTCGGTATTGGGAAACTGCTGGACCTTGAGTTTGATAGGAACCCTCCCAAAACAAATTGCACCAAGCCAGTATGGTCAAAAGACTTCTAACCCATGCGAAGGGTTATCTCAGTAGGTATGAGCGATGCTCACCAGTCACAGCTTTCTAATAATTAGCACAGGCTCCTAGGGGAAGCGCGTGGTTATACAAACTTAGAACCGAAGGCGAGCGCTGGGCGAATTCAGGAAAAGTGAACACTGTATTCCAAGTCCTCACCAATGTGACTATATAAATCGTGGTATCCTCTTTATAATCCTATCAGGGAAAATCCTAAAATTAGCTTTTTGACAATTGTATGGGCAGCATTTTCAAGCAAAAATAATTTGAATATATCGAAGGGCGGTACAGGTATTGAAGAATAAATCAAAGTGCGCTGTTTTTCCGAGATACGGATTGTCGCTATTAGGTGGATGTAATGAGAAAATACTGTCGAACAGTATTTGGATACCTTAGAAAGTTATCGATATCAATGCAAACCAGCTCAATAAATGCAACGGCCTACGATAAAAAAACAGATATCCCAAAAATAATTTACCGCTTTCCACTGTGTCGGTGCTGCTTGTTTTAAAAGTTTTAGCAATATGGAGCTCCTAGACCATAATCACAATGCGCTCATGAATTTGGAAGCCGTTAGAACCAGTAGTTTGGCTTAGCATTGGCATCACCTCTTAGGCTTTTTCGGCTCCTCGACGTGTCATTTCAAAACATTTTTCTCGCTTTTACCCACGTCGCAGGGCGACATCCCTAAAACTGATTTTTGTGCATTTGTATCAGTAACATGTATCAGAGAATACTGATTGGATAAATGAGTCAGTAACACATTTACTAACCAGTCTATAAGAGCACACTGTATGTTCCGAAATGCAGAATCGCGCACATAAACTAGTTTAAGCCCAAACCGTAAAATTACTTTTTGGGTAGCCTTAAGGGCTACTTATATCAGCAAGAAAAGTTTCACAATTTGCACGGGTGAAGAGGTAAGCACGAGTTTGAGAAAACATAATTTCCCCCTTTCCCTCGGTTAGAAGTACAATGTCCTAAAATGTCGGCTTAGTGAGCCTCTACACCATGGCGCAAATGTAAACCCGAAATTTCACGTCTAGAAGTTTTTCTGAGTCAATCAGTGAGTCGGCTAGTCAGTCCATCGGGCACTTCTTTTTATTAGAATGAAAAAGAAGTGCCCGAAGTTCTTTTTATAGGAAACCAAACCTCCAGCTCGTCTATGAGGCGCAATTTAAGGGGGGCTCACGATTTGATTACCTCAGTACTCGCGCCGATATCTCGAATCTCGGGCATTTTTGCTTTTCATCTCCATACGAAACGGCAGAATAGTGGCCGGAATTGGACCCACCTTCACAGGCTAAGCAGAACAACGCCTTAGCCACTCACCCACGTCGGATGGTACCAGATCAGGAAAATTTGTATCCACGACTTCTGATGCTTTAAGTGGGCTTGAAGAAAAATTGCAACTTGTTTAATTTTGTAAAACAAGGCCGCATATTGTCACTACACCCCCATTCCCCTCTTCCAGTCAAGAAAGACGTTGTCACCGAAAAAAAAACCGCAAGAAGTAATGAAAAATATTCAGATTTCGGGCTGTAGCGCCGTGTTGTGGGAACGACTGACGTAATGTGGACAAGAAATAAACACAACATAATTGTGTCCTCTGCACGTTAGCATTGAAGTGATCCAATCAAACGGACCTAAAGAAACCGCAACAAATGTCCAGACATATTTCTTAACGATGGGTTAGTTCGGCCACCGCCAATCGCACAAAAGTAATTGTCCGACGTCGTAGATATGTTTCCGGAAAGTGAATAGGGAGCCACAATTGCATTACGTGTTTTCTTTTTTTTATTTCCAATATTTTGTGAAGTTTGCGAAGAAATGGGTGACCTTGTAGTTTTTCGAAGCAGTTTATCTAATGAGCCAAACTTCTATTTTGTATTCAAGATTCCTTTATTACGACATCACCAAATTATAATTTAAGGTTTCAGTGAGCGAAATTTCTACACCTCAGCTCTCTACGACATAAAATACACCTGCTCCAGTGCTGAATGTAAGAAACAAAATCGGAATGGGGCCTCAACTTTATCGTAACGTCTTTCGTTCATTTCGCGCTGCGCAAACCCTTCCACCTGTACAGCAAATGTTTTTTTCTACGATGTAGCACATCGACAATTCTCGAGGAGGTTGTAACCGTAACTTCAAATCCTGGAAAACAAAACGTGGTTGAACATATTTGAGAAAAGTGAGCTTGTGTTCGTCACGCATCTATCAATTACTTTCAGAATATACTCGTGCTGTGGGGCCATCTTATACACGCTCGCACGTTTTGCTAGAATTCTACAGCCAAACAAGATTGAAATTCGGCTACTCAATTGAACACATCCTGTGAATTTTCTGTCCGTGGACTAAAAATGGTGGTGTCGTACATTGGTCGGTGCATGGTAATGGTGTTTCGTTTAGGCAAGTGCATTAAAGCATCTATTGTGAAGTTTCGAGTTCCGGAATCGAGATACACATCGGGTGCTTTGTTTGCAGCTTGCTCTACAATCCGCCCTTTAGGGGAGAGAAAATTGCACATTAAGGATGCATTCATAAAACATGTTGCCCTGCCGAGTGCGCAGATGTTCGTGCCCAAATTCAAGGAAACAATAGGTGTGAGGCAACTAGTAAAATTTTAAAATACGGCCCTAGTGCGCATAAAGTATACCGTCGGGTACCCGGCCAACCCTACCTGAATGGGCATTTTGCGTGCTACCCCCGCTCAAATTGTTTTCCATCAATACCGACTTTTTTGCATCTAGTCAGTCGTTACCCGCCCCTGTAGATTAAATTGCGTCTTAAATGCAAAAAGTTGTTTTTTGGGAGTTCCCGCTACCCACAATCCGGGATCACGCTATCGTGCTGAGATTTTGATTGGGCGTTGTGTCGCGTCAATGTTTATTTCATGAGTAATCTCAGCCACAATTTGCAAAAGATGACACTAAGGGGGGTAGTAAGCTCCTAGATGTGAGGATCGTCATAATTTTTGTAGTTCACTGCTGTACAATTGAAGAAAAATTCCACTTGAGGAATACAGCAATAGCGATCTTGTGCGAGAACACGGCGTGCACACTCGAATCGGTAAGTGCCCTGTTTCCCTATTTTTGGCTTAACAGCGAATTTTGCCAATCGCAGGACCTGATGTTAAGCTATAATGTAGACGGGTCGGGCCGGAAGAGACAATTTAGATACATAAAATTAAACAGATCAGCCCACAATTGCGTCGTTGCTACAATCTTCCAAGCAAGCTGCTTGGAATTTGTTTTTCTAACGTCACCGCCGTTACGTTCAGCGCATTTTTGTCGCCTGTTGTATTGCTATCAATGAAATATGGCTTGATGTGCCTTTAGAGACACTTTAAAGTCTAAGAGGAAATCTTATGCAGGTATGGCTGCTGTTTCAACAAATCGGGAACATAGAATGTGAGCGACGTTTTGTAAAAATGTGTCTCTTCAAAATACGGTTACATCTTTCAGTGGCTCCCATGAAAGAGGCGGGTAGTAAGGACTTGTTCTATCACCAGGAGGTTTAACTGCCTATTCCAAGCCAAGGAGCGAGTTTCAAATTAATTACTTCGTGGTGTTTTCGGAGAAATATAGAAGCAGGTTAGACGAAAATATCCTACAGAAGTGTAGTGTGATGCGCGACTTCCTCGGATTTCACAATCACACAGACCTCAGGTGGTACCCTAAAAAGAAGTGAATTTTTGTTAATCTTTATAGTAATAATACGGAGGTAGCTTGGCCGCATTGGTGCAGCATACCTATAAACATAGCGCAGAGCTACAATAACGCAATAACGTCAGCGACAAAAAAAATCAAGAAAACAATGCAATTTAATTTGCGCACCTTACTCTGTTGTCCCCATGGTAATTTTGCACTATATTGAAAGTGTACGGTTTTACACGCCTATAGGCAAAGTTGAGAGGCTAAAGTACAAAACCAACTCTAGCGTCCGTAATGTTTTATGAGCCACGGGTTTGCCGATGCGGCCGAACAGAAGAGAGTGATGGACGAGATTACCTAGTTCATATCACTAGAAAAAGCGATTCTTACGAGTCAATTTCCTCTCGAAAGAAAAGTGACTGCTAGGAAAAATTTGATTCGCCAAAATTTTCCGCACCAACGCGAAAGAGCTTAACGAGCATTGTGTACGAATGTTGTCGTGGTAGAAAGCGCACCTTGAAATTGTCACAGGAGAAACCGGGGTCCGAGTATGGGGAATGGGCAATTTAAAAAGGGCTGTGAGGAAAAGGTTTCTGGCGTGTTTTAAGGCAAAGCTTGCTACCTCTACAAATTAATGGTTCTTTCGCGGCGTGCGGGATAATTAGCGCCCCACGCGGCGGGGGCTGCGGCAGGGGGCGGGGGGAAGCAGAAGGGAGGGTTTCACTTACGGAGCACACTGTAGATGGCGCGGCAAATTTACCCTGCGTTCCCCGCGCGGAGGTGCTTGCGCGCCGGTGGGCGCGTCGACGATACCGCTTTGTCGTCTGTTTTATCGACGGTTGTTTAGGGCCTGTTTTGGCGGACCATCGCGTCCATTGCGCGCTTCCTTCGCACAGCTTGATTGACCTTTTCGACAGCACCTCCTAGGTTCCGCACCCGATAGAATTAAGTGGTCGTATGGCAAAGATGCGTTAACGGTTGGTTTGCATTGCGGGAAAACAAAATGATTAAGACCACATACCGAAATCTGGCCGCTAGATAAACACTACCTTTTGCGCAGTGGTTGCCACGAATGGGACTCTGTTTTCTAAATTTATGAATACCAATTCCGTTGTGATTAAACAGGTATTACTAAGGCGAAAGAGCAACTGGTTCTGATGAAAGTTCCCTCAGCTTTCTCGCAATTCTCAAACTTACTAAACTAATTAGTTTAAATCGCTATAAATGGGAATGCTAAGCTTACATGCTGAATTTTTTCGGTGTCTTCGCTTGTGTCGCGCGGTTGTGTAGACCCGAGCTAGCACATCAGGATGGACAGGTTCCGCTGTTTTACCCTTCGAAAGACGCTCCTCACAGTTTTCTTGCGGCCGACGCACGGCCGGGCTAGAGCGGTGGAGCCCGCCGCTCTAGCCCGGTTGTGGCCGACGCTGCAGCATTCGAGACGCCCCCACCGCGAATACAAGGTAACGGCTGGCAGAATCTCTTGTTTCACTCTTTGTAGAGCCCTGAGTGTGAATTCAAGTGACGTCGCGTGGGCAGTTGCTGTGGGTGTACTTTACAGCTGTGTTTCATAACAACCTTCAAAGGGTGGATTGGAGCCATTTTTTTTCGTTGTCATATCGTCGTAAAGTGCTTGGGAGATGAAAGACGCGCGGGCTCGCGGGGGTCACAAATAAAGGGTAAAACATTGCCACCCCTACCTTTTCGCCACCGCTAGCGCAGACCCGACCGGACTGGCTAGTCATCGCCTAGGCGATGGGCTAGTATAGCGCAGCCCTGACTACCACATCTGGGTGAGTAGGCGAACGTCAGGAAACCATAGGGCAGGTTTAGATCCACCATTGGTTGATTTCAAAAGTCCGATTACTAATCGGATCGGCCCGGCTGCGCAGCATAGTCGCGAAGTATTGAACTCCCGCGTGAGAATGCCAGCAGCAGACGTAGCTCCAGCTAAAAAAATTCCCCCGCATTTCCCCGAGGTGGAGAATGTGAAAGTGCGAATGCACGGTTGTCGGCCCGCTTGCGGCGCTTGCGCTCGGCCCTCGCAGCCCACCGCCTCGCCGCCTTCTCTTCCATCTCTTCCATCGGGTTTGTAGTATCACGTGTACACCACGCAGTTATCAAGCCGCTATAACGCCGCTGAGTCGCCAACGCACGCCGCTGACGACGTAGTTTGAATGCGTTAAAGATATAAGGCGCGTCTAACACTGATATCACCGTCGCGTCCGTGGCTTGGTCGGTAGCGCGTCGCGCTGCGGCCCGAAAGTCCTCGGATCAAAACCTGGCGCCGGATGCTGTTTTTTCTTTAAAGAGCACTGCGGACGCCGCCGCCGCCGCCGCCGACGCCGGCGGTGGATGGTTTGGGGTCGCTTATAAAGAGCATTCGCTCTTAAAACCAGCAAGCATCCGTGCTTAGTGCACGTAAACACTTACGTTCGAGGGCGCACCTGCGAAACAGTCGCTCCCAAATTGAGAAGTTATAGGCCGTACTTGAAATCAAGGGAACCATAGGACAGCCATGCCGTGTCACTCTTTTGGAAATGACGCTTGGAGATAATTGTAACAAAAGTTCTCCCTGATAAGGATTTCTGGCGTCGTTGTCCTCTTGTCTGATCCTTTATCACCGCCACCACCGAATTTCAGCCTGTGGCCGCGCCCGTTTTTGTTACCTGCACTTCAAGCGAAGTGGGTGTTCCTTTTTATTTTGTTTCAATGCAACGCAGGCTACCTTATCTAATATGGAGAGTGTATTACCCTATCATCAATGGCGTAGAATTTTTCTACTTTGATCAGAATGGTTAAGGACCTAATGGGACTGTTCCAGAATCAATCACGAGGAGAGATGTGTGCTCGCCGGGCAAATGCGGCGGATTCGATCTGCCATCAGCCCCCTATGCATGTCATGGTTGCGACTGCTCCGTCGCCGTTTCTGTATTCTTTAAGTAGTAACGGAGCACAGGTTCGCTCCAATAAACCTATGCTTCGAGGAAACCTGCATCGTCCTTGCCTACGTGACGATATTGCGGCAGTCATGCACATTTCAATTACTAACTACGCGGAGTTGGCACACGTGTTTAATAAAAGAAAATTACTTAAAGATACACGATCAAGAGAAGTGAAGCTCTTCCACAACCGCACAGAATCTTGATATCCATGCGCTATTGTTGTTAAGGTAAACAACTCTGCGGCAACAAACTTAGTTATGTAATGATATTCTTCTCTACACCTTATAGTATCTAACTCTGGTAATAAAAGAAATTGTTTATATATAATTTTTTCAACTAACATTTAACTTCTTTTCTTGCAGGTGGTAAATTCTCTTGACCACCAGACACTCATGCCATTCCTGTTTTTTCGGCTCTAACATATAATATTTTCAGCAGCATAAGACGGGAAATGGCATCCTATATAGCACAACACTTCCAATGGTATGGCTTAATCTGCAAAATTTGCGGCCTTATGTTCATTCAAGGCCTTGAGAGTGAGAACGAGGAAGACATGAAATTGACATGGCTAAGATTTTATTGCGTGTACTCAGCCTGTTGTATGGTCATATTGATATCCAGTGAATTGTTGTTCTTTTGGTCGACGCCACTATCGCCTCTGGTGATTGTTGGACAAGTTCAGCCCTACAGCAAATATGTGTTCGCATTTGGCTATGCTATTGTACGCATCAGGGTGCTCCTTAACATTTACTTGTTCTTGAGTCGATCAAGACTACTCTTACATTTTTTTAAAGAATCGCTGAGATACGAGAACAGAGTATTTTTTAATCAGTCAAGATACTGCAAGCAGACGGTAACCCTTCGTGCTCTTCGTTGTGTTCTCCCTCTGACATTCATCGCAAACGTTTGGATCGGCACATACGTTTCTTTATCTGGTGAGAAGAGCGACGAATACACGAATGTAATTAGTTCGTTCTTCAACGCGTTTATATTTCTGAACAATTTTCTTTATTATGTGTACGACACCATCCACTTCGTTGTTCTCAAGCCTTGTACAGAGGTGCTCATCCTCTACGTTCAACACCAACACTACGTGCTTCGAGATATCCTTGAAACTAGCGTAAACACAGCACCATCAACCAAATTTGAGAAAATAAGGCAGATAACAAGCAATCTTTGGTGTATAAGAGCTCTGAAAAACACTATAAACCAAATGTGGGGCCACGCAGTCGTGATATCTATTTTCGTCGCTGTATTTGGTCTGTGCATGGCAATCTACTCTACGTTTGACAAAGACATACGTACGTCGGAGCATGTGCTGGTGATGATTTATGTCACTGGAATGGCTTTAGTCATCATTGACATCGCAGCCACAAGCCAACGGCTGGCCGAGGAGGTAAGAAAATCTATCATAATTCAATGCATATGACTTGAGTGCTTTTCGAGCGTTTATATCTCTGGAGATTCCCAGGTATTTTCCAGCTGGATCTGTTGGTTCATGTATGTTTGTACTGAGTTTAAGGAAATCTATGGTATGACAGATGCTACATTGTGCTACAGAAGCCTTAGTGATAAAACCGAGGTTTCGCTTGTGCCGTAAGAATAAGAAGGGTCGGTCATTGAACGAAATATAGAAACAAACGTGATAATCTTTGCAACATTCCGCGGACGCCTGAAAAAAAATTTACAAGAAACGCTCAAGTTATCTCAAAAATGCACGTTACTCGCTTTCGCCATACCATGCATGTCTGGCGTAGTCGCGATAAGGTGGTTATATTAGTCGTGATGTCAACGTCGTTGGTAATCATTGCCAAATAAGGAACATTCGGTGGCAGCATCACTCGACCCAAGTTACAACCCAGCACTACGTGAGCACCCTCAAGGGCACGGTGAGTGATATTTGTTGTCGTCATGACAGCATGTTATCCTGCCAATTCCTTGCTGTGTGATGAGTGCTTTTTCACGAGGTCGTTGCCAGGCAACATATTGGTGGTACTGACCATTGCAAGGTTGCTGGGCCTGGCTGCACTGGACTTCGTGCTGCTTGCGTGGATATTAAACAGCCATGTGTTTTACGGTCAAACCATCACCCCGGTAGCATTCAAGACCAAGGCAATGTTAATGTACCATGCCGGTGGCACCACGGGATAGGAAGCAGCCAGAGCAGCATCACTCGATATTTTAAGCCTCTACCATGTTAGTTAGGAGGCAGTTGAAAAGTAACTATGGAAAGCTCAGGCAAACGTAACTGTCTGGCTCATGGTATTCATGTGACCGTGTCCGGACATCAATATCCTGCTATAAGGAACCATGGAAAAAGTTCCTGTTGCTTCAGAGTCATCCACGCATAAGGATCCATGGGCTTCTATTAAAAATGATATATACCCTGCGGGGGGTGCCGTCATAACAGCACACGACGAAAGGGCACGTGACAGAAGAGCACCGACATAACAGCACGGCGTCAAAAGGGCACGCGACAAAACAGCACGCGACAGAACAGCACGGCGTCAAAAGCGCACGCGACGGAAGAGCACATCGACAAAACCGCACAGCGTCAAAACAGCACAGCGACAGAAGGGCACGATTTTATGGAATTCTTAACTGGGCAATTGTTTAGATTTTAAAGCGTATTTAAACATTATAAAGGGCGCAAGATGCTCGGTAGGACTTTCTCTTCACGTTCCGCTACTCTTTCTCGAAAACCATGTTTAGGCTTTAATTTTCACACTATGTAGGATGTTTGGAACAAAAGCGGCAAAATCCAGGGCCATCATATGGTAAAATTATTCAGACACGAGAGAAAACGATCTTGTATCCAACCAAAAAATTCAAAAAGAAAAGACTTAAGGTTGGGTAATATGGCTTTTCTTACCTTTTTAACATATAAGTTTATAGAAACGATCCCTTACACTAATCGTTTTTGGAGTAGCCCTTCATTTTTTGGGGGGTAATGCCGGAGTATAACAGTAATAATAATATTAATAACAATAGGCTGCTGCCTTGAGACCCCCTTAAAAAACTTTTTGGAAGTCTCTGCGTATCATAGTTCTTCCAACTCTATTCAAATATTTCCCAGCCTTGGAAATCCGATTGAATGTAGAGGTGCCACAATATGTGGATGCTCTCTTCCCCCTCATGCAACTCGGCGTTGCCTACACATTTTTTCTTGTTTAAAAAATGGCCCAGCTTTCACTGCAAGAGAAAAGCAGACCTGGCGGCCCACTCCCTTCGTCGGAGGTCTGGCTGTTGCATATCACATTTATTTCCGAACTTGCCGCCGAAAGGACTCCAAGTCGTGCAGGCCCGGATCGTTTCGTCCGCAGGCTTCCACATTTTTCCCAAAGTGGGTCGCCCGCACTTGAACTGGCGGCCTAGTCTAAAGTCAACGCCCGCGCTACGAACGCAAAGGAAATACGGTGCGCCCGGAATGCGATGCTCGATCAGTATCCATAACGCGAGGATCCCAGGTTCGATACTGACCGCGGTCAGAGCCCCTTAGGGGCTGGGGATGTTGGTGTCTCCTGTCGTCGTCTTCGTCGTCGTAATCGTCGTCGTAATCGTCGTCGTGATCGTCGTCGTAATCGTCGTCTCACGTGTTCATGTTGTTAAAACACAGGAAAAGTAGTTTACGCCTCGCGCTAGAACGTAATACGTAATAAAAAGAACGGGACACTCGTTTACCCCTTGCGCTGGAGCGCTTCGTAGCGGGTACTAAAAAAAACACCGAAACACTCGTTTACGCCTCGCGCAAGACGGTGCTTAAAAGACAAGAGACTTTACAAGAAACTTTTACAGCAAAGCTGTATTCGCAACTTTCACCAACAGTGGCGCCGCAGCGCGGTGGCCGCCGGAACCAGTCGAAAGATTATACACGTGCACCGCTGCGTCGGCTGCAAACACTGCACCCAAACATCGGTTCTAAGTTTACGTTTAGTTGAGCGTGGCTTCGAGCTAGTTGTTGTCGGTGGTCCACGGTATTTTTTAGCGAAAGAAGCAAAAAACGGGAGAGAGACGCAGGAACACAAGAAGCACAAACGTTGCGTGTGCGGTCAGTCCATGATAGTAAAAGTGCTGCGTGCCGCAGTGCCGCGGGAAGGCAAACCGCCGCTCATAAGTCCGCCTCAAGAAAGAATGGATCCGATTCTTGTAAGATTCGAATTGGGACGCCTATCACGCACACATAAAAGAAGGCCATGCTACGTTGGCAGGCGTTGAGAAAGCTCGCCGTAGTCGTCGCGCGCTGCATCGCATTGACCCCGCCACAAAGGGAGGCGCTGTAAAATTGCCGCATTCGTGCGATGAATGTGCATCGTAATGTTACAATTATATAATTGTCGCACCCTGAAAGCGAATCGCTAGTTGTCGTCTTATCGCAAGCTGCGGTCGTCTTGTCGATCTCACCACGACGGTCGATCTCACCACGATGGTCGATCTCACCACAATGGCCGCACACTGCCATTGTCGCGTGGGCCATGTCGCAAAGGCAGGCGTCATTAGACGGCACCGTAGTCGTCACGCGTTCTAAGGACATTGCGAAAAAGACATTGCAAAGTTACAGCAATAGTCGCAAGCTGCAGTCGTAACGCCGAACCCGTCACGAGGGCAGGCGTCGTGCTCGCGCAGTGAAATCTTAGTACAATATATGGTATCCTAGTCGTCGCGAATTGCCGTAGTCGCGCCGATTCTACCACGAAGGCAGGCGCAGAGAAAACCACCACAATTTCGCCACGCCTCGTTTCGTGGCGGGGTCGACGCGAGGGGGATATGGCCCGGTCGTCACATGGCGTTTCGTCATAGGCCGGTTCGTAATAGGCCGTTTGGTTACATAGGATCATTCGTCATAGGCCGGTTCGTAATAGACCGTTTCGTCACATAGAATCATTCGTCATAGGCCAGTTTGTCACTTAGGAAAGTTCGTCACAGGTTCACAAAATGAATGTCCACGTGTTGGTTTTTTTTTTCGAGTCGAAAGAGAGAAGCGAGGCACAGGTTTAGTAGTTAATTTTTTTGTACTTTGGGCCGTACATGTAGCAAAGCTCAACAAAGAATGCAAGCCAGAGTGGGCAAGTAGGGTGGCGTGTTCGAACAATATTATAGGTACGAGTTCAACAACCCAACACAGTAAAGTGAGACAGGGACGTAGCCCAACAAAGTTTTTGAAAGACGGGCCAGCCGTCTGGTTCTGAATGGTCCCGTAATAACGAAAGCGGTAACACCGACCTTCTCGTTCTTGGAAATTTCACATGTGCCATTTCGTGTCGCGTATTAGTGGTTTAATACCAGTGGTGCAACTAATTATTTGATGGACCTTTCTCCAGTAGCCATCTGCGTCTGCGCGGGACGCCGGTCCGCCATTCTTGGCAGTAGCTCTTAGGCAAAATAAACAAAAGGGTGATCCCTCAGCTAGCTGCTTGGGTAGCGGATATGCCTCCTATAGGGCTGCACGTTTTCATATCCTCCTTTCGGACAGTTCGAATGAGTTCTTATGCGCACACAAAAAACCCTTTCCAAGGAAAGGGGCAAAAGTTACCACGCTGTCAGCACTTGGCTACCAGTGAGGGAGCAACGAAAATAAAAAAATTGGCCGCGTATCTGCTCCTTTCGTTGCAAATGCCGTCAAACGATGCTAGTCTTTATATCGGCTTTTGCGAAGTAAATGCCTCCCTTCGCTTTGCCGCTCACCTCTCATGTTGTTCCTCTTGCGTCGCGCTCCTCCCAAGGTAAAGACACCAAAGGTTTCCTTAAATCATTTTAAATTTCCCGCGTTCCACTGCTCCAAACCGGGTGTTCCGATGCGAACGCTGCCGTACGGCGAAGACGCGCGTTATTCGAGGCGCCCTACTTCAACGTTTATAGAATCGCGTTTCCCTACTCCACGTGCGTTGCAAGCAGAACGTGGAACCTATCTAGTGGAACCTTGTGCAACTGTTGCCGTTTGATTTCTTAAAATGGCGCCAGAAGCTATAGTGGCGTGGGCGACAGCAGGCGATGGCGGAGTGAATTCTTTTTCTGCAGTTGATGAAGTATTTAATTTCGCAAAAGTCAAGCATGTTTGATTTTTTTTATAAAGGAACACGGCAAATATCACTTCTGTATTGATTTGTTGTCTCATATTTGCGTAATGTCTTGTTCTTCTTCAACAATGTTGACAAGTATGAACATTACACCTGACATAGAAGGGTAGATTTAGCTGTGACTATATGAGACTATTGCGCAGGCATTGTTTTGCTTTGGCCGGGTGGCTGAATCGAGTCACAGATAGACAGACAGACAGACAGACGGACATACAGACATACAGACAGACCAAAATTTCTGGGTTTAAGTAGCCCAAGAAAGACTATCGTCTTTAAAAAAGTGAAGAAAAAGGAGTGCTACAGCCACTGCAAATTAGTCACGCCAGCGTGCGCCTGCTACCGTGACATTTATGTGAAAGGCGAGGGGGACGGGTGGAAGCGGTATGGACTGCAGGACCAGGATAATTCGTGCACGGGTTCCCCGAAAGCCAAACATTTTTGGGGGCGTGCCTTACTGCCAGTTAAGGATCGCCGTGGCGGCCGCTAAGAGGACCGGTACTGCGAAAAGGTGTGCGAAGTAGTTATAGTCATGCCAAATAACCACTTACGTCTAAAAAAGCCACGAGTTTTGTTTTTGCGTTCCTGTGACGAACTCCTAAGTGACAGACTGGCCTATGACGAATGATCCTATGTGACGAAACGGCCTATTACGAACCGGCCTATGACGAATGATCCTATGCGACCAAACGGCCTATTACGAACCGGCCATTGGCAAAACGCCATGTGACGAACGGGCCTACACCTGCCGGCAAGATGGTGTGAGTTGTAGGAGCGGATCATGAAAGCGGCTGCTGCTGGACGTTGTGGACGGCGATTCTCGTTCTGGGGCTTGGGCTCCCGGGGTGCACTTGCACTGATGGACCTGGAAGGTCGGGGTTCTCGTTCCGGAGGCGCGGCGGTGTCCACGCAAGCTGCACGGCCGTGGGTGCGAGCTGAAGGTGCTGCTGCAGGCTCGCTGGTCTGCGTAGTTGAGTACGAGGGATGACCGTCTTCTCGATCTCGGCCGAGACGCGGGAACGTTTTTGGATGTGTCCTACGGCATGTACGAGGATGGCGGGGGCGGAAGAGCGATCAAGGGGTTGCGGGCCTTCCTATCACCTCCGCCGGCCCGCGGAAGGAAGGTTGACCCGGGTGCTGGTTCCCGGATCTCGCAGCTGGCCGTTTGTGGCGAGCTCCGCGTGCATTGGTGACGCCTCTATCGGGCGCATGGGTCAGCATAGGGAGGTTTACCGCGGCGTGGTACGCAGGTCGGCCCTCCGTGAATGGGTGACACGCATTCCGCGTCTGGTGTGAACTTCTGAGCGTCACATATCACCCGCGACTCTCACATTAAAGTTCATCGTGTATTTTTCAAAAACTAAACGGCTGCCTCGGTTTATGTTCACCGCCATGAGGGCGGTTTTTGCTGGACATTGGTCTCAAGTAGTACCAGAATAGCCCATTATAGTTCTGTATATGCAGGTATCCACATGTATCGTATTTAGACCGTTGTAACACGCACTTGTTTTGAAAAAAAAAGCCTTAAATGTAGCGCGTGCTTTGCAGTCAGACTCAAAACCAAAATCGGCTTTAAATATTCCCCGCTTTACTTTTCACGACCACAGGAGCTTTGTAACCACGTTTATGATAACGGACGATTTTTAAAGCTCCAGTTCCGTACGCGATACAACGTGGTGTTTTAGGTACGTCGTGTCAGGTCATTTCTATCAGCGCAGTAAAATCAGCGCCGAATCGTTTTTTGAATTTTCCTAAGTAAATGCTTCAGCACTTTACTATCGGGGGAGCGTCAAAATAGAGCAAATACTCTATGTATTAAGCGATGTGCTGTTGGCAGCCTGGACTGACGTCTGCAGGAAGCCGTGAAGGACGGCCCCATAATGAGGACCTTCCGGTACGTGGATGACCTCTTGGTGATCTACCGGGACAGGAATTACGGCGTAACGGAGTTGGAAACATTGTTCGCAGCCTTCGCCTCTGTACTTCGCGAATTGGCCCTCGCCAGGGAGCTGCCAGCTGATGGGCAGCTGAGGTTCCTCGACTTGGGTCTATAGATAAGCGAAGAGCATGCGTGTTGGGGATACGCGCCAAGAGCCTAGAAGGCACTGCCGCCATACTCCTCAGCGCAATCCAAGCTCGTGAAACGTGGGGTGCCCACAACCGTTTAAAGAACGCACTGTTCAGATCGCACCATCACCAAAAGAGGCAATTTTCCGGGACCAGGTGTAGCGCCCACAAATGTCTGACCTCGAGTACCTCAACCGTAGTCGGTCAAACAAGTTGCTGCCAGAGAGGTTTAGGAACACGTCCCAAGGAGGCGCAGGGAATACAGGACCACGACGGTCATCCCATACATTCACGGCGTCTCGCACAAACTAAACAGGATTGTGAACGTTCAGGGGTGCGCGTTGTGGTTTCTGCTCCAAGGAAGGTGGCCGGCCTTTCCAGGGTGGTGAACTCGGAGTAACCAAGGCATAACGTTTGCAACGAGGGACACACAAGGCGTTTCATTGAGAGCGCAATCAGAGCAGGGTACTAGATCCTCCTGTCCTGCGGTGGATCGTATATAGGGCAAACAGGACGATGTGTGATTCATCGTCATTGCGACCACGCTAATGCCATCAAATGCCCTACAGGTAGCAACCTTGCCACTCATGTTGCTTTAGGCGTGAACGAGCCCTCATGAGAGCTTTTGTTTGAGCAAAGTCATGCCCTCAAGCGCTCTGTGACCACGGAACACGAGAGATCTTTGAAGCTTTTGCGATGCACGAGCGAGCCGGGGCATGCATCAGCAAACCGTCAGTCGACTTGTTGCCCAAGGAGATACCATATCTACAATCTTAACTGTATCTCGTTTTTGTGATCTTTCTGCGTTTTCTTATATTGCCTGCACGCACCAAAACTTATTCAGTTGTTAGCGTCCATGTTTGCCTCTTTGTCGTCTTCCGTTCAGTTTCTTCGCGCTGTTTCTTGCAATCGTTATGGACTGGCGCCGGGCAGGTACCGCAGTCCGCGGTGACACATGTCAACCAATGCTCGTCGTCACAAGGTGTCGTGATGGCCTAGTTTCCCGTTAGGACATCCCGTTAAAGAAGAAGCCCGCGGAAATAAAATGAGCCACGTCAACAAAGGAAAAAAAACGTCGGCGTGAACTATATTTTATTTCTGAATTTAGGTCAACCCAAGCCTAAAATGAAGTACCTGAACCGCAAAAGTGAAGACTAGAAATACACTCAAAAAGCAGCAACGAACGGCTCAAGGGCATCGTCTTTTCTATGCCGGCTCCACGCCCCTTCCAAAATAAGTGGGCATTGATTTGTATGCTGGCTCATCAGCTGATGTTCTCCCCAACGGTAATGGACTGGCGCGGGGCATGTACCGCTGCCCGTGCTGACACATGTCAACCAGTCCTCGTCGTCATAAGGTGTTGTCATTCCTTAGTTTGATCCGTCGGCTCTCTAATTTGCAATTGCAAACACAGATGTTCAGTGGTGACCGGAAATATCGCCAAAGTGGAAAATCCGGAACCACCACGGGCCGGGGATCGCCTTTATCCTACCCGCTCCACAGCTGTTGCTGCATTTGACATCTTCTATTATTATTGTGTAATTGTTCCCGAACTAATAATTCTTTCTGCTTTACATCTCCTCTTCCGCTATCACTATGTAGTCTTTATAATTTTACAACTTTTCAACAGCGTTCCGGGTGTGTATTCCTCTGGACAATGACAACCATTGTACGCGAACCACATAAGGCCCATAAATTGCTTCAAAACGTTTATTTCTGAGTTCAGTGATTTACTTACACAGTACCGTAGTTTGAAATAGGAGATTGCGCATACGTGTCAGGAAAAACGCGTAGACGTACATGATTATTTATCAGATAGTAATATTTATTATACAGTAATTACACATTGCCTGAAAACACGAATGAAGTATTGCAACACAATACCTTCTTAAATATTACCAGTTAAAATGAGTCTTTCCTGGTCTAACTAAACGCCGAAATTTCGGTCCGCCTGTCTGCCTGTCTGTTAATCCATCCAAGGGCCGAAGTTGAAAAAAATGCTTGATTAGGTTATTTTTACAGGGTAAACTTTCCCAAAGTACTATAACTGGTAGCGTTTGTCGTGCATGTCAAGTGTGTTCAGCGAAAACACACATTAGGTATATTTAAGCAAAAAAAAATGATAAAGTTCCTCGCCTTCGAAGTGAGGATAATGCCTGCTTGAAGGGAGCAATCAATCAGGTATTCATGTTACCCACTGAGGAAAATACGACACCATTTTTGTTAGTGTGTAAAGCCGGACGAAAGCGTGTGCATGGGGTCCGAGTCTCCCGTCCTTCAACGAAAGGGGTGAGACGCTTTTGGGCTGCTACAAATCAGCCCATAAATATCGAAGTATTTTTATTGTATTTTCATCTTCGTTATTGTAATTAGGATGCGTACATCGTGCGTTTATCGCTGACCAAATTCATTCGGTGAATTTCAGTGGGTTAGAAGCCTTTATAAACAGCTGTCAATGTCGTATTAAATTTGTCAGCAAGGGCCTGTCCTCAATGTCTGCAATGTCGTGCTTCCTTCATTTCTGTCGGTAGTGAAGCTCGCACATATAGAATTTTGTTGTATTCTCGACCCGTTCTTTCGGCTCATACCAAGTTTAAAAATACCTTCTTTCAGATGGAAGGCATCAACCAAACACTCTACAAAGCTCCTTTACCCACGGGAGATGAAGACTACTTCAGCCAGGTACCAATTAATCCAACCAAATGCGCACACGTCTTGATTCGCAAAAGCATGAGAGAAGTACCGTTGAAATGAGAACGCTACCTTAGAAATGAGAAAATTAGAAAATATATATCTCAGAACTAAACGTTTTCTGGATTGTTTTCCCGTGCATTGCTTGAGCGCCTTGATTTCTTGCAGATAAACTGTCTACACGAGTTGGCAGATCCAAAAGAGATGCTTATGTCAGGGTGCGGATTGTTCTCACTGGATCTTCCTCTTGTGGTGACGGTAAGGTATCAAAATAGCCATGGTTGAAACAAAACCAGTGTTCACAAAAAACAAATTGAAGTTTTTGTACAATGTTCTCGATACGAAGTGCAGGTGAACATGAGTTCCTCCAGGAGGAAAACCTCTTTGTATACGAAGAGGTAACAAGAATACTTCTCAATAGCACGGCACTACATGTGTGGAAGAGCGCAATCTGCCAATGTAACTTTTGACCAGTGTACACTTTCGCTATGCACTAAATATATTGCCGCCATATTTACATTGGCTGAATGCAAGTGCTGTTAGAGAAAAAAATGTAATATGGAATCAATACTACGCCAAGCAATGAAAGAACAGCCATATCCAGGTAAAAAGGTCTGAGAAAAAATTGAGAAGGTTTAAAGGCTACGTAGACGAAATGCATGTTTTTTATTATTTCAGAGAGTTGGTGTTTCGTAGTGCCCCCAGCGCTTTTCCGGCTCCAAAGGATGATTTATCATTAAGAAATAACCACTTAGGTTAACCATTTGATTCTCCAGCCAAATCGTGTGTTTCGTGACGTCTGCCACGAACTCAAATGGACAAGTGTTCAAGCTACGTTCAAGCGCGCTGTTCAGTCTGCAGCACACTGCAGAGCGTTTTTTACGTCCGTCCTCCTAGATGGCCCCAACATACTACTCCTCACCGCTATTCGCCTCTCCTTTGTTTCTGACCGTATTTTCGCCTGGATTGTTTTTCTTACAATAGCTAGTAATCGTTTCAACAATTATAGGGTACTTTCGTCATTTACGGCCACGTGAGACATGTCGCTTACGCCAATCGGCCAGTGTCGTCTGAGACAACCCCAAAGCGCCGCACCTCTTTGCAGCTGTAACAAGCACAGTGCGCGCAGTACGTAAAGCAGTACGCACTGGTACTTCTATGTTTATGTGTGCTTTCGTGCCTTTCATTGTTTACCATACCATTCTTACGGCTATAAAAAGAATGCGCCTTACACACTAACACTACACACGGACTCGTAAATGGCAAGTTATGAGTTACCGACAAATTACAAGGTATATACCAGTGACACGAAACTCGGTTTTAAATATAAGTCACCCTAACAGAGTAGTAGACTAATGGAGAACATTACCCTTTCATAACACCCTCTTGAGTCATCTGTCAGTCCTGTTACCTGGAGGAGGGAGACGGAAACGGGCAAATTGGACAGGTGTTCGGTGGATGGTAGGGAGTAGGGTACAAAGTTACTATGACATGACGGAGAGAAAAGTGGGAGTGAGAGCAGTTTTGCGGAAATAAAGGTCGGAGGAGAAGCGGGTAGGTGGAGCAGAAAACCGACGACGATCAGAAAAACGGTGGGGGGGGGGATCGTCGCCTCTTTTACTTGGTCGGGGCAGGAAAACGGGGCTCTTGGGATGTCATTTTCGTAGACGGAAGTCTTTCATGTGCTACTTAAACGGAAAAAATTTGGTCTGTCCTTTTGTATGAAAAGATAAATTTATTGTCAAACAATCATGCTATCATTCATACAAAGTAAGAACCAGACAATATTAAATAAGTGCAGTGCCTGTTGGTGCAAATCTTATAAGCGAGGAGGCCAGCAGTAACAGACACTTCAGAAACACACGAACAATTTAAAGTTGATTACAAACAAAAGATTAACACAAAAACTACTGAGACTTCGTTACAACCAAAATAATAACATGCCACGCCTGTCCATTCATTCGGCCACACAGGCAAAGTTTAAAAATCTGTAGAACGAGCCGCTTACACAGACAAAACATTTCTGAGCAAATCTGGTTGCAATTTTAATAATTATGAAGACTGTTGTGCAAACAAAACAATACCAATATCGAAGAAAAAACATCAGTACATAAGTAATATTTGCATTGTTCATTTATTAAACAATACATAGATCTTATGAAACAATAAAATATGCCCAGAAATATACAAAAAGAATAACAAATCGGTCGTTCGCGACACTAACCTTTCATACGGCATTCCAAGAAGTCAAACGGCAACAATAACGAAACATTCTAGTTAACCGCGCGTGGAACGCCCGTTGAGCATTGGAACGTGGTAAATTTGAATTGACTTGCGCAAACCTCCAGCGTGTTTATAGTGGGAGGACCGAAACGGGAGAAGTAGAGCATGAGAGGGCAGAGCGAAAAAGGGAAGTGAGGCATTTACTTGTCATGTGAGACACACGACTATTGTCTTTAGATGACATTTGCAGCCAAGTGAGCAGACAAGCGGCCAAGTTGTTCCAGGGATAGTTATCACCAAAGTTTTGTGGCTTTTCTCGTTTATTGTTTCATTTCACATCCCGTGTCTGTCATAATATTTGTGCGAAGCTGCCGTGAAACCTTCTTAGTAGAGAGTTCCCCGTCGTATCAGAACCGGTAACCTGCCCACCCCAAGATATTGGACAAGCAGGCTATCAAAGTGCACTTGGTGGGCTATAGGGCTTTGAATGTCATAGTGTTATCTCTTCTTCTCGCAGAACCTCACTGCTACAACGTGTGTTTGTCACGCCAATTCGATTATGTTACAATAACGCAAATTGATAGCTTTTTCGTAGGTTGTTCCAAAGGGTGCTCGGAGTTCTCTCATTTCCACGGTAGGAGAATGGTCAAAGATCACGACAACTACTCTAAGAAGGTCGGGAGCGACTCCCCAATTCCCATTTGGTTCCGACGATGTCATTCGCACCCTCAATGTCCACACACTCACTTGAGGGATGGGTCAGGGAAGATGAAAGGTGCCGTCAAAGGCTCATGGCCGATTAACCTATTCTCATGGTCTCTAAATCCTTTCGCACTCAAATACCCCGAGCAGACATAACTGCATAGTAATTCTTAAAACAGCTTCTGCTACTACGTAACCTATATAAACGTGTTGAACACTAGCCCTACTGTAACGTATTATATCCATGCAAGCTCCAGTTACTCAGACCTAGCTTCACTGAGCAACAGTAGTCAGGGTTCGGGCCTTTCTTACGTTATTCAGACTGAACAAGACAGATATTCTTCCAAAAGAGCGCGCAACAAAGGCTCATACTTGCTGGTAGTTGTAAAGTTACGTAATGCATGTTAACAGGTTCCCGGATGCTGCAAAGGCAGTTACAATGCGAAACTTTGGGTCAAGATAGGTACAAGCCCAGAACTTGTGGTGTGTACCAGCAGGTAAATAATCGTGTTATGCCGCTCCCCAATTCCAAACCTACGTAAAATTATAAAATCCCTTATTTGCGAGAACAATGCGCCAAATTGAGCTATTGACGCAGTCTACTTTATAAAAAATGTGTCCCAAATAATCAGTCCTCCCGCCCTGTGAAGAGGGAAATCCAGCAATGCTGGGATTCGTGGGATTTTCTGTGTTCACATACAGCTACGTTGGGGATTTCACATGTTAGATTATAAAGACACTGACTGATCTCTGAATCAAAGGGTAAGGACACACACGATGGGCGGAAAGAGAAAACGACGTTTTATTACAGCATGGCTATGCCAGACACGGCGGAGGCTCTACTGCACCGCAAGATGTGGCAGCCGAAGAGCTCGCCGATTTGCGCAATTTTATGGAGGAGGGAGACGACTGGTGTGGTGAGGAGTATACACGTTTAACGAAATTTCGACATTGGTAGCGCTCGAACCGAGGGCGTTCGGTCTACAACCCATTATTCCACCCCGATGCACTCTGGTCGAATAAATGAGCTCTCTCAGAAATCGCACAAAAAATACAAGAAATGTTCCGAGCGAACCAGCCAGCCAAGTCTTCTGGGTGGGTACAGCCCTGCAACTGTCTGGGAACGGAACGTCGCGGTCCCATTATTTAACCCAAAGATGGAAGACGGTGCCCTTATAACGAAGACTACAAGGCTAACGATGAAATATGGAAAAAACAGTGGAGAATCCAAAACAGCCAAAGTAACAAAAAGAGGCAAGGCAGATAGAAACGAATAAAACGAGAGACAAAAGTGGCAGCTAAAACGCCGTTAGAACTGTAAAGGGCTGAAAAATTGGACATCAAAACCGAAAATTTCTACGATAATTCCCATGACAGTGCTTTGCTTTTTGAGGCTAGAACAGGTTGCTTTTGAACTAAGAGCTTTGTGGGGAAGTATTCACACAATGATCGTGTAGGCGTGGTCTGCAGAAAAGAAACAGAAACTATGCGGCACACAGTGTTAGAATACGAGGGTGTCCATCCATATCTACATGAGGGAAATATTCCGATTCCAGAGGCCCTAGAATTTAAGGGTAGCCCAGATGAAGTTACTTCAAGGCTGCCGAGGCGACGGAAAGACGATTACAATGCTGGAGGACGAAAAGCAGAGAGGGAAATATTGCCTAGGACAGTTACCACCTGTAACAGAAGAAAAAAGTATTTTGTGCCCACTAAGTTTTTTGTGCCTGCCCTAAGCAGCGCTAGTATTAAACCAAGGGTATAAAACATAGGTATATTAGTCCTTTTGGTAAGATGACACGTCATCACCCCACAACATGGGGAAACCAATAGAAATCATCATCGTCATTATCATCACCGGGGTCCGCATATAACTGCCCCGTGGGCCGCACGTGACCCAAGGGCTGCAGGTTGCCTACGCCGGCTATCCAACAAAGACCGAAAATTTAATTGTGAACAGCAATAAAAGGTTTCAGTTTTCTGATTCCGTGCAATTGGCCAATTTTTCTTACATAAAATATGCGAACAATTGCTGCAACAGGAAGCATACAGTACTATTTTACATGCTGTACGAAATGTTCTGTACATTCTTCACTTTCGCGGCTAAGATTAGCTGCAGAGCCGTAATACAAACCTACGTCTTCAAATTCATAGCGGTATGACGTACAATAGCCCAATAGCCTTTTCAAACATTTTCGCATCACCCATCCCAATTTGAACGCGTAGCATTTTTTTGTCGAGAACCTACACTGCCAGGACCATTTCCCGCCCTGCATTTCCAAAAAATGCGTTTGCCCTGGAAGCTTCAAATTTAATCGTTATAACAGTTTAAAAAGAGTGAATTCACCGCACAAAAGATTGAAACACCAAAACAGCAAATAGAGAAATAATGATTTCACAAAAATGATCTCACAAAAATAAAATATGCACCTTATATATCTCCCCCGAACCTAAGAATACACAAAAGTCCTGAAAAGAACGTTCAAATTAAGAGCAAATAATAGCGAAAATGACAGGCATGCAAGCTGCTGCATTTTCACGAAAATGCCGATTTGGCAGAAATAACACCTTTAATTGCTAAACAGAGTAATAGCTTAAGTGGTGGGACAATCTTTTGAGATATCAAAATTAAAAAAATAGAAAAAAATTAGAAAAAAAATAAACTTTCGTAGAAATTTTCTGACAAAATACAATTATGCATCTTAAACACATCCACAAAACACGACGACTGAACAAAAAAAATCCGCAAAACTACGTTAGAAATACGAATAAAAAATACCGAAAAGGGTCCAATTCTGGTGTACCTTTTGCATCCTAAAACAAACACATAATGAGCGAAGTATAGGCATTTAATCGCTATAATTTTAAAAATTGACATCGTTGACAAGAGTTACGAAAGAAATCTTGACAATAATAAAATAATCCAACATATTTTCTACTCATAGCCATATTTGGGTATAGGGAATGCAAACTCTAGACAAGCAGAATAAGAACGCTACGCATTACCCGACAAGTGTCGGAATTTCTGCAGATTTTTGTGACACACTTTCTACCAGTTCGACTAGGTCAAGCCTGCCTATGATGCAAGGTACGGACATCATACAGTGTACTAGCTGTGATTCATTTATTCGTTTGTTACGATTGTAAGCATCATAGAAATATCAGCGTTGGTAAAATTGGTGATTCACTACCAAAACAAAGAATGCATATAAGCATAGATTTTACTTACAGAATGCAAACAAAGTCGGTGATATTTTAACAATCGATGGTGGCAAAAATATCACTCGTACGTCGTGAGCTCAAGTATGTGAAAAGTGACCCAGAATGGCAATTCCCTCAACTGCTATGGATTTAAAGCTAGGCATGAATTAAAGAAATTACACTTTCCGTCTGCACTGCCAGAAGTTTTGTTGCACTCTGAAACACCTAACTTGTTGACGCATGGCTGTGTGCCATGATTCATCCGCTCTACTGTTTGCTGGATGCGACGTATGTCTTCGAGATTTGTATCTGAAAAACTCGCATGCCCGTTTCGTCATCGGTAGAATGCGGAAAAGAATTCTTATTGAAACGAGGCGAGAGGGCCATCATCACCAATAACAGCAGATAAAAATTAGTATTTCACGACTACCCCCTGCCTCAGTGCAGCAGTCGTTACCACTCTAAAAAGGACAAGCATTTCTGCTCAGCGAAGCATGATCAACACATCGAACTAAGCACCCGGCTTCCCATTCGCTGTTGTAAAAAACATCGTAGTCATTGCGCTATGACTCCCGCCTTTTTTGATATCTGACCTCAATTTCTTGCCAACAGCGTTTAGAATTTCTAAATCGGTGCACTGTAGAAACCCTAAAGAACTGAGGTTTGAATGCTTTCATTTTACAAACTGGAAACCAAGCACCGTTCCTGGTGTTCTGGCAGATTCTTTGTAATAGAAGAGTGTGGCGCAAGCACGAAAGCATTCAGAGAAAATATGCCCGTTTGTAATGCCGAAAGTATTTTTGACAGAGGCTGTCTGTCCCCGCAACGCATATTACAAATGAGGAGAGCTGACCACTTTTGAGAAGTTTTATTGAGTTCCCTGCTAAGCCACGCAGTTTTTTTTACTGTGCTCTTACCCCTGGTAACCATGAATTTCTTCTAAATAAGTGTAATTATTAATTGATTAGCTATCACACAGAATTATGAATACAAATGATTTACTTCTTCACCATACTGAATACTTAACCAAAAAAAAAGACTGAATAAATATTACTTTTTTGGTTTCTGGGGATTTCTTGCAGCTCACTGGATCAGTTATCACCCACTCGGTAATTTTAGTTCAAACAAGAGACAGCTTGAACACCGCCTCAACAACCTGATGGATCACCAACCTGACCACGTCATCGCCCTGGAATAATTCCAAGCAGTGGAAAACAAAGTGTCAAGCTTTGCAAATGTCAAGAAGAAGCTACTCGAAGGGCTCTTTGAAATTATCAGCTGCCAGTCTGTGCAAGCGTGTCATGTAAAGCATTCTCAGTCTCGTAGTACGCACCGCGTTGTCTTGTATCCTTATTATCAAGAAATGATTAAATAACCTGCGTATTGTGTATACTTTCAGTGTATGATTCATTTTCATATCCACCATATGTATTCCTGAAAGATTATTACTTTTCCCAACCGAACTGCACCATCATTTTCACAGTCATAATTTACGATTTGCGGGAGAACTTAGCAAACAATAATAGTTGGCGCGCAATACTGAGTTGACTTCTGAGGTAATTATACTAGTCGAACGGCTCGTACATGCAAGCATTGTTTAGCGCGAAACAGATGTTCCGGATATTGCGCCCCGAACATTACAGCTGTCTTTCATTAATAAAATTCGCGTGTGGTTGTTTTTATTAAAATAAGTAACAAATGGGTTAACAGGGCGTGGAAAAGAGGCGAGATAAATCCGGTGAAGAACAAACCGTTTGCAGGAGACAGCAGATGCCATGGTTTAACACCGCCTAAGCCAATGAAACAGCGGGAAAAGTGATTTTTACGAACAGATAACACTTGCTGATCTAAGAACACGTCACAAAACTATTACATATCTGGTAATTAGTGATTTGCCAACAATGTCTGAACAAAATCTATTTTCCACTATGTTTCTTACATTGGGGAGACGGGGCCCCAAGCGTTTTAAACCAAAGCTTTTTACCTCTATCAGCCAACGATTCCTTCGTGGCGTGTGGGACAAAAAACTCTGAACGCGGGTGGGCAGGCGGAGGGCGGTTTTCCCTCCTGGAGCACAATGTAGATGGCGCAGCGATAGGGCGCTATTACCCAGCGTTCCCCGAACACAGCTGTCTGCTCGCACGGGCGGGCGCGTTATAGGGTCGGCTTTGTCCTCTGCTTTAGCGACGGTTGTTTTTGCCTCTTCTGGCGTGCTTCGTGTCCATTGCGCGCTTCATTCACACGGCTTGAGTGATCTGTTCGACAGCAGCTCCTGGGTAACCTAGGCCGGAGGCAATTAAATGGTGGTACGGCAAATATACGTTAATGGTTGGTTTGCAGGGCGGGAAAACAAAATGTAGAGACCACATACAGACATCGGGCATACAGACATGCCGACATCTGTGTTAGCTGGTAGGTCCTCGAGGCGTCGTTTTTGTGTAATAAAACCGAAGTGTTTGGTGGTCTTGGAGAGTCATAGCGAGAGCTAGAAAGTCGATTTAGAGAAGCTTGAGTCCGTTCAGTTGCCCGAACGAGAGGGAGAGATTAGCCCCTCGTGAGTCAGATATGTTTAGCTGGTATCATTTAGGCTTTTCGTTGTTATTCATGTCAACTTTGTAAATCAGGGGCGCAGGAACCGCGTGGCGATGACACCGACTACGAGGGGGAGAGATAGCTGTTTTTTTTTTTCGTTTTATTGAGCAAATAGCAAGTTCCGGCTTTTTGGAGCTATGGGACAATTGAGAATCATTGAACGCCATCTTGCCTACTCTGGCCCCTACCTGGATTCTGTGGCCTGTTGCAATGAGCGCCGATGAGTGCGTGTGAGGTTTTGCACATTTGCACATCTGAAGTGGAGAAACCTTACTGCGCATTTGTAAGACCGAAGTGGAAAGTGCCATATGTGTTGCAGCTATAATAGACGAGCACCAAAGTTGCTGTTAGACATGTCTGGAGTTTGTCCGGTGCTCCCTGAGAAAATTTGTCTAGGACCATTTCTTTGGATTCTTTTTATCTCCAGATAATCTGCTGCCCGAGGTGTTCATAATTGTATAGTACACGTAGTTCAATGTAAGTTTTAAATTTTTCACTTTATTCCGCCTCGGGATTATCCGACACCATATTTTGATTTAAAAAATGAAATGTAACGTAAATGTAATGACATGTTCCAATGTTGGAAGCGGAACTGGAACGCATTCCTTTTGCAATAAAGAACTTGTAACGGTAACTCGTTCCAAACTTAGGAAGAAAAGAGGGACGAGCTTTTTATCCTGTTTTAGAGGAACATGTACAACACTGTTTCTTTCTTGTCATAATTTATAGTTGACCGTGAACTTGTACACAATTGGAAACTGCCGCCTGCTATCAACTAATGGACTCGTAGTGGACGCGTCGGGTATTGGGAAACCGTTGGGCCTTGAGTTTGATGGGAACCCTCCCAAACCAAATTGCACCAAACCTGTATGGTCAAACGACTTCTAACCCATGTGAAGTGTTATTATCTCAGTAAGTATGAGCGATGCTCATCAGTCACAGGTTTCTGATAATTAGCATAGGTGAGGACCGTGGTTATACAAACTTAGAACAGATGGGGAGCGCTTGGCGAACGAAAGAAAACTGAACACTCTATTCCAAGTCCTCACCAATGTGACTTTATAAATCGTGGTATACTTTTTATAGGCCTATCAGGAAAAATCCTAAAATTAGCTTTTTGACAATTGTATGGGCAGCATTTTCAAGCAAAAATGATTTGAATATATCGAAGGGCTGTACAGGTATTGAAGAATATATAACAGCACGCTGTTTTTCCGAAATACGGATTGTCGCTATTAGGTGGGTGTCAAGAAAAAATACTGTGGAACAGTATTTGGATACCTTAGAAAGTTAGCTATATCAATGCAAACCAGCTCAATAACTGTAATGGCCTAAGATAAAAAAACAAATATCTCAAAAAACATTTCCCCGCTTTCCACTCTTTTCGTGCGGCACGTTTTAACAGTTTTAGCATTATGGAGCTCCTACACCATAATCACAGTGTGTTCATTAATTTCGAAGCCGTTCGAACCAGTAGTTTGGCTTAGCATTACATCACCTGTTAGGCCTTTTCGGCTCGTCGGGCGTGTCATTTCAAAACATTTTTCTTGCATTTTACCCACGTCGCAGAGCGACATCCCTAAAACTGTTTTGTGCATTTATATGACTAACGTGTATCAGAGAATACTTATTGCATAAATGAATCAATAACACAACCACTAGACAATCTTTAAGAGCACGCTATGTGTTCCGAAATGCAGAATCGCCCACATAGCCTAATTTAAGGCCCAACCGTAAAACTACTTTTTGGGTAGTCTTAAGGGCTACTTATATCAGTAAAAAAGTAGGGGGTAACCATGAGTTTGAGAAAACGCAATTTCCCTCTTCCCCTCAGTTACGAGTACAATGTCCTGAAATCTCCACTTAGTGAGCCTTTACTCCATGGCGCAAATGTACACCCGATATTTCACGTCTAGCAGTTTTTGTCCGTCAGTCACTCAGTCGGTTAGTCAGTCCGTCGGGCACTCCTTTTTAACGGAATTCATTATGCGCCAAAGCTCCGGCTAGGCTATGAGGCGCGACTTTAACGGGGTTCACGATTTCATTACCTCAGTATCTTCAACGCACGCCGATATCTCGACTCTCGGGCATTTTTGCTTTTCACCTCCATCAGAAACGGCAAATCGCGGCCGGGATTGGACCCACGTTCACGGGCTATGCAGAACAACGCCTTAGCCACTCAGCCACCTCGGATGGCACCAGATCAGGAAAAATTGAATCCACGCCTTCTGATGCTTTAAGTGGGCTTTAAGAAAAATTGCAACTTGTTCAATTTGATAAAACCAGGCCGCATATTCTCACTCTCCCCACCCCCGCTCTTCCAGTCAAGAAAGACGTGGTCACCGAAAAAAAAACGCAAGAAATATTGAAAAATAATCAAATTTCGGGCTGTAGCGCCGTGTTGTGGGAACGACTGACGTAATGTGGGCAATAAATAAACATAACATAATTGTGTCCTCTGCACGTTAGCATTGAAGTGAACCAATCAAACGGAGCTAGAGACTCCACAACAAATGTCCAGAGTTATTTCTTAACAATGGGTTAGTTCGGCCACCGCCAATCGCAGAAACAGAATTGTCTGTCGTCGTGGAAATGTTTCCGGAATGTGGCTCGGGAGACGCAATTGCGTTACGTGTTTTCTTTTTTATTTCCAACATTTTGTGAAGTTTGCGAAGAAACTGGTTACCTTGTAGTTTTTCGAAGCAGTTCATCTAATGAGCCAAACTTCTATTTTGTATTCAAGACTCCTTTATTACGACATCACCGAATCATAATTTGATGTTTCTATGAGGGAAATTACCCCACCCCAGCTATCTACGACATAAAATACACCTGCTCGAGTGCTGAATGTAAGAAACAAAATTGGAATGGGGCCTCAACTTTTTCGTAACGTCTTTCGTTCATTTCGCGCTGCGCAAACCCTTCCGCCCATACCGCCAATGTTTTTATCTACGCTGTAGCACATCGACAATTCTCAAGGAGGCTGTAACCGTAACCCCAAATCCTGGTGAACAAAACGTGGTTGAACATATATGAGAGAAGTGGGCTTATGTTCGTCCCGCATCTATCAATTATTTACAGAATATACTCGCGCTGTGGGGCCATCTTATACATGCGCGCACGTTTGCTAGAGTTGTACAGCCAAACAAGTTTGAAATTCTGGTACTTAATTGAACACATCCGGTGATTTTCCTGTCCCTGGACTAAAACTGGTGGTGTCGTACATTGGCCGGCCCAAAATAATGGCGTTCCGTTTAGGCAAATGTATTAAAGCGTCTATTGCGAAGTTTCGAGTGTCGGAATCGAGATACAAATCGGGTGCTTTGTTTGCAGCTTGCTCTACAATCCGCGCTTTAGGAAAGAGAAAATTGCACATTAAGGATGCATTCATAAACATGTTGCCCTGTCGAGTACTCAGATGTTCGTGCCAAAATTCAAGGAAACAATAGGTGCGACGCGAGGAGCAAAATTTTAAAATACGGCCCAAGTGCGCATAAAGTATACCGTCGGGTACCCGTCCAACCCTATCTGAAATATTTACCTGAATGCGCATTTTGCGTGCTACCCCTGTTTCAATTGTTTTCAATCAATACCAACTTTCTTGCTTCTAGTCTGTCCTTACCCGCCCCTGTAGGTTAAAACGCATCTGTCATGAAAAAAAAATTATTTTTGGGAGTTACAGCTGCTAACAATCCGGTATCACGCTATCGGGCTGAGATCGTTAATGGGCGCTTTGTCGCGTCAATGTCTATTTTCTGAGTACTCTCAGCCACAATTCATAAAAGGTGATAGAAAGGGGGGTAGTAAGCTATGAGAAGTGAAGATCGTCGCGATTTTTGTAGTTTACTGCTGTACAATTGAAAAAAATTCCGCTTCAGGAACGCAGGAATAGCGATCCTGTGCGTGCATACGGCGCACACACGCGAATCGGTAAGTGCGTTATTTACCTATTTTTCGCTTAACAGCGAATTTTGCCAATCGCGGGACCTGATTTTAAGCTACAATGGAGAAGGGTAGGACCGGAAGAGACAATTTAGATTCATAACATTTAACAGAGCAACACACAATTGCGGCGTTGCTACACTCTTCAAATCGTGCTGCTTGGAATTTGTGTTCGTAACGGCACCGCCCTTACGTTCATTGCAGCTTTGTCACCTGTTTTATTAGTTTTGATGAAATATGGCTTTATATGCCTTTAGAGGCACTTAAAAATCTAAGTGAAATTCTGATGCATATGGTTGCTGTTGCAACAAATCGGGAACATAGAATGGGGGTATGTACAGATGGTAAATAAATTCTTCTTATGCCTCAACAATTTCGGAAATTTCGCACATCCCAATACAAAAAATAAACCGTGAGAAGTAGGAGAAGAAAAATACTACAATGTTTTTTTAATGCTTTCCCAGGTGCTCTTGTATTGCAGAATGAGTAGTCCAATGAGAACAAGGCTATTTAAGATGCTCCACTTGCGCCTACGAAAAGGGGTCTGAAACACAAAGAATTTCGCCTCTTGCAATTGCGAACTACGGCCGCCTTTCATTATCGCTTACATTTGGTAAACTATATGTACAAATTATCTTTAAAACAAGTGCATCACAGGAATGATTACAATAACAAAGATGACCTTCCCGCGCCTTAACACACATTCCGCAGAACATTTTATGCAATGTTGTCCACTAAGAGAACTCTGACTTCGGGAAGTTTATTCTCGTCTCTATATCGATAGTTGTGAGTGAATGTTCCAACGGAGTATTTACCAAGTCAACTTCTGCTGTTATCGCGGCGTCCCCAATTGATTGATGTGCACTGAAAGAAGAAGTAATGGGCAGGAATTATACATGCACCAGCCTGTTTCCTGAAAGGGACCAATTGATTGCCCTATCTTAACGAGCTTTGTCAAATAACTAAGAAGAAATCTCGCTCCTATACGGTCTTTGGGGCTGATGAGCACGGCTGATAGCAAACGTCTAGCCCCATGAAAGTTCTTTGAATAAGCCTAGTAACACTCTCTCGCTCGCTAAAAACTGAACAAAATCACAGATGAATCCTAGCGCATCTAGCAAATAGGACACAACTGCTCGCTCCAACACTTTAAATCGCTCAGCACTGCCACATTTAGAAAAAAGCGGAGAATAGGTTTACATCCTCCATGTTGTATTTTTATAACCAGCTAGCGACAAACCTTGAGAGCGACGTTTTACAAAAGTGTGTCTCTTCAAAATACCATTACATCTTTCAGCGGCTCTCATGAAAGAGGCGGGTAGTGAGGGCTTGTTCTATCACCGGGAGCATTACCTGCCTATTCCAAGCCAAGTAGCGAGTTTGAAATTAAATACTTCGTAGTGTTTAATGAGAAATATGGAAACAGGTTAGAGGAAAATATCCTACAGCAGTGTAGTGTGATGAGCGACTTCCTCTGATTTCGCAGTCACACCGACCTCATGTGGCACCTTCAGAAGATGTGAATTTTGGTTAATCTTTATAGTAATAATACGGAGATAGCTTGGCCGGGTTGGTGCAGCATACTTGTAAACATAGCGCAGAGTTACAATAACGCAATAGAGTTAGCGGCAAAAAAATTAGAAAACAATGCAATTTAATTCGTGCACCTTACTCTGTTGTCGCCGTCGTAATTTTGCTCTGTGTTGAGAACGTACCTTTTTATAAGGCTATAGGCAAAGCTGAGAGGCTCAAGCACAAAACCAACTCTACCGTCCGTGATGTTATATGAGCCACGGGTTTGCTGAAGCGGCCGAACAGAAGAGGGTCATGGACGAGATTACACACTTGGTATCACTAGAAAGAACGATTCTTAAGAGTCAATTTCCTCTTGAAAGAAAAGTGACTGCTTGGAAAAATTTGCTTCACCAAAATTTCTGGCACCAATGCGGAAGAACTTAACGAACCTTCTGGAAGAAAATATCCGGCTAAAAGGGTGTCGTGGTAGAACGCGCACCATTAAATTGCCACAGGAGGAACCGGGGTCCGAGTATGGGGAATGGGCAATTTAAAAAGAGCTGTGAGGAAAAGCGGAGACTGCGGCAGGGGGAGGGGGGTGGGGGGGGTTCAATTACGGAGCACAGTGCTTACACAACGTTCCCTACGCGGAGGTGCCTGCTCGCCGGCGGGCGCGTCGGCTGTACGGCTTTGTCGTCTGCTTTAGCAACGGTTGTTTTGGGCCTGATTTGGCCGAGTGTCGCGTCCATAGAGTGCTTCCTTCGCACGGCTTGATTGACCTGGTCGACAGCACATCATGGGTCCAGCACCCGATATAATTAAGTGGTCGTACGGCAAAGATACGTTAACGGTTGGTTTGCAGGGCGGAAAAACAAAATGTACAATCCACATCCAGACATCTTGCCGCACGAGACACGCTACCTTTTGAGCACTCGTTGCCAAGAATGAGACTGCTTTTTCTAAATTGGTGAATACCAATTCGGTTGTGTTTAAACAGGTATTACTGAGGCAAAAGAAGCAACATACAGACATCTGGCCGCAAGAGAAACGCTACCTTTTGCGCACTGGTTCCCACGAATGGGACACGGTTTTCTAAATTGGCGAATACCAATTTGGTTGTGTTTAAACAGGTATTACTAAGGCGAAAAAAGCAACTGGTTCTGATAAGAATTTCCTCAGCTTTCTCGCAATTCTTAAACTTACTAAACCAATTAGTTTAAATCGATACAAATGGGAATCACTAAGCTCACATGCCGAATTTTTTCGGTGTCTACGCTTGTGTCGCCCGGTGGTGTAGCCCCGAGCTAGCACATCAGGATGGACAGGTTCCGCTGTTTCACCCTTTGAAAGACGCTCCTCTCCGTTTTCTTGCGGCCGACGCACAGCCAAGCTAGAGGGGTGGTGTCCGCCGCTCTAGCCCGGTTGTGGCCGACGCTGCAGCGTCCGGGACGCCGCCCCCGCGAATCCCAGGTAACGGCTGGCAGAATCTCTTGTTTCACTCTTTGTAGAGCCAAGAGTGTGAATTCAAGTGACGTCGCGTGGGCAGTTGTTGTGGGTGTAGTTTACAGCTCCGTTTCCCAACAACCTTGAAAGGGTAGATTGGAGCCATTTTTTTCCGTTGTCATATCGTCGTAAAGTGTTTGAGAGATGAAAGACGCGCGCGCTCGCGGGGGTCACAATTAAAGGGTAAAACATTGCCACCCCTACCTTTTCGCCGCCGCTGCCGTAGTGGTGTTTCGGGGAACGCGCGGCTCCCGTCTAAGACGCCGCGGGGCGACGTGTCCGCAGTAGAAAAACAAAGCGGCGTTGTTGGAAGATTGTCTTGGTGCAGACTTGCTGGTCAAGTGCGTACCTCAATGGCACTGTATTGCTCTTGCAGTTTTCAAGGCGTAACAACGTTTGGGAGCATAGCGCCGCCCTTACAACCGCGTCTGTGTTAATAGGCGAACGCCGGGAAATCGGTGGGGCAGCCTTAAGAGCCACCGTTGGTTAATGTTGAAAGTCCGATTACTAATCCGATCCACCCCGCTTCACCACATAGGCACGAAGTATTAAACTCGCGCGCGAGAATGCCAGCGGCAGACATACCTGTAGCTCACCAAACCGTCAGGCCTCCGTACTTCTAGGGAGTACCTGTGCTACAGTCACTCCCGAATTAATAAATCATGTACTGTAACTGAAATCAGGCCATCCTATGATAATTCTATGTCGCTCTTTTTATAAATAACGTTAGCAAGTAATTGTAACACCAATTCTTCCTTCTGTATCTTTCTACCGTCGTCGTCCTCTTGCCACATCCTTTATCACCGCCACCGTCCAATTTCAGCGTGTGGCCGCCCCCATTTTTGTTACCTGTGTTTAAAGCGAAGTGCCTGTTACTTTTTCGTTTCAATGCCACGCAGGCTATCTTATCTAATAGGCAGAGTGTATCGCCCTCTTGTCACTGGCAAAGAATTTTCTACTTTGATCACAATGCTTCCGGACGTAATTGGACTGTTCCGCAATAAATCACGCGGAGTAATGTATGCTCGCCGGGCAAATGCCGCGGATTCGATCTGCCGACAGCCGCCTATGCACGTCATGATCTTGACTGCTCCGTCGCCGCTTCTGTATTGTTTGATTAGCAGCGGGGCACAGGTTCACTTCAATAAACCGATGCTTCTTAAGGAAACCTGCATCTTCCTTGCCTACATGACAATATTGCGGTGATCATGCACATTTCAATGATTAAATACGCTGAGTGATCACACGTGTTCAATAAAAGGATGTGACTCAAAGATATACGCTAAAAATGTTCTTCCACAACGGCACTAAATTTTGATTTTTAGTGCGTTACTGTTGTTTTGGTAACCAACTCTTTGGCAACTGCGGGATAATCTGCTACACCCGCAAATGCAGCGCAGTGAAAAGAATGAAGCGCTCTTGCCACGCGCCTCACGCCATGCACATGCATGCATGACGTCATGCGCGTGTCGTTGGGCAACCATTGTATCTAGCAGTAACCAACTCTGTTATGTAATGACATTGTTATCTACACCTTAGAGTAACTAACTCTGGTAGTAAAACAAATGAATAATACTTATTTTTTTCAACTAACATTTCACTTCTTTTCTTGCATGTGGTGAATTCTTTCGATCTCACGACACTCAAAACATACCTGTTAGTTTTGGCCCAATATATAATATCAGCACCAAGATAAGACGTGCAATGGCATCCTATATGGCAGAACACTTCAAAATGTACGGTTTAATCTGCAAAATTTGCGGCATTATGTTCATTCAAGGACTTTATAGTGAGGAAGAGGATGACCTGAAACTGACATGGCTAAGATCTTACTGCGTCTACTCAGCCTTTTGTATTGCCATATTCCTATACAGTGAATGGTTGTTCTTATGGTCGACGCCAGTATCGCCCTTGGTTACGCTTCGACAAATTCAGCCCTACAGCAAATATGTGTTCGCCTTTTGCAGTGCTCTTGGTCCCATCAGGCTTCTCCTTAACATTTACTTCTCCTTGAGTCGATCAAGACAACTGTTACATTTTTTTAAAGAATCGCTGAGATACGAGAACCGAGTATTTTTTAATCAGTCAAGAAACTCCAAGCAGACGGCAACCCATCGTGTTCTTCGTTGCGTTCTCCCTCTGATATTCATCGTAAACGTTTTTATCGGCACATACGTTTCTTGTTCTGATGAGAAGAGCGATGAATACACGAATCTCGTTAGCTCGTTCTTCAACGCGTTTATGTTTCTTGACAATTTTCTTTACTATGTGTACGACACTATCCACTTCCTTGTTCTCAAGCCTTGTGCAGAAGTGCTCATCCAGTACGTTCGGCATCAGCACTGCGTACTTCGAGATCTCCTTGCAACTAGCGTAAACACCACCCCATCAGCCAAGTTCGAGAAAATACGCCAGATAATAATTAACCTTTGGGATATCAGGGCACTTAAAAACACTATAAACCAAATGTGGGGCCACGCAGTCGTGATGTCTATTTTCCTCGCTCTCTTTTATCTGTGCACGGCCATCTACACTACGTTTGACAAAGACTTCCGTACGTCGGAACGTGTGCCGGTGATAATTTATGCCACTGCACTGGGTGTATTCATCATTGACATCGCTGCCACAAGCCAACGGCTGGCCGAGGAGGTAAGAAAATCTACCATAAGTCGGTGCATATGACTTGAGCACCTTTTGAGCGCTTATAACTGTGGAGATTACCAGGTATTCGCCAGCTTTATCTGTTGGTTCAGCTATGTGTTTTTCTGGGTTTTAGGAAATCGGTAATATTTCGGAACCCATATCGTGCCACGGAAGATTTAGTAATAAAGGCGAGGTTCTGCTTGTGTCCCAAGAATAAACACGACGTCCACTGAGCGAAATATAACAAGGAACGTGATAATTGTTGCCACGATTGCAGCAAATCTGCTTCAATCATGGAATTATACCGTCGTGATGGTCGTGAAGCTTGAGTACAGCTTCGCTATCTTCAAATACGACACGTTAGTGTGAGCTTCCTTCATTTTTACCACGTGTTTGTTCAATCAGTGGTGATGCGCTTTTATTGTGCAGCAGAAAATGCTTTACCCCCCTCCCAGCTTTCGTTCCGGTGATGCTGCTTAACTCGGCGTATCGCTGGCGCTACTCACTGCCTCCGCCGACCCTTCTTGCATACCTCTACCGAGTTCTTGTTGACAAGTTGCGCAATACGATGGCGAGGACGGTAGCGCTTTTACCAGATGATGGCGGAGACTCGACGGAAGCGCGAATGGTCGAAAAAGCGACGGACGCCGCTGCCGCTGAACTTGCAGCAGCCGCAGTTGCGCCCTCAAATTACACCTCGACGAGCAGCTGTGGATCCCTCTTAGATGAAGATCAACTTACCCGCTTGCAACGCTGACTTGAGAGAGTAATTTGTCTTCAGGTTTCAAGCCTTTCCCAGCAACGTTATCGCTGATATAGTTCACGCCTAGGCACGAGCCCATCAGCGGTCGCCCATTTATGCGTACACAGGCTGGCGATTGAAGGACGCGGGCGCGCACGCACCCCTGGTCTTCATGCAGCTCATGCCGATATCCTAACGAACCTCAGTCCCCTCTGCTGCAGAGCAAAAAATGCACGGATACGTTCGCAACACTCTTACAGACCGGCAAGCGGTCATCAAGGCGGGCGCCCTCTGATCCGACCCTTTGTCATGCGGAATTAGGGGCACGCCGCAAGGCGCTACCCGGTCTCCAATACTTTTCGAAATAGCCCTGATAAACCTGCAAAAAGAGATAAACAAAATCCCGATCATCAAGCACGGCATTTACGCTGACGGGGTAAACAAAGGATCGGCAGGAACCATGCAGGACCGCCTTCAACAGGCTGGAGACCTGGTGAATATCTACGCCAAAGGGCTGCGTCTTACCTGCGTGACTGAGAAATCGGAGCTTGTCATAGTGCAAAAACGCAGCCGAGATACAACCACGGACATCTTTATCACGTTGGATGGGACCAAGATTCGTCCCAACCCAAGCACCAAAGTACTCGGTATCATATATCACGGAGACTGCAAAAACACTGAACTAATAAAAAACCGGGCTCGCCCACGGCCCAAATCATCTGGATGCTTTACTGCATTGCAGCCGAAATCATGGCACGGAGGAACAGCGCATGCTGCGTCTGGTCCAAGCCTTCAGAATTCCGAGAGTAACGTACATCGCTCCCAACGCCACCCTCCTGGCAATAAATGCCAGAAGATTGACACCATCATTAGCACGGCCTACAAAGTAGCCCTGAAACTTCCGACCAGCACTTCTACAACTCACGTGATGGTGCTGGGAGTACATAACACCCTAGATGAACTTATGGAGGCACACTTTAGCGCCCAAAACCCGCGGCTAAGTACTACACCCACAGGACGCCAAGTACTCACGAATATGGGGTTCGTGCCTTTAACGGAACCAGATACTGCGGTAGACATGCCCTGGGATATCACCACTGCCAAGAAACATGAGCCCCCACTATCACAGAACCAAAAGAACGGCCAGGGCGCTAGCCCTTGAAAGACAATACGGCAACTCGAGTACACCTGTCTTCACGAACGCAGCCGACTACACACGCGCAAACACCAAAACAGCAGTCGTCGCCACCCCCACTGATCTAATCACAAGTATCACCCTTCGGAAGTCCACCATCCTCGAAGCAGAAGAGGTGGCGCTAGCTCTAGCCATAACGCAGACCCATGCCACGACCATCATTACGGACTCACAAGTGGCGCGCCGAACGTACACGGCTAGAATAATTTTCAAGGTAGCCACACGCTTTATAAACCAAAACCCACCAAAGAGACCAGTCAAGATTATCTGGACGTCTGCCCACTCGTCTCTTCGCGGCAATCAACCGGCGCACACTCACGCCCGAGAACTTGCTCGCCAGGCACCGCAAGAGGATGATGAGAAAACCACTCACTCACTCATCCCATAGAACGACATCATCCAACACTACATGCTCACACGATGCACCTTCCCGCCGCCGGCCTACCAGATAATTAAAGAACAAGTCACCCTTCGTTTGTTTGAACTAACACATTTCCACACCCCACGCGGCTACACACCATACAGCCCACATTATACTACCCCCTGCGCAAGCATTGCATTAGCCCAGCTAGCTGTACCATACGGTTTGGGCACACCATTCCAACCAAGACCATGATCCAACCCTTAATGCAACGAACGAGAGTGTGACAGTGAGTTTGCCAGCTCACAGCTGAGTAAGCAGCTTTGGCTAGCTGAAAGTACGTAGAAGGCAGGCCGCACCAACGGAGTCCTGAACTGAGGACCCCGCCTACGATCCCGCTCGACTTGACTGTTCATAAACTTTTGCTCCGCTTTCTCCTGCTCCATGGCGTCACCGATGGCATGCCATTGTACTGGTGTGAGATGTAATCGTGGAATTCTCACGGCTCAGTGCGACATGACAGCTGCACTGCGTGGGCGAGCGTTTGGGTTTGGATTGGTGTGTTACACAGACATTAAGATCCCGACGACGCGAGAGAAAAATGGACAACCACATGTTTGCCGGCTAGAATAAAGCTCTAGTCCTAACAGGCTTTAAAGGAGCCATGAAGAGAAAATACAACTTCGTTTAATTTGAAACAACTAGGATTCAGTATCTCACTCAGCTCCATTACAGCAACAAAAGATGTTTTTTTTAACAAAAAAAAGCAAGAAGTATTTAAAAACTTTCAAATTTTGCGCCACAGTGACGTGTTATGAGCAAGAATGACGTCATACGGGACAACAATAAAACATAATTTTCAGTGCGTTAACTGCACGTTAGCATTCAAGTGATGCGGTCAAATGGAACTAGAGGCCCCATTACAGGCGTCCACTCATGTGTCGTCGCGACAGGTCAGTTAGGCAGCCGCCAATCGCACAAACAAGGTTCCGCGACGTCATAGAAAAGTTGCGGGAAATTGGCTAGGGGGTCGCGACTGCTTCACACGTTTTCTTTCATATCTACGTGATTTGTTCGAAGATTGCGATGATATTGGTGTCATTGTTATCAGGACTAAGCAGTCTTTCTAATAAACCCAACTCGTATTTTGTCTTCATGGCTCCTTTAACCCTATATGGGACGGACGCATGTCGTCTGCTCAGAGGAAGGAAAGCCGGAAATGATGGCGACTCGGCAGGAACCGAAGTGCGAATGGGCACGAAAACAATGGAAAGCCACTGCCGCCAACTTTGCCGCTGCGAGTTCCAGTTTGTCGAGTAGCTGTGAATCCCTCCTAGGTGAACAACACATTGCCCGCTTAGAACCCTTACATCAGCCTCGTTCAGCTTGAAGAGCTTTCAAAGCGACATTTTTGATGGTGTCTTCCACTTCCAAGCACACGCACATAACCGGCTGCAGTTTATGCGTACACGGGTTTGAGTGGAAGGACGTGGAGGGGGTGCGCACTCACAGCTATAGGTATAACTCCCTCATTGATGACACTTTGGCTGTGCTGCCTGGAGGTATAAAATTGAAGGTCAAACGGCCCAGTGCGACCTGCCTTGTGTCTTCAGTGGTCGAGCAGATTGAAGTGGTGTTGTTACACAGGCTGCACGATGATTTTTATGATGGAGGGAATAAACACCTTCATCGTCTTCCGATAGTATAAAGACAAAGTTCGTCCAAGTTCAAGGAAGTGTGCTCAATCACAAATTCCAAACAAACGTGATTTCTTTCGTGCATTACGTGGAGCGTTCAGCTTCACAGGTCGTCGTTCTTTACAGACTGGAAGGGCACAATTTTTTATATCACATAAACAGTGTGTATATTATATGCGCTATTCTATGCATTGTTTTGTGCATCGACTACCGCCCTGCTTTTACATAAAGTTTCGTGTCTGTTTTTTATTTTTTTTAAGTTGTCATTTTTGTCTTTTCACATTTTCCTGATGCCAGCAGCCTGGTAATATGAAACAATTTAATGGCAGAATATCAGGAAACATAATATCATAGGTGTGTGTCATTTTACTTAATGCACTTGAGAAAATGCAAATACCCAAATGTACCGTATTTCCACGATTGTAACAGGGACCTTTTTATGAAAAAATAGCTTTAAAAGTGCCCCGCGCTTTACACTAGGACTCAAAACCTAAATCGGCTTTCAATGTTCCTCGCTTTAGATTTAATGATCGCAGGAGCTTTGTATAGGAAGAGAAGAATATTTTTAATGTGCCAGTTTAGTACGACACAAAATGTATTCTTTCTGGTACGTTGTGTCATGTATTTTATATCAGCGCACTAGAATCAGCGCTGAATCGTTTCTCGAATTTTTCTAAATAAATGTTTCAGCGCTTTACAATTTGGCGGGGGGGGGGAAGTGGCGGAAGGGGGGTTTTAGAATCGCGCACATACGCTATGTAATTAATCGGCTTAACAATATACAAAACTGAAGCTTTGCCGATTATTGACCACTCCCTCGTCCAAGTTCCCGCAAATAGATAGATAGATAGATAGTTTATTGCACATCATAGTGGTACAAGGGTTTCCTTGCCTTCCTAAGCACGCAGTGCTTGTGGGAAGGCAGGCAGAACAGCAGCACCCGACCAGACGGGCAGTAGAAGTACTTTTTGTGGAAAGAGAACAGAGAAAGATAAAAAAAAGCGTAAAAAAGAAAGGATCGCGATGACAAGCAGCCATTGACGTATAAAAAGAGGTAAAGAACGTGACAAAAAAAAAAGGGACAAGCGGTATCATGAAGATAAACGCGTACTGGACTGGTACGGTTGAAAAAAGAAAAAGAAAGGAAAGAATGGAACACAATAAAAAAAAAACAAATCGAAAACTAAAAAAAAGACAAGCAACGGAAAAATAAAGCGTAATATCGAAGGCACTATATAACAATGCATTTTGCACACGCGTCAATAACAATCACAATTCATTGTTACCTACAAGAAATGTGTCCTAGCACGTTATGAAGAAAGAAGGCACCATTTCTTTATAGTGTTTTTTACATTTTTTAGGCTGGATATGTTAGTTAGTTCCAAAGGAAGAGTATTAAACAAAAACGGCACATAATATTCACGTTTTCTCTTTCCATAATTGGTAAAAACACGTGGGATGTAGTATCGCTCGGTTTGTCTTAGTAACCGGTCCTTTTTCACGGGTGATTTATATTCGGTGTCATAATATCGAGTAGTCAGGATAATATAGCTGCATAGCTGGTGAAAATTTAACATCTGCAATTCATTCATTACCTCGGTAGTTTTAAAGTCATGTAATCGTGTTCCATGCACTATGTTCTTGGACACTCTGTGAAGAATCTTATTTATTTTCATTTGCCTGGTAGTAGTACAGCCCCCATATATTGTTATTCCATATCGAAGGACACTTTCAGCTAAAGACTGGTATACTTGGTATCGGGTTTGCATGTTGCAACCGTCCCGAAGCTTATAAATACATGCTGACACAGCCCTTAGTTTTTTTACATATTTGCGTAATTTGTTCGTCCCAGTTTAAATGATCATCAATGTAAATACCAAGGTACTTTATATGCTTAACATACATTATTGGTGAGCAAGAGCAGTTTTCGCAGTCTCTTGTGTGTAGAAAAATATCGAGGTTTGGACAGAGTACTTTGTAAGGGCTTCTGATACACATGATTTTCGTTTTTGTTTGGTTTACGAATATATAGTTTGTCGACATCCAAGTTAACAGCTTGCTTATATCATCTTGCATAACTTCAACGGCATGTTCGTACGAAGAGTGCACATAAATTAACGCAGTGTCGTCTGCATATTGATACAGATCGGACGAAAAAGAGAGTGAACTTAAGTCATTTGTATAAATGTTGAAAAGTAGAGGACCGATAGTAGAGCCTTGAGGAACTCCATACCTTACAGTCATTTTGTTACCGATAGTGTCACCAATTTTCACCACTTGTTGTCTGTCATTAAAATAATTTTCAAAGAAATCGGCAAACTTACCCCTAAAGCCCATTAGTTTCAGCTTATTAATAAGTACTGCATGATCAACTGTGTCAAATGCTTTAGTCATATCAAGAAATAAAACCAGTGCTATTTGATTACTGTCCAAAGCTGCAGTAACTACATCATTAAATTCTTCAAGGAGGGAAATGGTACTTTTGTTCTTAGTAAATCCAAACTGAGTCTTTGAAAGAGTTGAATATTTTGTACAAAACGTCACCATAATTTCCGAAATATGTTTTTCCATTATGTGTGATAGGACAGATAAAATTGAAATTGGTCTGTAATTAGCTGGATCGCTTTTAGAACCTTGTTTATGTATTGGACGTACTACAGCAATTTTCATGAGATCTGGAATTTTCCCAGATGTGTAAATTCCATTAAGAATGAAAGTAATTACAGAATTCAGTTTATCAATATTTTCCTTAATATCACGTGGCCTTAAGGCATCAAAACCTGGGGGCTTATGGGGAGATATAGTCGCCACAATACTTAATAGATCGTTTGGTGTTAATTCTGGTAATATAGCTGTGTTTATAATACTTGGAAGCTTAGATGTGTCGAGCTGGGATGTATTAATTTGTGCCCTTAAATATAAAATATAAATATGCCCTTAAATATTTAAATATAAACACTGGGTCACGTTAAGCAATTAGTCGACATAGGAAAAACACTCTACAGTGTTCTTTGCAGCCTTCAGATGATGGCCTACAAATTTTCTCGAATCATTTATACTTCCCTCTCATGTTATGTTTCACCCCCAAGAATCCCTAACATTGTCCCCTCATCGCCGCTTATTGGAAAAGTATAATAGTTCAACAAACTCGGATGAAAAACCCAGGCGGCCATTTACACAATACCCAGAGCACATGAGGGTTGCAGTGGTGGGGAAGGGGCTAGCACACAAAAACACAGCTTAAAAGAGTAAGGCAACATCAGATGTGCAATAGTTAAAATCGTAGCAAACACAAAAAAGTACAGAAAATGACAGACATGCATGCACATGTAATTTTTAAAAGGTACAATAACACAGAAAAAACACATCCTTTTTCTGTACCCCAGCTGGAAGATAGGAAATTGCAATTACTAGGAATTTGAGGTGAAAACGCTAATAAACCCATCACTTTCCCACGCAATGTCACTGATCGTAAACTCTGCTTCTATACGTCGCGTTTTACAGTGAGGTACAAGTACGTAGTGTTCACAGCCAAGATCTGCGGTGGAATTGTAAATTCGATGTAAAAAATTCAGGGTAAGCTTTTTGCTGTGATTTCTCTGAGATCCGACATCCCAATGTATCTGCGACGACCCCTATAGGCGGTAGCGTCACGCTACTTACTCGGTGGGTCCACCGGAGTCGAGGGGAAAAGAGGTAGCCCCGGTTTGGCTGTAGAACTAATTTATTTAACAACGAATGTGGCCTGGTGCCTACGCGCTTAGCCGGCGAGATGGTGTGAGTCGTAGGAGCGGATCATGAAAGCGGCTGGTGCTGGACGTCGTGGACGGCGAATCTCGTTCTGTGGCTTGGGTTCGCGAGGTGCTCTTGCGCTGATCGACCGGTAAGGTCGGGGTTCTCGTTCCGGAGGCGCGGCGGAGTCCACGCAAGCTGCAGGGCCGTGGAGGCTTCCACAAGGTTCTGCTGCGGGCTCGCTGGTCTGCGTAGTTGAGTATGAGGGATGACCGTTGTCTCGATGTCTGCCGAGATGCAGCAACGTTTTTGGGTGTGTCCTACGGCATATCCGAGGATGGCAGGGGCTGGAGAGCGATGGAGGGGTGGCGGGCCTTCATATCACCTCCGCCGGTCCGCGGAGGGAAGGCGGACCTGGGTGCTGGTTTGTGGAACTCGCAACTGCCCGTTTGTTGCGCGCTCCGGGCGCATAGGTAACGCACCAAACAAGCGTCGGGGTCAGCATGGGGACGTTTCCTGCGGCATGGTACACACGTCGGCCCTCGTTTAATCGGTGACACGCATTCCGCGGCCAGCGTCAACATCCGAACGTAACATATCCTCCACTAGTCGCGCACTTAAGTTCATGGTATATTTTTCGAAAACAAAACGGGTGCCTTGGATATGGGTCCCAAACAGTACAACCGTAGCCCATTAGAGTTCTCACGTTTGATTTTTATAAAAGCCCGTCACCCACGTGAGAAATGTTTTTTTTTCTATATTCTAGGGAATGCCCTGGCGGCCTCGGCTGTGAAGTGGTCAGCAGGCCGGTTCCAAGTGTGACCAGGCGTAACAAAATATCAAAATATTTATACTCGAACAGCAATGTTATTGCGGTGTTATTTCTAGCATGTTAAGTATTTGGGATATTGTTTTCCGTTTAACATCATACGAGCACACTTCTACAAGTATAACTGCATTTGTAATTCGGCACACCAAAGGAAAATGTGCTCAAAATCTTCCTGTATGGCGCCACAACCCCCGTGATATCAATATATGTGAGCAAAACACATTTATCCACAAACAGTCTCACATTAGAGAGAACTCTATTCATTACATCATGAATAAAATAAAAGAACACCTCGGATACCAAAAGGGACCCTTGAGGCACGTAAGGTGTCACTTTGGCCATGTGCTTCAATCCCATTAAGTAAGCAACTGTCGTTGCAGTTTTAAATACTCCTGAATTAGAGAGGCATTCTGTGCGTTAATGTTGTAACAATATTTTGATTTAAAACGGAATACAAAGTAGTATAAACAGCTTTATTTAAATTCCAGAGTAAAATATCAATATAAAGCAAATCATGAGATGCTGCATAAAGATTGTATACATAGTTACTCAGATGCGTTAACACATGACAAGCCTTTTCTATAACCGTGCACTCGAGCACTGAATAACGCGTTGCCATTCATGGGTTTAACTGTACTGGTATTGAGTACATCCCCTAAAATTTTAGAGACAGCGAGGGCTGGTGACACGGCTTTATAATTTCAAACTGCCACGAGGGTCCCAGGGATGGATAGGACATTACCTGCAATTTTCACATCCTCTGGATTGCGGGAATGCTGCAACAACATCTCATTGAAAGTTTCTAACTAAGGCCGAAGTTTCGCGCACAGAGTTTTAAGGTGCTGTTGGATAGCCAACAGGTCCGCCAGCTTTGGAAACAATATAACGCGTTAGCAAACTTCTGACGGAACCCTGCAACACTTTTTTAACTTTTTTTTAATCTTAACGGCTTACAGGGCCTAGTCAACAAACACATTCAGTATAAAGGTTACAAAGTACCGTAACCAAAATATACCGATCTCTGCCCATCACACAACTTGTAAACCTGCTCGAAAGATTTATCTCTCTTTGCCGAGTTTAGCTTTCTTTGAACGTCCGAATTTGGTAATAACAGCTATGTAGCGGCTATTGGCCGCTCCCTTTCGGTTGCCGCAAAAAAACGCATTTGATAGCCACTTTAGAAACATGGCACAAAGGAAAGCAGAAACCCAAGGCGAATAGTCCTGCTGCGGCGAGAAAATCACGCACTGCAGCTCTGTGCTGTTTATAACTATACCTTTGACAATGCTTCCAGACGCAAAGGAAAGAAAGAAAGCGTTTATCGGAAGTGTGGCAGGGTTCTTTTATTTCACGTGTACAGATTCGTATGTCTGCTATGATGACTATACCGATTTGCACCGATTCGTTGCTATCTGCCGCATTCATTCACAAAAAAATACTCATCTAAATATTAAGCCACAGCCCTTCGATACTCTTCTGATAACGAAACTTCTCCGTCACTCTATGGGAGAGCTTGATGTGCTGCCGACGACGGCCGCTGCATGGCGCAGGCTGTCGTAAAGGGGCCAGCCGCTGCCACAGGCACCGTGTGGAGGCTGTACGTCACTTTCCCCGCCACCAAGTTTCTATCACTATTTTCACGCGACCTTCATGTACCAGTGCACCGTGTACAAGTTCGACAACATGAAATTTCCAATCAAAATTGCATGAGAGATATGACGGACTGCCGCCCCGGATACAGGAACACAAACGACAAATTGCCTATCTTTTGTTTTCCCTCTAGTGCCAAACTTCGACAGATATGGATTGACGGGCTGCCTCTCCGGATACAGGAGCACAAACGAAAAGTCTCTCTTCTCTTTTCTGTCTAGTGCCGAACTTCGACAGATATGGAAAAGGGTACACCGCCTTTGGAAGTGGGATATTTTAGCTTTGACTGTAAGAATATGCGTTTTCGAGAAAGCATTTAAATGCTGCTGGCACTACCAGACCTAATAAGCGCGTTGTGAACGGGTACGTCCTGTCGATACAAGAGAGAGCAAGGCGCACGACCCGTTCCCCTCCGAAGATTTCTGGAGGCCTTCCACAAAACCTGTGGGATGCAAAGAGATCGCATGAGTAAAAGGACCAGCAGAACCAGACAAGACAAAAAATAGACAAACGTTCGAGAGCAGCATATCTGTCTCTTTTGTGGGCAAAACAAAGAAGTTTGAGAAAAGGTGAACGGTAGACCGCAGTACAGTTAAGCGCATATCCGTAGCAATTTACTTGCAGGAATAAACTCCCATGACCTATCATGTGTTCAAGCAGTCACTGATACATTTCTGTTCACAATAACAGCCACGCCACCACCACAAGATTTCCTGACGCTTCTATAAAATTTTAGGGAAAAGGAAGTATGCTGCCACCACTAATGTCCGCCCTTTACAACGCTTCGGGTATACCTCCACGTTAGAGTTATATCACCATACGACAGTTTCTAATTCAACGATTTTGGTAATTACGCTTCTGGCATTAATGTTGGAAAGTAGCGGTTACCGCGGTGAATGCAAGGGATCGGTCATGCTCTTTCCGCAGTGCTTGTAGTGGCGGAGGGAGCGACGTCGCGCGTTTTCCGGGTGGAGGAAAAAGTGTGTCCTCTGGTTGCTATTGTCATTCCTCGAAAACGTTTCATCAATGTGAAGTTTATTGTGGACGAAGTAGACGCTTTTTTTCCTTGGATTTACCAGCATTTGGACTTTCCGATAACAACAGCGGGCACATACGCTCGCCCGAGCAACTATTTACCGGGCACCTGACCAGCTCTCATCAACCTTAAGCGGTACACAGCCGTCCTTAAGTGATGCACAGCCGTCTTTTAGCCCACGCGAATTCCTCGAGTCTTTTCGCACGCAGCGCAAGGTACATCCCACCCCCCATCGTACACTCACAAGGCGGTAGTCCGTCCTCCTCCGACAGATTCAGACAAACACATTACCCACTGAACATCTCACACATCGCTTTCGAAATTTACCCGGCACCTCTACTTGCTCGTTCTGCGGAGGTTAACCAAACATATTCCACACAATATGGGCCTGTGATCGACATCCAAAGTTGACCCCCATCCCGAATCCAACTCTAGCATCCTGGGAGGCAAGTCTGGCTGACCCCAGCACTGCGACACAGCTCCTGCTGACGTCCAGAGCGGAGGAAGCCATGGCCACGGCTTCCCATGACGGCGCCCTGGACTAAGGGTGCTCAGGAAAATAAAGTTTACTTCCTTCCTTCCTTCGCAGTGTTGTCTGGCAGCAGATTCGAAATAAAAATTTTGGTTACTCTGAGTTTCTTGGCACTTTTGAGAATTGTCTGCTTTTCAGTAAAGCCTTCAAAAGTGCAGTTTTGTATGGCTGTTTCAGCCACCTTGGCGAAGGCTACGGATTCTGGCAAGATATGTTCACCAGACTTTTATTTTCATCTAAAAAACTTCACTCACGACTTTTTTTAAAGGCTGGTTTCAGTTTCACCGGAAGTGTTAGACATCCCATCGTGAGGTGCTGTCAATGCGGTCAAGTTTGGATTTGAGATGCAACAATCGGATGCCGAGTTGAACTATGACTTGCATGCTTCGCGCCTCCGAAGCATCAGTTGAGTACAGTTTTACGAGAATCACCTACTATCCAGGAAACGTCTTCCAGAGTAGGACACCCTGTTAAAGAAGAATTCCTAGTAAATAAAATGAACCACGTCTCAGCAAAGGCAAAGGAAAACGTTGGCACCTACTATATTTTATTTATGAATGTAAGGTAACCCGAGCGTAAAACTAATAACGAGAACCGTAAAAGTGGAGACTACAAATACCTGTGGTTAGTCGTAATTACTAACCTCCAAAAGCAGCAGCGAACGGGTGAAGGGCATCGTCTTTGCTATGCAGGCTTCATGCCCCACCCAAGATTACCTGGGCGTTGCTTTTATATGCTCGCTCATCAGCTGACGGTATCCCCAACGTTAATGAACTGGCGCCGGGCATATATACCGCTACCAGCGCTGACACGTGTCAACCAGTACTCGTCGTCACAATGTGTTGTTATTCCCCAGTTTGATCCGTCGACTCGCTAATTTTCAGATGCAAGTACAGATGTTGAGTGGTGACGGGAAATATCGCCAAAGTGGAAAATCCGGTACCACCACGGGAAGGGCATTGACTTTAATTGCCAAACCGTTTCCACGGCTCTTGCTGCCTTTGACATCTCCTATTTTATTAGTGTAATTGTTCCCAAAATCAAAGTTCGTTCTGCTCTGGCTTTTCTACAGCATTCCGCGTGTTTATTTTTTTTCTCTGGGCGATTGCAAACATTGTACGCGAACCGCATAACGCCCAAAAATTGCTTCAAAACGTTTATTTCTGAATTCTTTCAATTTATTTTTACGATAACATAGTTTGAAATAGGAGATTGTGCATACGCGTCAGGTAACATGCACGGGCGCAAATGATTATTCAGCAGATACTAACATTAGTATAAAGTAATTGTACATTGCCCGTGAACTCGATCGAAGTATTGCAAAACAATACCTTCTTAAATATTTCCAGTGATAATGACTTTTCTTTGGTTTAACTAAACACCGAAATTTCGGTACGCCTGTGTGCCCGTCCCTTAATCCTTCCGCGTGTCGGAAGTTGAACAAAAATGCTTGATTAGTTTATTTTTACAGGCTAAATCATCCCAAAGTACAAAAACTGGTAGCATTTGTCGTAAATGGCTTGGGTGTTAATCGAAAAGAACAAGTTGAGCATATTTGAGGCCAAAAAATTTAGCACGTTCCTTTCCTTCGAAAGGATGCTAATGTCTGCTTGCAGAGAGCAATGAATCAGGCATTCGTGTTTGGTACTGCGGAAACTACGACACCATCTTTCCTCAATGTGTAAACCCGGGCGAAGGCGTGTGCCGGTGAGATGCTCCCGAGCTCCTGCAGGTCAGCCGATAAATATAAATGTAGTTTTCTTATATTTACATCTTTTCTGTACTTGGGATGCGTACATAGCGCATAATCACTGACAAAAGTCATACGGTGAACTTCAGCGGGCTAAAAGACTTCATAAACAGGCGTAAGTGCTTTATTAACTTGCCAGTCAGGGCCTGTCCTGCATGCCTGCAATGTCATGTTTGCTTCTTTTCAGTAGGTAGGGAATCTCGCACCCACAGAATTTTGTAGTATTTTCATGCAATTCTTTCGGTTCATAGCAAGTTTTCAAATACCTTGTTTCAGATGGAAGGCATCAACCAAACACTGTACAAAGCTCCTTTCTCCATGGAAGATGAAGACTACTATAACCAGGTACCAATTTAATCAATTATATGGGCACGTTTCTTGAATCCTAAATGCATGAGAAAAATACCTTTGAAAAGACAACGCTTGAAACATAGGGGCATATTATTAAAGAAAAATATATTTTTGAACTAAAAGGTCTCTGAATCCTTCTTGCGTTGGTTGGTTGAGCGCCTTGATTTCTTGCAGATAAACTGTCTACACGATTTAGCAGATCCAAAAGAGATGCATATGTCAGGCTGTGGATTTTTCTCACTGGATCTTCCTCTTGTAGTGACGGTAAGCAATCCAAATATCCATGATTCAAACAAAACCGGTGTTTATAAAAATGGTATTGAAGTTGTTCTGCAATGTGGTCGATGCGAAGTACGTGAGGTTGAGTTCCTCGAGGAGGATTTCCTCTTAGTAACAAGAATACTTCTTAATAGCATAACACTACATTTGTGGAAGAGCGCAATCTGTCAATGTTACTTTTGAGTTCGCCACTTACCTAATGCACTAAATGTATTGCCGCCATTTCTACCTTGGATTAATACAAGTGCTGTTAGAAATTAATAGAATATGGAATCAGCACCACTCCAACGAATGGAAAAAATATCCATTTCCGTAAAAAATGTTCAAGAAAAATTGGAGGAGGCCTAAAGAGGCTATGCAGAGAAAAAACAAGTTTTTATAATCCAAAGAGTTCGTGTTTTATAGTGCCCCCAGCGCTTTTCCGTCTCCAAGTAATGATTTATCACCAGGTAATTAATCAATTTAAGTTATAATTTTGTTTCCCCAGCCAAATCGCGCGTTCCGACGTTTGCTATGAAGTCACATGGACAGGTGGTCGACCCAACGTCAAATGCTCTGTTCAGTCTGCAGCAGACTGCGGAGCCTTTTTTACCGTCAGTCCTACTAGATGGCGCCAGCATAGGCTCTTTACCGCTATTCGCCTTTGGTTTTTAGACCGTATTTCCAGCTGGCTTGTTTTTACGATGGCTAGTAACCGTTACTTCCAATATGGGGTATGTCCGACAAATATGGTTACGTAAGACAATGTTTCTTACGCAAATCGGCCAGTGTCATCTGACACAACTAAGAAGCGCCGCACTGCTGTGCAGCTACAACAAGCATAGTGCGCTCCGTACCTACAGCAGTGCGCACTGGTACCTCTATGCTTGCTTGTGCTTTTGTGGTTTACATTGTACCCCCCCCTCCATTCTTACGGCTATAAAAAGAATGTGCACAACACACAAAGTAAATTAAAATAAATATCTCGGACAGATGGTTAGTGCTGACCCCAACCACGAGAGGAATCCGGCGTAGATTATGTATGGGCTGCGGAGCACTCGGCAAACTCTCCAAAATAATGAAAAGTAAGCTACCTCGGTCACTCAAAAGAAAAATCTACAACCACTGCATACTGCCGGGAATGAAATTCGGTGCTGCAACTTGGCGCATTACTGAACTAGAAAAAAAAAAGCTGGCTCACCCCAAAGAGCCATGGAACGAATAATGCTAGGAATAAAACGCAAGGACTGGAAACGAGATCACTGGATCACAGAACAAAGTAGACATGAGCAGGAGGAGGAAAAACATAGTTCAAGCAAAGGAAAAGAAATAGACTTGGGATGACCGTGTGTTTGGTGGGGCGAGCCGACAACTGGTGGCCAATTAGAGCAACAGAGTGGATATCAACAGATGGGCATAGAAGAAGGGGAAGGCCAATATCACAATGGGGGGATGAAATAGGGAAATTAGGGGTAAACTGTTGTCTCGAGCAGCACAGGACAGGAGCTGTTGGAGATCGTTGGGAGAGGCCTTCATCCTGCAATGGACCTGACTAGGCTGATGATTATGCATTAGTATTAAAACTAGCTCGTTCTGCAAGCGTATAAGCCCTGCCTAACTCAACTTGCGTTTGCTTTTAACGGTCTCCGCCAATCGCACGGCTGACCGTTTCACGTCATGTGTTCTAGTGCGGTAAATCAGCTAGTGAGTTGCACGGCTGTTCCCTTTTTTTCCTAATTACGCAGCTGATTTGAGTGAAGTTTATGTTAAAAGGGGTGTCAGTATGATTCTAACGAGGCAATCTCTCGAATAAACCAAACTTGTGGATTCTCTGCATGTCCACTTTAATATTCGCCTTTGGGGGTGTAACGCCTCAGTGTTTACTCTCGCACTTGGCGACAATGAATACTCCGCAGTGCGCCCGGCAGGAATATACTGACGTCCATCCATCACACGTGTGTCAAGAGCCAGCATCGTGCAACGGCGTACTGCACCCCAGCGCTGGGGTGCTCGTACCAACAAAACCCGCGAGCGGACAGAACTTTGATGAAGATGATTATGATTAATAGTGATATCCCCTTTGTAGCGGGGCGATGACGCGTCATATCTTATCAAAAAAACTAAAAATAAACTAATATACCTATGTTTTCGGCTTCTGTGTTTTTCCGCATCTGCTCCCACGCCATCTATTGGGGAGGCGCCTTACTATTGAGGTTTCCTGAGGCGCCGCAATATGGCGTTGCGGTAATTTATGCTCATGGTCTACGGCGCCTACGACGCCGGCATTTATTCTCTATGAGCGCCTGAACCTACGCTTTAGAATCGTGAACAGAAACTTCATAAAGGAATATTCGGCAATTATGTGTTTAGCACACAATTATACCAGTTCTCGCAAAGTAACGATACACGTGGGCATTTTAATACCGATTGTTTTTGTGTGGGTAGCTACACAGAGGAACGTCTGTCTGTCTGTCTGTCTGTCTGTCTGTCTGTCTGTCTGTCTGTCTGTCTGTCTGTCTGCCTGTCACTATTCCGGAAAAGGAGAAAACAATGGGGCTGGTGGTCTTCACTAGGTTTATTTGGCTTTTCTTAGATCTGCCCCTTTCTTAAGAGAAAGGCGGTTGAAAAGCGGAGCTATCTCCATGCAAACTGAGTTAAATAAAAGTCCACAATTCACGCTCTTCAAGTCTAAAATCACAATTACCAAAGTCCGAAGCCAAAGTCCCCTTTAACTCAGCCAAGGACCAAACCCGACGCACGCGCTACGAAACCAAATGAAATGCTGTGCGCCCCGAATGCGATGGCAGCGCAATGGGACGGACACGTTTTCAACGCGAAGGTATAAGGTTAGATGCCAACCAGAGGAAGCGTTTTTTTTTCTATCCATTGGCTGCCCATGTTATTGTTCCCCGAACCTGGTATCTCCGTACATCTCAGGCCTTTGTTGTGCCGCAGTGGCGAGGTTGCTGGTTCTACGGTGTAAAGGTCTTGGGTTCGATCGCAGGGAACTCCCTATCCATATTTTCGTTCTTTAGGCCCGCACTACCAACATCTAGCTTCTCGTTGGCTCCTTGCTTCCTCATCACTTCCTTTCACACTTCTTGGCGTAGCATTATCTCCTCCTCCACTTCCCCCAGCGGAATTTCCTGTCAACGATCCGCATGAATCTGTTAAAAAAATAATGAAACAACTCCGCTGCGGAAACGTTAAATGCCCTTGGGTGTCATTTAGCTAGCTGTTTCCTGTCTGGCAGCCTACCTGCAGATATCTGCTTACACCATGGTTATAACAACCTAGAATCCGGGTTTTGAGCGAAGCACGTAACACACGAACTGGAAAAAGGCCAGTTAATAGTTACCGCCAAATTACTAAGTATATACAGATGACTTGTTTTCGGATGTTGGTCACCCTAACGCCGTAGTACCCTAATGGAGAAGGTTACCCGTTAGTAACACCCTCTTGAGTCATCTGTCTGTCCTGTAACTCGGAGGAGGGAGACGCAAACGGGCAAAAGGGGCAGGTGTTAGGTGGATAGTAGGAAGAAAGGTACTGAGTTGATATGACATCACGCAGATAAAAGGGTTAGTAAAACCCGTTTTTGCAGAAATACAGGTCTAAGGAGAAGCGGATAGTTGGAGCAAAAAACGATGAGGACTGAAAAGGGGTCGGGGTGGAGGGACGTCTCTTTTACTTTGCCGGGGCAAGAAAACAGGGGTCTTGGGATGTCATTTTTCTAGACGGTATTCTTTCTCGGGCTACTTAAATGCAAAAATATTACTCGGTCTTTTTGTATGAAAATATAAATTTATTTTCAACCAATCATGCTGTCAATGGTACAAAGCAATAACAAGAAACTATTAAACAAATGCCGCGCCCGTTGTTGCAAAACTAACAAAACCCAAAGGATGACAGTAACAGGCACCTACACGATCATACAAACAATATAAAGGTAATTACAAACAAGAGATTAACACACAAACTATAGAGACTTGGTTACCGCCAAAATATTACCATGCCGCGCCTGTCCATCGATTCAGCTACCGAGGCAAAAATGAAAGATGTTCTGAAAGAGACGCTTACATAGCCAAAACATTTCTAAACTTTTAAATCTGGTGGCAATGCTCATACTTAATAACACTGTTGTACAAACAGAAAATAATGCGCGTATTAAAGGCAGAAAGTCAGTCCATAAGTAATATTAGCATTTTTCATTTATTAAACAACATATGGATCCTGATCAAACAATAATATATGCCCAGAAATATACAAACAGAACAAAAAAGCAGCCGCCCGCGACACTAACCGTTTTTACGGCATTCCGAGAAGTCAAACGGCAAAAAACTAGCGAAAAGTTATAGTTAATAGTGCGTGGAACGTCCGCTGAGCATTGGAACGGGGTAAATTTGAATTGACTTGGACAAACCTCCAGCGTGGTTATGGTGGGAGAACCCAGACGGGAGAAGAAGAGCATGAGATGGTGCACGAAAAAGGGAAGTGAGGCATTTACTTGGCAGGCGAGGCACAGGACTATCGTTATTAGATGACATTTGCAGCCAAGTAAGCAGACAAGCGGCCAAGTTTTTCCAGGGATGGTTGTGAGCAAAAGCTTTGTGACTCTTATCGGTGATTGTTTCATTTCGTACAGCGTGTTTCTCATAATATTTCTGCAAAACTGCCGTAATACCCTCTTAGCACGGTGTTCCGCGGAGTATCCGAACCGGTAACACTCCCACCCAAGGATATTAAACCAGCAATCTGTAAAAGTGCACTTAGTGGGCTTAGGGGCTTCAAACGGCATAGTGTTATCTCTTCTTCTGGCAGAACCTCACGGCTACAACGTGTGTTTGTCACGCTGATACAATTATGTTAAAATAACGCAAATTGATAGCTTCTTAGTACGTCGTTCCAAAGTTTGCTCGAACTTGTATTTCCACGGTAGGAGATTCGCCAAAGATCACGACAACTACTTTAAGAAGGTCGGGACCGACTCCCAATTCCCATTTGGCTCCGACGATGCCATTTGCACCCCCAATGTACACATAACCACGCGAGAGATCGGTCAGGCACAATGGCAGGTGCGGTAAAATCCTCATGGCCGATCAACCAATTCCAATTGTTTTATAACGCTTTCGCATTCAAGTACCCCGAGCAGGCATAAGTGCATAGTAAGTCTTAAAACAGCTTGTGCTACTACCTCAGCTATACAAACGTATCGAACACTAACACTACTGTTTCGTATTATATCCATGCAAGGACCAGTTACTCAGAACTGCCTGCACTGAGCAACAGTAGTCAGGGTTTAGGCCTTTCTTACGTTAATCAGAGTGAAAAAGCCAGATATTGTTGCAAAAGAGCGCGCAACAAAGGCTTATACTTGCTGGAATTTGGAAAGTTACGTCATGCACGTTAACAACTTCCCGGATGCTGAAAAGCCAGTTACAATGCGACACTTTGGGTCAATATAGGTACAAGGCCGGCACTTCTGGTGTGTTCCAGAACATTAATTATTCGTGTTATGCCACTCCCCAATTCTAACCTACGTGAAATTATAACATCCCTTATTAGCCAGAACAATGCGCAAAATTGAGCTACTGACGCAGTCTACTGTAAAAAAATGGACTAAAAAAATCAGTCCTCCTGCCCTGCCTAAAGGGAAATCCAGCGATGCTGGGATTCGTGTGATTTTCTGTGTTCACATACAGAAACGTAAGGGATTTCATGTGTTAGATTCTGAAGACATTGACTGATCTCTAAATCTAAGGCGAAGGACACACAGGAAGGGTGGATAGAGAAAATGACGTTTTATTACAGCACGGCTATGCCAGTCATGGCGGCGGCTCTAGTGCGCCGCAAAATGTGGCAGCCGAAGAGCACGCCGGATTGCGCAATTTTGTGGAAGAAGGAGACAACGCGTGTGGTGAGGAGTATACACGACTCGGAAATTTTGGCATTGGTAGAGCTCTAACACACGGCGTTCCATCTAAAACCCACTATTCTTCCCCTATGCGCTGACGCGGAACAGCTGAGCTCTCTCAACAATAGCTCAAAAAATGCAAGGAATGTCTCGAGAGAACCAGGGGATGTATTTGGGCGGGTACAGCAAGTGGCAGCCCTGCAACACCCTGAGAACGGAACGTCGCAGTGCCAATATTTAACCAAAACCTGGAAGCCGGTGTCTTTTTGTTATGCGGAAAGTACGTGATGCTGTAACTAACCGGATGTGTTTGTCATGCTAGCGCTGTTGTACAAAGAGATGTAGGTGGCGAAGTTCTGGCACGTAAGCGCGCCCTAAGAAAAATGACGACGTCGCGTAGGGTGTAGCGATTAAATGGGGAAAGCATTGTTCAAAGGGCCATAAAATGCAATTGAAAATTGCTCAAAAACAAACCTCTGAAGCGTGTAGTTGAGTCTAAGCAGAAGCACAAGACGCACAACAGAGCAATGAAAGCGTCTAAGAAAAACCCGTATGCCAAAGTAATTAAAGACGTTCCGCTCAGCGTGAAAACTACTGGAAGTGCACACCAGTGATTCTCAATAATAGGGTGTGGTGCCGTTATCCGATCACTGCTACCACGCAATGCAATTCAAATCTCTCGCCTCCGCAGTGCTCGCGCGCCCACTGCGTGAAACAGCGCCAGGGGGGGGGGGGGGTCCTGTTCTTTTTGTGCTTGTTTTTTTTTCCGCACGTGCTGGCGTTGCACCGCCACTTTTTTCGCTTGCTATCGTAATAACCAACCCAACAAGCGTTCCTAACTTAATGAACATAAGTGCTGCCTGTTAATTACATATATTTTGCCTCAAATGTACCTGCAGTTTTGTTTGCGTTAAATAACGGGGAGATGTATGACAAGCGCCAGCGGCTCACGAGTTTCTCACACTTAGGACTACATAAAACGCTTGACTTTCGAAGCCTCTGGGCTACGCCGCGAGTAGAGCCGCTACGACGGAATACCGTGGGGCCCTATTTGGGTCCAGCGAGCGAACTACGGCGACAAGACGAGCCCCTAAAGTGCTTTTCATTGTAAACATGTGACGTGCAGTTTCATACGCGAGTAGACTGGGATCGTTAACGGTAGTCAGTAGCCTTGTGGTACGAAGGGCCGAGCTGCATGAAGCAGACCCGACATGGGCCAGACCACAAATTGTTGGGGGGAAGGGTGGTCTTATAGCAGGCAAACGGGAAAAAAACTCCGGCGAATTGACCCTAAAGTACAAAACTGGAATAGAAATTGTTACTTTTCAATTTATTTTGTTTGAAGTTGGATTCCTTGTTTGAACCCATGCCAAAAAAGAAAGTAAAGAGGTTATCTGACTTAGTGTTATGATGGGGGTCAATGCAAACTGGAAACGATATTTCATAGTTCCTGTCTACCTAACCCCATTTGTGGTCGCAACGGCAATGTCGGTCTTTAGTTAGGAAGCGAGAGGGGAAAGGGAACTTCTAACGTTGTGTCGGGGTACGCATAATACTGCCCCGTGGGCCGCATGTGACCTGAGGGCCGCAGGTTGCCGACGCCGGCTGTAGAACACCAAAGTTTTAAATGTGAACAGCAATAAAAGTGTTCTGTTTTGCGATTCCGTTGAATTTGCCAATTTTTCTTACCTAAAATATGCGAAAAATTGCTTCAACAGAAAGAAAACTGTTCTATTTTACCTGCTGTGCAAAACGTTCTGTACATTCTTCATTTTCACAGCGGAGATTAGCTGCGAAGATGTAGTCGAAACCTATATATTCAAATTCATAGCGGTATGACGTACAATAGCCTGTTCAAACATTTCCGCTTCACCCATCCCAATTTTATTGCGTGGATTTTTTGTCGAGTACTTACACAGCTAGGACCATTTCGCGCTCTGAATTTCCAAAGAAAATGTGTTTTTCCTTGAAGTTTCAAATTTAACCGTTATAGTAGTGCGAATAGAGACAATTGGTCGCACGAAAGAATGAAAAACAAAAACAGCACAATTGAGGAATAAAGATTACACAAAAATGACCTCACAGAAGCAAAATATGCACCTTATACATCTCCCCCAAACACCTAAGAATACAAAAAAAGTCAGAAAAAGAACGTTCGAATAAATAACAACAAATAGCGAAAATGACAGGCATGAAAGACCCCGCATTTTCACAAAAATGCCGATTCGGCGGAGATGACACAGGTCCTTAAACAGCGTAATAGCGTAAGTGGTAGGACAAAGTTTTGATATATTCAAAAATAAAAAATAGAAAAACAATAAGAAAAATGTTTACATAGAAATTATCAGACAAAATAAAAATTATGCATCTTAAACACGTCCCCCAAAAACCGAAGACGGAACGAAAAAATCCGCAGAATAACGTTAGAAATTTGAATAAAAAAAGGCGTAAAGGTATTCGTTCTGCCGTACGTGTTGCACCCTCGAAAAATCAGATACAAAACAGCAAAGTATAGGCACACAATCGCTATAATTTTATAAATTTACATCATGGGCAAGAATTACGAAGAAAATCTTGACAAGAATAAAATAGTCCAAGGTATGTTCTACTCTTAGCCATATTTGGCTATGGAGAACTCATACTCTTGACGAGCAGAATAAGAAAGAATGCCTTAGCAGGCAAGTCTCGAAATCTCTGCATATTTTTGTGACACACTCTTTACCAGTTCGACTAGGTCAAGCCTGCCTATAATGCAAGGTATGGACGTCATAGAGGGTGCTAGCTATGATCAACTTATTGCTTGATTAAGATTGTAAGCATCATAGAAATAACAGCGATGGTAAAATTGGTGATCTACTACCAAAAAAACAAAGCATAAGCAAGAACGTTACTTACAAAATGCCAAAAACTGGGTGAAATTTTAACCATTCATGGTGGCAAAAATGTTACTTGTATGTCGCTAGCTCAGGTATGTGAGTGACATGGAATTGCGGCTCTCTCAACTGCTTATATACTTTAAGCGGGGCAGGAATGAAAAAAATTACCGTTTCCACCTGCACTTGCAGAAAAGTTTTGTTGCTTTCTGAAACACAAATCATTACCATGCATGATTGTGTTTCATGATTCATCCGCTTTACTGTTTGCTGGATACGACGTACGTCTTCCGTATTCTCAAAAAACGGCATGACCGTTTCGTCATCGGTACAGTACGGAAAAGAATCCTTATTGGAACCAGGCGAGAAAGTCGACATTACCAATAATAGCGGATGAATATTCGCTGATTTCACAGCTACCCTCTGCCTTCGTGCAGCAGTCGTTACCACTACAAAATGGAACAAGCATTTCTGCTCGCCAACTGATTTCACGACTACCTCCTGCCTTAGTGCAGCACTTCTTACCACTCTGAAAAGGAACAAGAATTTCTGCTCAGCGAAGTAGGCACAACATATCGAGATTAGCACCCGGCTTTCTATTCTTTGCTGTTGAAATAATCCTAATCATAGCGCCAGGGCTCACGCATTTTCTAGAATCTCGCTTCAATTTCTTGGCAAGAGAGTTTGCGATTCCAAAATTTGTGAGCTGTAGAAACCCTAACGAACTAAAGTTTGAATTCTTTGATTTGACCTACTACAAACCAAGTACCATTCCTGGCGTTCTGACGGATTCTTTGTAATTAAAAAGGTTCGCGCAAGCACTACAGGAACTCACAGAGAAAATATGCCAGTTTTTTATGCTGAAATTATCTTTGGCTGAGGCTGTCTGTCCCCGAAATGTGTATTACAAACCAGGAAAGCCGACAACTTTTCACCTAAGACGACGGCTGCGGAAAGTTTTCTTCAGTTACCTGCTAAGCGTTGCAGCACTTTTTTTTACTGTGTGCTTACTTCTGGTAACCATGAATTTGTTCTAAATAAAAAGTATTTTTTTGATAGTATGATAGAGTAGCTATCGCGCAGAAATATGAAAAAAAAAGATTTTCTTCGTCTCTGTACTGAATATTGAACAAAAAAACTAAAGATATGATACTTTTTTTTTTCTTTTCTGGTGATTGCTTACAGCTGACTGGATCAGTTATCACCCACTCGGTAATTTTACTTCAAACAAGAGAAAGCTTCAACACCGCCTCAACACCGTTATAGATCACCAACCTGACCACGTCATCACCATGGAATAATTCCAAGCAGTCGCCAACATATTGTCAAGCTTTACAACTGTCAAGATGAAGCTACTCGTGGGGCTCCTTAAAATTATCACCCTCCAGTCTGTGCCAGCGTGTCATGGAACGCTTTCTCAGTCTCCTAGAACGCACCGCGTTCTCTTGTATCCTTAGTATCGAGAAATGAATAAATAACCTGGAATACTGTGTATACTTTTAGTGTACGATTATTTTAATGTTGTGTATCCACGATATGTGCACCTGGGAGTGCATTACTTTTCCCGACAAACCTATACAATCATTTTGAAAGTGAGAATTTAAGATTTGTGGGAGCAATTAGCAAACAATAATATACTTTAACCGTAATGCTAAGTTCATTTTCCAGGTAATTAGACTAGTCTAACGGCTCGTACGTGTCACCATTGTTTACGCAAAACAAATCTTCCGGATATTGCGCGCAGAACTTAACATTACACCCGAACATTACAGCTCTCTTTCATTGAGAAAATTCGCGTGGGCTTTTTTATTGTAATAAAACATGTAAAAATGGGTTAACATGGAGTGGAAAAAAGACAAGATAAATCCGGTGAAGAAAAAACTGTTTCCAAGAGACAGCAGTTGCCATGTTTTAGCACCGCGTAAGACGATTAAACAGCATGAAAAGGTCTTGTTACAAACAGATAACATTTCTTGATCCAAGAACTCATGATAAAAATACTACATATCTGGTAATTAGTGAGTTGCCAACAATCTCTGAGCAAAATTGATTTTCTACTACGTTTCCTACGTTGCTGGAGACTGGCACCCAAGTGTTTAAAGCAAAGCTTCCTACCTCCACCAGCCAACGTTTCCTTCGTGGCGTGCGGGACAAGAAACTCCGAACGCGGATGAGGAGGGGGAGGACGGTTTTCACTCCCGGAGTACAATGTAGATGGCGCGGCGATAGGATGCTATTACCCAACCTTCCCCGCGCGCAGCTGCCTGCTCGCACCGGCGGGCGCGTTAAAGGGACGGCTTTGTCCATGCTGTAGCGACAGTTGTTTTTGGCCTGTTCTGGCATGCTTCGCGTCCATTGCGCGCTTCTTTAGTACGGCTTGATTAACCTGTTCGACAGCACCTCCTGGGTAACCTGGACAGGACGGAATTAAGTGGTCGTACGGCAAAGATACGTGAATGATTGGTTTTGCAGGGTGGGAAAACAAAATGTAGAGACCACATACAGATACCTGGCCGCTAGAGAAACGCTACCTTCTGCGCACTGCTTACCACGAATGGGACTCCGTTTTGAAAATGGATAAATACCAATTTAGTTGTGTTTTAATAAGTATTACAAAAGACGAAAGGAGCAACTGGTTTTTTTATCAACAGCGATTGTAAAAGTTCCCTCAGCTTTCTTACGATTGTCAAACTTACTAGACTAACTAGTTTAAATCGGTATAAGTGGGAATCACTAAGTTCACTTTCTGAATTGTTTTGATGTCGGCGCTTGTGTCGCGCGGTGGTGTTGGAGGGTTGCAAGCTGGGCTAGTTCGAAAGACATTGTTGGATGAAACCAGCGCGAGCCTACGCGAAGACGAAGGACGTGCAACGCAAAGGCAGTCGCTGCTCTATCAACTAAACTTTAATATCAAGAAGGGTGAATATAAACACTCAAAACAAACATTAAAAACAATCAAACGACACTGCGCATGACCGAAACAAGTTTACAAAGTTCACGGTGATAATGCAACTAGATACACACCTGCTACAGTCAAGGCCCACGCAGAGAAGCCATCTCTTTGGGATGGAGACACAGACTTCCTTACCTGACACACTTGTGTCCTCGTTCTGCTCTGTGGAAGGCCACAATAATTTCGCGGGGTGTTGTTCACGGTGTCTAAATAAAATTTTAGTGGCAGCAAACTTAGGTTTGCATTGGCTGCACTTGGCACCGTGCGAAGAAAGATGTTATGATGGAGGGCCCTTTGATGACAATTCATGCTCTCGCAAACGCAGGTTGATAGAACGGCCAGTTTGTCCAACACAAGTTCGGCCAGAAGGTGACGGAATGCTGTACACAACACTCGTTGCGCTGGCGACATACCGGTTCTTGTGGTTAACACCACAACCAACCCTTTTCTTATCACTTCGCCGCGTTATCTTTCTGTCAAGCCTGCCACATACAGACCGCAACTTGTTGCGAGCCGTGATAGCCACTTGAACTCCATAGCGATGGCCCATTTTTTTGGGCGGTTCGTTGTAGTATGAATGTATGGGATGACGCCAACTTTAGGGGGCTTTTGGTTGCTGTAGCCCCAAGCTAGCACATCATAATGGCTAGGTTCCGCTGTCCCACCCTTAGAAAGATACTCCTCTCCGTTTTCTCTCACTTTCGACTCACTGCCGGGCTATACCGGCGGTATCGTCTGCCGCTCTAGCCCGGCCGTGGCCGAAGCTACTGCGTGCGGGACGCCGCCCCAGGGAATTCCAAGTAACGGCTCGCAGAATCTGTGGTTTCGCTCTTTGTAGAGCCAGGTGTGTGAATGCAAGTGACGTGGCATGGGCAATTGTTGCGTGGGTTGTTTAAAGCTTTGTTTTCCAACCACCTTCACAGCGTGGATTGGAGCTAATTTTTATTGCTACAGTTTTCAAGCATGCAGTGGCGAGTAGAGCGCGCATGAGCAAACGTCTACGTTATGAGTATGCGCCAGTAGCGTACACGGGGTTTCTTTCCGTAGTTCCGGGTGCATATAAGCGAACATTTTCATGAGGATGCACCAAGGGCGTGCACTGAACTTCCTTACTGGTTTTTGGGTGAAGAGGGTGCTCACACAAATGCGAAAGCATAATGAAAGCAAATGTAACAAACTAAAAAATCAATTTATGTTCAAAACTTACAGAAAGCTATATTCCTTATATGCAGCCTCAGTAGGCCTCGGTCCAAGCTATATAACCTCGACTATAAGCACACCCCGTAGTAAAATAATTATTGGGGGGAGCGGGGCGCCTGCCGTCCCATCGGCTCACGGACTGTATGCACGATTTGTTTACCGGACATCGCCTAATGTTCAGCTTATTCCTATTAGATTTAAATCCTAAACAAAATTTTTATCAGCACTAGCAGCGAGATGCATTCATTCTTCTGGTTTACGAAGCGCACATTTTGTAAAATTGTCGCGAGACGGAATAGCCGATAGTTATTGGCGTTATTGAGGCGCATATGATGTGCACAGCCCTTTTCATCATGCGGTCCCTCGGGTTTAGTGTAGCGACATTTAAAAGTTACGATTGAAGAAGTATACTCGCCGCAACATCACGCGTTCGCATTATTTTCTGGCAAGTACTACGAGGTACAGAATACAAAAAAAAGAACAGGGATGTAATGAAGCATTTAAAAACCAGTAAAATGGGTGCAAAGGTCTTTAAAGTGCCTCGAACGAAAGTGGTGTAAGCTGCGTAATCGACTTCGTATAACAACGCGCAACGTTTGCGCCTTTGAACGCCTCAAGCGTCTCATTTAACACATATATCCGTCAAACGTGATGTGAATACATGATGATGATGATGATGATGGTTTGTGTTTAATGGCGCAAGGCCGACGAGGGCAAAGAGCGCCAGAGAAGTCATTTAATGAAAAGAAGTGATTACCACAAAAGGTAGGTATAAAACATGTAAACTGGACATTGTAAGATCAAAAAAAGATAATGGTGATGGCTGGTGTATAGGGCCAGATTTGATTATGCATGATAAGAAATGAGGTTTAAAAACTTCACGTCTGACAAATACTTAAACACGCGTTTCACAGAAACCATGGCATCGTCACCCAGAAACAACGATGGGTGTAGGGGAATATGTTGTCTGTACAGTTCTCTGAAGTGTTTGTGTCGTGTTGTGTCAAGTGTGTTGCATTGTATGAGTATGTGGACTACGGACAGGCTCTCCCCACATCTGCTACACAGGGGTCTTGGACATCCCGTGAGCAGGTGCGAGTGCGTTACATGCGTATGGCCTATCCGTAACCTAGCTAAGGTAACTTCAATGTGCCTGTTGTGTGAGTCAGTAGTGTATTGTCCCAAGTGTGGTTTTATTACGTGTAGTTTGTTGTCTGTCTGTTCGCTCCAGTCTGTTTGCCAAGTTTTACGGAGTTGCTGTCTTATGTGTGGCTTGAGGTCTGTGTAAGGTAGCGTTGTTATGTTTACTGTGTTTCGGAGTGCAGCATTGGCGGCCATTTCATCCGCCAGTTCATTTCCGCTGATGCCAGAGTGGCCTGGCACCCAACACACAGTCACCTCAAGGTTTGAAGAATACGCCACCATAATTGATTTCAAGAGAAGGTTAACTACATGGTTTTTCGATGACTTTCCGGATGATAATGCACGGACGACGCTCAGCGAATTTGTATAGATGATAGATTTAGGAATATTATGTTCAACTATGTGATTTACAGCCAGAAAGATGCCATATGCTTCTGCCGAAAAAATACTTGTCTTTGCATTCATGGCTCTACCTCCTTCAAAATTGGGTCCATGAGCAGCACAAGACACCGCAGTGAACGTTTTGGAAGCATCAGTGAAAAACTCTGCAGCCCTGTATTTATCCTGCAGATACATGAAATGCTGCTGAATCGCAATTCTTGGTGCCCTGTTCTTATCAAGATGCGTAAAAGACAGGTCACAGAGCACAGGGCGCAGATTCCATGGTGGTATAAAATCAGTGATAGGTGTCTTGTGAATGTCTAAAAAGGGTACCTCATGCTCAGAGGCTTCCTCTCTTACCCTAAGTGAAAAGGGCAGAGAGATGGATGGACGATTTAAGAACAGTTGTTGTGAGGATGTGTTATTAATGGTGGAATTAAAAGGGTGGTTAGTCAGCGCCATGATTTTCGAGGCATACAACAAATCCATGTAAATCCTCTGGTGATATAGGGACCATTTATCACACTCAGCGTAGAGGCTCTCGACTGGGCTAGTGCGAAAAGCACCACATGCAAGGCGAAGACCCAGATGCAGCACTGGGTCGAGCATTTTCATTGTCGTTTTTGTTGCAGACCCATAAATTACGCTTCCATAGTCCAATAGGGACCCCACTAGGCTTGTGAAAATACGTAAGAGGAGTTGCTTGTCCGTTCCATAAGACTGGTGGGACAAGATTTTAAGAATGTTGAGAGCCTTTAGACATTTATGTTTCAATTGCTTAATGTGAGGTATGAATGTAAGTTTTTCATCCAACACCACTCCTAAAAACTTGTGTTCCTTCCTCACAGGAAGCGAAACGCCATTAAGTGTAATGTCTCGGTCCGGATGGATCCCACGCTTCCTGGAGAAGACAACACAGGTGCTTTTTTCTAGATTAAGTTGAAACCCATTCTTGTCTGCCCAGCTGGCAAGTTTTTTGACAGCGAGCTGGACTTGACGCTCACAGATGGACATATTGCATGATTTAAAAGATACCTGGACGTCGTCTACATACATGGAATAAGAAATTGTAGGTGGCAATGCCTTCCCAAGGGAGTTCATTTTAACTATGAATAGAGTGCAGCTTAAAACTCCACCTTGCGGAACGCCGTTTTCTTGTACATGAACCCTTGAGAGTGCGCTACCAACTCTCACACGAAAAGTTCTTTCGGACAAATAACTAGCAAGAATGTTCATCATGTTCCCTGAGACACCAAATGACTTCAGGTCACTGAGGATCCCGTAGCGCCAGGCGGTGTCATATGCCTTCTCAAGGTCAAAAAACACCGTTGTGCAAAACTGTTTGGGAATGAAAGCGTCCTTTATGTATGACTCAAGAGCGACAAGTTGGTCATTTGTAGATCGCCCTGCCCTGAAGCCTGCCTGGCAGCTCTCGAGAAGACCATGGTACTCTAAGAAGTACACGAGTCTCCTGTTTATCATCTTCTCAAAGAGCTTACACAGGCAGCTTGTCAGGGCAATGGGACGATAACTGGCGTGAGAGGAAGGGTCCTTTCCTTCCTTCAAGAAAGCCACCACTATGGCCTCCCTCCATGAGCGAGGAATGTGCCCTGAAAGCCATATTTTGTTGTATAGATGTAGGAGTGTTTCAAGAGTGTCTGGGTGTAGGTGTTGTATCATGGTGTATGTGATTTTGTCTGCACCTGGAGCTGAAGGCTTACATGTGCTGAGAGCAACCTTCAGCTCAGCAATTGAAAAAGGACAATTGGAAGAAGTGTGCGACTTGTTGTGATCACGCAGGGACTTCTTTTTACAGATGTTTTGTGTTTCATGAAAGTGTTTGTGTAGTGTGCTGAACTGGACACGTGTTCGAAGTGTTGTGCCAGTGTGTTAGCCTGGGCTTCCAGTGTGTCCCCTGTTGTACTAACCAGGGGAAGGCTGTGTGTCTGTTGTCCTTTTAGTTTTCGTATTCGTGTCCAGACTTTGTGTGTGTCTGTGTAAGAGTTTATGGATGTCAAGAAGGTGTGCCAACTCTCTCGTTGTGCCTCACGGCGCACACGTTTTCCTAACGCCTTTGCCCGTTTGAACAAGAGGAGGTTACTCGACGTGGGGTACCGACGAACGATACCCCACGCCTTGTTCTGGGCCTCTCGCGCCCGCCTACAGTCCTCATTCCACCACGGCCTCCTCTGGTTGCGCGGGGCACCAGAGGCGTGGGGAATGGACTTTTCGGCGGCGTCGAGGATGTGCGCCGTGAGGAGTTGGGTAGCTTCTTCAACGTGTAGGTGTCCTATGGATGTGTGGTGTAGTTTGGATGTCTTTGTAAATGTATTCCAGTTAGCTCGTGCTTCATTGAACCCATTATGGGAAGATTGACTGCATGGGCCTTTACCTATGTATGTTAGTGAGGTGGGGAAGTGGTCACTGCCATATGGGTCAGTTCCCACTCCCCACTCGACCAGAGGAAAGAGAACTGCGGAGCCAATAGCCAAGTCAAGACATGAGTATGTGTTGTGACCTATGTTATGGTATGTAGGCTGTTTATTGTTGAAAAGGCATGCTCCAGAAGATGTAAGGAATTTCTCTATCAGGCGACCTCGGGCATTCGTTCTGGAAGAGCCCCAAAGAGAGTTGTGAGCATTAAGGTCACCTGTAAGGATGTATGGTTCGGGCAGCTGGTCTACCAGCGCCTCGAAGTCGGAGCTCGGAAGTGCAACATCAGGAGGAATGTATATGGAGCATACCGTTATCAATCTATTAAATATTATTGTGCGGACGGCTACAGCCTCAAGGACGGTGTTCAAGGTGACAGGGTGGCATGCTAATGATTTGCGGGTGATATGGCAACACCGCCAGAAGAGTGTGTGCAGCCATCCCTGTCTTTCCTGTATACCATGTAACTATTCAAGAAATTTGTGTGTTTGGAATTCAGATGTGTTTCCTGGACACACATTATACTTGGCTGATTGGCATGCAGAATCTCATAAACGTCGTCAAGATTATTCAGAAGGCCTCTGCAGTTCCATTGAACAATATTTTCTCTTCCCATTATTATGTGTTCAGAGCTACTGGAGTGTGACTATTTATGTAGGGTCTTTCGGGGCTTGCACTCTTGGAAGGGGTTTTCTGACCTTCTCTACTGACCTGGACGTTGCAGCCCGTTCCTTCCGCTGCGATGAAAGCCGGAAGGGCTCGATGTCCATGTCGTCATCTGAAGGCAAGGGGGTGCCCAGCGGACTGGGCCCCCTTGACATGGTACCTTTTCGGGTGTTCTTTGCCTGCGCTGCCAGTGCCGAAGGCGTGGGGAGCACCCCAGATGGCACAGGCAGTGAGGCGGAGGAGGAGGTCGCTGCGACTGCCTCCGTCTCCATCTCGTCCGGGCCCTCGCGTGTGCTTCGGGCTGGTGGAGAGGGGGAAACAGTGGGTGCAGCAGCATCCCCACCGGACGTGGATGCCACCACAGCCGCTGCTGGCTCAGCGAGCGGTGCGGAGGCGGGTTGGGCTGCCAGAGGCAACCCAGGGGGGGGCGGCGGCGAAACCAAGTCCGACTCGCGGTACTGGGTCCCCGCCGAAACCAGACGCCGCTCCGCCCCCCGGCGAGCTGCGTCGGCGTACCTCCCCAGGGGGAAAGAGGCGAACCTCTTCCGCGCCTCTGGGAAGGTGATGTTTTCAGTGACTTTGATGTTGATTATTTTCTTCTTTAATTGAAACTTTTCACATTTTCTGGAGTACGCCGCGTGTGGGCCCTGACAGTTTACGCAAAGAAATTGTTGAACGTTACAGTTGTCGGACGGGTGGTCGGGCTGGGCGCATTTTGCGCAGGTAAGTCGGCCGCGACAGGAGTTTGTGCCGTGCCCGAACCGTTGGCACTTGAAACAGCGCCGCGGGTTCGGGATGTACGGCCGGACTGAACATCGGATGTAACCAGCGTTGATGAATTCTGGAAGGGTGGACATGTCGACGGTTAGGATGGGGTGCTTTGTCGGTATTTGTTTATCGTCTCTGCGGATGGTTATGCGCCTCACCGCTGTTACGCCCTGACTACGAAGGCCCTCCAGCACGTGAGCTTCAGATTCATTTAGTAGGTCATACTCAGAAATCACGCCCTGGGAGCTGTTTAGGCTGCGGTGGGGCGTGACTCGGATTGGCAGATCGGCGATGCTGGTTTGTGCAAGAAGTTTATTGGCCTGGTCCTGGCTACTGATCTCAACAAAAATTTCACCGGTTCGATGATTTTTGGCCTTATACGACCCTCCAACAATACTGTCAAGAAACTTTGAAATGAGAAATACCGACTGTGAAGAAAGAGGTTTTGATTGGTCTACAGATTCCATCACGATGAAGCGAGGATAGTTGTTCGGTTTCGGAGGCGTCAAGTCAGGAAGTGGTGGAAAAGAAACTTCGGTGCGGCCCCTTTTCGGGGGCCGATCACGTCTGGGGGAGGGGGGGGGGGGGTTTGAAAATGCCATATAGCATAGTATAAAAGCAGGGAAACGGGGGTACTTTCTTCTTTGACCTTACCCTGGTAGCCAAAGAGGTCCCGGAGCTCCCTGCCTGGTAAACAGACAGGGAGCCCATCCGCCGGAGCTTGACCTGGGCTCCGACGGCCACCGTTCGTGGTTTCTAACCCTCCACCTATAAACGCATCGCCACGGTTGGATCCAGCTTATGTTTGGGGGCTCGGTGTCCACGGTATCGCCAGTACCGTCACCAAGATTGCTCAAGGTGCCCCGTGCGGGGGTGATGTGAATACAAAACTGAAACAAATGTAAATTCCTCGCACAGGCTGCTATTGCCTGGGGGGAAACTTTTGTCCCGTCGAATCCTGTGTACACCTGTCGCTCGTCGCTTCGCAACTGCTATGCCTCTTGGAATTGAAAAAAAAATGCCTTTCCCTAATTCGAGTTGAAAGTTGAAAGTTGAACGTTTATTGCTACAGCATGTACATGAATGGCAATACAGTTGTCGAGGGGGACGGTCAAAAAGGCTACATGAAAAAAAAAGCCTGACAAGGAGACGTCCCCCTCCCCCCCTCCCATTTTGGCACGAGTTGTTGCCGCAGACAACGGCACGGCATTTTGGCATTCTGTTATTCTGGAAATTGCGTTGTAGCACGCCATATTATAAAAAACCCGCATGAAGCGATGATGAAACCCGATTGCGGCACGATCCCAGACGCCCCTCCCGCGGAGAACCGAGCAGGTGGACAGAAATTGGTCGCCGCCGACTACGTGACCGAAATGGACCAATGAATAGTAGGGATTTTCGCGGCGGTGAGTAGAAAAGAATGGCGGCACTTTTGAAAATGCAAAAACGTCACGCTAGGGTCCCTAGAAATTGTGCTAGTCCGCCGTCCGCGCGCTTTCTCTATGGGAAGGCGTGTCCGCGCCGCTGATGCACGCACAGCGCTGCGCAGAGGGCGCTGCGAGCAATCGGAGCGCCCGAGCGGCCGGAGCAAGAGCGGCCGCAGGCCGGCTCTGCCGCGGAACGCGAGCGCGCATCGGGGTTTGTCGGCCACTTAGAGCGGTGAAATGGAATGGTACGAGGTACATCAGCTCACAATTGAAGGTACGATAGTACTATAAGACCTTTTAGTTTCACGCCCCAGTTTTTCGCGAATTTGGCTACGGAGCCTCTTTGCGGCCGTTGAATTTCGCGAGTGAGACCGAATTCAGGATGAAACCGCAGCAACCAGCGTAGCCGTTTCACTACCACCGCTCGGACCATTTTTAAAGTAAAGCTTTCTATGTCTCACTGATGGCCTATGTCGCCTCGAAAAAGCACTGCGGGAAAGCCAACTGTCTCTGACGACGGTGATGTTTGTGAGTAAAGTGAGAGGGAAAAAAAACGCTTCCCGTGATCAGGATCGAAGCTGGCTCCATCGCGTTTTGAAGCCGACGTCTATCTCAATGCGCAATTCCAACATGGTCAAAGCAATTTGGATTTGGAGAGGAGTGCATGGACGTGCACATGTAATTAGTCAGAAAAATTATCCACTCCTCCACTCCGCAACGATGGTTGAACACGAAGCTTTCTTCGCGTGAAATCAAACGGCAAAGGGTCGATTTCAAATCCGGCGCGATCATAAGTCCAAAATGCGTGCGAGTCAAAGTGAAAGCTCAATGAGTCAAAGTCAAAACTCAGACGACAAGGAAGCGCTCACAAGAAAGCTTCGCGTTCAACCACCAATGTTCAGACAGTGAGATCCCGTTCAAAAAGAACTCCCTGCGGCACCACAAGCTGTGTTTGTTCCACATCGAAACTACCGGGTCATTCCCGAACGTCATTGACGGTGACAAGCACGCAGCCGGCTGGTAGGCTGACAAGAAGAAAAGCGAAAGCTTGAGTAAAATGTTGTGCCAGCAAAAACTTGTTCCTATATACTTTGGGCAGAGTGCGGGGGGAGGGGGGATAAAGCAAGCTATATATGGTCATGACAGTATAAATAAACCTCAATATTTTTACTCCTTGGTTTCAAACAGCCACGATTATATGATTGGCCATAACACAAATATTCTCCCGTTTTGCTTTCCCCGCGTGCGTCTTGCAATTCTCTCCGAGTGTGTGGGTGATCAAAAAGAACCTGTGTAATGACTTGCAAGCGAAGTTACTGATTTGCAGCCGGGTTTTATTAAAAATCAGTTTCACGTACCCAATGCTGGCGAATGTTTCAAATCGTGGTATTCACGAAAATTACAGGCACGCAGAAGAGGTTTGATAGTACCCAAATTTCTGAAAATTTCGAGGTAAGCGGAGTGTTGGGTTAAGCGAAATGCAAAAAATGTATGGCCAGATCACTGGAATAAGAGCTAGTGCTGGTAACAAACGCTCCAATGCACAGGGACGCTTCCGGAATACAGGCAAAAATAATTTGCAGAAAAAACAATATTTTTAGGTATTGCGGAAAAAGAACTGCGTGATGCTCGCCTGTTTCGCGTTCGCATCTGGTCCCAAAAAAGTGTTCTCGAGCTTCTCAATGCCGCATCAACTGTTGGTCGCCAACGCTATATTCTATCTTTGCTGTGAAGCAGGCAAAGCATATGTTTTTCTTGTTCCTGCCGTTTTTGGGACTTTTTGAGACACGTCGTCGTCCACATGATCAGAAGCGTCTTCCCCAGCTATATCAACGATGTAGGCGCCGGACAGCACTCCGCTAACGGGACATCGGCCGCGCACAGTGCGTACCCCATGCAAATTTGCCGTTCGCGACGGTGTTCGGCGCGTAATGGGAGCTAAGCTTTAACCGAGAGCTTATCAGCTGCCTGCAGCGGATGTTGCATTGCGTCCTATTGTCAACATTTCGAGATATCCGTGATCCCCGAAAAGACGTTTCGAGACAAAGGGTGGAAAATGTCGCCTATGGCAGGTATATGCACGGCAAAAAAAGGTTTCGACTTAACCGATATTTCGAGATATCCGAGTTCGAGTTATGGAGAAATCACTGTATCTGATTACTGAAGGTGATAAAACTACGTATGCATGTGCACACGTCTTGTTTTTTTATTCGGCATTTACATTTAACAGATTCCCAGCTGACTGGACGTAACTGAGGGGGCCGCGAAGACGTGCGCTTAAGGGCCTCCAGATCAACGATGCGAAAGGTCAGGAGGCACCGGTTCGAGCTGCTTTATTTACATACATGTACAGGGGACAACATCTTGGGAAACTTGCAAAGAAAGACGGTTCCAAAGAGCCATAGAAAAAAGCGGAGCGCCGCCACACACCACACACATTTTCACGCGCTGACTAATCCATGAGTTAACAACGGCGGGGGTATTCACAAAGAACGGTTGTTTGCTAGCTGAAGTCCCGCATGATATTTCCAAGCTGGAAAACGATGCCTTGCCGGCAGTGTTCCCGAAGCCCCCGAGTATGTGTCGAAATCGGTTCGACACATACTCGGGGGCTAGCATAGCGACACGATTGCGCGGTTTTTACAAGGCTCGATCCTTCATAATACGCGAAAACGTACTCCTGTCACTTCACGCTCCGGTTAAAACACTTCGTACTGGTAAGAACCAACTTATTTGGCTAATCTGGTTTGTCGACAGAAACGGATAGGGTTCGAAAAGGGGCAGTTAAAATGGGCTGAACCCGCCCAGAAATAGGGCAGAACTACGAAGGCAGCAGCGGCACGGCAGAGCGCCGTCCGCCGCTGCCCATCGCGCCGGCCGGCCACCGCGCTCCGATTGACTGCAGCGCCGCCGCTGCATGCATCACGGAGGAGCCCCCTTCGCGGCCGGCGGACGGCAGACTAGCACGTCACGCGGCGCAGATGACTAGCGGCACCTGTCGCAAGTTGGATAAATAGGAGGAGCGAAGGCGCGCCGCCGGCAGCAAATCGCGGAGGCCACGAGCGAAGGCTGGCTCGCGAGGCGAAAGGCATACATTACGTGGCACCGAATGGTTGAGGCACGGCCCCTCGATCGATGGGCCGTGGTTGTTTCGAGGGCAATGATGATGAGCCTTTGCGTCGGCGGCGCGAAGTTTGTCTCAGGAAGGGACCGCGACCACTGATCTCCACTTGGTTGCTGGATGGCGCTTCGCCGCTGTCGCGGCCGGGCGCGCGCACGGCCACCGGAAGTTCAACGGCTCGTCCCGGAAGTAGGGCGTCTGCTACGCTTCTCAAGCGCTGATGAGCGTTCCCATTGGGGCATTTTGGCATTTTGTTTTGACTTTATTGCATTTTGGCTATACAGATCGCGTTCAGATCGAAACTTATGCTATACCGAAACATGCGACGTTAATATGAAGCAGAATTTAATTGCGAAGGAGAATAAAAATGTCACTTGGGTCTTGGTTTGAGAGGAGACGACGCAGCTCGAACGGGATTTATGCTAGAAATTTATGCTAGGGATTTATGCTAGAAAGAAAACAACGTGGGTACGGCGTCAGGCTGCAGCCGAGTTCGTGCGCCCGTTCTGTCAAAACAGTTGTCAGTAAAGTGGTCACTGCAGAGCCTGCTGCCTGGGGATGGAGAAGTAGTTACACGGGCACAGTTAACCATGGTTAAGCAAACCGCGGTTAGACAAAAACCGCAGTTTGCTGCGTTACACGACAGACGAAACTGCGGTTACGTCGCTAACCATGGTTAACGCAAACTGAGCTTGGCCACCTCAGTTCGGTCACGCTAACCGCAGTTTCCGCAGCCGCAGTGCTTAAAATCGCACAATTCAGTTCGGACGCAAGTGGCGGCGCATCAGCGGAGGCGAAAAAAAAAATCATCTGGCGTTCGGAAGAGACGAAGGTTCTCAAATAGCGGGCGCCCCAAAGCTTTCCCCAAGACGCGTTTGCGTTCTTTGCATCGCTCTCGCAATCAGTGCGACTGCCCGTCAGCAGCGGCTCGTTTCCCGATCCGCCCGATCAACTACGACAAAAGCCGTGCTAAATTTGTAAATTCCGCGCGTAGTCCGCCAAAAATGGATATAGCAGGTAATCTTGAAGCGTTTTCAGCACTCGGAAACGATCGGCGCGCGCATCGGCCATGCTAAACACGCCGGCGCGCCTGCCCGCACGGCACTGCTTGCGGCCCGAACCGGCCCAAACCACGGCAGCAACAGCTTATCGCGTCGCCGCTCTTCGAAATCAATCTGATCGCGGAAAAGAACTTCCGCATGCGAGAAAATGGATGTTAGTGCGGTGAAAAATTGTGCTATGGATTGTAATTCGCAGTTGTAGAGATAGCGGTGGTCAAATATCTACCGCGATGCTAAGCTGAAAGTTCCCAACACCGAACAGACCTAAGCAAACCAAGCCGGTTGCGAGCTGTCAATTGGGGAAGCCCCTCTTTTCGCCGCGCACGAGTGCGTTGCGTTTGTGTCAGAAGCGAATGGTTTAACGATATTTCTTTTTGTCTACACTGCTTCTCTTTTGTTTTTTATCGTGGAGTTAAAAGTGCGGTAATTTATTTTTGCTGCGCTCATAATCAAGTGACGGCGGTCACCAAACTTGCAATTTCGCGTGTAACATCCAAAACCGCAGTTTGCGATAACCGCGGTTAAAGTTTAGTAACCACGGTTAAACTTAACTGCCGTTACTTTCGCCGTGTAACTAGGGTATAAGTTTGCCACCCAACGCCGGTATAAATCCGGCTTAGAGCGTGGGAATCTGCGTAACAAGAGCCACAGCTTAAAAACGACACTGATATGACATTTGCGTTTCGCGGCGTATCACGCACGTCGTACAGAATATTGTAATACTTCCAAGTGGAACGTCTTCCCAGACGATTTCTCTGGTCTGCTTGTGCAGTTGACGGCGCAACAAGCAGGCATTTTTGGCGGAATGCGTGCGAAACCAGCCCATGCGTAGCGTGCGCTATGCTGAAACGGTCCGACTTCCGGGACGAGCGCTCGAACTTCCGGCGGCCGTGCGCCGGAGAGCTCGAAGCGCCATCCAGCAACTCTAGTGGAGATCAGTGACCGCGACCGCATCTTAGGCAGAGAAGGCACACCACTGTCACGCGCACGTCCCCCTCACGTTTTCGCCCGCCAGCAGCCGAGTGTCTCGTGCTGGCGCAGCATACGGCCCCATCTCCCTCCTCCCCCCAACCCGCGCTGTCTCACTATTCGGTCGTGCCATCGTTCACTCGGGCGCGACGGCGACGCGGCTCATCCCAGACACGCGCGCCAAAGGGCTGCGGCCTAAAATGAAGAGAAACGTTTTGCTACACCTGTAACTTTGCAGCGTTACTTGCCATTTTCTGGGGTTTTATAATTGAGTGTTGTTTAACGTTCTTCGTAAGGGACATTGCGCAAGGTAGCAAACACATGTTGCTTTCTTAGGCACACGTTAGATGTTAAAAGAAACGCAAATGGGCGATTTCGCCTGCCGTAACAGACCATATGTGCTCAAGGTTCAAGAAGCTTGGTTTGTGTACTGCGCGAGTTAGAAATTCAATTTCCGATTTCCCGTGCTATGCAAGACCAAATTTCCTCCACAGGCTACTTCCCCGACAAGTACGCCATCTTCGCCGCGGCAGAGATTACGTACACACCGGCCAAAAGCACGGTCGAGGAGCTCTAATCGCTCATCGAAAGTTCACGGTTACGTTTCGCAGCGCTGACTTGTAATTCGGGAATAAATGCGCTTGGGTCGACTTGAAGGGTAAACGTGAAAAAAACTTTCTTATTGGCGTGTTTATCTTCATCCAACTCTAGACATCCCTGAATTCGAGTTCGTTTTTCAGCACCTCTCAGAAACTATAGACTCTGGCAAGTACAACATTCTGTTAGTTGGATATTTCAACGTAACCGGGCAGTGGTGGAATGCAGGGGAAATATTGGCAGTTTTTCTAAATCAGCTCACTTGTATAACTTCTCATTCGCAGGATTGGCATATGATGCCCAACCTCCTAACCCCGCAGGAAACATCCATTACATGTCTTTCTCCAACTTGACTTCTTTGGATCCTATACTTTTCGGCAAAAAGGACTAAAAGTTCGTCCTTTCGGGGACTAACGGCCTCTTCCACAATCATTAGTCCCTTTGGGGACTAATTCCGAGGGGACGAACGGTTAGTCCCCACCCGGATGGTCCGTTCCGATACTCCCCAAGGACGAACTGCGTAGAGTGCAGAAAAAAGAAAAAAAAAAGATCGTGCGGAAATGCGAATGCATTGGGTGCACCGATATATTTTTTCGAGCGCAGCGAGCGGAGAGAGGGTACGCGGAGAGGAGAGAGAGACCCGCGCAACACGCCCGCCCCGCGCGCGAGCTCTCTCCGCCGAGCTCCGCGATGCCAGCGCCCTCACACGCCCGCGCGCGCTCCTCCTCTCCCCTTGCCCTCCGCTACTCCCGCCCGAGCTGCCACCTGCTCCGGTTGCTAGGCGCGCCACAGCTGTTGCTAGGGGCGAGGAGGAGCGCGGAGAGATAACACCTGCGGGCGCACGCCGGCCAACGGACGCACGACAACCCCCGACTAAGAAATGCATTCGCATTTAAAAACTCCTGCACCGGCAGGGATCGAATCCCTCACGCCCGGAAATATACACAAGGAACCCAAGGCGCTATCCGCTGGACGACGCCGCCGGGTGGCAGCTGCGGTAGATAATATTCAAGTGTACAGCGTGTAGTTCTGTGGATAACGCAACAGATCCATTGCAACTGGTGCCCGAATTTCTATCCTTGCGCTTAGCGCTTTGCTAGGTTTAGGGACTATTGCTCAGTTCGATTCGAAGTAGAGCTTCACAACCATAGTTTTCTCGTAAATAACAATCAACTCGTCGTCGCCTAGTTGAGATAGGTAGCTGGGCGATCGGACGACTCATTTCTTTCGGCACAAATTAGCGCAAGCTAAGTGCTTTCTTAGTGTTCGATACATATGTTAAGTGCTCTACGTAACGTATGTGAAATGTGTCGTCTGTGTGAGTGTCAGAATAAGGAAACATGCCATATTTTCCTGCATCGGCGAAAGCGAATTCGGTGTTGCTTAGCCTGAATTCTTCAAATTCGCGTCGCTAGACGATTGCGACTGGGAAATGCAAGCGGGTTTTACAGCAGTTGCAACATTTTCATAGCTTTGGTGCCCAAGGCAATTATGTATCGAGTGTAAAAGATAACTTCGAGACGCTTACCTGTAGCGAGCATTTTTGTTTTGCAGTTTTCTTCAGCAAGATGCGTTTTTTCTCGTCTGTTAAACATATACATATTCATTACACTCAGAAATCCACTTTTTCTATTGTCACTAATTTTTGCGTTACTGTTAAGGCGCTTGAAAGCTTTCATTGGCCGTTATTACCTCGCACGAATCGTATGCAACACAGCGTATCAACATAACCTCGCCGAGAAGCGTATGGCAATCGCGCTTCGCCGCTCCTTGCCATTACCCGCCGCTCTACTAACCCTAGGCGATTTTCTTATAACTAACATCAATATTTTCTCCCGTGGCACCATCTAAAGCACCCAGTGACTCCAATTGCTTGTGTTTTGGAAGTATAAAACTGTTCGCAGACATATGCGCGAAACGGCAACGACGACGCCATTAAAGGATTAACGACGCAGCAAAGAGACTAACTGCATGCGTTTCGTCTTCCCGTGACTCCTTATAGAATGCCGGGGACGAGCAGTTAGTCCGCATTTATGCACACGGCACGTACTCTACCGCAGGTACTCCCCTTGAAGATGAACGGTCGCCCGCGAGGACTAACGGCTGTATTTTAGTCCCTATTTTAGTCCTTTTTGCCTAAGAGTGTAAATAGGCTTGAGAAGCACTTGTCACGGTCGACCTATGGCATCAACCTTTCACAGTCGCGAAATTATTTCCTGCTGTTTGTGAGCGGCACATGGAGACTATAATGCTTTATGCAGAATGCCCAGCGTGACGAACTGGGAGCCAGTGTACGCTTTGCCTAATACCGACGCAGCTGTGCAGCATCTCACAAAAATAGTCCAAAAAGGCAATGGATGAGCAAATACCAACAAGTTTAAGCGCCCTCACCCATTTCTCTTTGGTTTAGCAAATACCTTCAGCAACGCGTTGTACCAAAGCGTCGACTCCACAAGCTAATGAAAAATACTAACTCTCCGTCCGCCTGCATGAACTTTGAAGAACTGCGTTCACTTGTGAACGCACTCCTTGCTTGCGACAAAAAAAAAAAAAACATTTTTCCAGATTTCCGAAACTGCTCTTACCCGTTCCTCGGGTGACTTCTGGTGGAACGCAAAAACGCGCACAAGGAATGACCCTGTGTGGATTACTTTGCAAGAAGGCGACAACATCGCTCTTTACCCAGTCAGAATATGTGAAATATTCACAAACCCTTCTCGTCTGCGTATTCCTTGTCACGCTACGGACTCGCGGCGCTATATGATGTCTTACAAACGCCCAAAATTCCTGTTGAGGATGTCACGGCTGCCATCCGCAGCCTGCCTTCGAAGAAGTCTTCTGGTCACGATAATATCCAATGCTTTATTGGGAAAGGCTACTGTGACGTTCTGTCGCCGTTGATGTGCCACATCTTTTGTCATTCGCTTGAAAAGCGGCACTTTCTTACAGATTGATAACCTGACGTTGTTTTTCCCCTGCATAACTGGCGAAACGCGCTGGCGCCTGGGAAATATCGACCAATTTCCGTCCTTTCTTCTTTCCCAAAATCTTGGAAAATGTAGTGCACTGTAATCTTTATAAATTTCCCCGCATTTCCCCGAGGGGAAGAATGTGAAAGTACGAATGCACGAGTTGAATTTGCGCGGTTCGGTAATGTTCGCGAAAGAGAGATCACACACACACACACACAACTACAAAGAAAGAAAGATGCATTTATTCACAGACACCTATTTGTGTTGTCGTTGTACTTGATTGCTAGAGCGGATCTCAGCTTTGAAATTTCGTGTCAGTACTCCTTTAAGCGGGTGCATTAGCCCTTCTCACGCCCGATTCCTGGCAAACCCCCCACGTGGGTATGGGCCATGCAAAGACACCTATTTGTGTTGTCGTTGTACTTGATTGCTAGAGCGGATCTCAGCTTTGAAATTTCGTGTCAGTACTCCTTTAAGCGGGTGCATTAGCCCTTCTCACCCCCGATTGCTGGCCAATCCCCCACGTGGGTATGTGCCATGTCAGCGGCTAGGCAGCGCGCACCCATCTCCCCCCGTTGCCAAGGAAGACGAGGAGATTCCGGGCCAATCCCCTACGTGGGTATGTGCCATTTCCCCCCGTTGCCAAGGAAGACGAGGAGCGCGCGCACCCGCAGCTGTTGCTATGTGGACGGACGGCGGTCAACGGAATTCAGGGTCACTTATAAAGTGCATTCGCACTTAAAATGCCGCCCCTTGATTCACAGTAATCAGCCCGGGTTTATGCCTGCACGGTCTGTCACTCAGAACCTTGCCGGGTGTTTGAGTGCCGCCAGCAAATAAGGGCTTTCACGTCTTGAATGAACGCCATCTAATTCGACTGCAGGAAAGCCTTCGACCGCGTAAACTATGATACGGTCATTCGCAAGCTGTCTGCGTATGGTCTGTCTCCTGCTTTGTGCGAGTGGTTTTCTACCTTCCACAAACTTAAAACAAACTTTGTTCAGTGCGACGGCGCCAAGTCTCGCAGATTCCCTGTGCCGTCCCGGGTCCCCCAAGGCTCGATTCTGGGCCCTTTACAGTTTAACGTATTTGGGAATGATATACAGTTCTTTGTAAAACATTTATCTCCCTTGCCGTTAAACGACGACAAGAAACTTTACCGAGCAGTAGTATCGGAGGCAGACTGCGCCCAGCGTCACAGCTACATACACGAGATTTCCCTCTGGTGCAAAACTAACTACCTAGACCTGAATCCTCTGAAGAGAGTTTTTATTGCATACAACCGAACGAATTCGCATTTAACCTTTTCGTACCACCTCGACTCTCAAACGATAAAAATTCCCCGCATTTCCCCGAGGGGAAGAATGTGAAAGTGCGAATGCACGAGTTGAATTTGCGCGGTTCGGTAAGGTTCGCGAAAGAGAGATCACACGCACACACACAACCAGGGGTTTCCCCAGGCATCGAATCAAGGGGGGGTGTCTCAATGGCTCTGGGGGGGGGGGCGGGGGGGGGGTTCATAAAGTAGAAAAGCTGTTTTTTTATCCCACTAGTTAAATAATAGGCGTCTGTTAACCAAACGCTCATCCCCGTGACGTACGTTTTTCATGTTCTATACACCTGAGAGGTGGTGCTGTCTATTCAATCTAAGAAAAAAACAAATTTAGAGAAATTCATTTTTTACCATGAAAGGTCCGTATTCAGTTGTTTTTTATTAATTTCTCGCCATTTTTCAACGTATAAGGACATTTTCGAACTTGTTACCAGGGCCAGTGACGAAATTTGAGTTCTTGAAACAATGTTTAGGTAGTACACGAATTATGCAGCACTTATAAATCAGGCACCGATTGTACGCTCCCGATTTATTAAAACGCCAGGATTAGCTTCCGTAGCACTTTTCGCTACTCCCTGGCTGGTAGCAATGTGCTCGCAGCGTGGTCAGCCTCAAACCACTTTGCCCCTTTCCTTTGAAAGCCTTTTTTGTGTGCACATACGAACTTACCACGAGCTGTCGAAAAAAAAAGGAAATAAATACGTGCAACGCTAACAGCAAGCTCGGGGGGGCGCACTTTTGTTTATTTTGCCCGAGGCTACTGCCAAGAATAGCAGACGGGCAGCCCGCTCATGCGCAGATCGATACTGAAAAAGGTCCATACAAGGACTGACAAGAGTGAAATTTGGGGATTCAAGGGGGGGTGTCCAGAAAAACTAGGGGGGGTCTACACACCCCCTAGGGGGGGTGTAGGGAAATCACTGCACACAACTACAAAGAAAGAAAGATGCATTTATTCACAGACACCTATTTGTGTTGTCGTTGTACTTTATTGCTAGAGCGGATCTCAGATTTGAAACTTCGTGTCAGTACTCCTTTAAGCGGGTGCATTAGCCCTTCTCACGCCCGATTCCTGGCCAATCCCCCACGTGGGTATGTGCCATGTCAGCGGCCAGGCAGCGCGCGCCCATCTCCCCCCGTTGCCAAGGAAGACGAGGAGATTCCTGGCCAATCCCCCACGTGGGTATGTGCTATGTCAGCGGCCAGGCTGCGCGCGCCCATCTCCACGTGCGCGGACATCGCCGGTGGACGCAGGTTCAGGGTCGCTTAAGAAGTGCATTGCACTTAAAAAGAGCAAGCCTAACACGCGATTTGGGTGTATTGACGGACTCCAAACTTCGGTTCAAACCTCGTGCTAAGTTGCTAACCACCTAGCACGCACGTCGCTTCGGACTCTGAGTGCGATATTTCGAGCAATAAATGACTTCTCAAGTAGATTGTGTTTTCTAGTCCTGTATGTCCTTATCTCAAAGGTGCAGTTTGCACTAGCAGTATAGAACTGTGTGAGGGCGTCGTCATCCTTGTGCCTGCAGAGGGTTCAAAAAAGGTTCACTCACATCTGCTACACCCCGCATGTAAAATACGCTTGCAATGACTTCCTCAACTGGCTTAACCTGGAAGAATAAGAATGTAGACGAATGAACCGCGGTTTGTCTTTTTTTCCTGTTCAATTGTATCCACTCCCAATTCGACCGCCCGAAACTAGTGAGCTCTCTTCGGCTAAGGTCGCCAATGCGAGCACCGCGTTCCCACATGCGATTTCGTGTAACCACAGAGATGCTGTCTCCTGTATGCCATGCGAAATGGGGGTATAATCCCTTTCGCGTATGTTTGGACGTCTTTTCATGCAATATTAGGCCTTTCAAACGCGCTCTTCAAATGTAAGCATGTGAAGGTCTTCTTGCCCCATGAGTATGGCATGTAAGAGATCTCTAGTCGTCGTTTCTGTATGTGAGTGCTTGTGTTCATGCCCATGTATGTGTTGTCCAGACATGTAAATTTGCTTTCCGTGCATATCGCAGTATCTGTCTTCTCCAGTATTGTATACGCCGATTGGAATGTATACAACACGAGCGTTTACAGATGCCTGTACTTTCTTATGAACTCTGCCTTTGTGGATGCTAATGTTCCCGACCGCAATGTTCCTATCTTTTTCGTATACTTTTTGGTGCGTGCATGCGTGCGTGTGTGTGTGCGTGTGTGTGCGTGTGTGTGTGCGTGCGTGTGTGTGTGTATGTGTGTGTGTGTGTGTGCGCGTGCGTGCGTGTGTGCATGCCAAGCCAATCCAATCCAATGCCCCTCGCGACAGAGTGTTCGCTATCGGAGAGGAGAGGGGGTGAGCGGAGGAGAGTGCGGACGCCGACGACGACCATGGACGCACGCACGCAGGAAGGACAGGGCCGCCGGCAGGAGATGCTCTCAGCGTCGCATCTAATAAAACTGTACATTTCTTTGAACAGCTATACACGGGTGTACTCACAACAAGGTGTGGTATCTTCTTCATTCATCCTCTCACCCACTCATCCCCCTCTTTTAGAGGAGCGCGATCGTAACCTAACGCGTAATATTTATCATAGAATCATTCGACACTGAAGGTGCATACACCAGAAACACCTTATACTTATGCAAGATTCTGGAAGTAACAAATGAATATTTTGACAGAACGTTTGTTCAAGTCACCCATCCTTGTATGCCACTAAGTATAGCATTGTTGCGAGTTAATCGCAGACGTACAAAAATGGTGTTTTGAAATTTGAAGTTGTAAGCCCAACCAGCCATTTGTAAAGCTGTTTTATAACCAGTGCTATCGCGGAAGGTTTGTGCTTTAGGTGTATTATAAAATTTCCACCGCCGGTCGCGTCCGGTGAAGGTCCAAGCTTAACTATAGCCTCGTATATAGATTCAAGTTAGATATGGCGGTGTTCCTACCCTCCCGCCGTGCAGGGTTGCAACCGTTCAATAGAAACTAACGCCCGATCATTTTTCGCGCAGCTGCCGACGACGATGTCGGTGGGTGCACGAAGGGTGCACCGTTCAACGGGAGGACACCGGGTGGACGCGCTTCTTGCAGCACTTGATGCGGAAGGAGCAGAGATCGAAGAAGTGGCAGCCTTCGTCCACCCGCCACTCGGTGTCCTGCGCATGCGCGCAATACCGAAAGTGTGCCTAGGAGTCAGCGCTAATTTTGCGCACAATGCTGCGACAACCGTCGGGGGTTAACAACCCGAAAAATGACAGAAATACAATTGAACCATATCTTGCTCTATTTACACACGCGCACAATTCCATGCATGCAAGCACCAAAAGATGCGCAGACGTCTTGTGGTGCTTGTTAGCGTGTATGTGTGCGCACATGGATGCAGAAATACACACACATACGGACGCTCCAGCGTCGACGCCTTCCCAGTGCCGGCATGGAGGACCTTCTGTTCCCGAAGGGGCCTGGGGCAACCCAACGGGATACTTCGCTTATCTGCTCCATTTCTTGGAGATGACCGGCCTTATGCAGCGGCTGTAGCCCGGAGTGCAGTGATTGACTGATGTGCCCGCACTGACAGCTTTCTAGGACTGACTGCTCTCTTGATACCTTTCTCTCTCTCTCTCTCTCTCTCTCTCTCTCTCTCTCTCTCTCTCTCTCTCTCTCTCTCTCTCTCTCTCTCTCTCTCTGTCTTTACTTTATCCTATCACTCCCTCTCTACTTCCCTTCACCTGCACTGGATTGTATGCAGGTGAGCTCCTTGCCGAGCTCAAAATGTCCCCAGTGAATTTCCATTCCTTTTCCCGTCGCAAACCACAAGCACCACCCATACGGACACACACTTCATTAGGCTAAATGCTCCAACCGAATCTGCATAAAGGTAGCAGAATACGCCCAAAGCAAACGTTCGCTTAGAACACAGATGTAGAATACAGTGAAACCAGCCGCTCAGTTAGTGGAACATCGAACTGAGTATTCGCAGATTATGACCCTATTACACGCAGGTGATATGGCTTCTGCCATAATTTCCGTTCACCTATAGTTTATAACGCTCATTTAAGTAACTTCGAACAGTTACCTTCTTTCGTGGCTCTTGAAAACAGTAATCATAAGGTACAATGTCACTTCGTAAAAAAACCTGTTTTTGAAGGTAAAACTGTTGACTCTCCTTTTGTCGCGTTGTATTGAAGCTAGACGTATTAGTTTATAATACCAGAGAGATCTATTTACTCGCGGCGACATTTCTACACCAGGCGTGTTCCGCCTCCATTATGAAAAATGGCCGCTGCCATCGAACCAACGACCTTCTGCTAGACAGCACAACACATTGGCCAGTGTGAAACAAAAGGGGATGATGACGACGTTAACTTCTACTTTTATTGATAGAACAAAGTGGGTGGGGCCTGCAGTCCAGAGCGGCAGTGCTGCTGATAACTGCAGCCTTGGCAAGCTCAAACAGGGGTCGGTGGTCGCCCTTCTGTGAGCGGAACAGCATAGTTTCCAAGGTCAGGGAAAGGGGGTATTCATCTATTTATGGCATTATCCCTTTCTGTGTCCTCGCATTGAATTAGCCGGAAGGATAGACACCCAACCATGCTGCGCACGTGCTGTGACCTTCATATGATGACCGACCTCCAGCTCGGAGTCGGAGTCCTCCCACAGGCTGCAGTAGTGCTGCTCCAGGAAGATCACCTCGGTGACGTGCCCCACGCTGCGCGACCTCCTGGGCACGCGCGGCTTGAGCAGGCTGAAGGCCACGCGCAGCTTGGTCCGGATCACGTATTCCTTGCGCAGGATGTACGGAAGGTACACCTGTGACCACGAGGATGGGGGAGAGCGAGTGCGATATATTAAAAATCAGTATCTGCTATTGCCTCAAAAACCATTCCTCTCCCCATTAGTGAGGTGTACATTATCGCTAGAAAACATATGCCAGAAAACACGATTACGAGGGAGCTACTACAATTACTTATTTATAAAGCGAAGATTTAGTGTTCTTACTGATGCCGTCAGTAAGGCGAGTACGCCATGCAGGAAAGCCAACATTTTCTGAAGTTTATGATGATTGTGGGTGAAGTACAGGATGGCGACAGCTCCGTCACGCCCCCTTTTCTAAAGGTTGATGTGCAGCTGAGGCAGCACGGCAGGCGTACCACAGCCCGAAGTAAATTGGCATAACGCCATGGTGTGAGGCGAACATCGACAGTCGTTACCCTCAGGCAAACGTACGATATAAAACTCTGCTTGTCGTAAGGCTGTTGCCGACAATGTGTTAGCTCTAACTGCCCATTTTGAGGTGCAGGGCCTTACGCCTAACGTCGCATCTCGGGGCCTAACACCTCAAACCACCACCGACTAACAAAACTGCTCACTGAACGCTAAGACGGATGAGCTGATTTGCGCCCAAATCCAAAAAAACACAACAAACCCAAACGTTAAACATACGGAGTGCACACCCGACAGTCGCGGTGGGCTTTCTAGAAAAGTGGTGCATACCACCAGAGTACCACATACTCGCCGTGACCAAGCAAAGAATCTATCACGAGAATGCTTCGCCTTCAACCGTTGTCGTCGTTAGACGAAGGGGGATGATTTTTTAACTTTGAGAAAATTTTTATTTTGCAATATTTTGTCATTTGCAATATTTTGTTTCGACCTGAGAATTATTATGCAGAAAACTAAAGTATGCCTCAATTGCCTGAGGAGAGCACAGCCGTTTGATATAGCTGGCGAGACTGCAGATGTGGTAAGCGAATATATCTACTTGGCCAACCAGTCACCAGCCAACTTACCCCGTGAAGAGGTAAGTGCATCTGCATCTGACCGCTACCCACTGTACTTGGTGGGTAGCGCTCAGATGCACTTGGTACTTGGTACTTGGTATTAAAAGAGGCTCTTAAAAATGTTTGCCGTATAGCAACCTTAATGTGCAATGTTGCATATTTCTTCATCTGGTTTTTGATTTACGTGCTGAAATTGAGGGACTCATGGAGACACGTAACTTAGTCTGACATCTCGACGCTACATGGCACTACCTTTTAGACTTCAGAAATTTTAGTGAAACATTAAATTTACCCCACCTGTATAACTAAAACTTCCTTGCCATGATTCCTTGCCTTGCAAGACCCCGTGATTAAAACGCTGGTTTTCATATGATCTGGACGACATGCACTCCACAAAAAACGCTTGTCTGACCCATTAAATATCGAGCCGAAGCGTGCTGCACAGACGCTGACTATAGCATCTGTACCGTGTCGTCCGTCTGAAGCACGATTCGGTTGCGGAGGAAGTCCGGCGCAACTGTTGCATGGCGCAGGTCTGGTAGCGAGCGGGTGCGGGTCAGGAGAAAATCGCGCTGCTCTGGTGCACGGCTCGAAGAAGCCGCTGATGGCTCCAGCTGGAAGAGAAGGCAATATAAGAACACTGAAGATGATAATGAACTGTACCACGAAAATGTAGCTTGAACGAACTCAGGTCGGGCGAAAGTTCAGTGGAGGTGAAGAACTAATTTTTAAAACGAATCAGCGGAATGTTATAAATCTATACCACGTCGAAGTCTCCAGTACACTCCGACACTGTTGAACCTTCATCTTACGCTCTGCGTAAAAAAAGGAAGGCCGACGGGTTTGACTGGCCTTTCTTCATGTGAGACATCGTCATGGACGCGAAGTGTTTAATCGCGCTTTGTTAAGCAGGACTTTGAGAGGCGGGACATAAAATTTCTTAACACATCCTCAATAACCACGCTCCGATGTGCCGATAATAACAAACTAAATTTGCTAACTGGCGCTTACACATGCGTATGCACTCGCCGACCCATTTGTTTTGGCGAATACAATGCATGCTATGAAGCGCTAATTTGAACGTGGATAATCGAACGAGTGCTCAAGGCATCGTGACGTTTGCTGGCAGGAGATACAGCTCTCCCCACTCATCCACTGTTCCACCGCTTTCACAAATTTAATATCTTAGGCGCAAGGGCCCAAAAATAACATTCTTTTCTCAATAGTCTGCGAACTTGATGTTGGTGCTAAGCGCCAGTGTGCGGGTCTTCCTACTCTACCCCGACCTTTGGATAAGGCCTAAAGACTCAGCCTGCTACGTTTTCACCATGATCATCATCACCAGCCTATCTCCGCCCACTGCAGGGCAAAGGCCTCTCTCATGGATCTCTAATTATCCCTGCCCTGGGCAAGGTGCGAACAATTTCTCCCCGCAAACGTCTTGATCTCATCTGCCCATCTCACTTTCTGTCGCCCCCTTCCACGCTTGCGTTCTCTAGGAATCCACTCTGTTACCATTCATGACCAACGGTTATCTTTCCTTCGCATTACATGCCGTGCACACGTCAATTTCTTCTTAATTTCAACTAAAATGCTCTTAACCCATGTTTGTTCCCTGACCGCTCTCTTCTTGTCCCTTAATGTTACAGCTATCATTTTGCGTTCCATTGCTGGCTGAGTCGGCCTCAATTACGCTTTATATCTCTCTATAGATGGTTCGCGTACCAAAGCGAAGATACATTTGACGCTTCGAAATGGGCCATATCTGCTGATGCTGTCTTTGATCTTACGCGATGTAATTCCTTCTTTCAATAATCAATCAAGATTTAGCGTATGCCTTAGCATCCGCGATTAAAAGACGGTGCCTCTCGCGCCATCAACAGCCGCAAAGCGCGACACGTGCAGATCACTATTACCTCAGCTCGAAGTGCCCTCGCGAATATCATAATATTGCAGTAGCCCGTAATCTGATTCCCCTCTGGAAAAGAGGACTCACCATACAGGACGCTTTATTTTAGTGTGGCATGCTATTGGGCCAGTAGGTATCGGAACACACTCGAAGAGAGAGTGCTTTAAAGTAGAGGGAACACACAAAGAACGAAATCAATAAACAGGACGAGTGAAGTCAGATGTATCGCGCTCACTCGTTCTGTTCGTTGATTCCGTTCCGTGTCATCCCCTGTACAAAAAAGCACTCTCCCTTCGGGTGGTACGCTATAGTTATCGCTTGTGACGAGAGCTCACAAGAAATCCCGTCCCAACATCCGGCGGAAGCTGGAAGGGGCACGCAGCCATGTCCGGGGTGCTCAGCCGTGACGATGAGTGCTCCTGTCGGGGTGCCGAGCCAGTTACCAACCCGGCCACCCCCCGATCAGCAGGAGATGTCAGGTCCAGACATCCGCCTAGCCTTCGCAGGTCCACCGGGGACCTCGTTCCTGACCTGGGGGTCGGTGGGCTGCTGGGTGGGGGCGTGCGCAGGTGCAGGTGTCCCACAATTCCCGCCCTTGGCAGCCCCTTGTCCTGTGGTTAAGAGTAATACCTTCAACAAGTTTGCGAATAGCATTGTCCGCATTCACCCTGCGGGATGATTCAGCTGTCTAGGTGTCCTTATGCTGGCGGTAGTATGCCTGTAGCGGTGATATCACCTGAATGCCCATTTTAGGCGACCAACTGAAGGGATTGAGGCTAGCGACTATTCTTTTTTGGCATCTCTCTTTATGTATATACATAACGGTAAGAAAAGTGTAGTCAGCTACTGTGCACATGACAACACTCGATCATCGTGACAGCTGTCGCTGCATCATCCATTAATGTAGTTATTCTACGGAATGTCATTCAGCTACGACTATTATTGTCGTCACAAATATCAGCGCCCTCCCATTTCTAGCACGTCATACCACGAAGTAACGCAATATACTCCCTCGGAAAACGACACGGCGCCAGTAGACAGGCCGAGGTAATATGATGTCCAGATAATAAGGTGTAACATGAAGAACGTGTGATAACACCATTGTAGTGCTAATACTTGGCCCAAAAGAGCATTTTGCCGACACCAGAAACCATATTCTCATTTCTTGCTACAAGGCGGAGCACTAATGGCACCTTGGGAACTGCTACGCCCCCTATATGACATTACTTTTGAATATTACAAAGTAGTTTATGTTCTTATTTCAATTTGAGAAGTGTGCAAAATAGCAAACCGAGCCATGGCCGTCATCTTTTATCTGCGTGTTGCAATACCTCTACTTGCCGGACCATGTTAAAGGGGTCCTGAAATACCTTCCGCCGATGCATGGATGTACATGTAACCAAATAAAGCAATGTATTAGCTATCTCCTCCCACAAGAATTTTGTTAAAGCGATAAGTATTAGCTGAGAAATCGTAAATCAAAAACCACGCATTATCGTCGCACCGCGTTTCCTCCTCCTTTCAACTTACCCTCCGCTGTTGGCGGCGCAACAGCCTTCCCTCCGGTTATGCTGAACTCCGCGGTGGTGACGTACCTCCGCTATTGCGCTGCTCACATTGCCGTCTGCTACGGGCAAGCTTTGTTGACACCTTGAATCATGCACTCCGCTCAAGGCTGGAAAAGCGAACGAAAAACCTGGCCGCATCTGTGCGGCGGCCTGGCCTTGCCCTTTCGCGGTGTACGTTGCTGTCTTATTTTGTGGTGGTGGTAATTCCTGCCGGCGACATGTGAGAGACATTTTAAACAGATACAGAACCCGTGCACAAAACGCTTCAATCATGTGACCAGTTCAGCTTGGGGCGACGCGTGGTGGAGAGCGGCAACGTTGGCAAAAGATGCTCCGGCGCGGCTCTGAGCTTTCTAGCGCTGGAGCGAGTGCCATTTCTTTGACAATCTCAAACATCGGTTGCCTTGGCAACAAGGCACAAACCGCCCCAGAAGTCAGTTACGGTTGCGTGATCCCAGTTCAGCTCGGGGCCCCATCTCAGACATGTGGGCACTGCAGGCGTACCAACCACTCACTCCCATCGGGAAGTGTGAGATGCGTTTGGCATTACAGGAGGCGATGGTGTGTGTGTTGTGGACGCCTTTGTTTCGCGATGACATGCGACGCGTTGCTTCTGCGGGTGGATAGTGCTTCCCATGTTCTGGATTCTCTTTCTCGAGCGACGTACGACTCAACCTCGAGTGGGGTATGTGCAGTGTGCGTGGCTAAAACCCATCTCGGCTTGCGCGCCAGAGTTAAGTGACTTGCTGTTCGTCCCCGCAAACCGCGCGTGAGGTGAGTGCCGAATTTACGACGGGAAGGAGCAGGCAACCCATCGTCTGTCAATCGCGGTTCAGACTTGCAACGCATGTTGTGACGTTGTGTTCGTTCGAAACGCGTCTCTGGTTTGTTTTGAAGTTGAATAAAATGTATCCGTCAAACCCGGGCATTCGGCTCAGGGCGTTCTCTGCGATTGCACGAAAGAAGTGTCACGGGGCTTCAACGCTTTCTTTATGGAACGTACTCAGGTAAGAGAATATCCATGTCGTATTATGGCCGTGTTGCATTCAATACGAACGGTTAAGCGTTTGTTTACACTTGTTTCGTTTGTCGTAAAATGTCCAAGCACTCCGACACTCCACTCCGCTGGCAGATCAGCCGGCGAGCCGACGCTGAGCAGGCGACTCATCTCTTTGCCGGAAGTGCGTGAAAAAGCCGCTCAATAGCAGGATGTCTAGCTCATGACGAACATATGGGAATCGATGATATAGACATGTGAAGATGGCGGCGTCCAAAAACTCGAAGGGAAGGGTGAGAAAAAAGCGACAAACTTTGCAACAAAAGTGTGAGCTTTCCGCTGCGCGTAAAAGAGTAATAGTTGGCACAGGTGACGTTGAAGACCCAATCTAACGATTGCGCCACTTCATTTAGTGTGCTTAAAACGCCTTTCAGGGCCCCTTTAACTTTCAGTCGTTTCCAGTAATAGGGAGTAATCTGCCAACCTTCTTCCTAAATTGCCCACCCTGATTCTCTTTTTTGCTACACCTGGTCACATCTAACGTTTCCGAAGGATAACCGAAGGGAATCACCTGCGACTCCCGTAAACGACTCCTCCCCGGCTTCCATGGCTGTTCGATGGGCACTGGTTGCTTCTTCGATTCGTGCTGTGGGGCCAAGTCGCTGTTAACAGGGGTCTTCAGTGGCTCCCTGCAGGACACGGTCAATAGGGGAGCATTTTATGGGAAAATCTTGAATAAACGATGCTCAAGATGTTATAACTGATCAGAAAACATTTTATATGCCCGAAACAGTCTTTCGCTCAGATAGAGTTCCATTTCACAACAAAAGCTCCTGGTGGAATTTAAGATTAGACTTGCCGGGTAATCACCCTGTCCTGTTATACACGGCGAGAGTCTGGTTCAAGTCATTTCTCATCGACTCACAGATGCCGTAGCGACAAAGGAGTCCGTGTCGCCAGGGTATGCGGCAGCGACATATGTTACCGCTTGCAAATGCAACTGATGGGTGGCGTGCTTCGTCATTATTTCGCAGTGGGGAGCAACCAGTGTTTCGCATTCGTGCGTGGACGGGAGACGTACCTTGGTTAGAGAACTGATGTCCCCGTGCGAGTCCAATGTCCCATGCGCCCCCCTCCCCCCGCACTATATCTCTCCCCTACTCTTCCCCGGTTTGAAACTCATATCGCTTGCCCCCTTCCTGCCATTGCGTACTTGGTCCCCCACCCCCTGTTGTTCTCAATTCTCATTCGTAAGATTACTCTTTGTTGTCGCACCCCCTCTCTTCTTTTCATCCACCACCACTCCAACCGCATTTTCGTCGCCTCTATACCCTGTAGTTGAGGGACCCTACACAAGCGCAACCTTGCGGTCGCGCAGGCGTACCTGTGTTGAAGCATAAGTGGAGATACCGTCGGAACAGGTGCCCTCTTGTCGAGGTCGCCGGCGGGAGAAGACGTGTCCGAGCCTTCCGCCACAACCTCCGGCACGGTTGGCGCCACCGGGGCCATGCCCGTAGGCTCTTCGGTGGACGATAGCGACTTGGCGCGCGAAGAGTCCCGGCGGTGTTTGCGCTTGTGCTGGCGCTTCCGCCGACTAGACAATGTCGTGGGGGTTGGCGTGGGGGTTGGCGTGGCGCCATGGTCTGAAGAGCTCGGAGAAGGCGTCACGACCATGGCAACTGGTGCCTGTTGGGGCTCTGTGGTGGTCAGCAACTCACGGATCGGCAACTCCGGCCCAGGTGCCCTGCACGCGACAAATGGGGGGGGGTGCGTGTGCTATTTGTTTAGCCTACAACTTTTGCTAACAGACATATCTCCTTCTGTCTATAGTTATGCCCTCCACGGCGCGCTTGCACAATCGTCGCCATAACAATGACCCCCTGTTAAAAATTCGAAGAGGTGGAAAGACGAGTTAGACGAAGGCAGTCACTCCGTAAGTGTATTTTTAATTGTATAGCCAGTGGGCAATCTCGAAAAGAGGTGCTACTTTAGGGCGGAGACGTTGGAGGGTATGCTGGCAGTACTTAACATCAAATGCGTATCTGGAAGCCGTCTTTTGTCGTAATAAACAATCCGTTCTAGTCCTGAATTTGGAAGCGCTACGATCAATTTAGAAAGTGGATATATTGCAGGTAGGCGGCACTTTAGTCCGTCGTGATTTTTTGCCGGTACTGTCGCCTGATTGGGTGAGCGGGCTTGCTTCATTGAGGCTCGTATTTCTGCCTCTGAGCATGGCTTTATTAGGCGCCGTAGCGTGGCGCAATGGTTGTGTATCTGGTTGCTTATCGACAAGGCGCTGCGTCAATTTAAACTTTTTACAAATATGTTAGCCCCATTTATTGTGCATTTTATTCACATTATTCATGTTATTTATTCAGAAATTTGGTACTTTGCCATGAATGGCTTCCGCTCGGTTCGGTGTCGGCATTGCATGTGGAGTTCTGGGGTTCATTCGAGACCTGCCGAAATAGCTTAGCTTGGGTTATGGTAGGCTAGGTTAGGTTACATGTTTGGTGACGCTACATATGGAGATATCAAGGACAGTGACAGTACAGAAGTTTGAAGATAGTGAAATCTCGTTACCACGAACCCCACATTAACAAATTTCTCACATTTACTGCCATTTTCGAAGTCACTGCCATATTGCCTATATTTTCAATGTAAAAATATTTCAGAACTACAATTTTCAGTACAGCGGATATTTATTTTTTTTGCGAAATTTATTTCCTTGTTTACAATCTACGAAAATCACTATTATGAATTCGGGTTAAGTAACACACCGCAACTCTCGCAAGAAACAGAAACCGTCGTTTCTGTTTTAGTTACTCCAAGTGGAGTAGCAATCATCACCATGTTGACTACAACTTGCTAGCGCAACCACAAAGCTGTTGTTTAATATGCAATTGCCCAGTCCGGCTAGCCGCCTTTGCGCCTTTTCACCCTTGTCGCTTTGGGTGTTAGTCGAAGGCCGGTCGGTGGTTCGGTTCTTTCACGCTATTCACGTGTGCGAGCAGGCATTTTTTTGTTGTGAGGGTTCTTGCCGTGAAGTTTGTGCGAAATCCAACACTGAATGCAGCTAGCGACGCAGCCAAGAGGAAGCTACAACAATCCTCGTCTCGACGCCAACGAAGACGTCTGTGGGACACAGAACTGATGTATTACTGCACATCAACAAAGTCCACACTTTCATCCCTCGTTGCGCTGATAAACGCGATGAGGTATTGGAAAGAGTGGAATACGTCATGTGTACTGCACTCGCCAGAAGAAAAAACTGATTTCTTCAATTAAAGCTGCTTTGAAGGGAGCAGAACGTTTGATTTGCGAGTTTGATTTTCAGCACGCTTGTACACTTCAAACCTACGTAATTTTCACTACTAGGTATGAGCACTCTCATATAGCCACAACATTTTTATTACGGCGATATTTTGAAATAATGAAGGAATTTGGGTGTCCCGTGTGATTCGTTATATCCAGTAAAATACAAATGTAGTACGGATCGTCTGAATACAAGAATTTTCGCTTTTACCTGCGAGCAGGGGGCTGCGGCCTAGGCCATTTCGACGGCGCCCAAAGCAATAAACCGCATGTACAGTTAAATCGTCTTGTCTCTTCATGCGTGTGTCCGGGAAATTTATGTACATGTCTGTGACTCAAGGGCAGTTTGCTATTCATGTGGTCAGTCGGATTGCTTCTATGAAAGGAGGAAAAGTAGAATCGGGATTTTTCCCTTTTATGCGAGTACGACGCATTATCTATCACCACGGGGCTGCGGTCTTGGATCTTTCGAAGGCACCCCGTGGAACCAACCAGTTCGCGGTTGTTCTAACTTCGAGCTTGAGGTCTCACTATCGTCGTGTCCTTCGGAGCCGTCGCAGCTGTCACTCCCACCGACTGCCGGCAAACTATCCTCAGGACTGCAGTGCCGGCCACCGGCACAAGTATTCCGCCGCAGTCACTTTGGAAGCGGAGGTATCGATCATATTAGGACTGTAAGTGAGCTACGCGGCGCAAAATGAACGTTCAGCGCATCACTGCTGCCGCCGGCTGCACAGCGTGCTCTGAAATTCTTCACAGCGTGCCCTGAGGAATTAACCCGAAAGCTTCTGCTCGCGATGAGAAATTTGAGGAATACCTGCGGATGTCGCCTTCTTCATCGGCGTTCCCTTTGGGGTATCGGACCCGCTGCGTCTTGTGCACCCCCACCAGGGGCACCAAATCCGTGGATAGAAGTTCCACAGAGGTCGACGGCTGCGACCGATGACCGCGGCGCGACGACGAACGCCTGTGCTGACCCGTGGACTCCATTGCCGCAGTGATAGCGGTGGCAGTGATGATGATGGGAAGAATGACGACGCGTCAAAATTGTTGCACGTGTACCTGCTGCGCTCGGGGATTTTTCTGAGAGAATAAGGTTGAATGTACACCGCATGTGAGAGCGTAAAGTTCCATTGTCGGAATAGGGAGGCGATGCTGCCATTCTCTGGTGGCGTTCAGACAAAAAACATCGACTTACCTTCAAGAAAAAAATTCAAAGCCTTTTTTTATCTAACGAGGAAAATGGTTGGATTGCTAAGTTTTCTCGGCGCACAAACCTGGCGCCCCTCTACCAGTTATCGTTCCAGAACGAGGAACTAGGCCGAAGTCCCTTGCACTGTTCCTGCAAAAGCTGTTAGGCCTTCTCACCGTTGATGATCAGTTTCTTTACAAAGACTTTGCCTCGGTTATTAGCTACCTGAAGGAAAGGCCCGGTGTGGGGTACAAGACGCTTAGCGTAGATATCAGGAGGTATACTACCCGCACCCTCACGACGTGCTCATGAAATGCCTAGAAGAGTGCATTGATCCACTCAGGGCGGTAGCGTTCGCTAATACAGCGGGAATTACAATGGGGGGTTTCCTAAAGCTGCTTTCTTTCTCCTTGAAGTCGACGTTCGCGGAGTGCAACGGGAACGTTCTAATCGCAAAGCCAGGTGTGTCTGCATTGGATTGTGCGTCGCCACTGTTATGACTGACCTGATTTTGCCAGCTAGTGACCGCAAGCTGGCGACGCTTATAGAAAGGGTGAATGTAATTCGGGTGTTCTGTTACGTACACGACTACCTGATCGTATTTGGCCCATCGGTTGAATGCTTCGACTTAGCCGCATCGCCAACCGCTGATATGTTTTGTTGAACTGCGCACCCGCCGGTGGTTGCTCATCAGGTCGAAGAGCGTGACGTGATTCGCTTCTTGGATACTCAGCTACACTATGCGACCAACCATGCTTGCTGGGAGTACGATCTCCTTGCCCAGAAGCCGCTGCTCCCACATTCTTACGGTGACTGTAAAGTAGTAAACCTTGAAATTTTCAAAACTCATAGCGTCCTTAGTATCTCTGTCTTCCACGGGGCGAGAATAGTTTTGAGAGTAATGTGTCCTGCATCTTGAAGGCGGGCTACGCGTGTCATGTCTCTACCTCTGCTACCAATTAACTGCTCGTGCTCGAGGACGACAAGCGTGCCTTTCCCGAGGACCATGGTTAAGGTGGAAAGAAGGCCGTAAAGGTGGCAGTAAGCCCTTATGTTCACCGGGTGTCTCAAAGGTTTAAGCAAATAGGGGCGAGCCAAAGCAAATGTATTTTTTTCATCGTCGAAAACTGCAATAACTTTTCGAAGAATCATCTCCCGCCAACACAGGGGAGAAAGGCTCACACATACAACACAAGAATACGTTTGCGCCTTGCGCTGAGGAGGTCGTTTATGTTATTCCACCCTCTGGGGGCAAAACATTGGCGCAGCTTGTCCTGGTGGTGCGAAGGTGGAGGAACAGCAGAGCTTGTGGCCCTTCTCCCTTCGGCGAATACCTGGCAGTTGCACCTCACATATTATTCCAAACTTGGCGCTGAAATTTCTCCATGACTCGAAGATCATCGTCTCGGCAGCCTTTCGAATCTACCAACGTGGACCGCGTTAGCACGGGTTAGAATTCGCGGTAACCGGTTTGCGAAGTCGGCGACTGCAGCGTGAAGCACGTCATCTGTGCTTCCCACATCAGGCGCGAACGCATGTGAACTGGCAAGAAGAGCCCGCCAGAGATCATGTCCGGAACGCTGGGCAGAGTGTTCTCGAAGGTCGAGATGGCGTACATCGGGCGTTCCTAACGAGGTGCACGCTCACGTGCGCTCGGTAAACACTATAATGAGGAACTCACAGCCTAAACAGCTCTGGAGTGCAAAAGTACTTCGGCCAGCCTTCAAGATGACTGAACGTGCGCTTATGTGAACACCTTCGGAATGGACAGATTAGCCCTACTTGAAAGCCCATTGTAAGGCCTGTGCGTCTGATTATTTTTAAATACAATAATCAGTTGATGAGAGAAATTGGAAAATCGGCTGTAAACTATTGTTCATTGGAGCAGGAACTGGCCTAAAGTTTTACGTTGATGGCTTTGTAGAAGCTATGTGTGGAAGTAAAGTTTTTGAGGAGTTCACATGCAAGCACAGCCTATAGAAATTTCTTAGTTTTGCTCCGACCTTCCTGCCTTCCTGCGCTCGCTCTCTGTGAATGGCGTGCATATTATCCCCGTACTGAATGAAATAGTTCAATGATCTATGACTGAGTATTTAGCAAGCGCGGCTATTGTCGGGGGTGAAGAGGTGCAGTGCGAATCCGACCACTTGTTTTGTTCTACCTGAAAATGGTTACGCTTGCGTCGTGCACATACCAAATGACAAGACACCAACTGTATAAAATGTGACTAAAAAATAACAGATGCCGCCGTCATTCATGGGCGAGAAGAAAACAACGAAGAGTCAAAAGTAAAACTCATGTAGAAGAAATAAATAGAACTAAAAGAAAAAATTGCAACAGGAAGGATATATCCCGAATAGAAAGTTCCCCCACGTGCCCGTGACGGGGCTAGCTAAAGGGAAACTCGATTTATTGAACAAAAAATGCCGCCATCTCCACGAAGTGAATGATGCTGATAGAGGCGAAGCTAAAATTCTTATCGGTTATATCGTGAAACATTGTTATAGGTCTTCTTGACGGCGCGCACCATCTGAATGAGTGAAGGACATAAGGCGCGTTCGTAGCCATGTTCGCGCCTTGGTTTGTAGCGCAGTGGGAACCGCGCCACGTACTTCCCGTCGCGGCCAGAGAGTTGTGGGATCGAAACCGGGCGCCGCCGCGCAAGACCACCACTCCTCGCTCGCAAAGCTTGAGACTTCTCACCGCTCCGTTGAGAAGCCCGTCGACGATGTCGATGTTTGTGGTGATTATGTAGGGCTTGTTCGGGACGATGAGAATCTCTATAGGTAAGTTGGCGAATTCGGTGTGTGGCATTTCAGCCACCTTGGCTGTCGCCTTCTGCAGAGCGTCTTGTGTCTCGTACCCCCGGTACGTGTCTTGAGCTCGCAGGCGACGAACGACAACCTCTTCTTACGACAACCTTTTGCTCTTAGTCGGCCTTGCGCCATAAAAACCCAATGATCATCATCATCGTCATCATCTCTTCTTCCTCCTCTCCTCCTTGTTGGGTAGCAACGAACGCGTTGAACGTTATGACCTCTTCGACCAATCTTTGGTTGGCCAATCCCTAGGGGGATCCCGCCACAATCATCATCGTGGTGTCGTGCCGTGTACAGCCGCAACCAGGGACGGGACAGGGCCCGAGCAAGAGGAGCTTCGCCCCTAAAATTTGTATTTTAAGTAAATTATAAAGTATAAGGAAGGAGTGTTCAGTTGAGTTGTGGAATGAATGGATGTGGCCAAAACTGGAGGGTTCACCGTACGCACTGTACACAGGCTTCGGAGGTGCTACCTTTAGGCGCGCCTGAAGGGAACTATTGCCTCCACAACCCACCTTGAATCCGCCTTTGGGGTCAGTGGTACAAGCCGATGCAAGGGGCGATCAAGGCAGGGAAATTGGCTTTAGACACCCTAGTCGGCAAAGGCGGGGAACATGGGGTTGTTGAAAGAATCCACCACTTGAAGAAGTTGCGTTGTGAGTGTATCAGAGCACCGTTGCGCAAATATGCTGTGCGTAAATCTGACAGGCAAACTATTTGCAGGGGGAACTGGCCGGAATTCTGAACAAGAATAACTTGTACAGACGCGTGCAACTGACCTGGACCAGCTATGATGAGGGGGGCCTTGATGGTTTAGTTCTGCTTCCGCAGCTCCAAAGCCCTGTAAATATCTAAGTCAACACTCGGCATCTTTCAGGTGCAACGTTTTCGTCTGTGTACCCGGCATTGTCTTCAAATCCAGCATGGTCAGCAGACTGACGGTTCATCTTTAGACAGACCGGGCCGAATACGTGGACCACCAGTGTGTAGCGCTCAAGAATATATATTACTGCAACAAGTTAATCTTGTGGAGACTTTCGACATCCGGGGTGGTTCCGCTGTGAGGGCGGCAGACAATCTCAGCTCCAATTGGTCCATGTGGCACATAGAAACATACTTTCTTACTATAACATGGTATAAGCCCAACTTTTGAAGTCTCCGATAGCGCAAAGTGAACGTCTGAAATTCACAGACCTCCCACTAAAGCTGACCATCCTCGACAGGCAATGCATGAACATTCTCTCTCAGGGAATGATAGAAAACTGGTTAATAACTTCCTTTCATATGAGCTTTTTAGAGCAAGGCAGCAATCAGGCAGCATTCAGTGATGCTCTCATGCGCACAGTGTTTGTTTGAACCATGGTGTTCGTTTGCGGTGAGGCGGAACGCGGGGAATATGTGTGCAAAAATGTTCGAGCTTTTCGAAGCTAAGCCATCCTTGGTTGAGCGTGTAGTGTCCGCGTCAGGGATGGCTGACAGAGATTGAAAAGCTGCCGTTAGGGCAGCGAAGAAGCTCATCAGAGACAGCTGATTTTTTATTAACCTATTTTTGGGGAGAAGGTAGAATGTCTTAACGCAGCAAATAGACCAGCTGAATACTCCCTGTTGGCGTAATGTTTTTCGTTACCTGTACGTCGCCTATGTAATCGAACAGTGATTGTGCATCTTCGCCTAAGTACCTCCATAATATTTCGTGCCTTCAAAATTAGCATAGCCATTGAAGGCATTTATCATTGATTCTTACGTGTATCTCTGGATCATTTATGGTTTTTGTAGATATAATTGTTAATAAATGTTTCAGGAACCTTCTTGCCTTGCACAGTGTCTTCTGGTGTGTCTTATGATACTTCTGCTTTGATGCGACTGTTCCTCCTTCTGGGAGGAGACATTCAGGCAAGTCCTGGTCCTGATTTGGATAAAATTGTTCACCAACTAGAAAGTATAGCTGCTGTCATACAGGACATAAAAGAAAAGCGACTAATTGATGTAGAGAAAAAACTGGACACCTTGGCGAATTTGGAGGACAAATTTGCTGCTTGCCAAAGTCTAAAACATAACACTGATCATCTTGAAACTATCTTGCTTCAAAATGACCCTTACATTGTCGTAGTGACAGAAACTTCGCTCCGAAGCGATATAACAGATGCTGGCGTCTTCCCCACGTCGTATCAGATAATACGTAAAGACGGGCCTCCCAGAGGCGGGGGCGTCGGCGTTCTTCTAAAGAACAATATACAGACCATTTTGTTGCCTGATATCGACGAACTTGAATGCTTGTGCATAAAGGTTTTGTGTTGGGGGTACCCTTTCGTTCTTTACGCGTTTTACAGGCCTTCTGACTCCTCGTCGTAATATCTAACTAGATTTAGAGAGCACATGTCAAAATATCTGAACAGCAAACTTTTTCTGGTTAGGGATTTTAACCTTCCAGGGATTGCCTGGAAACGACTGATGGCTGGTTCAGAATTTTTGAAACACACAAACATAGTGTTTGATATCTTGCTTACACATAACTTAATACAAGTTGTAAATGAACCAACTCATGTACAGGGCCCCTGTAGTTCTCTTTTGGATCTTGTATTTATTCCCCGCGATTTGAACAAATATTCTGTTGCAATAGAACAAGGAATATCTGACCACTACTTGGTATGCGTTACTATACGAGTTCTCAAGTTAAGCTCCCAAGATAAGTCCACGACATGGCGTTTCAAAGTATACTCACGAGCCAATGACAAATCTGTGCTTGAGCATCTAGAAATCTGTCTTGCTAATTTCGACGGTGATGACGTTTACAAACTATGGGACCGGTTTTAAGACGAGTGCCATTACGGCCTTGGGAGCTTCATACCGAGCTACCGCAAAAACATTCACAAGCGTGCACCCTGGATAACACGTAAAATCATTCATTTCAAACGCAACTCAAAATAATCAAGAAGAAGAATGCACAGTTTGACGTGATCAGAGAGCTTAAAAATGCTTTGCAAAACACACTGCACTGCTCGAAGGACTACTACTTTCAAACGCTCCTGCCCAACTTCATTAAAAATGATCCTCATAAATTTTGGCATTACATTACTGACAAAAAGCAGCCTGTAAGGGAAATGAAAGTCGACTGCGACCTAATTTCTCACCCTGGAATCATTGCTCAACATTTTACATTATTTTCGCAGCGTGTTTTCTCCTGCGTGAACGTATCCAATGTTAATATCTGACCCTGGCATTTATGACGCTTATTTTGTATCTTACTCTGGTGTACTATCTATGCTGTTAAATTTGAAAACCAAGTCTTCTTACGGTGCAGACCAAATTCCAAACGTCTTTTTATGCAGATATGCCGAACTACTTGCTAAGTTTGCGGTTGTAATATTTCGCACTTCTACTGGGAAGCTACCGAGTGACTGGAAGATGGCTCTGATTGTTCCTGTTTTTAAAAAGGGTGGCCGGTTTAGCTTTCAAAAGTACCGTCCGATATCTCTAACGTCCCAATGCTGCAAGATCATTGAACATAAATTTCCAAACAATTTTTTTGAATTTCTAGACGGAAATGGAGTACTTACAGATTTTTAACATGGTTTTAGAAAAGTTTATTCCACGGCCACCGAATTGGTGGCAATAATTCATTCGTTTTCGGCGTGTCTTGAGAGCAATGGCCAAATTGATGCTATGTTTTTAGATTTCAAAAAAGCTTTCGACAAGGTACCATATGACAAATTAATAGTAAAACTTAAAAACATTCACATTCCGGATATTTTTGTTTCTTGGATCGCAGCCTACCTATCCAACCGCCAAAAGCTTCAAAAATTAACGAAGAACAATCTTGGTGTCTTCCTGTCACCTCCGGGGTTCCCCAAGGTAGCGTTTTGGCACCATTGCTTTTTCGGTTAACTCACGACTCAAGTCAACCAAACAATTGCACTATTACGGCGTGTAGCAGCCCGGAATAAATTACTCAAGGACGCTGAAAGAATCCGACTAATCAAACATTCGTAATCGGCCGTATTACATACTCCCTACCATACCTTAATCCATCCCCGAACGAACTGAACAAAGTAAATTGCGTCATTCGTAAAGTCTATAAGACAGCCTTACAAATACCCCACAGCACTTCCACTGCCAGGTTGGAACAGTTGGGCATCTACAATACAGCCGAGGAACTAAGAGAGGCCCACAAGCTCAATCAGTTGTCGCGACTGTCGGCATCCCCTATCGGCCAACAATCCACACAAAGACTAAATGACTGAGCCCCGCTAACTGCCGATACCAGAGTCCCCATCCCCCATAAAATTCACGCACAACTTCTCATTCGCCCTCTCCCGCGAAACATGCACCCGATACACAATCAAAAGTGCAGGGAACAACGAGCCCGAACTCTAGCCGAGAAATGCCAAATAAACCAAAGCACGGTATACGTTGACGCGGCCGAATACAGAAATCACGACGCTTACGCTGTGACGGCTCTGTATGACCCCAACACCCCACCTATCAATTCCCTAACTGTACGCACCCGAAATCCAGCAACGGCAGAAGAGGCGGCTATTGCGCTGGCAGTAACTCACCGCGCTACCCCTGCAATCATAATTTCAGATATGAAAACGGTCATCAAAAACTTCGACAAAGGAACTATTTCCCCTCAGGCACTCAAAATTCTCGAACAAAATACTCCTAACACCGAAGTGCAATTGATGTGGACTCCTGCCCATACAGGGTTGCGGGGTAACGAGGCGGTCAACCATGCAGGTCGAGAGCCCACGACACGAGCAGAACGAAGCCTCGTCCCCCTTACATGGAGCCCGATCAGCCCGAGACAGCTTACTAAGCTAACAAGAAATCACCGCACACTACCGCCTCTCCCGCCGAATGTATCCGCCCGCGCATCGGGATCTTACTAATGCCGAAGAACGTCTGTGACGCCTACTACAGACGAACACGCTGCCATGTCGCTCCATACTGCACCATATTCATCCGAATTTGTATCTGTCACCTAATCGCCCTGCGTGTGGTGCGAAGGACGTAGTCGCCCATCTCATTTGGGCATGCTCTGAAGACCCCTTTCCCTTGATCGTCTCAGAAGAGCTCAGGGAAAAGGCGCTGGGCAGCTCGGAAATGCAGACCCAGAAGAGTCTCGCGGAAGGAGCTGCCGTGATCACCGGCAGGCTGCGGCTGTTGGTCACCGGACGCACTTACCCGGGCTTTTGAATAAACTGTTTCTCTCTCTCTCTCTCTCTCTCTCTCTCTCTCTCTCTCTCTCTCTCTCTCTCTCTCTCTCTCTCTCTCTCTCTCTAGCTTTCTCTCTCTCTCTATTGTATATTAATGATTTAGTAACTGTTATTAAGGCTATTGTTCAAATTCGATTGTTCGTGACGACTGTGTATTGTTTCGAGAAGTCACAAGTACTAATTATCAGAACGAACTAGACAAAAACATTGAAAACGTGGGTAAGTGGTGTGTAGAATGGGGAAGGGAATTAAAATTTGAAAACAGTGTATATCTTTGTGTGGCAAGAATGAAAAACACCAGTGAACACGTGTACAAATTAGCATCGTCTTCACTCACGCAGGTTGACAGCTATAAGTACCTCGGCATTACACTAACAAACAACTTATCATGTAACTTGCACATGATAATATTTCCTCATCTCCCTTTCGGAATAATGCTTCTTAAGATATAAGCTCCGAAATTCCCCTCCAAACGTTAGGCTTCTTACTTTTTTTCGTTCATTAGACCGAAGCTGGAATATGCGAGTATCGCGTGGGACCCCCATATTAGACAAAACATTAAGAAACTTGAAAGGATTCAGCGGAAGGCCATTGGGTTTGTTTATTCTAGGTTTTTGCGAACGGACTCCCCTTCAGACCTTATGCTAGCTAATAATATTCCTTCCCCTCAAGATTGTAGAAAGAAGTCCCGCCTTGATTTTCTGTCTCTTTTATATAATCGCAAACTTGCCCTTGATCAAACCCCTTTTCTTTCTCCCTTAAACACAGGACCGACAAGACATCACCAACCAAACGCACTAACTCCGTACTTCACGAGAACGAACAGGTTCAACTTTTCGTTTTCCCCACGCACCCTTTCACATTGGAACCAGGTAACCGAAAAGGCGCCTAAAGGCGCCTAAACACATCGTTACAACACAGGTAGTACACTTACCCCACACACAAAGACCAAATAACCACCACTGCAACCCACAGAGGAAAGGTTGAGAAAATGTACGTTTGGAGCCCTATACACGCGTAAGAGCAAAAATAATGATCAAAACAAATATACGGAGGAAATAAGCCCCGAAAAACACACGAATACACAGACTCCCTAGAGAAGTTCTTAGTTGCATTCGTTCATGTATTTCTTAACATAGCTTGACAAATTTCTTGGAGATGCGTCATATTTACAATAGAACAAAAACAGCTGCTTCGGGAACCTCAAACGTAATACTTTGTTTGCCATAGTTTGTGGGAATTTCGGGCACGCGCCAAAGAAAACGCCCGTTTTTAGTATAGCAGCGGAACAGAAATTGCAGAAATCATTCTCACCATCTGGACGTACAAACATAAAAACGTGAACGTATGCACAGTAGCGGGGCACCTTTTGTCGTGGCCAGCGTGTGGCTTGTTGGTTTCGTTACCGACACGCCAGCACGCCCTGCTCCTCCGGAACTTGCGCAGGCTATAGCACAATGGCATTTGACGCGGAGTCGTAGCGATGCACGTAAAGGATTTTCCTGGGCTTGCTAGGAGGATCGCCAGAACTTTTCGTAGAACGTGATCATGTTTGTGACATTCAATATTCAATTGCAAATGATTCGAAGTACATCAGAACAATTTTTGGTTTTCTGAAGAAACTCTAGGTTTGCGTTGCATTTCCATTCTGGGGGTTTGGCCAAGTCTGATAGTGTTTTTATCGTAGCAGGAGTTTAATGATATACTAATAGAAAATCGAAGTGAAAAAATTGTGGTTTCTGTATTGTTAACAATTTCGAGGGAAAGATATTAAAACGAATACTCGTGTAGCAATAGTTAATTTTACATTCCGGGAAAAATATGCACACGACGTCTTTTACCAACACGGTAATCTACCCATTTTCTCGAACTAGGTAAACACCCAGTTCGAGAAATCAGGAATGACAAAAACCCAATGCCACAATTCACTAATTACGAACCGACAAGAAATGGCCGAGGCACGAGAGGGGAACCTCTAGGGATTGATTTAGTGCTGTGGAGTGGTTCGCCACTCCAAGTATAAGCCAGTTCTTCAAATTTTCTTATGATAATTGCAGGTCTGGGTAAACTAAATTATTATCATCATCATCATTATTGAAGCGATAGATGAATTAATTTTCTACAGGTTGTCAGTGCTGATCCAAACCCCGAAAATAAAGGAGGTAAAAGGTTAACACGCGATGTGCTGCATGGGCAGGCCCTCAAGTGATAAACAACCACTTTATGGTTACCTGTGGCTCTATATGTACGTTCAAATTTATTTTTATCGGGCAAAGGCATGGCCAGTGGCCTAAGGGAGGAGTGGTGTGTTTGGGAGGGGGCTCCTTTAGGCCCTACATTCTCCAGGCTACCCTTTAGCGAACTCCCACAGGGAGAGTAAAGTCCTTAGAACACGCCGCTTTGTTTTCCAAACTCCACACAAAGAGTAATGACACCTTGTCATATAAAGAATCGCCTGTCCCTTGTAATATAGGGCATTGCTGTTCCTTGTCATATAGGGACAGACAACGCCTACGAATCCATGTGTCCCTATAAAAAGTCTAATTTGCCGGCGCCACAGCGACTGTGTTCTCGCGAATGGGTCAGTGTGCTCCACAGGTATGGTTCATAATCATCATCACGCATATGGTTGATGGAAAGTCAATGTGGTACTGCCAATAACTGAGCAAGCCAACTTTTCGCCACCCGAGCTGTTCCAGACGACCCCCTGCCACCCCCAGCTCTCTACCAAACAGCACAGCAAGGCACAAAAGCGAGGGAGCATCCAAAAGACAGGCCTGTCATGTACTGAAACATCACATGACAAGCCTTTCTTTTTTCGAAATCTGCGATATTTACATCTGGTTAGCTACAGGCTGGCCAGACGTAAATACCCCCAAAACATAAAACCGGAAGTCCTGTAGTAACGTTTCCAAACACGCACCAATCTCAGTCACGTTTCTCTCAACCCAAAGAATCCTCACCTGTATACAAAAAGTCTCTGCACTCTGCGCAAAAGCAAAGCAGACCTAAATTTCATGGTATGGTCTTCTAAAGAGCTGCAAAACGATACAACCAAAAACAATACTGATGTTTATATCAATACATTTAAAAAGTGCAATAGTTATACCAAACAATGAAAGCCTGTATTGTTCAGATCCCTACAGGAGCCACCATTCACGGTTCTCTGGATTGCCGAAGCCGCTGTTATGATCTACAAAATCCTGGATCACGCTAAACGGAGGAATGTATGTCCAAGACACTTTCCTTTACAAACCCATCTCGGTGATAGCATCACCATTCTCTTTCACTATTATTTTTATTTGGCAGGTGATACTTCACTCTTTTCTACAAAGACACGAAACATACTCAACTGTGAAAGAGGTAGTCGACAGTTGTGTACACTACAAACCTCGTGGTAACTTGTCCACAGTACGGCTTCTATAATCGAATCAGAATTATAGCACTATACCTAATACTTCGTAGCGGAGCAGTCTCTTCCAAAAGGAAGTCATAGTTAGACATCACCTGAAAGTTTTACCGGAGTGTGTTTCACCAGACACTGTTCAATAAAACTGTTCAGTTTTATTTAACAGTTTAATACGTGTGTACTGAGAATGGGGTGTGGTATCTTCGTGGCTTACCCGGTCGCTACACGGTCATCCACTCATCCCCCTCTTTTTGAGAATTAAGAAGCAGCGGGATCGTATAATACTGCGCATTATGTATCCTGGAATCAATCACTCTACACTGAAGGTGCATGCAAAAAATTTACTTTCGTTTTATGCGAGATTCTGGAATTAGCAAATGCAGCTTTTGACAGCCCATCCCTTATGCCTCTAGAAATAACGTTATTACGAGGATATCTCAGTGGCCCAAAAATGTCGTCTTAAAAAATATGCCCATTAAGCAATCAATAAAAATATTTTTTAAGCAGTGCTATTCTTAACGTTTGAGCTCTAGTTGTGTTATACAATGTCCACCGCCCGTCGCGTGGTGTGAAGGTTCCGGCTTATCCACACCTTCGTATAAATATTCAAGATTTCGTTGGATATATCTGTATTGCAATCGTGCCTCCAAGCAGTGCTGCAAGTGTTCACCCAAAACTAACGCCCGATCATTTTCAGCACAGCTGCCGACGACGATGCCGGTTGATTCTGGAATCCAGGCGGCAGCGTTCCCGGAAGGTGTACCGATTAATGGCAGGACACCCGGTGGACGCGCTTCTTGCAGCACTTGAAGCGGAAGGAGCATAGATCGAAGAAGTTGCACCCTTCGTCCACCCGCCATTCGGTGTCCTGCGCATGCGCCGAATAGCGGACATGTGCCTAGGGGTCAGTGCTACAGTTCCGCACAATGCTGCGAATGCTTTGGGTGGTTAACAACCCGGAGGATGACACTAATGCCGTTGAACTATCATCGTCATAATCTTGTGTACGCCTACTGCAGGGTAAAAGCATCTCCCAAAGATCCTTAACAACCCCTGTCCTGTGCTAGCTGCGACTAATTTATCCCAACAAACTTCTTGATCTCATCTGCCGGCCTAACTTTCTTCCGCCCCTACCATGGTTGCCTTCTCGAGAGACTCAATCTGTTACCCTTAATGTCCAACGGTTATCTGGCCTCCGTATTACACGCCCTGCCCAGGCCCATTTCTTCGTCCTAATTTCTACTATTATGTCCTGTTGAGAACGAGCATCCCAGGGCGGTCGCCAAGGTTGTGACTCGCCATCAGCTCGTCACCGATGTTGAAAATCAGCCATCCAGACGCTATCACCGCTGTTGGGACTGGGCCCTCTCACCGCAGCCTCCACTGTTGCGACTGGCCATCCCAGCGCAATCACCGGTGTAGCGACGTTGCCTTGCTCCGTCCGCTATCGACGCGGCGCAGAGCAGAGCGAAGAAGTTCCCGAGACGACGAAAACTTGAAGCAACATTTATATACAGTATGTGCAGGGTAAGCAAACGTTACATGACTCGCACAAAGGCTACATCACCCTTTCACTCGGTGCCTCCGAAGAGACTGGTTCCGGAGAGAAGCCGCCGAGGAATGCCGACGATGAGAGTCTCCGGGCTTCTTTTATACCCCGGGAAGTTCGTTGGGGCCCCGAGAAGTTCGAATAGCTCCATTCAGAGCTCTCGCTGCCTGAAGTTTGAATTCCGACGAATGGTAGCGAAGCGGTGAGTCAGCTGCGCCGCCAATGGGGAAAGGGAGGGCGATGCCCCCGCCGTCTTCGTGACCTCCCCTCCGGGCGTAGCGACATGCCCTTGTTTGGTCGTTCTCAGATGCGGGATTCGGCCGCGCCGCAGCGACGAAATGGAGAGGCGTGACTCAGCCTCGCTGTCGGCGCGTCGCCTCGTGCAACGCATTTGGGCCAGGCGCTCTGGCACAACAGTCCCTAACACGCGTTTGTTTCCTGCCCCACTCCGGTCTCTCCTTGCCCCATAGCATTACACCTATCATCTTCCGTTCCGTTGCTCGCTGATTCGTCCTCAATTTAATTTTAACTATCTATCTATTTATTTACACACACACACGCACGCACGCACACGCACACGCACACACACACAGATGGACGCACGCACGCACGCACGCACACAATCAAGAGAAGATACGCAGACGTAAACATGGAGACATAAATTAACACACTCACGGACGGATACATCATTAGGGCAAAGGACACAATAAATCTCGATAATTGCGGCAGGAGATGGAGAATACAGAAAAACCAGAAACTCCCATATTAGATCATCGGACTGTGTATTCGATTTTTGTGGCTTCACTGCAGGCTGACGATAACGTTCTTGCTATTATTTCCGGTCAGCTGTAGTTTTAACGCTCATTCAAATACCGTCGAACAGTTTCCTTATCCCGGACTCTTGGAAACTGGAATTACCAGAAAACAATGGCACTCGGTGAAAAACATCGTGTCTTTCGAGGTAAAATCATTCCACTCCCCTTTTTTAGCGTTATAGTGGGGCTCGACGTATACGTCTAAAATACCACAAGGAATCATACCTTCCGGTGAAATTTCTACACGAGGTGGATTCCGCCTCCATTACAGAAAGGGCAGCAGCAATCGAACCAAAGACAGCGTGCTCACCAACACAACGCATTGCCCAGTGTGCAAGGGGGATATTGCTGATGGCGTTATCTCCTACTTATATTGATAGAACCATCAGGAGTCGGTCGTCTCCTTTCTGCGCGCAAGACAGTAGTTTCAACGATCTCCAGGGAAAGAGGGTGGTTGTCTATTTCTGGCATTTTCCCATTCTATGTCCTCGTATAGAATCACTTGAGACAACAGGCACTAAATCATGCTGCGCATGCGCTGTGCTCTTCAGAAGACCGACCTCTCAATCGGAATCGGAATCCTTCCAGCGGTTGCAGTAGTGCTGCTGCAGAAAGGTCACCTCGGTGACGTGACCCAGGCTGCGCGACCTCCGGGGCACGCGGGGCTTGAGCAGGCTGAAGGACACGCGCAGCTTGGTCCGTATCACGTACTCCTTGCGCAGGATGTACGGAAGGTACACCTGTGACGAGGAGGACGGGGGAGAGCGCGCGGGATAGACTGAACATTGGTAGCCGCTATGGCAGGGGGAACATTAGAGCTGAATGCCTATTATCCCTATTTTATGGTGGTACAAACGCTCTCAATGATAGGACTAATGACAGCAATATAGCCTGAATTGTGCTGTACTTGGTTTGGGAATTCAAGTACAGCCAGATACGTTGCTGATTTCGCCAGTGGCTAAATAGAGTGGGTGACCGCCATCGTACAAGCGAAATGCTGGGCACACTGGCCAGGAAATGGGGCGGGCGGGGCGAATTGTTAGAACACGCGATTAGGAGGGAAGTACAACAAGGCTTTGATTTTAAAGCGAAGATTTAGTGTTTTCACTTATGGCACCTGTAACGCTAATACGCCCTGCAGGAAAGTCAACTGTCTCTGAAGATGATGATTGTGGGTGAAGTAGAGCTCGGTGAACACTTAGTTACGCCCCTTCCACTAAAGGTTGATGTGGAGCAGAGGGAGGAGATGACGCAGGCGTGTGACAGCGTGACGCATAGGTCTAACGTCATGTTGTGAGGTTAATATCGACAGCCGTTACCCTCAGGCCGACGTAGAATGACAATGGTGTTTTTCTGCGTGCCGTAAGGTCACAAGGAGCTAGCCCTATATTCCAATTTCTAGGTTTGGACGTTAAGGCTAGCGTCACATCTCGGTCTTTAAGGCCTCAAAGCGCCACCCACCCAATTCCTCAGTGAGTGCTAAGCAGGAGGTACTGATTCGTGCCGCACATCCGAAACCCAAATGTCAGGCCTACGGAATGCACACCCGAGAGTAGCTGGGGCTAGTCTAGAAAAGTAGAGCGTGCCTACAGAGTAGCACATACTCACAGTGTGGTGTTGGCCAACCAAAAGATCCATCACTACAAAGCTTCGCGTTCAACCATCGTCGTTGTTATGCGGAGGGGTGCATGATTTTTTAGCTTTTGTTAAACATTTTAATGCTGCAATATTTTGTCATCCCATTAACCAGAAATTTAATAGCTGACGCAAGTTGCCTTTAACGATAAAGGGGGGTCTGGACGGCCCACTTGTATATTGGTATCAGTGCGAAACGCTGCCCCAGGCGGACCACGCAGCGTTAGGGGTGTCACCGTCACCGTGCGGCTACTGATGTGCCATGCTCGCTTCGGCTATGCTGCTACTTAAACCGCATTTGGATCCGGTACCTCTAGGTGTTTTATGTTTTTGTTTTGTATTTCACACACGGGCCATAGGGAAGGGGCGTTCGCTTATTGTGCTTCCTCCTACATTTGGAAGTGTCCCGCCTTGCCCAGTTCTGGCGATGCATGTTATTCAAGATACAACGTTGCTGAGGCTGACACCACGTGTTACGTCAGCATTACGCGGGACATTGTTGAAGCATTTTTTGTACCTCTTACGAGAAGAAGGACAATAACCCTCAAGGTGGGACAGACCCGCTAGTTGCGGGACGAATGGCCACACTAGTCCTAAACTTTTTGCAGGACCGCATGAAACCGCAAATTAGGTTCGCATCTATTGCGCAAATATTTGTCAGAGGTGAATTTCGGAAATGAGGCAATACATCACGAACTGCGTGTACCTTGCTTCACCAGGAAGTGCGTAGTATGCTGCACTAAGTCAATTTTGCCAAGTGCCATGATGTGGCTGGAGCGTAGATACCTAGCGTCGTAGGCAGACTTACACGGACGCCTCAATAGTTATTCGACGTGACCGAAAATACCACGGGCTTTTGGAGTCCGTAATGGCTAAGGTATTCAACTATTCGAATTCTGCGCGGGACCTCCAGTTCGCTGCTGAAGTTTGTATTTTCCCGTTGCCGATGATATGCATCATTAACCGAGTATTCGACAATATAAGCTAGTAGACCACGTTGAAAGCACTCCTGTTATTGTCACAACACTGGCTACGCTTAACGGAAAGAACGCACCTGAACGCCAAAAAACATTTTGCATAAGCTGAAGTATGGGTTTCAACAAAACTTCAGCTCACTGTAGAGGAAACCAAAAGGATAAGATATATAGGCAGTAATAGCAAAAAGCCGAATTGAATTGATGGCATCCCATCTTACAAAAAAAAAGATATCGCTGTGAAAGGACAGACAACGGATTTTTGTTGAGTATACTTTTTATCCCAAAAAGGGCATCAATAAAAACGCATTAGCTGAAATAGTTTTGCTGATTGCGCCCTGGAACTAATAAAATTGCTATTTTCAGATGTACCAGCAATACGTACCCCGCTAGAAGACAATACTTGTAAATGCACGTGGGAATAAAAGACGCTCTTTAAAATTTTTCCCGGGATAAAGCTACATTCCTGTGAAACGTAACATACTCCTTAATGCGGTTTTTGAGTCACGAGTTGAAATCGACGGAAGCGTTTAGACACGTGAGGAAGTATCACGTCTACACTCTACATGGCACAGCCTTTCTGAGTTCAGACATTTATTGCAAAATTTAAAATTATTTCAGCCTGTCTATTTAAAATTGTTTTGCAAATACCTAAGTATATAAAACGCGGGTTTTCATTTGAAATAGACGGCATGCACTCCACATAAACAAAAGTCGAGCCGAAGCGTCCTGCACAGACGCTGACTATAGTGTCCGTACCGTGTCGTCCGTCTGCAGCACCATTCGGTTGCGGAGGAAATCCGGTGCAACTGTTGCCTGGCGCAGGTCGGGTAGTGAGCGGGTGCGAGTCAGGGTGAACTTTCGCTGCTCTGGTGCGCGGCTCGAAGACCCCGCCGAGGGCTCCAGCTGAGAGAGGAGGCAATACGAACGCACTGATGAAGATACTGGGCTGTACACAACCATCTCTCTTGAACAAACTCATGTCTCGCGAAAGTTCAGTTAAGATATGTTGAATAACTTTTATAAAAGGAATAAGCGTTAATGCCCGGGTCAAAAGCATGTGGAAGTCAAAGTCACCAGTGCGCTCCGCCACCTTGTAAACTTCACCTTACGCTCTACGCAACAAACAGAAAAACCTAAAGGTATGATTGGCTTTTTCGCAAGTGACACATCGTTATGGTCGCGAAGTGTTAACCGCGCTTTGTTCAGCCGGACTCTCAGTGGCGGGACATAAAGTTTAACAAATCCGCAGTCACCACGCTCAGCTGTGCCCATAATAACGTAGTAAATATGCTAATATGCACTTACCTAGGCTTATACACGCATAGACGCATTTGTAAACGAATAAAACGCTTACTATGAAGCACTTTTTCCACTTCCATTCTCGAACGAGTGCGCAAGGGAGCGTGACGTCAGCTGGTAGGGGAAACAGCTCTCCCCTCTGAGCCTGTGTTCCGCGACTTCCCCACATTTACTATCGCAGGCGCAAGGGCCTAGAAAGAACAACCATTTGTCAATATTTTGCGTCGGCGGGCGATGTTTACGTTATGACCCTGGAGTTGGGGCAAAGCGCGTGTTTGGGGGTCCTCCTACGCTATCCCGACCACCGGATAAAGTAGCTCTGGCTACATCTCTAAAACAGCCCGTCACGCTTTAAATCTCTTCATATATGGTTTGCGTACTAAAGCGAAACTACATTTCACACTTCAGAATCGTCCATATTTGCTGCCGCTGTCCTTCATCTTAGGCGATGGCATTCAATCATTCATTCATCACCCAAAGTTTATCGTATACGTTAGCAGAACAATTCAAAGAGACTGTGCATCTCATGCCATCAACTGCCGCAAAGCGCGACACTTGCACTGTTACATTCGATGGAAACGCTCTCGCTGCCACGCATGTGTTAATATTGCAATTGTCCGTTATCTGATTCCGCTCTGGATAAAGGGCTCATCGTTCCTGATGCTTTATTTCAGTACTGATTGCTGTTAGACTAGACGGTACCGGAACACACTCGACATGGGAGCGCTTTAAAGTAAAGGGAACAAAAAAAGAATGAAATGAAAGTGTCGCGTTTCACTCGTTCTGTTCGTTGAAATCGTTCTGTGTCCTCCCCTGTACTTTAAAAATCTCTCCCTTCCAATGCGCTTAGGTATCGTTTTTTACGAGAGCTCACAAGAAATCCCGTCCCAACATCCGGGGGAAGCTGAAACGGGTACGCAGCCTTGTCTGGGGGGCTCAGCCGAGGTGATGAGCGCTCGTGCCGGGGGGTCGAGCTACTTCCAACACCGGCCACCCCACGATCGACAGGAGACGTCAGGTCCAGACATCCGCCCAGCCTTCGCAGGTCCAACGGAGACCTCGTCAAGGGCCGGGGGGTCGGTGGGCTGCTGGGTGGGGGCGTGCGCTTGTGCAGGACTCCCACAATTCCCGGCCTTGGGAGCTCCTTTTCCTGTGGTGGAGAGTAGTACCTCCTACAAGTTTCCAAACAGCGCTTGTCCGCATTCGCCGTACTTGACGAGTACGGTCGTCTAGCTGCCCTTATGCTGGCGGTAATATGCAGATAGCGGCTACGTCACCGGAATGCCTATTTCGGCCGGGGCGCTGTCAAAACAGCACACGACGAAAGGGCACGCGACAGAAGAGCACCGACATAACAGCACGGTGTCAAAAGGGCACCCGACAAAACAGCACGCGACAAAACAGCACGGCGTCAAAAGCGCACGCGACGGAACAGCACGTTGACAAAACAGCACAGCGTCAAAACAGCACAGCGACAGAACGGCACGATTTTATGGAACGCCTAAATGGGCAAATATTTTGATTTTAACATGGATAAAAACACTTTAGTGGGCGCAAACTGCTCTCTCTGAGGTTCTCTTCACGTTTCGTTACTCTTTCTGGGGGAAAATACTACGGCTTTAATTATTACAGCATGTGGGATATCTGAAATGAAAGAAGCAAAAGCCAGGGACGACATTTGGTAAAAGTTTTGTTCCTTTTTAGGTAGCCCTACAATTTTTATGATAATAATAATAATAATATTAATAATAATAATAACAATAAGAATAATTTATTTCCGAATTTGCCGCTGACAGTTCTCCAAGACTGGTAGGCCCGGATCATTTCGTCCGCGGGCTTTCACATCTCTCCCAAAGTGGACCGCGTTAGCACGCGCTAAAACCGGTGACCGAGTCTAAAGTCAACGCCTGCGCTACGAACCCAAAGGAAATACTGTTCGCCCGGAATGCGATCAGAGCGAAATCGGTAATAAAAACCGCAGGGTAGTCTTGGTATGTCTGCTTTGCGCCGCAGAAACATTTTGCAATTTTTTGATACGAGCTTTTTATTTTAGCGCTGTCTATGAAGCAACCGCCGAAACCTCCGCGCTGGGCTGTTAAGTGCGCCGTTCTTTGCGTGCGTCTGCTCGGAATCCGTGCATTACCGAGTGAACCGTAGTGGTTTGGCGTTAAGTTAGCGGTTGCAGTGCTTGTGTGTGTGTGTTCTGTTTTGTTTTCATCATCTGCGGACGGATTTTAGGTCCTGATTTGCTGCCAGAGCGGGAAATTCCGACCCCGGCTGTTGAGACCAGCAGCAGTAGCAGTGTGGTGGTGGTGCCGGTGGTGCTCCGCAGTTCCGCGATAAAACGTACCGGTATGGCACCGACTGACATAGAAATCGATATCGGGGAGTAAATACGTGCTTTCAATGCCACCGTGCTTGTTATGTTCACCGATTAGTCATGTTTACGGAAGCGCGGACGTCGAATGCGGAGCGCGCATAGCATATGTGGGTCACGGTGATCCGTGCTCGCGATAAACTTTCGACGAGGCGATTGCTACGCTGTTGGCATTGCAATGCAATATAATCTTTCTTAACTAGACTTATGACGGTTACTGACAAAACGAAATTACCCGGGCGGAAAAATAACGCGACCGCACAACCAGTCAAATTACTATTCGAAGGTTGAGCAAAAGGGTTGACGTTCGGGCGAGTTAATATTGGTTGATCATGATCGTAATCATGATTGACCTAACTCTGCGCAGCGCATGTAGCCTGTCGCTCGGAGCCCACCTTTGTGAAACCGCTGCTTTCACCACAAATGCTTTACGCGACCAGCAGTAACTGTTTTGTAATTGTAATACTTTAGGTTCCGTGGCAACGCAAAAGGATTAAAAGCTTTTCCTTTGACCGCGTTGTGAACAGGTTGAGCTATTTTCCAAATGCAGCGTTCAGGCGTACCTCGAGCTGCGTTTCCACATTTGGCTGCCTGCTTATCCTGCTATCGACCAGCAGTGTGCGATGGAGAAAGTTATCCTTTCAAATCGTTTGGCAGTGTAATGCGTTGGCCTGAAAAAAAGTAAACAAAACGCCGTGATTTTAAAGGTTAGATTAGATTAAAAGGGGATGGTTTAATGCCAATCGGCTGTAATGACCAAACAATATATGGTATTTTAAATTGACTACAAGGAACCAGAAGTTATTGTAGTGTTGTATTGTATCGGCGCTCGTGAAAGATCCCCAAGTGATCAAAATTAACCCGCAGCCCTCCACTACTGCGCGCCTCATCACCCATGAAGCGTCGGGGCGTTAAACACCATAATGAATGAATGAATGAATCAATCAATCAATCAACCAACCAATCAATGCTGTATTGTAAAGGATAAAGTTGCTTCTAACATTTCAGGGGGTTCCGTTCCCTGTCGCAGCTTTGCGTGTGATAAATGGATTTTGATCCGTCTGCTTGCCGTCCAAGTGCACCCAACAAACCCTGGAGTTGGTCGTTGGTACAAAGTCGTTGCGATTTATCAACGGAATCCACCGATATCTCAACTCTGTGTGCGTTGGTAAGCGATGCCGCAAAAACACGCCGCAACCGCACTGCATTTTCTCCAGGCAGTGTCGTGCACATGCGTGGTCAGCGACTGTTTCTCGCTTTCTCTGGTTGTTCAATAACCCACCACCGCGCAGTGCTGACCAGGTGACGTTTGCGCCTTGAACGGCATCGCAGCATTGGCTAAAACAGTTGAAAGTTCCGCAAAAACTAAGAACGCGGTGCGAAATACTCCCGAACTACGCAGTGGAGCACACCACGCCGAGCGATGTTAGCAGCCCAGCGCGCTCAGGCAACGCTGGTCGGCCGCCGAGAGAACTGGTTTGAGAGTATTTTCCCCCTTTCCCGGCTGCTTATGGAAAATGGTGTATAGCAGGGGAGCAACTCATTGTACGTCTCCGCGTGCGCATTGTACGCTCTGCGTTCCACAGCAGCCACTGCCCCTTTGTTCGTCTTGGCGGCAACTAAAGCCGACCCAACCCTCGTTTTCGCTGAGGAGAGGCAGGAGGTCGAGGGGAAACGAGAGGGGGCAGTTGCTAACATGCGCATTGAGTGGAGGGATTTTGAACACGAGCCAGTTTATTTTGAGAGCGGGACTTGGAAACAGGCAAAACGCGTTCGGGTTGTTTCGTGGTCCACCCGTTCTTGCATCAATCGTTGCATCAATCGTTGGCTTTTCATTGTACCATGACAAGTGACAGTCTTTGATTCTCGCAATTTCTGGGAAAGTAAAGCCGTCAGAAAGATGCACACGAACATGTTTATGTATTTTAGCGAATGAACTGCATATGTTTCTGCACAAATGCGGTTCCCAACAACAAAGTTTGTTGTTTGTGGTGGGTGACCTGTTTTTATGAGCTCACCTGCTGCCGTCAGCAATTGTTAGGCTCCCGCAACACGCCGGCAAATTGAACAAAGCATGTTAGCCAGCAGTCTTCTAAGCCTTGCAGCAAGATAATAGGCGTCATAGATAATAGCTATATGTCATATGTTCGGGGAAAATCAAAAGTATCGAAGCTGCAAGCTGCAAAAGTATCAAGGTCCAAAACCTTAGTGCCGCTTCGCTTGATTCTAACTGCAGATATCGAAGCATTTCAGATGAAGAGCACAGTATCGCAGCTTAGGTAACGCAATAAACCATTCATCGGGTAAAGTTCGTTTTTTTTTTAAATAGCGAGAAATCGGCGAGCGTGATCGCTAGTACAGCTTTATGTTGTCTGATATTCAGTGGTGCCGGCCCACTCCCATTTTCGATACATCATGTAACCTAAATAATATTGTGCCTGTAAAAGCGCTCACTGCACAGCCTGAATCGTGATACTCGCTTCTCAAGCGTTAATAAACGAAAGGATACAAGCAATGGAAGCACGGGAGAACATACTCGTACGACGACAAATTCGCATGCAGCATTTATTTCAAATAATCTCAGCCTTAGCAAATATATTATGTACGGACCGATGCAAATACATTGTGCACAAATACAAACATGTAAAGACAAATAAACTGACCCCCTCCCTGCTTCCCTTATACAGGCGCTCATGCATAGGTGAAGTAGTGGTGAGACATTTTTTTTTCCTACTTTGAAGTTGGGACATGTTTTCCGGCACCATTTGTTCCGGGACTATCAGTTCCGGGGCCAGTAGCTCCGGGACCATTTGTGCCGGGACCATATCGCCCGCACATCGTGCGTATGGTCTTCTACTTAGCAGTTACACAGGAAAAAAACAAACACGCCCCAAGTTTAACGTACACTGCGATGACGTACACTGCAAACACCCCACGAGATTAGCGTTGCACATCCTATAGCAGTTTTTTTCGCAATAAGGCGGGTGTTCGCGAACCACTTCCGTGCGGCCGGAGCCATGCACAGCGGATTGCGTATAACGCGGCTCTTTTTATGGCGCACCAGGCACCCTGAAACAAATTTAACGTTCTCTCGCATTTAGCAACATATGCCTGCGTTTATCTTTAATAAAGTAATTGTTTCTAGTCGAGCTACGGGCTTTTGGGCCTCTATTGATGCTGGCGCGCATGTTGGTATGAAGGCCGGATCACAGTCTGGTACGCCATGATGATTAAGATGATGATTATGATGATTATGATTAGAAGCCCTACATCTGTATCGGGACGTCCGTTGCCACCAACCAACTTGCCTGTCTTATTCTACTCATTAAACCTACCCTCTATTACCCTAACGGGTTAGCCCTCCGCCTACCGGTTTTAAACTCGCTTCTCCTATTGCCGTTTTCCGCAGCGCCTCCTGTAGGGGCTGGAAAGAGCGGATAGCGTTGAGCCGCCGAGCAAAAGAAAGCGAGTTAGATGCCCGCAATGGTGGTTGCATTTCAAATGAAGAAGAGCGAACATGCCGGAGTGTCGCCGTTTAAATGCACGCGAAGAAGTGTGAAGTCCCTCACTGCGGAGCATCCCATATTCCAAATTTAGCGTTCTGGTTGTGAATCCTAAAAAAGCTGAAAGAAATGAAAGCTTTTGTGTGCTTCTTTTATTGAGTCCGCACTGCGAATACAAAAAAAAAAACGGCATCAAGGCAAGAAAAGACCTTAACCCGGTACCGAGGCGTGCTTTGCAGCGGCCGTGATCTTTCGGCTCCCACAAGAAGATCTTCTCTTGCTGCTGTTTTCTTTTTCTGCTGTTTTATCGAAAGTGTAAAAAAAGAACAAGTGCCAGTTGCAATAGGCATGCCTCAGGTTATCATGAGCCGCTGCAACCCAAATCACCTGGAATATGATGGAAGCGAAAAAGCCGAAGTGTAATCCTTAAGCGCTACTATTCTGACGGATAATTTGCTTCTTACTGAAGTCCTACACCACTTAATTCTAATTTATACATGGGGGTTTAATTTGTTTAACAGCACAGAGGAGCTCTTAGTGGGTAAGAAATATTTCCGCAACAATATTGCGCGTCAAAGCAGCGTCCGCGAATATGAGCTACTGTGGATCGTGGCTCATTGGTGACCCGGCAGCTCACATTCTTCACTTTAGTGAAAAAGACCGTCACTATACATCGAAGTTTTAAAAAGAATGGCGTCAATGAGCAAATGAATAATTCAAACAACATTTATAAGCAAAGTAATTAAATAATAGAGGATCCAGGAACAATCCTCAGTAAATTAACACAGAAGAAAGTGTTCACGAAATATGCAGATTCATGGCTCTGCGTTAAATTACCACGAAAAGGGCACAGATGCCGTCTTCAAAAAAATAGATCTCTGAATTCATGACCAAAAACCAATCAATACAACGGGATCGAGGAACCACCTTTAATAGGCAATTACTGGAGTAGTCGTTTCATAGAAATAATTGCACATATAACCATGCGTGAAAAAGAAAGTAATACGAACAAGTAAAATCTGTAATTGATATCAACGGCTCACTATTTTGTGTTGCTTCAGCCTATCACAGGCACACTAAATCTCTTCCTGTACCGAAATCGCCCTCCACTGGAATATGCGGGTGCCTAAATGTCCATGTACTGATATGTTCCTGCACAGATAATCTTGTAAAAATAAGTTCAAATGAATGTGCTTTTCTATTCCTTACTTGCCGCAGAGTTTGGATTCCGTTCCGGCTAGTGCACTATGCCATACTACCTAGCAACGCCACCGCACACAACTTTTACAGTGCTCATCTCTTGCAGTGTGCTGTTTTGTCGCGTGCTGTTTCGTCGCCGTGCTGTTTTGTCGCCGTGCTCTTCTGTCGCGTGCTATTTTGACGCCGTGCTGTTTTGGCGCCGTGCTGTTCTGTCGTGTGCGGTTTTGTCGCTGTGCGCTCTTGTCGCTGTGCTGTTTTGACGCGTGCTGTTTTGACGCGTGCCCTTTTGACGCCGCGCTGTTATGTCGGTGCTATTCTGTCGCGTGCCGTTTCGTCGCGTGCTGTTCTGTCGGTATACCATTTCGGCCATCTGAGCAGTCGGGACTGAGGCTATGCGCAATGCGTTTTTGGCATTGTTGTTTCTGTACGTAAACAATGCTGAGAGAAGTGTAGTCAGCCACCCACCATATGCACACACTCCATTATTATAACAGCTGTTGCTACTGATGCCATCACAACGAAAATCGTCTATTAATGCATTTATTCTACCGATTGTCATTCAGCGGCCACTCTTATGTCAAAATTCGTCACAAACATCCGCGCCCCTCCCATTTCTCGCACTTGATACCGCGAAGTAACACTATATATTCTCCCTCGCAAAACGACACGGCGTGAGTCGATATGTCAGGGTAATCGAATGTGCAGATAATTAGGCGTAAAATAAAGAACGCGAGATAATACCACTGTAGTGATAATATTTTTATCAGAAGGGCATTTTGCCAATACCTGAAACCATAATCTCATTTCTTGTTCCAAGGCGCGGCACTAACGGCACCTTGGGCACTGTTACGTCACCTATATGACATTTGATTTTGAATATTACAAAGTCATTTATGTCTTTATTTCAAATTAAGAAGTGTGCAAAGCAGCAAACCGAGCCATGGCCGTGGCCTGTTATCTGCGTCATAATGGCTTTACTAGCCGGGCAATGTTAACTTTCAGGCATATCCGTTAATCGCCAGTAATCTGCAAACTTCCTTCCAAAATTGACCAGCCAGATTCTCTTTTTTGCTACGCCCAATCACTTCTCCCGTTTTCGAAGCGTAATCGATGGCAATCACCTGCGATTCCCGTAAAGGACTCCTGCTCGTCTTCCATGGCTGTTCCATGGGCACTGGTTGCTTCTTCGAGTGATGCTGTGGGGCCAGCTCGCTGTTAACAGGGGTCTTCAGTGGCTCCCTGCAGGGCACGGTCAGTGGCAGAACATTTTACTGGAAAACATGAATGTAGGATGTTGAAAATGTCAGAACCAATTGCAAAATTTTTATGTGCCCGAAACAGTCTTTCGCTCGGATAGCCTTCCATTTCACAACAAAACCTCTTGGTGGCACTTAAGATGAGACTTATCGGGTATTCTCGCATCCTGTCATACACTGCGTGAGTCCGCTAGACGTCATTGCTGATCGACTCACAGGTGCCGTAGCGACAACGGAGTGCGTGTGGCCAGGGTATGCGGCAGCGACATATGCGATCTCTTGCAGATACAGCGAAGGGGTGGTGTACTCCATGATTACTTCGCGGAGCGGTGCAACCGATGTTTCGCGTTCACTTGAGCGGACGGAAATGGTACATTTTTTAGCGAACTGATGTCATCGTGCGAGTGTGCTCTAGAAAGGCTCGAACATAGCCGGTACACTAATGCGACAGCTGATAGGAAACTATTCCCAGCCGACCAGTTACTGAGCAATGTACTCCCAAAAGAGGTCGAGTAGGGCACGGAATAAGGATCCGGTTGCAATAGCAGTGCGAGTGAATCGCCAAGGTGTCGGAGGAAATACCCCTGCGGTATGTCAGAGGATGCAGACGTTCACCGTTTGTGAAAAGAAGCTCAAAGCTGCTTCCCGAAGGATAGCACCCCCCCCCCCCCCCCCCCCCGGAAGCCAGCATTGATTCATCACCGCTGGCTTCTCAGCATCAGCAGTACTGCGGTGTAGTTTCACAATATCCATTTATACAGCTTTTCGAATTTCGAGCACCTCCTTTGCCGTCGTCATGTCGGGAATCTCGCCCGCTCCACAGCCTCATTCCCACATACAGTACTTCCATTCTTCTGGAAGCACTACCAATTACTCTTCTGAAAGAAATTCCCTTGCTTGTATGAGGGCGCCAGCAGGCTTCTTTTCCGAACTAGCAATACAGTTTAGTGTTTCGCTTATTACGCCATGCACGTTAGTGTGTAGGAGCGGCAGGACGCGATTTCACGCTAAAAGGAGCGCATGAAGGGCAACGCTCCTGGATGTTATCCGCGTAATGCAAGAAAGGTGACGTCGTGGTTGTTATTTCTGTCTCGGAATGAACTGGAATTCGAGTGCCCGAGTAATTTCACTCGAAACTCAAATGCGGGGAGAAAGCAAACAGTGCTGTGCCGAATGTGGCCAGTAATGTGATAGCTCATCTGACTACATTCCTCATAAAAACCGTAGTGTCGACGCCATAGGATGGTGCTCCTTCCGGCACAGCAAGGTTGCTCGTTGGATTCCACGCGCTGCCCATCATTGAAGACACTACACAGATTTCTCTTTAGCGCTAGCATATTCTTTCAGTATGGGAATCCACGTCACCGGGCGTATGCGTATGCGTAGGCTTTTTCTTCATCTCCAAAGAACCGAATCGCGAAGACAGGTAAATGTGGTATTCTGGAATATGACCCACCGTTCTTGCATTCCGTTTTACCCAGTGGGAATCCCCATCAAGGACTTCGATATGCTACAAGTAACTTTAGAACCCCATGTAGAATGAATGCCTCAATGAAAGAAAGGAAGGAAGAAGGAAACGAAGAAAGAAAGCAACATGAAAGAAACGAAAGAAGGAAGGTAGGAAAGAAGGAAAGAAGGGAGGAACGAAAGGAGACAGAAATAATGAAAGAAAAGAAGGCAGGAAGGAAGACAAAATAGTGATGTGCATGTTCAAGAGAGTGCATAAGTTTGCATCTTCGTTTAGTCCATACCTAGAATCGACCAATGATGGTTATTTAAGGCCCTCCGTTTGTATCGGGACGCCGGTTCCCAGCAACCGACTCGCCTGTGTTGTTCCACTCACCAAATGGGTCCCCCCCCCCCTTCCCCGCGCTGTCTCCCTCCTCCATGCCCCCCTGGTTTTAAACTCCCATCGCGTCCCCCCTTTTTTGCCCTTCTATACTTGTTCTCGCCATTCGGCTGTTCTAAATTCTCATTCGTAAGATTACTCTTCCTATGCCCCGCTCCCTTTTTTCTTTTTTTCCAACACCACCCCAGCCGCATCTCCGTCGCCAGTATGCCCCTCAAGTTGAGGCGCCCTGCAAAAGTGCAACCTTGTGGTAGCGCATTTGTACCTGTGTTGAAGCACAAGTGGAGATACCGCCAGATCCCTCTTGTCGTGGTCGCCGACGGGAGTAGGCGCATCCGAGCCTTCCGCCACCACCACCTCCTCGGTTGGCGCCATCAGGGCCATCTTCGTAGGCTCGTTGGTGGACGATCGCGACTTGGAGCGCGAAGACTTCCGACGCGACTTGTGGTGTTTTTCCTTGTGCTTGTGCTTCCGCCTAGTAGACGATGTTGTGGTGGTTGTCGTGGAGGTTGTCGTTGGGGTTATAATGGCGCCATTGTCTGAGGAGCCCGGAGGAGGCGTAGCGACCACGGCGGCTGGCACGTGATGGGGCTCTGTGGGAGTCAGCGATTCATTGATCGGCGACTCCACTTCAGGTTCCCTGCAAGTCACACATTGGGGTGGAACGTACACTACTCGTTTCAACCACAACTTTTCCCAAGAGAACTATATAATTCCGTCCGTAATTACGCACTCCACGGCGAGTATTCACCAACGTCACCATGACCATGACGCCAGTTAATAATGTGAAAGGCCGGAAAGACGAGTGAGACAAAGGCAGCCACTCTGGAAATGCACATCCTTGTGTATAGCACATGGGCAATCTCCAAAAGAGCCGCCATTTAGGGTGAAGACGTTGGACAGATAGAAAAATTGAACGCTTTGAACGAATGTACGGCGACAGTATTTACATCAAGTGCTTCTTGGGAAATGTATTTTGCCTTAATGAACAATCCGTGCCTGTCCTAAGTTTGCAAGCGCCACGATCCATTTTGGAAGTGAATACCTGAAGTAGGCGGTACTGCAGCCCGGAGGGATATTTTACTAGCACGGTGACCTGATTGGCTCAGCGAGTTTGCTTCATTGAGGCTTGTGTTTTTGCCTCTGAGCATGGTGTTATGAGGTGTCATAGCGGGACGCAATTCTGGTCTACCTTGTTGCTGATTGCTTAGGCGATGGGTTCATTTAGACTTTTTAAAATTACGTTAGCCCTATTTCCTGTGCATTTTATTCATCGTATACATGTTTTTTATTCAGAAATTCTGTACTTTGAACTGAAGTTCTTCAGCTCGGTTGGGTGTCGGCATTACGCCTTGGGATCTGGTGGTCATTTGATACCGGCCAATACGGTATAGGTTGGGCTTGCTGACGCTGCGTACGAATGTATCAAGTACGAAGGTAATAAAGCAGTTCGGAAGACAGTAAAATACAGATGTAATACGTGTTCTTCCTGATACAAGTATTTTCGGTATTACCTGCCAGCAGTCGGCTGCGATATTTCAACGACGAAGATGATACAGCAGTTGGAAATATAGTAAAGTATAGATGGAGAACGGTTTCTTTCTAGTTCAAGTATTTTCGGTATTACCCGCAGAAGAGGGCTGCGGCATAGGCACTGTCGACGGCACCCAATACGGTAAACCGCAAATACTGTTAACTGGTTTGAGTCTCTTCATGCGTGTTTCCGGGCCGTTTATGTACATGTCGGTGACTTCACGTGCATTTTGCTATGGCTGTGGTGAGTCGGATTGCTTCTATTAAATGAGGAAAAAAAGTATCGGGGTTTTTCAGTCTTATGCGAGTACGTCGCAGTATCTGCCACCAAGGGGCTGCGGTCTTGGTTCTGTCGAAGGCCCCCCGTGAAAGAAACGAGTTCGTGGATCTAACTTCGAGCTTGAGCTGTCACTATCGTCGCGTCCTTCGGAGCCGTTACTGCTTTCAATCCCATCGACCTCCGGCAAAATATCCTAAGGACTGCAGTGCCGGCCGCCGGCACAAATATTCCACCACTGTCACTTTGAAAGGGGAGATATCGATCATATTAGGACTGTAAGTGAGCGACTGGACACAACATTAACGGTCAGCGCATCACTGCTGCTGTCGGCTCCACAGCGTCCTCCGAAATTCTTCACAGCTCGCCCTATGGAATTAACCCGAAAGCTCCTGCTCGCGAGGAGAGATTTGAGGAATACCTGCGGTTGTCGCCTTCTTCATCGGCGTTCCCTTCGGCGTATCGGACTCGCTGCGTCTTGTGCACCCCCACCAGAGGCACCAAATCCGTGGATAGAAGTTCCACAGAGGTCGACGGCTTCGGCCGATGACGCCGGGACGATGACGAACGCCCGCCTATGGTGACCCGTGGATTCCATTGCCGCAGTGATAGCTGTGGCAGTGATGATGATGAGAAGAATGACGACGCGTCAAAATTGTTGCACGTGTACCGCTGAGCTCGGGGATTTATCTGAGAGAATAAGGTTGAATGCACACAGCATGTGAGAGCGTAAACGACCATTGTCTACAAAGGGAGCCGGGGCAGCAGTTCATTGGTGGCAAACGTCACCTCAGTCAAGGTACTATGGCCTGGTAGCTGCGGTCTTCTATTCAAAAAAATAATTGAACGCCTTTTTATCTAATGAGGAAAATGGTTGAAACCCGAATTTATCGCCTCAGAACGACGAACGTGGCACAAGTCCCTTGCGCTGTTCTTGCAAAAGCTGTTAGGCCTTCTCACAGTCGATTATCCGTTTTTTTTGCAAGTACTCTGCGTCGGTTATTCGCTTCCTGAATGAAAGACCCTATGTGGGGTTCAAGATTTTCAGCGTAGAAAACAAAGACTTATACTACCCGCTCCCACACGACGTGCTCATGAACTGCCTAGAAGAGTGCATCGACCCACTCGGATTGCTAGCGTTCCATATTACAGCGGGAATAACCACGGGTGGTTTCCTGGAGCTACTTTCTTTCTACTCAAAGTCGACGTTCACGAAGTCTAACGGGAACGTTTTCATCGCAAAGCCAGATGTCTGCATTGAAACGTGCTTCGCCCCTGTCATGAGTAAGCTATTGCCCACAAGGTGGTGCCACTTTTAATAAGGTTAAATGTGCTTCGGGTGTTCTGTTTCGTACGCGACAACCCAATCGTAATCCATCCATTGGTTGAATGCTTCGACTTATCCCCATAGCCAACCGTTGATTTGCTTTGGTCGAGTGGCACCCGCAGGTGGTTACCCATGCGGTCCCATAGGGTGACAGGATCCGCTTCCCGGATACTCGGCCACACTTTATGTCCAACCATGTTTTCTGGGAGAACGGGCCCCCGTCCGCTGTAGCCGCTGTTCCCGTATACTTACGGTGAATCTCAAGTAGTAATGCGGGGAATTGTCAAACCTCACCAACAGCGTCAGTATCTCTTCTTTCCAGATGTGCGGGAATAGTTTTGAGGGTAACTTGTCCTGTGTCTTGAAGGCGGGCTACCCATGCCTTGTAGCTACCTCTGCCGCAGATGAGCAGCTCGACAAGGCAAGCGTTCCTTTCCCGACGACCGTGGTTAAAGTGGGAAGGCCGTAAAGGTAGCAGTATTCCATTATATTCACCAGGTGTCTCACAGGTTTAAGAAATCAGGGGCGAGCCAAAGCAAATGTAGTTTTTCAGCACCCCAAAACTCCAATAACTTTACAAAGAATCGTTTCCCGTCAAGACAGGGAGCAAAGGCTGCCAGATACAACAAAAGAATAAGTTTGTGCCTTGCGCTGACGCAGTTTGAGTTATTCCACTCTGTGGGTGAAAATTGGCGCGGCATGCACTAGTGGTGCGAAGCTGGAGGAACAGCAGAGCTCGCGGCCCTACTCCCTTCGTCGGAAACCTCGCTGTTGCGCCTCAAATGGACTTGCAAACTTGCCGCCGAAATTTCCCCACGACTCGAAGATCGTTGTCTCCACAGCCTTTCGAAGCTCCCAACGTGGACCGTTTAACACGCGCCAGAACCCGCGGCAACAGTGTTTGTGAAGTCAGCGTCTGCAGCCTGAATCTCGTCGTCTGTGCTTCCCACATCAGGCGCGAACGCATGTGAACTGGCAAGGAGAGCAGAACGCGAGCGATTACGCCGGGAATTATGGGCAGAGTGTTCTCGAAGGTCGAGATGGCCGACGTCGGGAGCTCCTCACGAGCTGCATGCTCACATGTCCTAGGTCTTTTTTCTTGGTATTCTTTATGTTAACGCTATACGGCGAAACTCAAAGCTTAAACTTTCGTGCACATAAGTATTTCGGCCAGCCTTCTAGGTGACTCAACGTGTGCTTTAGGGAACGCTCCCGTTAGGAATAGACAGAGTGGCCCCACTTGAGCGCCCATTGTAAGGGTTGTGCCTCTAGTTACCCTCCAGCCCATAATTGTGGAATGCGCTCACAAGCCAGCCCTACCACCCCTCTCTTCCCGTTCCTTTCTTGAGCTGTGGGAGACACTGTTGACCAGCTGTCAAACAGAGGACCAGACTCTCTTGGTGACACGGGCCAAGACGGCGAGGGCAACGCATGTATTCCCGGTCTAGGGTTCCACTCTCACATTTTAGCACATTATATGCTCTCTCTCTCTCTCTCTCTCTCTGATTATAATGAGAGCATGGCCATTTGTAAGAGCAATGATCAGTTGTCGAGAGAAATTGTAGAATCGTCAGTAAACTATTCTTCATTCGAGCACCAACTAGGCAAAATTTTTACCTTAATCGCTTCATAGAAGGTATGTGTGGAAGTGAATTTTTTTAAGTGATAACATGCAAGCACAGCCTATAAAAATTGCTTAGTTTTACTCCGACCTTCCCGCGCTCGCTTTCTCTGTATGGCATGTATATTAGCCCCGTATAGTGCGCTACCCAAACAAGGCCTCGTGCTGTTGGTGGGCACTTCCAAATAAATACCATGAAAAAGGTAGTCATGGCCTGTATTTTAAAAATCTCTGCACTCTGCACAAAAGAAAGACAGACCTACATCCCACATGGGCTTCTCAAAAGCTGCAAAACAATACAACGAAAAATACTGATGCAGAACTGAATCCACTTAGACCGTAAAATATTATTACCGAACAATGAATGACTGTTCTTTTCAGCTCCACCTCAGAGCCACAACTCCCGGATCTCCGGATCGCCGAAGCCGCCGCTTGGATCCACAAAACCCTGGATTACGTGTAACGGAGAGGGTATGTCCAGGACACTTTCCCTTAAAACCCACCTTAGTGGTAGCATCCCCTCTATTTCAGAATTATTATTTGGTAGGTGATGCTTCACACATTTCTACAAACAAGCAAAAGCTATCCAATATATGCTGTGAAAGAGGCAGGGACAGGAGTGTGCACTGCGAACCACGTCTTAGCATCGGCATAGCACGGCTTGTGTAATCAAGTCAGAATGCTAGGAATGTTCCTAATGGTGGATAGTTGACCATCTCTTTTAAAAGAAGTCTCTTCCATAGTGAGACTTCACGTGAAAATTTCCCTTGAATAACTTGCACCTAAAACTGTTCAATAAAACTGTACAGTTATATTGAACAGCTCCATACGGGTGTACTCACAACAAGGTGTGGTATCTTCTTCGTTCACCCTCTCACCCACTCATCCCACTCTTTTTGGAGAAGCGCGATCGTATCCTAAAGCGCATTATTTATTCTAAAATCATTCATTTGACATTGAAGGTGCATGCAACAGAAATACCTTGAATTTATGGAAGGTGCCGGAAGTAAGAAATTAATCTTTTGACAGAACGTTTCAAGTCACCCATCCCTGCATGCCACTAAGTATAGCATTGTTTGGAGTTAATCGCAGCCACACAAAAATGGTGTTTCATGTTGTAAGCCCACCTAGCCCTATGTAAAGCTGTTTTATAACCAGTGCTATCGCGGAACGTTTGTGCTTTTGGTGTATTATAAAATTTCCACCGCCCGTCACGTCCGGTGAAGGTCCAAGCTTAACTATAGCCTGGTATGTAGATTCAAGCCTCCATAGGAGATGGCGGTGTTCCAACTGTTCCGCCGTGCAGGGTTGCAACCGTTGAATCGAAACAACGCCCGATCATATTCCGCGCAGCTGCCGACGACGATGTTGGTGGACTCTGGATTCGAGGCAGCGGCGATGCGAGAAGGGTGCACCGTTCAACGGGAGGACACCGGGTGGACGCGCTTCTTGCAGCACTTGATGCGGAAGGAGCATAGATCGAAGAAGTGGCAGCCTTCGTCCACCCGCCATTCGGTGTCCTGCGCATGCGCGCAATACCCAACGTGTGCTTAGGGGTCAGCGCTAATTTTGCGCACAATGCGGCGACTACCGTCGGGAGTTAACAACCCGAACAATGAGAGAAATGCAATTGAACTATATCTCGCTCTATTCACACACGCACACAATTTCACGCACACAAGCACCAAAAGACGCGAAGACGTCTTCTGGTGCTTGTTAGTGTGTATGTGTGCGACATGGAGGAACAAATACACCCACACACGGACACACCCTTCATTAGGCCGAAGGCTCCAACCGAATCTACATAAAGCTAGCAGAATACGCCCAAAGCAAACGTTAGCTTAGAACGCAGATGTAGAATACAGCGTAACCAGCTGCTCGGTTAGTAGAACATGGAACTGAGTATTCGCATATTACGACCTCATTACACGCAGGTGATAACGCTTCTGCCTTAATATCCGTTCAGCTGTATTTTATAACGCTCATTGAAGTAACGTCGAACAGTTGCCTTCTTTCGTGGCCCTTGGAAACAGTAATTATAAGAAAGAATGTCCCTTCGTGAAAACAAAAACTGTTTTTAAAGGTATAACCATTTGACTCCCCCTTTGTCGCGTTGTATGGGAGCTACATGTAGTAGCTTATAATACCACAGGGAACTATTTAACTCGCGGCAAAATTCCTACACCAGGCGTGTTCCGCCTCCATTATGAAAAATGGCCGCTGCCATCGAACCAACGACCTTCTGCTAGACAGCACAACACATTGGCCAGTGTGAAACAAAAGGGGATGATGATGACGACGTTAACTTCTACTTTTATTGATAGAACAAAGTGGGTGGGGCCTGCAGTCCAGAGCGGCAGTGCTGCTGATAACTGCAGCCTTGGCAAGCTCAAACAGGGGTCGGTGGTCGCCCTTCTGTGAGCGGAACAGCATAGTTTCCAAGGTCAGGGAAAGGGGTTATTCATCTATTTATGGCATTATCCCTTTCTGTGTCCTCGCATTGAATTAGCCGGAAGGATAGACACCCAACCATGCTGCCCACGTGCTGTGACCTTCGTATGATGACCGACCTCCAGCTCGGAGTCGGAGTCCTCCCACAGGCTGCAGTAGTGCTGCTCCAGGAAGGTCACCTCGGTGACGTGCCCCACGCTGCGCGACCTCCGGGGCACGCGCGGCTTGAGCAGGCTGAAGGCCACGCGCAGCTTGGTCCGAATCACGTATTCCTTCCGCAGGATGTACGGAAGGTACACCTGTGACCACGAGGAAGGGGGAGAGCGAGTGAAATAGATTAAAAATCAGTATCTGCTGGGGCCTCGGAAGACCATTCCTCTCCCCATTAGGCAGGTGTACATTATCGCTAGAAAACACGATTACGAGGGAGCTACCACAATTACTTATTTATAAAGCGAAGATTTAGTGTTCTTACTGATGCCATCAGTAAGGCGAGTACGCCATGCAGGAAAGCCAACATTTTCTGAAGTTTATGATGATTGTGGGTGAAGTACAGGATGGCGACAGCTCCGTCACGCCCCCTTTTGTAAAGGTTGATCTGCAGCTGAGGCAGGGGGTGAAGCAGGCGTGCGACAGCCCGAAGCAAATTGGCGTAAGGCCATGTTGTGAGGCGAACATCGACAGCCGTTACCCTCAGGCAAATGTAGGATATGAATGGAGTAACTCTGCGTGCCATAAGGCTGTGGGCGACAACGTGTTAGCCCTAACTTCCCATTTTGAGGTGCAGGGCCTTACGCCTAACGTCACATGTCGGGGCCTAACACCTCAAACCACCACCCACTTACAAAACTGCTCACCGAACGCTAAGAGAGATAAGCTGATTTGCGCCCAAAATCAAAACCAAACACCCCAAACCAAAACGTTAAACATACGGAGTGCACACCCGACAGTTGCGGTGGGTTTTCTAGGAAAGTGGTGCACACATCCACAGTACCACATACTCGCCGTGACCAAACAAAGAATCCATCACGAGAAAGCTTCACGTGCAGCTGTAGTCGTCGTTAGACGAAGGGGGATTATTTTTAACTGTTCGAGAAAATTTTTACTTTGCAATATTTTGTCATTTGCAATATTTTGCTTGGGCCTAAAAATTATTATGCAGAAAAAAAGTATAGCTCAATAGCCTCAGGAGAGCACAGCAGTTTGAGATAGCTGGCGAGACTGCAGAAGTGGTAAGCGAATACTTTGGCCAAGTCTACTTTGGCCAAGTAGTTACCTCGAATCCCGACCATGAAGCAGAGATAATTACAAGCATAAGAATGGGGTGGAGTGCATTCGGCAGGCATTCTGAGGTAATGAGTGGCAGACAACTATTGCCCGTGAGGAGGTAAGTGTATAAAATCTGCATCTGGCCGCTACCCACATACGGGGAGGAAACTAGGAGGCTCAATGAAAGGGTTCGACTTAAATTGGGTACGACTCAACGATCAATGGAGCGAATGATAAGAGCAACGATAAGGGACCAGACGAGAGGAGTTTGCCAGAGGACAAACGCGTGGTATGGACATATTAGTAGATATTAAAAACAAGAAACGGATGAGGGCAGGACATGTAATGTGCGGACAACATAACCGTTGGTCATTTAGGGTAACAGGATGGATCCCTAGAGAAGGCAAGCGCACCAGGGGGCGGCGAAAAGTTAGACGGGCAGATGGGATTTAAAAAGTTTGCGGGGATGAATTGGTCGCAGTTAGCACAGGACAGGGATAAATGAAGATCTATGGGAGAGGCCTTCGCCCTGCAGTGGGCGTAGACTGCGTGATGATGATGACGATGATTTTTTCATCTCTTCATCATAGAAATTTATCAGGCCACTTCAGTTGCCGTCCACGAAAAAGGTTGGTCTGGACTGTCCGCTTGAATTTTGGTATCACTAAGAAACTCAGCACCGAGGCGTCCGCACCGCGTTGGGAGCAACACCATCAGCGGTGTGCGGCTTCTGATGTTTCATACTCACTTTGGCTGTGCTGGTACTTTAGCCGCACCTGGAGCCGGTCCTCGGCAAGTTTTTTTGTACGTTGATTCTCCCGCACGGGTCGTAATAAAGGGGTCGTTCGCTTACTGTGCTTCACCTACACTTGCAGGCGTTTCGCCTCGCCCCAGTTCTGGAAATGCACGTTCTTCTAGATATAACATCGACGTTCATTTATAGCACCTGTTCCAACGTCTTACGTCATCAATATGCGGGATATTGCTGAAGATTTTAGTATCTCTTGTGAGTCGCGGGAAAATAGGCCTCAAGGCGGGACAGTCCCGCGATTTGCGGAACGGCTGGTCACACTAGGCTTCAATGTTTAGACTTGAGCTCAGCATTAAACCACAGTTTAGGTTCATATTTCGTGCGGAAATATTTCGAAGAGGTGAATTTGCGAAAAAGAGAGAATGAATCACGAACTGCGCGTGGTTTGCTTCGCAGTAAATGCGTAGTACGCTTGATTTGCTCAATTTTGCCAAGTGCGATGATGTGAATATTTCATAGATACGTGGTGTTGGAGGCAGTCTAATTCGGACGCCTCGATGCTCATTTGACCTGGCCGAATATCGGGGGTTTTCGGGGTCTATAACCGCTAAGGTATTCAAATACGCGACTTCTTCCCGGGAGTTCCAGTTTTTACTGCTGCAGTTTATCCCGTCCCGTTGCCAACGGTATACAGAGAATAGCCGAGTATTTGAGCATATAAACGAGCAGGTCACGTTGAAAGCACTCCTGTTTTAACACTGGCTCCGCATAGCGGAAAGTACGCAGCAGAACGAGAGAAATCATTGCAAATGAGATTACATATGGGTTTGAACGAAACTCCAACTCACTGTGGAGGACAGAAAGACGATAGGATATATAAACGGTAATAGCAACAGGCAGAGTTCAATTCTACCTCCGACGTTACGGGACGAAGCTACCAATTTAAAGAGACGGAAAAACCAAATTTTGTCGATTATATTTTTATCACAAATGAAAGGGGATCAATTAAAACGCATTAATGGAAAAAGTTTTTCTGATAGCGCCCTTGCAGTTTAGCAAAGGGAATTTTTAATTTACCAGCAGTACGTGTCCCGCTGAAAGGAATGCTGGGAACCATGACAGTGATGCATGAGGCAAAGGCGAGATACGTTTAACTGTACTTAAGATTAAAAGAGGCTTTTAAAAATTTTCGCCTCGTAGCAACCCTAATGTGCAACGTTGCATATTCCTTCATGCGGTTTTGATTCACGTGTTGAAATTGAGGGAGTCATGAAGACACGTAACTTAGTGTAACGTCTAGGCGTTACATGGTGCCAACTTTCAGTTTTCATAAATTTTAGTGCAACATTAAATTTACCCCGCCTGCATAATTAAAAATTGCTTGCCATGAATCCTTGCCTCGTAAACACCATGATTGAAACGCTGGTTTTCATATGAGCTGGAAGACATGCACGCCACAGAAAAAACGCTTGTCCGTCCCCTTAAATATCAAGCCAAAGCGTGCTGCACAGACGCTGACTATATCATCCGTACCGTGTCATCCGTCTGCAGCACGATTCGGTTGCGGAGGAAGTCCGGAGCGACTGTTGCCTGGCGCAGGTCTGGTAGCGAGCGCGTGCGGGTCAGGAGAAAATTGCGCTGCTCCGGTGCATGGCTCGAAGAAGTCGCCGACGGCTCCAGCTGGAAGAGGAGGCAGTATGAGAGCACTGAAGATGATAATGGACTGTACCACGACATTCTCGCTTGAACGAACTCAGGTCAGGCGAAAGTTCAGTGGAGGTGAAGAACTAATTTTTACAACGAATCAGTGGAATGTTCCTAATCTATAGCATGTCGAAGTCACCAGTACACTCCGCCACATCTGAAACTTCACCTTACGCTCTGCTTAAAAAAAAAACGAAGGCCGACGGGTTTGATTCGCCTTTCGGCATGTGAGACATCGTCATGGTCGCGAAGTGTTTACCGCACTTTGTTCAGCAGGGCTATGAGATTCTGGACATAAAATTCTTTAACAAATCCCCAACGATCACGCTTAGCTCTGCCAATAATAACAAACCAAATTTGCTAACCTGCGCTTACACAGGCGTATGCACGAGCAGACCTATTTGTTTAGGCGAATGCAATGCATGCTATGAAGCGCTCATTTGCACGTGGATAATCGAACGAGTGCCCAAGGCAGCGTGACGCTTCTTGGCAGGAGTTGCAGCTCTCCCCACTCAGCCGCTGTTCCGCCACTTCCACAAATTTACCATCTTAGGCGCATGGGCCGAAAAATAACATTCGTTTCTTTATAATCTGCGTCGGCGGGCAATGTTCGCGTCACTGTGAACTTGAAGTTGGGGCAAAGCGCAGCTGTGCGGGTCGTCCTACTCTACCCCGACCTTCGGATAAGGATGCACTGGCACAACGCCGAAAGACTCAGCCTGCCACCATTTCATCATCATCATCTTCTTCTTCTTCTTCTTCACCATCAGCCCATCTCAGCCCACTGCAGGGCGAAGGCCTCTCCCATAGATCTCCAATTATCCTTGTCCTGGGAAAATTGCGACCAATTTATCCCCTCAAACTTCTTCATCTATCGGCTCATCTCACTTTCTGTCGCCCTCTCCCACGCTTGCGTTCTCTAGGGATCCACTCTGTTACCATTTATGAGCAACCGTTATCTTGCCTTCGCATTACATGCCCTGCTTACGTCAATTTCTTCTTCTTAATTTCATAAAAAAATGTTACTAACACGTGTTTGTTCTCTGACCCACTCCGTTCTCTTCTGGTCTCTTAATGATACAGCTATCATCTTGCGTTCCATTCCTAGCTGAGTCGTCCTCAATTACGCTTTAAATCTTTCCATATATGGTTCGCGTACCAAAAAAAATGCATTTGACGCTTCGGAATCGGCAATATTTGCTGCTTCTGTCTTTCATCTTAGGCGATGTAATGCATTCTTTCAATAATCAATCAAGATTTAGCGTATGCTTTAACATCCGAGCGTCAAAAAAGACTGTGCCTCTCACGCCATCAACAGCCTCAACGCGCGACACTTGCAGATCACTATTACCTCCGCTGGAAGTGCTCTCGCGAATGTCGTAATATTGCAGTAGCCCGTACTCTGATACCCCTCTGAAAAAGAGGACTCAGTACAGGACGCTGCATTTGAGTGTGGCTTGCTATTGGACCAGTAGGTATCGGAACACACTGGAAGGGAGAGTGCTTGAAAGTAGGGGGAACACAAATAACGAAATCAATAAACAGGACGGGTGAAGTCAGATGTCTCCCGCTCACTCGTTCTGTTCGTTGATTCCGTTCCGTGTCGTCACCTGTACAATAAAGCACTCTCCCTTCGGGTGGTACGCTATAGTTATCGCTTGAGACGAGAGCTCACAAGAAATCCCGTCCCAACATCCGGCGGAAGCTGGAAGGGGCACGCAGCCATGTCCGGGGTGCTCAGCCGTGACGATGAGTGCTCCTGCCGGGGAGCCGAGGCTGTTCCGATTCCGGCCACCCCACGATCAGCAGGAGATGTCAGGTCCAGGCATCCGCCTAGCCTTCGCAGGTCCACCGGGGACCTCGTTCCTGACCTGGGGGTTGGTGGGCTGCTGGGTGGGGGCGTGCGCAGGTGCAGGCGTCCCACAATTCCCGCCCTTGGCAGCCCCTTGTCCTGTGGTTGAGAGTAATACCTTCAACAAGTTTGCGAATAGCGTTGTCCGCATTCACCCTGCGGGATGACTCAGCTGTCTAGTTGTCCTTATGCTGGCGGTAGTATGCCTGTAGCGGTGATATCACCGGAATGCCCATTTTAGGCGACCAACTGAAGGGATTGAGGCTAGCGACTATTCTTTTTTGGCATCTCTCTTTATGTATATAAATAACGGTAAGAAAAGTGTAGTCAGCTACTGTGCACATGACAACACTCGATCATCGTGACAGCTGTCGCTGCATCATTCATTATTGTAGTTATTCTACGGAATGTCATTCAGCCACCACTATTATGACAAAAAGTCGTCACAAATATCAGCGCCCTTCCATTTCGAGCACGTCATACCACGAAGTAACGCTATATACTCCCTCGGAAAATGACGCGGTGTGAGTCGACATTTCAGGGTAATCCGATGTCCAGATAATTAGATGTAACATAAAGAACGTGAGATAACACCATTGTAGTGCTAATACTTGGCCCAAAAGAGCATTTTGCCGATACCGGATACCATATTCACATTTCTTGCTCCAAGGCGGGACACTAACGGCACCTTGGGAACTGTTATGTCTACTATATGCTATTAGTTTTGAATAGTACAAAGTCGTTCATGCTTTTATTTCAATTTGAGAAGTGTGCAAAACAGCAAATCGAGTCATGGCCGTGATCTTTTATCTGCGTGTTGCAATAGCTCTACTTGCCGGACCATGTTAACTTTTATTCGTTTCCAGTAATAGGGAGTAATCTGTAAACCTTCTTCCAAAATAGGCCAGCCTGATTCTCTTTTTTGCTACACCTGGTCACTTCTAACGTTTCCGACGGATAACTGAAGGGAATCACCTGCGATTCCCGTAAACGACTCCTCCCTGGCTTCCATGGCTGTTCGATGGGCCCTGGTTGCTTCTTCGATTCGTGCTGTGGAGCCAATTCGACGTTAACAGGGGTCTTTAGTGGCTCCCTGCAGGACACGGTCAAGAGGGGAGCATTTTATGCGAAAATCATGAATAAACGATGCTCAAGATGTTAGAACTGATCAGAAAACATTTTATATGCCCGAAACAGTCTTTCGCTCAGATAAAGTTCCATTTCAAAACAAAAGCTCTTGGTGGAACTTAAGATTAGACTTGTCGGGTAATCACCCTGTCCTGTTATACACGGCGAGAGTCCGCTTCAAGTCATTTCTCATCGACTCACAGATGCCGTAGCGACAACGGAGTGCGTGTGGCCAGGGTATGCGGCAGCGACATATGTTACCGCTTGCAAATGCAACTGATGGGTGGTGTGCTTCGTCATTAGTTCGTAGTGTGGAGCAACCAGTGTTTCTCATTCGTGCGTGGACGGGAGACGTACCTTGGTTACAGAACTGATGTCCCCGTGCGAGTCCAATGTTCCAGCCGCCCCCCTCCCCCCACAATACGTCCCTACCCACTTCTTCCCCGATTTGAAACTGATATCGCTTCCCCCCTTCCTGCGATTGCGTACTTGTTCCCCCACCCCCTCCTATTCTCAATTCTCATTCGTAAGATTACTTTGTTGTCGCATCCCCTTTCTACTTTTCATCCACCACCACTCCAACGGCATTTTCGTCGCCTCTCTGTAGTTGAGGAAAGCTACACAAGCGCAACCTTGCGGTAGCGCAGGCGTACCTCTCTTGAAGCATAAGTGGAGATACCGTCGGAGTGGGTGGCCTCTTGTCGAGGTCGCCGGCGGGAGTAGACGTGTCCGAGCCTTCCGCCACAGCCTCCGTCACGGTTGGCGCCACCAGGGCCATGCCCGTAGGCTCTTCGGTGTACGATAGCGACTTGGCGCGCGAAGAGTCCCGGCGGTGTTTGCGCTTGTGCTGGCGCTTCCGCCGACTAGACGATGTCGTGGGGGTTGGCGTGGGGGTTGGCGTGGCGCCATGGTCTGAAGAGCTCGGAGAAGGCGTCACGACCATGGGAACTGGTGCCTGTTGGGGCTCTGTGGTGGTCAGCGACTCACTGATCGGCGGCTCCAGCCCAGGTGCCCTGCACGTGACAAATTGGTAAGGGGGTGGTGCGTGTGCTATTTGTTTAGCCTACAACTTTTGCTAACAGACATATCTCCTTCTGTCTATAGTAATGCACTCCACGCCACGATTGCACAATCGTCGCCATAACCATGACCCCCTGTTAAAAATTCGAAGAGGTGGAAAGACAAGTTAGACGAAGGCAGTCACTCCGTAAGTGTATTTTCAATTGTATAGCCAGTAGGCAATCTCGAAAAGAGGTGCCATTTTAGGGCAGAGACGTTGGAGGCTATGCTGGCAGTACTTAACATTACATACGTATGTGGAATCCGTCTTTTGCCGTAATAAACAATCCGTTCCAGTCATGAATTTGCAAGCGCTACGATCAATTTAGAAAGTGGATATATGGCAGGTAGGCGGCATTTTAGTCCGTCGTGATTTTTTGCCGGCACGACCGCCTGATTGGGAGAGCGGGCTTGCTTCATTGAGGCTGGTATTTCTGTCTCTGAGCATGGCTTTATTAGGCGCCGTAGCGTGGCGCAATGGTTGTGTATCTGGTTGCTTATCGACAAGGCGCTGCTTGAATTTAGACTTTTTAAATGATGTTTACCCCGTTTGTTGTGCATTTTATTCACCTTATTTATGTTATTTATTGACAAATTTGGTACTATGCCATGAAGGTCTTCAGCTCGGTTCGGCGTCGGCATTGTGTGTGCGGTTCTGGTGTTCATTCAAGACCTGCCGATATAGTTTAGCTAGGGTGATGGAAAGCTAGGTTAGGTTCCATGTTTGGTGACGCTACATATGGAGATATCAATGACAGTGACAGTACAGCACTTTGAAGATAGTGAAATCTCGTTACCATGAACCCCACATCAACAAATTTCTCACATTTACTACCATTTTCGAAGTCCCTGCCTGATTGCGTATATTTTCAATGTAAAAATATTTCAGAACTACAATTTTCAGTATAGCGCATATTTAATTTTTTTGCGAAATTTATTTTCTCCTTTACATTCTACGAAAATCACTATTATGAATTGGGGTAAGTAACACACCGCAACTCTTGAAAGAAACAGAAACCGTCGTTTCTGTTTTAGTTACTCCAAGTGGAGTAGCAATCATCACCATGTTGACTACAACTTGCTAGCGCAACCACAAAGCTGTTGTTTAATATGCAATTGCCCAGTCCGGCTAGCCGCCTTTGCGCCTTTTCACCCTTGTCGCTTTGGGTGTTAGTCGAAGGCCGGTCGATGGTTCGGTTCTTTCACGCTATTCACGTGTGCGAGCAGGCATTTTTTTGTTGTGAGGGTTCTTGCCGTGAAGTTTGTGCGAAATCCAACACTGAATGCAGCTAGCGACGCAGCCAAGAGGAAGCTACAGCAGTCCTTGTCTCGACGCCAACGAAGACGTCTGTGGGACACAGAACTGATGTATTACTGCACATCAACAAAGTCCACACTTTCATCCCTCGTTGCGCTGATCAACGCGATGAGGTATTGGGAAGAGTGGAATCCGTCATGTGTACTGCACTCGCCAGAAGAAAAAAACTGATTTCTTCAATTTAAGCTGCTTTGAAGAGAGCAGAACGTTTGATTTGCGAGTTTGATTTTCCGCACGCGCGTACACTTCCAACCTACGTAATTTTTACTACTAGGTATGAGCACTCACATATCGCCACAACATTTTTTATTACAGCGACATTTCGAAATAATGAAGAGATTTGGGGGTTCCGTGTAATTCGTTATATCCAGTAAAATACAAATGTAGTACGGGTTCGTCTGAATAAAGAATTTTCGGTTTTACCTGCGAGCATGGGGCTGCGGCCTAGACTATTTCGACGGCGCCCAATGCAATAAACCGAATGTACTGTTAAATCGGGTGAATATGGACCATATTCACACGATCAATCAGGTGATAGAGAAGTGCGCTGAGTATACTGAACCCCTATATATAGCCTTCATAGATTATGACAAAGCATTTGACTGGGTCAAAACCCTAGCAGTCATTCAGGCATTACGGAACCTGGGGCCAGATGAGCATTATGTAAAAATACTAGAGGATATCTACCATCGGCCCACAGCTACCATCATCCTCCATAAGGAGAGCAGTAAAATACCTATAAGGAAGGGTGTCAGACAAGGAGACACAATCTCTCCAATGTTATTCACAGCATGTTTACTAGAAGTATTCAGAACGTTGGATTGGGAACAGGTGGGAGTAAGGGTTAGTGGAGGATACCTTAGTAACCTCAGATTTGCTGATGACGTTGCCATGCTAAGTAACTCGGGGGATGAATTGCAAAGCATGCTTTCCGCACTGGACTAACAGAGTAGAACCGTGGTCCTGAACATTAATATGCAGAAAACTAAAGTAATGATTAATAACCTCGGGACAGCACAGCGGTTTGAGATAGGTGGCGAGGCTGTGGAAGTGGTAAGCGAATATATCTACTTAGGCCAAGTTGTGACCCCAGATCCCAACAATTAGGCAGAGATAATTAGAAGGATAAGAATGGGGTGGGGTGCATATGCAGACATTCTCAGATAATGAATAGCAGCCTACCATTGTCGCTGAAGAAGAAAGTGTATGACTGCTGCATCGTACCGGTACTTACCTACGGGGCAGAAACCTGGAGGGTCACTAAGAGAGTTCAACTTAAAGTGAGAACGACTCAGCGTGCTATGGAGCGGAAAATGATAGGTGTAACATTAAGGGACACGAAGAGAGCGGAGTGGGTCAGGGAACAAACACGGGTAAGGGACATGTAAGTAGAGATTAAGAAAAAGAAATGGACGTGGGCAGGGCATGCAATGCCAAGGCAAGATAACCGCTGGTCCTTAAGGGTAACAGAGTGGATCCCAAGAGAAGGCAAGCGTTGCAGGGGGCGGCAGAAAGTTAGATGGGCTGATGAGATCAAGAAGTTTACGGGGATATATTGGTCACAGTTGGCACAGGACCGAGGTAATTGGAGAATAATGGGAGATGCCTTTTCCCTGCAGTGGGCGTAGATAGGCTGATGATGATGATGATGATGATGATGATGACAGTTAAATCGTCTTGTCTCTTCGTGCGTGTGTCCGGGACGTTTACGTACATGTCTGTGACTCAAGGTCACTTTGCTATTCACGTGGTCAGTCGGATTGCTTCTATGAAAGGAGGAAAAGTAGTATCGGGATTTCTCACTTTTATGCGAGTACCTCGCATTATCTACCACCAGGGGGCTGCGGTGTTCGTTCTTTTGAAGGCACCCCGTGGAACCAACCAGTTTGCGGTTGTTCCAACTTCGAGCTTGAGGTCTCACTATCGTCGTGTCCTTCGGAGCCGTCGCAGCTGTCACTCCCACCGACTGCCGGCAAAATATCTTGAGGACTCCAGTGCCGGCCACCTGCACAACTATTCCACCACACTCACTTTGGAAGCGGAGGTATCGATCATATTAAGACTGCGTGTGAGCTACGTTGCACAACATGAACGGTCAGCGCATCACTGCTTCCGCCAGCTGCACAACGTGCTCTGAAATTCTTCACAGCGCGCCCTGAGGAATTAACCCGGCAGCTCCTGCTCGCGAAGAAAGATTTGGGGAATACCTGCGGATGTCGCCTTCTTCATCGGCGTTCCCTTTGGCGTATCGGACCCGCTGCGTCTTGTGCACCCCAACCAGGGGCACCAAATCCGTGGAAAGAACTTCCACAGAGGTCGACGGCTGCGATCGATGACCGCGGCGCGACGACGAACGCCTGTGCTGACCCGTGGACTCCATTGCCGCAGTGATAGCGGTGGCAGTGATGATGATGGGAAGAATGACGACGCGTCAAAATTTTTGCACGTGAACCTGCTGCGCTCGGGGATTTTTCTCGGAGAATAAGGTTGAATGTACACGGCATGTGAGAGCGTAAAGGTCCATTGTCTGAATAGGGGGGCGATGCAGCCATTCTCTGGTGGCGTACAGACAAAAAACATCGACTTACGTTCAAGAAAAAAATTCAAAGCCTTTTTTATCTAACGAGGAAAATGGTTAGATCGCTAAGCTTTCTCGGCGCACAATCCTGGCGCCCCTTTACCAGTTATCGTTCCAGAACGAGGAACTTAGCCTAAGTCACTTGCGCTGTTCCTGCAAAAGCTGTTAGGCCTTCTCACCGTTGATGATCAGTTTCTTTACAAAGACTTTGCCTCGGTTATTAGCTACCTGAAGGAAATGCCCGGTGTGGGGTTCAAGACATTCAACGTAGATATCAGGACGTATACTACCCGCTCCCTCACAACTTCCTCATGAAATGCCCTGAAGAGTGCATTGATCCACTCAGGGCGGTAGCGTTCCCTAATACAGAGGAAATTACAATGGGGGGTTTCCTAAAGCTGCTTTCTTTCTACTTGAAGTCGACGTTCGCGGAGTGAAACGGGAACGTTCTAATCGCAAAGCCAAGTGTGTCTGCATCGGATCGTGCGTCGCCACTGTTATGAGTGACCTGACTTTGGCACCTAGTGACAGCAAGCTGGCGCCGCTTATAGAAAGGGTGAATGTACTTCGGGTGTTCTGTTACGTACACGACTACCTGATCGTATTTGGCCCATCGGTTGAATGCTTCGACTTAGCCGCATCGCAAACCGCGGATATGTTTTGTTGAACTGCGCACCCGCTGGTGGTTGCTCATCAGGTCGAAGTGCATGACGCGATTCGCTTCTTGGATACTCGGCTACACTATACGACCAACCATGCTTGCTGGGAGTACGATCTCCTCGCCCAGAAGCCACTGCTCCCACATTCTTACGGTGACTGTAAAGTAGTAAAGCTTGAAATTTTCAAACCTCATAGCGTCCTTAGTATCTCTTTCTTCCACAGGGGCGAGAATAGTTTTGAGCGTAATGTGTCCCCCATCTTGAAGGCGGGCTACGCGTGTCATGTAACTACCTCTGCCACCAATTAACTGCTCGTGCTCGAGGACGACAAGCGTGCCTTTCCGGAGGACCATGGTTAGGGTGGAAAAAAGGCCGTAAAGGTGGCAGTAAGCCCTTATATTCACCAGGTGCCTCAAAGGTTTAAGCAAATAGGGGCGAGCCAAAGCAAATGTTTTTTTTTTCATCGTTGAAAACTGCAATAACTTTTCGAAGAATCATCTCCCGCCAACGCAGGGAAGAAAGGCTCCAAGATACAACACAAGAATAAGTTTGCGCCTTGCACTGAGGAGGTCGTTTAAGTTATTCCACTATCTGGGGGCAAAACATTGGCGCAGCTTGTTCTGGTGGTGCGAAGGTGGAGGAACAGCAGACCTTGTGGCCCTTCTACCTTCTTCGGAGACCTGGCAGTTGTACCTCACATATTATTTCATACTTGGCGCTGAAATTTCTCCATGAGTCGAAGATCATCGTCTCGGCAGCCTTTCGAATCTACCAACCTGGACCGCATTAGCACGGGTTAGAATTCGCGGTAACCGGTTTGCGAAGTCGGGGACTGCAGCGTGAAGCTCGTCATCTGTGCTTCCCACATCAGGCGCGAACGCATGTGAACTGGCAAGAAGAGCCGCCAGAGATCTCGCCCGGAATGCTGAGCAGAGTTTTCTCGAAGGTATAGATGGCCGACGTCGGGCGCTCCTTACGAGGTGCATGATCAGGTGCGCTCGGTTAACGCTATACTGAGGAACTCACAGCCTAAACAGCTCTGGAGTGCAAAAGTACTTCGGCAAGCCTTCAAGATGACTCAACGTGCGCTTACGTGAACACCTTCGGAATAGACAGAGTAGCCCCACTTGAAGGCCCATTGTAAGGCCTGTGCCTCTGATTACAATAAGTGCGTGGTCATTTTTAAATACAATGATCAGTCGATAAGAGAAATAGGAAAATCGGCTGTAAACTATTGTTCATTGAAGCAGGAACTGGCCTAAATTTTTACGTTGATAACTTTGTAGAAGATACGTGTGGAAGTAAAGTTTTTGAGGAGTTCGCATGCAAGCACAGCCTATAGAAATTTCTTAGTTTTGCTTCGACCTTCCTGCGCTCGCTCTCTGTGAATAGCGTGCATAGTATCCCCGTACAGAATGAAATAGTTCAATGATCTATGACTGAGTATTTAGCAAGCGCGGCGATTGTCCGGGGTGAAGAGGGGCAGTGCGAATCCCACCACTTATTTTGTTCTACCTGAAAATGGTTACGCTTGCGTCGTGCACATACCAAATGACAAGACACGAACTGTACAAAATGTGACTAAAAAATAACAGATGCCGCCGTCACACATGGGCTAGAAGAAAACAACGAAGAGTCAAGAGTAAAACTCATGTAGAAGAAAGAAATAGAATTAAAAGAAAAAATTGCAACAGGATGGATATAGCACGCATAGAAAGTTCCCCACGTGCCCGTGACGGGGCTAGCTAAAGGGAAACTCGATTTATTGAACAAAAAATGCCGCCATCTCCACGAAGTGAATGATGCTGAGAGAGGCGAAGCTAAAATTCTTATCGGTGATATCGTGAAACATTGTTATAGGTCTTCTTGACGGCGCGCACCATCTGAATGAGTGAAGGACAAAAGGCGCGTTCGTAGCCATGCTCGCGCCTTTGTTTGTAGCGCAGTGGCAATTGCGCCACGTACTTCCCGTCGCGGCCAGAGAGTTGTGGAATATAAACCGGGCACCGCCGCGTCAAGACCACCATTCCTCGCTCGCAAAGCTTGAGACTTCCCACCGCTCCGTTTACAAGCCCGTAGACGACGTCGATGTTTGTGGTGATTAGGTAGGGCTTGTTTAGGACGATGAGAATCTCTATAGGTAACTTGGCGAATTCGGTGTGTGGCATTTCAGCCACCTTGGCCGTCGCCTTCTGCAGAGCGTCTTGTGTCACGTACCCCCGGTACGTTTCTTGAGCTCGCAGGCGACGAACGAAAACCTCTTCTTACGACAACCTTTTGCCCTTAGTCGGCCTTGCGCCATAAAAACCCAATCATCATCATCATCTCTTCTTCCTCCTCTCCTCCTTGTTGGGTAGCAACGAACGCGTTGAACGTTATGACCTCTTCGACCAGTCTTTGGTTGGCCAATCCCTAGGGGGTTCCCGTCACAATCATCATCGTGGTGTCGTGCCGTGTACAGCCGCCACCAGGGACGGGACAGGGCCCGAGCAAGAGGAGCTTCGCCCCTAAAATTTGTATTAAGTGCGAATGCACTTCTTAAGCGAGCCTGAATCGTCCGCCGCCGTCGTCCGCATAGCAACAGCTGCGGGTGCGCGCGCTCCTTTCTTCCTCCTCGTCTTCCCTAGCAACGGGGGGAGATGGGTGCGCGCTACTCTCCTCCTCCTCTCTCCGCTCAGTGACTGCGGGTGTTGGGCACCTCCTCTCCACTTCGGGCGGGAGAGCTCTCGCTCGCGTAGCGGGCGCTCCGCATTCCGACGCGTGAGGGCGCTCGTGTAGCCCTCGCCGTAACGGCGGGCGCTACTCTCCTCCTCCTCTCTCCGCTCAGTGACTGCGGGTGTTGGGCGCCTCCTCTCCACTCCAAGATCACGATATCCACCGTAATCGCGCAATCAACAACCGTGCATTCGCACTTACACTCTCCCCCTCGGGGAAGTGCGAGGGAATTTTTTAAGTAAATTATAAAGTATAAGGAAGGAGTGTTCAGTTGAGTTGTGGAATGAATGGATGTGGCCAAAACGGGAGGGTGCACCGTACGCACTGTACACAGGCTTCGAAGGTGCTACCTTTAGGCGCGCCTGAAGGGAACCATTGCCTCCACAACCCACCTTGAATCCGCCTTTGGGGTCAGTGGTACAAGCCGATGCAAAGGGCGATCAAGGCAGGGAAATTGGCTTTAGACACCCTAGTGGGCAAAGGCGGGGAAGATGGGGTTGTTGAAAGAATCCACCACTTGAAGAAGTTGCGTTGTGAGTGTATCAGAGCACCGTTGCGCAAATATGCTGTGCGTAAATCTGACAGGAAAACTCTTTGCAGGGGGAACTGGCCGGAATTCTGAACAAGAATAACTTGTACAGACGCGCGCAACTGACCTGGACCAACTATGATGAGGGGGGCCTTGATGGTTTAGTTCTGCTTCCGCAGCTCCAAAGCCCTGTAAATATGTCAGTCAACACTCGGCATCTTTCAGGTGCAACGTTTTCGTCTGTGTACCCGGCATTGTCTTCAAATTCAGCATGTTCAGCAGACTGGCGGTTCATCTTTAGATAGACCGGGCCGAATACGTGGACCACCAGTGTGTAGCGCTCATGAATATGTATTACTGCAACAAGTTAATCTTGTGGAGACTTTCGACATCCGGGGTGGTTCTACTGTGAGGGCGGCAGACGGTCTCAGCTCCAATTGGTCCATGTGGCAAATAGAAACATAATTTCTTACTATAGACACGGTATAAGCCCAAATTTTTAAGTCTCCGATAGCACAAAGTGAACGTCTGAATTTCACAGACCTCTCACTAAAGCTGACCATCCTCGACAGGCAATGCATAAACATTCTCTCTCAGGGAATGATAGAAAACTGGTTAATAACTTCCTTTCATATGAGCTTTTTCGAGCAAGGCACCAATCAGGCAGCATTCAGTGATGCTCTCATGCGCACAGTGTTTGTTTGAACCATGCTGTTCGTTCGCGGTGAGGCGGAACGCGGGGAATATGTGTGCAGAAACGTTCGAGCTTTTCGAAGCACAGCCATCCTTGGTTGAGCGTGTAGTGTCCGCGTCAGGGATGGCTGACAGAGATTGAAAAGCTGCCGTTAGGGCAGCGAAGAAGCTCATCACAGACAGCTGATTTATTATTAACCTATTTTTGGGGAGAAGGTAGAATGTCTTAACGCAGCAAATAGACCAGCTGAATACTTCCTGTTGGCGTAATATTTTTGGTTACCTGTAGGTCGCCTATGTAACCGAACAGTGATTCTGCATCCTCGCGTAAGTACCTCCATAATATTTTGGGCCTTCAAAATTAGCATAGCCATTGAAGGCATTTATCATTGATGCTTACGTGTATCTCTGGATCATTTATGGTTTTTGTAGATATAATTGTTAATAAGTGTTTCAGGAACCTTGCTTTGCACAGTGTCTTCTGGTGTGTCTTATGATATTTCTGGCTTGTTGCGACCGTTCCTCCTTCTGGGCGGAGACATTGAGGCAAATCCTGGTCCTGTTTTGGATACAATTGTTCACCAACTAGAAAGTATAGCTGCTGTCATACAGGACACAAAAGAAAAGCGACTAATTGATGTAGAGAAAACATTGGACACCTTGGCGAATTTGGAGGACAAATTTGCTGCTTTCCATACTCAAATAGCTTCTATGAGTACCCTAATTCAGCAACTTGAAAAGCAAGTTGATCAGCTCGAAAATCATAGTAGATCAAACCTGATAGCGTACGGCTCACCGAAAAGTGTAAACGAGACCTGTGACACACTTGAACATGTCAAGAAAGAAGATTTCAAGACATACTGGAGCTTGAACCAATTAAGATTGAGCGCATCCATCTTATAGGTAGGCCAGCGCCAAACGAAGGTAGCCAGTTATTTTGGAGCTGCAAGAGGCAAACGACAAGATCTCAATTCTTAAGCAAGGATCTAAGCTGAAAGATTCAGATTTCCTTATTGGTGAAGATTTCTCCCGTAGAGTGCGAGACCTCACATGTAAACTGTGGGCAAGTTCGAAACCGAACCGCGACAAAAAGAAAAAGTGTCGTTAGTTCTCGACAAATTATTCATCAATAGCAACGTTTACACTTGGGATACCGAAAAAGATGATCGCATACTCCTGCAAAAAAAAGACGAACGACAGCCACATTGTCCAGTGATGAGACAAGAACCACAGGCACTAAACAAAGCATCGTGAACAAAAATATTCTCACAAGGCCAATCAAACAAAAAACTAGGAGCACCCCTAACAATAATGCGAACCCAACCACACAAAAGCAACTGCGCCTGCTGAACCTGAACGCTCGTAGTCTAAAACATGACACTGATCAGCTTGAAACTATCTTGCTCCAAAATGACCCTCACATTGTCGTAGTGATAGAACCTTCGCTCCGAACCGATATAACAGATGATAGCGTCTTCCCCACGTCGAATCAGATAATACGTAAAGACGGGCCTTCCAGAGGCTGGGGCGTTGGCGTTCTTCTAAAGAACAATATACAGGCCTTTTTGTTGCCTGATATCGACGAACTTGAATGCTTGTGCATAAAGGTTTTGTGTTGGGGGTAATCTTTCGTTCTTTACGCGTTTTACAGGCCTTCTGACTCCTCGTCGTAATATCTAACTAGATTTCGAGAGCACATGTCAAAATATCTGAACAGCAAACTTTTTCTGGTTAGGGATTTTAACCTTCCATGGAATGCCTGAAAACGACTGATGGCTGGTTCAGAATTTTTGAAACACACAAACATAGTGTTTGATATCTTGCTTACACATAACTTAATACAAGTTGTAAATGAACCAACTAATGTACAGGGCCCCTGTAGTTCTCTTTTGGATCTTGTATTTATTCCCCGCGATTTGAACAAATATTCTGTTGCAATAGAACCAGGAATAGCTGACCACCACTTGGTATGCGTTACTATACCAGTTCTGAAGTTAAGCTCCCAAGATAAGTCCACGACATGGCGTTTCAAAGAATACTCACGAGCCAATGACAAATATGTGCTTGAACATCTAGAAATATGTCTTGCTAATTTCGACGGTGATGACGTTTACAAACTATGGGACCGGTTTTAGGACATGTGCCATTACGGCCTTGGGAGCTTCATACCGAGCTAGCGCAAAAAAATTCACAAGCGTGCACCCTGGATAACACGTAAAATCATTCATTTCAAACGCAACTCAAAAGATTAAAGAAGAAGAATGCACAGTCTGACGTGATCAGAGAGATTAAAAATGCTTTGCAAAACACACTGCACTGCTCAAAGAACTACTCCTTTCAAACGCTCCTGCCCAACTTCATTAAAAATGATCCTCATAAATTTTGGCATTACATTACTGACAAAAAGCAGCCTGTAAGGGAAGTGCAAGTCGATGACGACCTAATTTCTCACCCTGGAATCATTGCTCAACATTTTACATTATTTTCGCAGCGTGTTTTCTCCTGCGTGAACGTATCCAATGTTACTATCAGACCCTGGCATTTATTATGCTTATTTTGTATCTTACTCTGGTGTACTATCTATGCTGTTAAATTTGAAAACCACGTCTTCTTGCGGTGCAGACCAAATTCCAAACGTCTTTTTTATGCAGATATGCCGAAATACTTGTTAAGTTTGCGGTTGTAATATTTCGCACTTCTTTGTCCACTGGGAAGCTACCGAGTGACTGGAAGATGGCTCTGATTGTTCCTGTTTTTAAAAAAGGTGACCGGTCTAGCTTTAAAAAGTACCGTCCGATATCTCTAACGTTCCAATGCTGCAAGATCATTGAACATAATATTTCCAAACAATTTTTTTGAATTTCTAGACGTAAATGGAGTACTTACAGATTTTCAACATGGTTTTAGAAAAGTTTATTCCACGGCCACCGAATTGGTGGCAATAATTCATTCGTTTTCGGCGTGTCTTGAGAGCAATGGCCAAATTGATGCTATGTTTTAATTTTCAAAAAAGCTTTCGACAAGGTACCAAATGACAGATTAATAGTAAAACTTAAAAACATTCACATTCCGGATATTTTTGTTTCTTGGATCGCAGCCTACCTATCCAACCGCCAAAAGCTTTAAAAATTAACGAAGAACAATCTTGGTGTCTTCCTGTCACCTCCGGGGTTCCCCAAGGTAGCGTTGTGGCACCATTGCTTTTTCGGTTAACTCACGACTCAAGTGAACCAAACAATTGCACTATTACGGCGTGTAGCAGCCCGGAATAAAGGACTCAAAGAAGCTGAAAGAATCCGACTAATCCAAACATTTGTAATCGGCCGTACTACATACTCGCTACCATACCTTAACACATCCCCGATCGAACTGAACAAAGTTAATTGCGTCATTCGTAAAGTCTATAAGACAGCCTTACAAATACCCCACAGCACTTCCACTGCCAGGTTGGAACAGTTGGGCGTCTACAATACAGCCGAGGAACTAATAGAGGCCCACAAGCTCAATCAGTTGTCGCGACTGTCGGCATCCCCTATCGGCCAACAATTCACACAAATACTAAATCACTGAGCCCCGCTAACTGCCGATACCGGAGTCCCCATCCCCCATGAAATTCACGCACAACTTCTCTTTCGCCCTCTCCCTCGAAATATGCACCCGATACACAATCAAAAGTGCAGGGAACAACGAGCCCGAACTCTAACCGAGAAATGCCCAATAAACCCAAGCACGGTATACGTGGACGCGGCCGAATACAGAAATCACGACGCTTATGCTGTGACGGCTCTGTATGACCCCAACATCCCACCAATCAATTCCCTTACTGTACGCACCCGAAATCCAGCAACGGCAGAAGAGGCGGCTATTGTGCTGGCACTAACTCACCGCGCTACCCCTGCAATCATAATTTCAGATTCGAAAACGGTCATCAAAAACTTCGACAAAGGGACTATTTCCCCTCAGGCACTCAAAATTCTCGAACAAAATCCTCCTAACACCGAAGTGCGATTGATCTGGACTCCTGCCCATACAGGGTTGCGGGGTAACGAGGCGGTCAACCATGCAGGTCGAGAGCTCACGACACGAGCGGAACGAACCCTCGTCCCCCTTACATGGATCCCGATCAGCCCGAGACAGCTTACTAAGCTAACAAGAAATCACCGCACACTACCGCCTCTCCCGCCGAATGTATCCGCCCGCACATCGGGATCTTACTAATGTAGAAGAACATCTGTGACGCCTACTACAGACGAACACGCTGCCATGTCGCTTCATACTGCACCATATTCCTACGAATTTGTATCTGTCACCTAATCGCCCTGCGTGTGGTGCGAAGGACGTAGTCGCCCATCTCATTTGGGCATGCTCTGAAGACCCCTTTCCCTTGATCCTCTCAGAAGAGCTCTGGGAAAAGGCGCTGGGCAGCTCGGACATGCAGACCCAGAAGAGTCTCGCGGAAGGAGCTGCCGTGGTCACGGGCAGGCTGCGGCTGTTGGTCACCAAACGCACTTAACCGGGCTTTTGAATAAACTGTTTCTCTCTCTCTCTCTCCCTCTTTCTCTCTCTCTCTCTCTCTCGCTTTCTCTCTCACTCTCTAGTGTTTATTAATGATTTAGTAACTGTTATTGAGGCTATTGTTCAAATTCGATTGTTCGTGACGACTGTGTATTGTTTCGAGAAGTCACAAGTACTAATTATCAGAACGAACTAGACAAAAACATTGAAAACGTGGGTAAGTGGTGTGTAGAATGGGGAAGGGAATTAAAATTTGAAAGCAGTGTATATCTTTGTGTGGCAAGAATGAAAAACGCCAGTGAACACGTGTACAAATTAGCATCGTCTTCACTCATGCAGGTTGACAGCTATAAGTACCTCGGCGTTACACTAACAAACAACTTATCATGTAACTTGCACATGATAATATTTGCTCATCTGCCTTTCGGAATAATGCTTCTTAAGATATAAGCTCAGAAATTCCCCTCCAAACGTTAGGCTTCTTACTTTCTTTCATTCATTAGACTGAAGCTGGAATACGCGAGTATCGTGTGGGACCCCCATATTAGACAAAACATTAAGAACCTTGAAAGGATTCAGCGGAAGGCCATTGGGTTTGTTTATTCTAGGTTTGTTTATTCTAGTCCCGCCTGGATTTTCTGTCTCTTTTATATAATCGCAAACTTGCCCTTGATCAAACCCCTTTTCTTTCTCCCTTAAACACAGGACCGACAAGACATCACCAACCAAACGCACTAACTACGTACTTCACGAGAACGAACAGGTTCAAATTTTCGTTTTTGCCACGCACCCTTTCACACTGGAACCAGGTAACCGAACAGGCGCCTAAAGGCGCCTAAACACATCGTTGCAAAACAGGTAGTGCACTTACCCCACACACAAAGACCACATAACAACCACTGCAACCCACAGAGGAAAGGTTGAGAAAATGTACGTTTGGAGCCCTATACACGCGTAAGAGCAAATATAATGATCAAAACAAATCTACGGAGGAAATAAGCCCCGAAAAACACACGAATACACAGACGCCCTAGAGAAGTTCTTAGTTGCATTCGTTCATGTATTTCTTAACATAGCTTGACAAATTTCTTGGAGATGTGTCATATTTACAATCGAACAAAAACAGCTGCTTCGAGAACCTCAGACGTAATACTTTGTTTGCCATAGTTTGTGGGAATTTCGGGCACGCGCCAAAGAAAACGCCCGTTTTTAGTATAGCAGCGGAACAGAAATTGCAGAAATCATTCTCACCATCTGGACGTACAAACATAAAAACGTGAACGTATGCACAGTATCGGGGCACCTTTTGTCGTGGCCAGCGTGTGGCTTGTTGGTTTCGTTACCGACACGCCAGCACGCCCTGCTCCTCCGGAACGTGCGCAGGCTATAGCACAATGGCAGTTGACGCGGCGTCGTAGCGATGCACGTAAAGGATTTTCCTGGGCTTGCTAGGAGGATCGCCAGAACTTTTCGTAGAACGTGATCATGTTTGTGACATTCAATATTCAATTGCAAATGATTCGAAGTACATCAGAACAATTTTTGGTTTTCTGAAGAAACTCTACGTTTGCGTTGCATTTCCATTCTGGGGGTTTGGCCAAGTCTGATAGCGTTTTTATCGTAGCAGGAGTTTAATGATATACTAATACAAAATCGAAGTGAAAAAATTGTGGTTACTGTATTGTTAACAATTTCGAGGGAAAGATATTAAAACGAATACTCGTGTAGCAATAGTTAATTTTACGTTCCGGGAAAAATATGCACACGACGCCTTTTACCAACACGGTAATCTACCCATTTTCTCGAACTAGGTAAACACCCAGTTCGAGACATCAGGAATGACAAAAACCCAATGCCACAATTCACTAATTACGAACCGACAAGGAATGGCCAAGGCGCGAGAGGGGTACCTCTAGGGATTGATTTAGTGCTGTGGAGTGGTTCGCCACTTCGCCGCTTTTCGCTTCATAGAGGTTGGCCTTAGTTGGGCATGTGATGCTCTCGCAATAAAATCGGCAGTAATATAATCAGCCAAGTATAAGCCAGTTCTTCAAATTGTCTTATAATAAGTGCAGGTCTGGGCAAAATAAATTATTATCATCATCATCGTTATTGAACCGATAGATGAATTTATTTTCTACAGGTTGTCAGTGCTGATCCAAACCCCGAAAATAAACGACGTAAAAGGTTAACACGCAAGAGGCTGCATTGGCAGGCACTCAAGGGATAAACAACCACTTCATGGTTACCTGTGGCTCTATGTGTACGTTCAAATTGATTTTTATTGGCCAAAGGCATGTCCAGTGGCCTAAGGGAGGAGTGGCGTGTTTGGGAGGGGGCTCCTTTAGGCCCTAGATTCTCCAGGCTACCCTTTAGCGAACTCCCACAGGGAGAGTAAAGTCCTTAGAACACGCCGCTTTGTTTTCCAAACTCCACACAAAGAGTAATGACACCTTGTCATATAAAGACTCGTCTGTCCCTTGTAATATAGGGCGTTGTCTCTTCGTTGTCATATAGAGACAGACAACGCCTACGAATCCATGTGTCCCTATAAAATGTCTAATTTGCCGCGGCCACGGCGACTGTGTTCTCGCGAATAGGTCAGTGTGCTCCACAGGTATGGTTCATAATCATCATCACGCATATGGGTGATGGAAAGTCAATGTGGTACTGCCAATAACTGAGCAAGCCAACTTTTCGCCACCTGAGCTGTTTCAGACGACCCCCTGCCACCCCCAGCTCTCTACCAAACAGCACAGCAAGGACCAAAAGCGAAGGAGCGTCCAAAAGACAGGCCTGTCATGTACTGAAACATGACATGACAAGCCTTTGTTTTTTTTTCAAAATAAATGATATTTACATCTCGTTAGCTACAGGCTGGCCAGATGTAAATACCCCCAAAAAATAAAACCGAAGCCCCGCAGTAACGTTTCCAAGCACGCACCAATCTCAGTCACGTTTCTCTCAACCCAAAGAATCCTGACCTGTATTCAAAAAGTCTCTGCACTCTGCGCAAAAGCAAAGCAGACCTAAATTCCATGGCAGGGTCTTCTAAAGAGCTGCAAAACGATACAAGCAAAAACAATACTGATGTAGATATCAATACATTTACAAAGTGCAATAGTTATACCGAAAAATGAAAGCCTTTATTGTACAGATCCCTACAGGAGCCACCATTAACGGTTCTCCGGATTGCCGAAGCCGCTGTTATGATCTACAAAATCCTGGATCTCGCTAAACGGAGGATTGTATGTCCAAGACACTTTCCCTTACAAACCCATCTCGGTGATAGCATCAAATTTCTCTTTCACTATTATTTTTATTTGGCAGGTGATGCTTCACTCTTTTCTACAAAGACACAAAACGAAACCAAACTCAACTGTGAAAGAGGTAGTCGACAGTTGTGTACACTACAAACTTCGTGGTAACTTGTCCACAGTACGGCTTCTATAATCGAATCAGAATTATAGCACTATACCTAATACTTCGTAGCGGAGCAGTCTCTTCCAAAAGGAAGTCATAGTTAGACATCACCTGAAGATTTTTCCGGAGTAAGTTTCACCAGACACAGTTCAATAAAACTGTTCAGTTTTATTTAACAGTTTAATACGTCTGTACTGAGAATGGGGTGTGGTATCTTCGTGGCTTACCCGGTCGCTACCCGGTCATCCACTCATCCCCCTCTTTTTGAGAATTAAGCAGCAGCGGGATCGTATAATACTGCGCACTATGTACCTTAGAATCAATCACTCTACACTCAAGGTGCATGCAAAAAATGTACTTTCGTTTTATGTGAGATTCTGTAATTAGCAAATGCAGCTTTTGAGAGCCCATCCCTTATGCCTCTAGAAATAACGTTATTACGAGGATATCTCAGTGGCCCAAAAATGTCGTCCTAAAAAACATGCCCATTTAGCAATCAATAAAAATATTTTATAAGCAGTGCTATTCTTAACGTTTGAGCTCTAGTTGTGTTATACAATGTCCACCGCCCGTCGTGTCGTGTGAAGGTTCCGGCTTATCCATACCTTCGTATATAGATTCAAGATTTCGTTGGATATATCGGTGTTGCAATCGTGCCTCCAAGCAGCGTTGCAAGTGTTCACCCAAAACTAACGCCCGATCATTTTCAGCACAGCTGCCGATGACGATGTCGGTTGATTCTGGAATCCACGCGGCGGGGTTCCCGGAAGGGTGTACCGATTAATGGCAGGACACCCGGTGGACGCGCTTCTTGCAGCACTTGAAGCGGAAGGAGCATAGATCGAAGAAGTTGCACCCTTCGTCCACCCACCATTCGGTGTCCTGCGCATGCGCCGAATAGCGGACATGTGCCTAGAGGTCACCGCTACCTTTGCGCACAATGCTGCGAATGCTTTGGGTGGTTAACAACCCGAAGGATGATAGTAATGCCGTTGAACTATCATCGTCTTAATCTTGTGTACGCCTACTGCAGGGCAAAAGCATCTCCCAAAGATCCTTAACAATCCCTGTCCTGTGCTAGCTGCGACCAATTTATCCCCACAAACTTCTTGATCTCATCTGCCCGCCTAACTTTCCTCCGCCCCTACCATGGTTGCCTTCTCGAGAGACTCACTCTGTTACCCTTAATGTCCAACGGTTATCTGGCCTTCACATTACACGCCCTGCCCAGGCCCATTTCTTCGTCCTAATTTCTACTATTATGTCCCTAACACGCGTTTGTTTCCTGCCCCACTCCGGTCTCTCCTTGCCCCTTAGCATTACACCTATCATCTTCAGTTCCATTGCTCGCTGATTCGTCCTCAATTTAATCTGAACTATCTATCTATTTATTTACACACACACACGCACACGCACATGCACGCACGCACACACACACACACATGGACGCACGCACGCACGCACGCACATAATCAAGAGAAGATACGCAGACGTACACATGGAGACATAAATTAACACATTCACGGACGGATACATCATTAGGGCAAAGGCCACAATAAATCTAGATAAATGCAGCAGGAGATGGAGAATACAGACGAACCAGAAACTCCATTATTAGATCATCGGACTGTGTATTCGCAGTTTGTGGCTTCACTGCAGGCTGACGATAACGTTCTTGCTATTATTTCCGGTCAGCTGTAGTTTCAACGCTCATTTAAATAACGTCGAACAGTTTCCTTATCCCGGACTCTTGGAAACTGGAATTACCAGAAAACAATGGCACTCGGTGAAAAACATCGTGTCTTTCGAGGTAAAATCATTCCACTCCCCTTTATTAGCGTTATAGTGGGGCTCGACGTATACGTCTAAAATACCACAAGGAATCATACCTTGCGGTGAAATTTCTACACGAGGTGGATTCCGCCTTCATTACAGAAAGGGCAGCAGCAATCGAACCAAAGACAGTGTGCTCACCAACACAACGCATTGCCCAGTGTGCAAGGGGGATATTGCTGATTACGTTATCTCTTACTTATATTGATAGAACCACCAGGAGTCGGTGGTCTCCTTTCTGCGCGCAGGACAGCAGTTTTAACTGTCTCCGGGGAAACAGGGTAGCTGTCTATTTCTGGCATTTTCCCATTCTATGTCCTCGTATAGAATTACTTGAGACAACAGGCACTAAATCATACTGCGCATGCGCTGTGCTCTTCAGATGACCGACCTCTAAATCGGGATCGGAATCCTTCCAGAGGTTGCAGTAGTGCTGCTGCAGAAAGGTCACCTCGGTGACGTGACCCAGGCTGCGCGACCTCCGGGGCACGCGGGGCTTGAGCAGGCTGAAGGACACCCGCAGCTTGGTCCGGATCACGTACTCCTTGCGCAGGATGTACGGAAGGTACACCTGTGACGAGGAGGACGGGGGAGAGCGAGCGGGGTAGACTGAACATCAGTAGCCACTATGGCAGGTGGAACATTAGGGCTGAATGCCTATTATCACTATTTTATGGTGGTATAAACGCTCTCAATGATCGGATTATTGACAGCAATATAGCCTGAATTGTGCTGTACTGGGTTTGTGAATTCAAGTGCAGCCAGATACGTTGCTCGTTTCGCCAGTGGCTAAATAGAGTGGGTGACCGCCATCGTACTAGCGAAATGCTGGGCACACTGGCCAAGAAATGGGGAGGGCGGGGCGAATTGCTAGAACACACGATTAGGAGGGAAGTACAACAACGCTTTGATTTTAAAGCGAAGATTTATTGTTTTCACTTATGGCATCTGTAACGCGAACACGCCCTGCAGAAAAGTCAACTGTCTCTGAAGATGATGATTGTGGGTGAAGTAGAGCTCGGTGACCACTGGGTTACGCCCCCTCCACTAAAGGTTGATGTGAAGCAGAGGGAGGAGATGACGGAGGCGTGTGACAGCGTGACGAATAGGCCTAACGTCATTTTGTGAGGTGAATATCGAGAGCCGTTACCCTCAAGCCGACGTAGAATAAGAATGGCGTTTTTCTGCGTGCCGTAAGGCCGCAAGAAGATAGCCCTATATTCCAATTTTTAGGTTTGGACGTTCAGCCTAACCTCACATCTCGGTGTTTAAGGCCTCAAAGCGGCACCCACTCAATTCCTCAGTGAGCGCTAAGCAGGAGGTACTGATTCTTGCCGCACACCCGAAACCCAAATGTCAGGCCTACGGAATGCACACCCGAGAGTAGCTGGGGCTAGTGTAGAAAAGTGGTGCATGCCTATAGAGTAGCACGTACTCGCAGTGTGGTGTTGGCCAACCAAAAGATCCATCACTACAAAGCTTCGCGTTCAACCATCGTCGTTGTTAAGCGGAGGGGTGCATAATTTTTTAGCTTTTGTTAAAAAATTTTTGCTGCAATATTTTGTCATCCCATTAACCAGAAATTTAATAGCTGACGCAAGTTGCCTTCAACGATAAAGGGGGGTCTGGACGGCCCACTTGTATATTGGTATCAGTGCGAAACGCTGCCCCAGGCGGACCACCCAGCGTTAGGGGAGTCACCGTCACCGTGCGGCTACTGATGTACCATGCTCGTTTCGACTATGCTGCTACTTAAACCGCATTTGGCTCCGGTACCTCTAGGTGTTTTATGTTTTTTGTTTTTTTGTATTTCACACACGGGCCATAGTGAAGGGGCGTTCGCTTATTGTGCTTCATCCTACATTTGGAAGTGTCCCGCCTTGCCCAGTTCTGGCGATGCACGTTATTCCAGATACAACGTTGCTGAGGCTGACACCACGTGTTACGTCAGCATTACGCAAGGACATTGTTGGAGCATTTTTATTTACCTCTTACGAGAAGAGGGACAATAACCCTCAAGGTGGGACAGACCCGCGAGTTGCGGGACCAATGGCCACACTAGGCCTAAACTTTTAGCAGGACCGCATGAAACCGCAAATTAGGTTCGCATCTTTCGCGCAAATATTTGTCAGAGGTAGATTGCGGGGATGAGGAAATACTTCACGAACTGCGTGTACCTTGCTTCACCAGGAAGTGCGTAGTACGCTGCACTAAGTCAATTTTGCCAAGTGCCATGATGTGGATGTTGCGTAGATACCTAGCGTCGAAGGCAGACTTACACGGACGCCTCGGTAGCTATTCGACGCGACCGAAAATACCGACGGCTTTTGGTCTCCGTAATCGCAAAGGTATTCAACTAGGTGAATTCTGCGCGTGACCTCCAGTTCGCTGCTGAAGTTTGTATTTTCCCGTTGCCGATAGTATGCATCATTAGGCGAGTATTTTACAATATAAGCTAGTAGACCACGTTTAAAGCACTCATGTTATGGTCACAAAACTGGCTACGCTTAACGGAAAGAACGCACCTGAACGCCAAAAAACATTTTGCATAAGCGGAAGTATGGGTTTCAACGAAACTTCAACTCATTGTAGAGGACAGGCATAGGATACGATAGATAGGCAGTAACAACAAAAAACTGAATTGAATTGTACATCCCATGTTACCAAAAGAAGCTATCGCTGTGAAAGGAGAGACAACCGATTTTTGTCGAGTATACTTTTTATCCCAAAAAGGGCATCAATCAAAACGCATTAGCTGAAATAGTTTTTCTGCTTGCGCCCTGGAACTGTTAAAATTGGTATTTTGAGATCTACCAGCAATACGTATCCCGCTAGAAAACAATACTTGTGGGAGTAAAAGACTCTAAAAATTTTCGCGGGATAAAGCTACATTCCTGTGAAACGTAACATACTCCTTAATGCGGTTTTTGAGTCACGAGTTGAAATCGACGGAAGCGTTTAGACACGTGAGGTAGTATCACGTCTACACATTACATGGCACAGCCTTTCTGAGTTCAGAAATTCATTGCAAAATTTAAAATTATTTCAGCCTGTCTATTTAAAAATGTTTCGCGGATACCCAAGTATATAAAACGCTGGTTTTCATTTGAAATAGACGGCATGCACTCCACATAAACAAAAGTCGAGCCGAAACGTCCTGCACAGACGCTGACCATAGTGTCCGTACCGTGTCGTCCGTCTGCAGCACCATTCGGTTGCGGAGGAAATCCGGTGCAACTGTTGCCTGGCGCAGGTCGGGTAGTGAGCGGGTGCGGGTCAGGGTGAACTTGCGCTGCTCTGGTGCGCGGCTCGAAGACCCCGCCGAGGGCTCCATCTGAGAGAGGAGACAATACGAACGCACTAATCAAGATACTGGGCTGTACACAACAATCTCTCTTGAACAAACTCATGTCTCGCGAAAGTTCAGTTAGGGTAAGTTGAATAACTTTTATAAAAGGAATAAGTGTTATTGCCCGGGTCGAAAGCATGTCGAAGTCAAAGTCACCAGTGCGCTCCGCCACCTTGTAAATTTCACCTAATGCTCTACGCAACAAACAGAAAGGCCTAAAGGTATGATTGGATTTTTCGCAAGTTACAAATCGTTATGGTCGCGAAGTGTTAACCGCGCTTTGTTCAGCCGGACTCTGAGTGGCAGGACATAAAGTTTAACAAATCCACAGTCACCACGCTCAGCTGTGCCCATAATAACGTACTAAATATGCTAATAGGCACTTACCTAGGCTTATACACGCACAGACGCATTTGTAAACGAATACAACGCTTACTATGAAGCGCTTTTTCCACTTCCATTCTCGAACGAGTGCGCAAGGCAGCGTGACGTCAGCCGGTTGGAGAAACAGCTCTCCCCTCTGAGCCAGTGTTCCGCGACTTCCACACATGAACTATCGTATGCGCAAAGGCCCAGAAAGACAATCATTTTTCAATATTTTGCGTCGGCGAGCGATGTTTTCGTCGCTATGACCGTGGAGTTGGGGCAAAGCGCGTGTTTGGGGGTCGTCCTACGCTACCCCGACCACCGGATAAAGTAGCTATGGCTACAACGCTAAAACAGCCCGTCACGTTTTAAATCTCTTCATATATGGTTTGCGTACCAAAGCGAAAATACATTTCACACTTCAGAATCGTCCATATTTGCTGCCGCTGTCCTTCATCTTACGCGATGGCATTCATTCATTCATTCATCACTGAAGGTTTAGCGTATACATTAGCACCAACCATTCAAAGAGACTGTGCATCTCACGCCATCAACTGCCGCAAAGCGCGACACTTGCACTGTTACATTCGCTGGAAGCGCTCTCGCTCCCATGCATGTCTTAATATTGCAATGGTCCGTTATCTGATTCCGCTCTGGACAAAAGGACTCATCGTTCCTGACGCTTTATTTTAGTACTGATTGCTGTTAGGCTAGAAGGTACCGGAACATTCTCGACAGGAGAGCGCTTTAAAGTAAAGGAAACAAACAAAGAATGAAATCAATAAACAGCACCAGTGAAGCCACATGTGTCGCGTTTCACTCGTTCTGTTCGTTGAAATCGTTCTGTGTCCTCCCCTGTACTTTAAATATCACTCCCTTCTAGTGCGCTTAGGTCTCGTTTGTTACGAGAGCTCACAAGAAATCCCGTGCCGACATCCGGGGGAAGCTGGAACGGGTACGCAGCCTTGTCTGGGGGGCTCAGCCGAGGTGATGAGCGCTCGTGCCGGGGGGTCGAGCTAGTTCCAACACCAGCCACCCCACGATCGCCAGGAGACGTCAGGTCCAGACATCCGGCCAGCCTTCGCAGGTACAACGGAGATTTCGTCATGGGCCGGGGGGTTGGTGGGCTGCTGGGTGGGGGCGTGCGCTTGTGCAGGACTCCCACAATTCCCGGCCTTGGGAGCCCCTTTTCCTGTGGTGGAGAGTAATACCTCCTACAAGTTTCTAAACAGCATGTGTCCGCATTCGCCGTGCTTGACGAGTACGGTCGTCTAGCTGCCCTTATGCTGGCGGTAATATGCAGATAGCGGCTACATCACCGGAATGCCTATTTCGGCCACCTGGACAGTCGGGACTGAGGCTAGGGGCAATGCGTTTTTGGCATTGCTCTTTCTGTACGTAAACAATGGTGAGAGAAGTGTAGTCAGCCACCGACCATATGCACACACTCGATTATTATGACAGCTGGTGCTACTGACGCCATCACCAGAACAAAACTCGTCTATTAATGCATTTGTTCTACGGACTGTCATTCAGCGGCCACTCTTATGGAAAAAGTCGTCACAAACATCCGCGCGCCTCCCGTTTCTCGCACGTCATACCGCGAAGTAACACTATACATTCTCCCTCGCAAAACGACACGGCGTGAGTCGATATGTCAGGGTAATCAGATGTGCAGATAATTAGGCGTAAAATAAAGAACGCGAGATAATACCACTGTAGTGCTAATACTTTGCCCAGAAGGGCATTTTGCCAATACCTGAAACCATAATCTGATTTCTTGATCCAAGGCGCGGCACTAACGGCACCTTGGGCACTGTTACGTCACCTATATGACATTAGATTTTGAATATTACAAAGTCCTTTATGTTTTCATTTCAACTTAAGAAGTGTGGAAAGCAGCAAACCAAGCCATGGCCGTGGCCTTTTATCTGCGTCTTAATATCTTCAATAGATGGACTATATTAACTTTCAGGCATATCCGTTAATCGCGAGTAATCTGCAAACTTCCTTCCAAAATTGACCAGCCAGATTCTCTTTTTTTGCTACGCCCAATCACTTCTCCCGTTTCCGAAGCGTAATCGATGGCAATCACCTGCGATTCCCGTAAAGGACTCTTCCTCGTCTTCCATAGCTGTTCCAGGGGCACTGGTTGCTTCTTCGATTGATGCTGTGGGGCCAGCTCGCTGTTACCCGGGGTCTTCAGTGGCTCCCTGCAAGGCACGGTCAATGGGGGAACATATTACTGGGAAAACATCAATGTAGGATGTTGAAAATGTCAGAACCGATCGAAAAACTTTTTATGTGCCCGAAACAGTATTTCGCTCAGATAGACTTCCATTTCACAACAAAACCTCTTGGTAGCACTTAAGATTAGACTTATCGGGTATTCACCCCATCCTGTCATACACTGCGAGAGTCCGCTAGACGTCATTGCTCATTGACTCACAGATGTCGTAGCGACAACGCAGTGCATGTGGCCAGGGTATGCTGCAGCGACATATGTAACCGCTTGCAAATGCAACTGAGGGGTGGTGTACTGCATGATTACTTCGCGGAGCGGTCTAACCGATGTTTCGCATTCACGCGTGCGGACGGCAGCGGTACCTTCGTTAGCGAACTGATGTCAGTCACCATGCGAGTGTGGTCTAGAAATGCTGGAACATCGCGTGTACACTAATGCGACAGCTTATAGGAAACTATTCACGGCCGACCAGTTACTGAGCGATGTAATCCCATAATAGGTCGAGTAGGGCACGGAATGAGGGTCCGGTTGCAATAGCAGTGCGAGTGAATCGCAAGGTGTCGGAGGAAATACCCCTGCGGTATGACAAATGATCCAGACGTTCACCGTTTGTGCAAAGAAGCGCAAAGCTGCTTGCCGAAAGATAGAACCTCCCCCCCCCCCCCCCCTACCACGGAGCCGGAATTGCTTCATCACCGCTATCTTCTCAACATCAGCAGATCTGCGGCGTAGTTTCGCAATATCCTTTATACAGCTTTTCGAATTTGGAGCACCTCCTTTGCCGTCGTCGTGTCGGGAATCTCACCCGCTCCACAGCTTCATTTCCACATACAGTATTTTCCTTCTTCTGGAAGCACTACCAATTACTCTTCTAAAAGAAATTCCCTTGCTTGTATGAGGGCGCCAGCAGGCTTTTGTTCCAAACGAGCAATACAGAGTAGTGTTTCGCTTATTACGCCATGCACGTTATTGTGTAGGAGCGGCAGGACGCGATTTCACGCGAAAAGGAGCAGATGAAGGGCAACGCTCCTGGGTGTTCTCCGCGTAATGCAAGAAAGGTGTCGTCGTGGTTGTTATTTCTGTCTCGGAATGAACAGGAAGTCGAGTGCCCGAGTAATTTCACTCGAAACTCAAATGCGGGGAGAAAGCAAACGGTGCTGTGCCGCATGTGGCCAGAAACGTGATAGCTCATCTCACTACATTCCTCATAAAAACCGTAGTGTCGATTCCATAGGATGGTGCTCCTTCCGCAGCCGTGTCACCCTTTTCCCCACGGCGCAGCAAGGTTCCTCGTTGGATTCCACGCGCTGCCCATCATTGAAGCCACTACACAGATTTCTCTTTAGCGCTAGCATATTATTTCAGTATGGGAGTCCACGCCACCGGGCGTATGCGCATGCGTAGGCTTTTTCTTCATCTCCAAAAGAACCAAATCGCGAAGACAGGTAAATGTGGTATTTTGGAAAACGACCCACCGTTCTTGCATTCCGTTTTCCCCGTGGGAATCCCCATCAAGGACTTCGATATGCTACAAGTAACTTTAGAACCCCATGATAGGATGCATGCCTCAATGGAAGGAAGTATGAAAGGAAAGGAAGAAAGAAAGTAAAATGAAAGAAACGAAAGAAGAAAGGAAGGAAAGAAGAAAAGTAGGGAGGAAGGAAAGGAGACAGAAATAATGAAAGAAAAGAACGCAGGCAGGAAGACGAAGTAGGGATGTGCATGTTCAAGAGAGTGCATAAGTTTGCATCTTCGTTTAGTTCATGCCTAGAATCGACCAATGATAGTGACGATTAAGACCCTCCCTTTGTATCGGCACGCCGGTTCCCAGCAACCGACTCGCCTGTGTTCTACTTATTTGCACTTCCCTTAACTCACCAAATGGGTACCCTCCGTCCCCGCGCTATCTCCCTCCTCCTCGCCCCCCTGGTTTTAAACTCCCATTGCCTCCCCCCTTTTTTCCCTTCTATACTTGTTCCCGCCATTGGGCTGTTCTAAATTCTCATTCGTAAGATTACTCTTCCTACGCCCCGCTCCCTTTTTTCTTTTCTTCCACAACCACCCAAGCCGCATCTCCGCCGCCAGTATGCCCCTCAAGTTGAGGCACCCTGCAAAAGTGCAACCTTGTGGTAGCGCATTTGTACCTGTGTTGAAGCACAAGTGGCGATACCGTCAGAGCGGCTTCCCTCTTTTCGAGGTCGCCGACGGGAGTAGGCGCATCCGAGCCTTCCTCAACCACCACCTCCTCGGTTGGCGCCATCGGGACCATCTTCGCAGGCTCGTCGGAGGACGATGGCGACTTGGAGCGCGAAGACTTCCGACGCGACTTGCGGTGTTTCTCCTTGTGCTTGTGCTTCCGCCTTGTAGACGATGTTGTGGTGGTTGTCGTGGAGGTTGTCGTGGGGGTTATAGGGGCGCCATTGTCTGAGGAGCCCGGAGGAGGCGTAGCGACCACGGCGGCTGGCACGTGATGGGGCTCTGTGGGAGTTAGCGATTCATTGATCGGCGACTCCACTTCAGGTTCCCTGCAAGTGACACATTGGGGTGGAACGTACACTACTCGTTTCAACCACAACTTTTCCCAAGAGAAATATATACTTCCGTCCATAATTACGCACTCCACGGCGCATTTTCACCATCGTCACCATGACCATGACCCCAGTTAATATTGTGAAAGGCCGGAAAGACGAGTGAGACGAAGGCAGCCGCTCTGGAAATGCACATCCTGGTGTATAGCACATGGGCAATCTCCAAAAGAGCCGACATTTAGGGTGAAGACATTGGACAGATAGAAAAATTGAACGCTTTGAACGAATATACGGCGACAGTATTTACATCAAGTGCTTCTTGGGAAACTGTATTTTGCCCTAATGAACAATCCGTGCCTGTCCTAAGTTTGCAAGCGCCACGATCCATTTTGGAAGTGAATGCATGAGCGGTAGGCGGTACTGCAGTCCGGAGGGATATTTTACTAGCACGGTGACCTGATTGGTTCAGCGAGTTTGCTTCATTGAGGCTTGTGTTTTTGCCTCTGAGCATGGTGTTATGAGGTGTCATAGCGGTACGCAATTCTGGTCTACCTTGTTGCTGATTGCATAGGCGATGGGTTCATTTATACTTTTTAAAATTAGGTTAGCCCTATTTCCTGTGCATTTTATTCATCGTATACATGTTTTTTATTCAGAAATTTCGTACTTTGTACTGAAGTTCTTCAGCTCGGTTGGGTGTCGGCATTGCGCCTGGGGATCTGGTGGTCATTTGAGACCGGCCGATATGGTATAGGTTGGGTTTCCTGACGTTACGTACGAATTTATTAAGTAAGAAGATAATAAAGCAGTTAGGAAGATAGTAAAATACAGATGTAATACGTGTTCTTCCTGGTACAAGTATTTTTGGTATTACCTGCCAGCATTGGGCTGCGATATTTGAACGACGAGTATAATACACCAGTAGGAAAGATAGTAAAATACAGATGGAGAACGTTTTCTTCCTAGTTCAGGTATTTTCGGTATTACCCGCCAGCAGAGGGCTGCGGCATAGACAATGTCGACGGCGCCCAATGCAAACCCCCGCAAATACTGTTGACTGGTTTGAGTCTCTTCGTGCGTGTGTCCGGGACGTTTATGCACATGTCGGTGACTTCACGTTCATTTTGCTATTGCTGTGGTGAGTCGGATTGCTTCTATGAAAGGAGGAAAAAAAAGAATCGGGGTTTTTCAGTCTTATACGAGTACGTCGCATTATCTGCCACTAGGGGGCTGCGGTCTTAATTCTGTCGAAGAACCCCGTGAAACATACGGGTTCGTGGACCTAACTTCGAGCTTGAGGTGTCACTATCGTCGCGTCATTCGGAGCCGTCGCAGCTGTCACTCCCATCGACTCCCGGCAAAATATCCTGAGGACTGCAGTGCCGGCCGCCGGCACAAATATTCCGCCACAGTCACTTCGGCAATGGAGGTACCGATCATATTAGGACTGTAAGTGAGCGACAGGACACAACATTAACGGTCAGCGCATCACTGCTGCCGCCGGCTGCACAGCGTGCTCTGAAATTCTTCACGGCGCGCCCTATGGAATTAACCCGAAAGCTCCTCCTCGCGAAGAGAGATTTGAAGAATACCTGCGGTTGTCGCCTTCTTCATCGGCGTTCCCTTCGGCGTATCGGACCCGCTGCGTCTTGTGCACCCCCACCAGGGGCACCAAATCCGTGGATAGAAGTTCTACCGAGGTGGACGGCTTCGGCCGATGACGCCGGGACGATGACGAACGCCTGTGGTGACCGGTGGATTCCATTGCCGCAGTGATAGCGGTGGCAGTGATGATGATGGGAAGAATGACGATGCCTCAAAATTGTTGCACGTGTACCGCTGACCTCGGGGATTTGTCTGAGAGAATAAAGTTGAATGCATACAGCATGTGTTGGTAAACGGGGCGGTGGCCATCGCTGTGGCCACGCCCGGGTTGCCGCATGAGACAGGGCCACCCCAACTCGAAATCTACGCAGCAAGTCCTGCCCCTTCTGTACGGCTCCTGCCGAAGACGCAAACACCAACCATCTACTATGGACGTGCTCTTCCCTGAGTGCAGCGAGATCCCGACACCTTCGCGGCACAGTCCTGCATCCTGGAAGACCCCTCGATCTCCAACGATGGCTGTGGGGGCTCTACCACCGCTGTCATCTGGACTTCCTCCAGGAAACGGGTGTCAACTTGTACCTGTAGGACCTTATGCCACAAGACATACTATCACAATTAAAAAAAATTACGCCCACCTCCCCTTGCGGGAACCCCGGTGTGATGCGACGCGGAGGGGGGTTCAAGCGCAAGCGTAGAGCAACCGTCGACTGAAAGGCAGCCGGATAGCGGCACAACGGTTATATGCGCAGCGCGCCCGAAGGAGAGAAGACCGCGGAGAGAGAGAGTGCCGCGGCTATGACGCTACACAATCCAACACAATCCACTTTAATCATATCCAATCCAATCCAATCTATGTCAAGCCAAGCCAAGCCAATCCAATCCAATGCCCCTCGCCCTCGCGAGAGAGTGTTTGCTATCGGAGAGGAGAGGGGGAGAGTGGCTGCGGACAACAACGGACGCACGCGGGCAACAACGGACGCACGCAGGAAGGACAGGGCCGCCGACAGGAAATGCTCTGAGCGTCGCATCTAAAACACAGCATGTGAGAGTGTAAAGGTCCATTATCTGCATTGGGAGACGGTGCTCCGTTCTTTGGTGGCAAACGTGACCTCAGTCAAGGTACTATGGTCTCGTAGCTGCCGGCTTATGTTCAAGTAAATAATTCAAAACCTTTCTATCTAATGAGGAAAATGGTTGAAACGAGAATTTATCGCCTTAGAACGAGGAACCTGGCAGAAGTCCCTTGCGCTGTTCTTGCAAAAGCTGTTAGGTCTTCTGACAGTCGATTATCCGTTTTTTTTTTTTTTTTTGCAAATACTCTGCGTCGGTTATTGGCTTTCTGAATGAAAGGCCCAATGTGGAGTTCAAGATGTTCAGCGTAGATATCAGGATGTATACTATCCGCTCCCTCACGACGTGCTCATGAACTGCCTAGAAGAGTGCATATACCCACTCGGATCGCGCTAGCGTTCCATATTACAGCGGGAACCACGGGGGAGCTACTTTCTTTCTACTCAAAGTCGACGATCACGGAGTGTAACGGAAACGTTTACATCTCAAAGCCAGGTGTCTGCCCCTGTCATGAGTGAGCTGATTTTGGCAGCTATTGTCCGCTAGCTGGCACCTCAAAGTAAATGGGCTTCGGGTGTTCTGTTTCATACACGACTACCCAACCGTAATCCATCCATTGGTTGAATTCTTCGACTTATCCACATCGCGAACCGCCGATTTGCTTTGGTAGAGTGTGCGCCCGCAGTTGGTTGCCCATGAGGTCCCAATAGGGTGACACGATCCGCTTCCTAGATACTCGGCCACATTTCATGACCAAACATGTCTTCTGGGATTACGGGACCCCTGCCGCAGAAGCCGCTGCTCCCGCATACTTACAGTGAATCTAAACTAGTAATGAGTGGAATTGTCAAACCTCACAAACAGCGTCAGTATCTCTTGCTTCCACAGGTGCGGGAATAGTTTTGAGGGTAACGTGTCTCGTCTCTTGAAGGCGGCCTACCCATGCCTTGTAGCTGCCTCTCCCGCTGATGAACATCTGTAGAAGGCAAGCGTTCCTTTCCCGACGACCATGGTTATAGTGGGAAGAAGGCCGTAAAGGCGTCAGTATTCCCTTATAATCACCAGGTGTCTCACAAGTTTAAGCAATAAGGGGCGAGCCAAAGCAAATGTAGTTTTTCAGAGCCCCAAAACTCCAATAACTTCATAAAGAATCGTTTCCAGTCAACACAGGGAGCAAAAGCTGCCAGATACAACACAAGAATAAGTTTGTGACTTGCGCTGATGTCGTTTAAGTTATTCCACTCTGTGGTTAAAAAATTGGCGCGACTTGCACTAGTGGGGGCAAGCTGGAGGAACAGCAGAGCTCGTGGCCCTACTGCCTTCGTCGGAGACCACGCTGTTCCGCTTCACATAGACTTCCAAACTTGCCGCTGAAATTTCCCCATGACTCGAAGATCGTTGTCTCCGCAGCCTTTCGAAACTCCCAACGTGGACCGCGTTAGCACGCGCTAGAACCCACGGCAACGGGATTTGTGAAGTTTGCGTCTGCAGCGTGAAACCCGTCGTCTGTGCTTCCCACATCAGGCGCGAACGCATGTGAACTGGCAAGGAGAACAGAACGCGAGCGATCACACCTGGAATTCAGGGCAGAGTGTTCTCGAATGTCGACGCGGCCGAATTCGGGCGCCCCTGACGAGCTGCATGCTCACATGCCCTAGGTCTTTGTTCTTGGTATTCTTTATGTTAACGCTATACGGCGGAACTCAAAGTTTAAACAATTTTGGTGTTCAAAAGTATTTCAGCCAGCCTTCTAGAAGACTCAACGTGTGCTTTCGTGAACGCTCACCTTTGGAATGGACAGAGGGGCCCCACTTGAGCCCCTATTGTACCTCTGTGCCTCTTATTACAATGAGTGCATGGTCATTTTTAAGAGCAATGATCAGTTGTCGAGAGAAATTGTAAAATTGGCTGTAAACTATTGTTCACTGGAGCACCAACTTGGCAAAATTTTTACCTTAATCACGTCATAGAACGTATGTGTGGAGTGAAGCTTTTGAGGTATTCACATCATGCAAGCACAGCCTGTAGAAATTGTTAGTTTTACTCCGACCTTCCTGCGCTCACTCTCTCTTTATGGCATACATATTATCCCCGTACAGACTGAAATATTTCCATGTTCTATGGCGGCTGACAATTTAGCAGGCGCGGCAATTGTCCCGAGGTAGGAGGGGCAGTGCGAATCCGAGCACTTGTTTTGTTCTGCCTGAAAATGGTTACGCTTGCGTCATGCAAATACCAAACTGTAGAAGCTAACTGTATAAAGACATAACTAATAAACATATGCCGCCATCACACAAGGACGAGGATCAAATAACGAAGAGTCAAGAGTAAAACTCATCTAGAAGAAATCGAACGAAGAAAAAAAATGGGAACAGGCCGAATAAACCACGCATACGAAAAGTTCCCGACGTGCCCGTAACGGGGATTGATACAGGTAAATTCAGTTTAGTGAAGAATATTTTTTTCAGTAAATTCCGAAGTAGAATGAAGGAGTCCTGAGTTGAGTGGTGGAAGGAATTGATGTGCCCTAAAGGAAAAGTGTACCGTACGCACTGTATACAGGCTTCGTAGGTGCTCCCTTTGGGGGCGCTTGAAGAGCAGAGTGCCTCTACCACCCGCCTTTAATCCGCCTTTCGCTATCGGCATACGGGCAGATGCAAGTCGCGATCAAGGCAGAGTGATTGGCTTTGGACATCCCAGGGGGCTCAAGCAGGGGAGAACGGGTTCTAAGCCTTGTTGAAAGCACTCACCACTTGACAAAGTTGCGTTCTCAGTGCATGAGAGCGCAGTTGTGCAAATATGCTGTCAGTAAATCTGAGAGGCATGCACTTGCAGGGGTAACTGGAGATAATTCTAGCCGAGAACAACTTGTACGGACGCGTGCAATTGAACTATACCGATTACGGTGCCGCTGGATTTCCTGCTTCACTGCTGCTTCAGCAGCTCCAACCCCCTGTCGATTTTCAACTAAACACTGGGCATCTTCCAGGAGCATCATTTGCGTACGTGTGCCAGGCATTGTCTTGAAGGTCGGCAAGGTCAGCAGCCTGACGGTTCATCTGTCGAGAGTCCGGTCCGAACACGTGGACCGCCTGTGTGTAGCGCTCAAGGAAAATGTATTACTGCTACGCGTGAAACTTGTGGAGCGTTTCGGCGTCCGGGGTTGTTCTGCATTGAGGGCTGCCCAAGGTCTCATCTCTTATCTGTGCATGTGGCACCTAGAAACAGAATTCCTCATCATAGACACAGTATAAGCAGAACTTTTGAAGTCTCTGATAGCAGAAAGGCAAAGTCTGAATTTCACAGACTTCTCAGTGATGCTCGCCTACCTCGGCCCCCAATGCATGAATATTCACTATCAAGGAATGGGAGATAACGGGTTCAGGACTTCCATTTATATAACTTTGTTAAGCAGGGCGCCGATCAGACATCATTTATTGACGCTCTCATTTCCAACAGTGTAAGTTTGAACCATGGTGTTTGTTTCGCGGTGAGGCGTAATACGGGGAACATGTGCGCAGAAGCGTTCGAGCTTTTCGAAGCTCAGCCGTCCTTTGTTGCGCGTGTAGATTCAGCGTCAGAGATGTCTGACACAGATGCAAAGGCTGCCATTAGGGCACCGAAAAAATTCATCAGTGATAACTAATTCATTATTAGCCAAATCGTCGGGACAAGCTGGAATGCCTTCCTGGAGAAAGCACGCAAATAGACCAGCTGAATCCTTCCTGTTAGAGGCCTATTATCTGGTACCTCTAGGTCACCGATCTAATCGCGCAGAGATTGTACATCTTTGCCTGAGTACCTCCGCATGATTTAGTCCTTCAAAAGGTAGCATATCCACTAATTTGAAGGCATTCATCATTTATGCTTACGTGTATCTCTGTAGGATTTATGGTTTTTTGTATCTATTTAAAATAAGCATGTGTCTAAGAAAAGCTTCTTGCCTTGCACAGTGTGAGTATTATTTTTATTACATTCAGTTCATAGTTTAGAAGGCTCATTAGTCAGATTTTTTTAAAATACATTAGTAAAAAGAAATCACTTTTACATGAGGAAATGAAGACGGGATATGAAAGCAGCACAATAGGTCAACTGAATGACTTTTTTATTTTCATGAACGCCTTGAAGTATGGGTTTGCGTGAAGCAAAGATACCCAGGTGTCGTTCAGCTGTGTTGGTGTAATGGCTGTTATGGGTCCTCGGAAGTATGCTTCCTTCCCACAGCGCTTTCAGATGATATTGTAAATGAAACACTCAGGCCACCTAATCGCGAAAATCAGGCGCTTTACACGTACTTGTGTACTTATGTTGTTGAGGCCGTAATTTGACAAGTGGTTCAGTAGTAAATTTTTTGACTGTAATCTTTGAAACTTTTGTTTATGAAGTGCATGATATCAAAAGTTGGTTCACATTTCTCCACCATCGTGGCATTACGCCACTTAAATTATGCTAAATACACTGAAACCAAGGTAGCTGCAATAGGTGACTGTTAAAAATGTAAAAGTTGGTTGTTATGCCCTTTTGAACGTGGCTAGCTCAATAATGGTAACAAATTTATTCCGATCAACAAAATTATTTTGCAAAAGCGACCGGTGCAACACGCGCTGAATGGCGTTTTTAGTTTTGTTGGAATGTGACGTCTGTAAATCAGGGTCACACAGCTTAAGAAGGTCGCTCAACCAAGAAAGCATTGTTAGGCAATGCACAGGGTCGTCGCGCACGCTAGCCACCACGGCTACTTTATATACCACGTGGGCGTGTGCAATACCACACCGCAGTCATGTGGTACTGCATGGGTACACGTAATACTTTTGGCGGCCTAACAGTAGCAAGCTTCCGTTTCCAGATATGATATTGCGTTCCGCAATACGTACAAGCCAGACATTTCCGGCTCCATGAGAAAAGTTTAGCAAACGTGTTGACATGCGGCGCACTTCCCCTAAACCAACCCAAATATACCGAAACAACGTTATTTATAAAATGAAGAACTAAATCAGTAAAATTTTTTTGAGTAAAAATATCACCGTTCTTGCAAAAATTTCAGCACTGCTGCGGCTTGACCCGGGTCGTTCGCGCCAAAAAGGCCCAAAGCCTGCGACTTTACATCACGCCAACTAAGGCCGAACAGCGGGCTTCGTTTAGTCGTTCAGAACATTATAAAGAGTGTTCGAATCAAACCGGCAGATGGCACTGGATGGATACAGGACGTGACGCCAACACGTGCCGAAAAGAACAGATTTCATTTTTTATTTCATTTTGCAGGCATATTCTCGCCAGCGGGCATGTTTGAATTCTGCTAGTATAACAGCAGTAACTGTCAGATGCACCTGACATTTATTTTTGAACTCTTGCGATGTCAACCGTTACCCGCGGCTTGACGTACAATGAGTGCTTTTCAACAGCGACGCTGTTTAGCAGTTAAGTATCCAAGAAATTGCCGTGCGCGTGTCCATGAGCGTCGGCGTCGCGGCGACCAACTTTCAGTTAAAAAAACCAAGAAAATGCCTAGCGCTCATGTGTGCGTGGCATGCGGTGACTGCCCAGCGTCCCTGGCGCACGTTTGTCAGGCCATATTACCCACTTAGGCTGACTGGCCAAGATTGGCCAAAAACCTCCTTTGCCGTAATCGTGTCAACCCTTGCTCGGAACAAGAAAGACACGTCATAGCGTACGCCCCTCCAAGGTGATGTCCAATGATTATCACCTCCGAAAAAATTGAGGAAGCTCACACTTATTTATTTATTTATTATTATTTTATAGCACCTATGATGGAGTAAAGGTCGTTCGCAGCAACAATCCTCAATAATTACTTATTGAGGATTGTTCCTCAGTGAGTAATTTGTGTATTAACTTTTGTTTCATCTTCATTGACAAATACATGAAAACATCATACCACACATTCTAACGCTACCTGGTATCGAATAATGAACCCGTATATGTCCTGTTGGTAGCTGTTCAAAGGCAAAAAAAGATATGGCTCTTTCAAACTTTCACACCAAAGCGAAGGAGGTGACAGCAAGCAAAATAAACCGAAATGCGTCACTGCCGAAAGCAAGTACTGAAATTCCGATATGTGATCATTTTAGTATCCACTCTTTTTTTTAACTAATTAAAAGACCTATGCATATCCGCTTCAAGGTTTAGACTTAGTCGTTGTCTGTACAAAATCTTCAATGGCTGTCCCAGGCAAGCGCGACGGCCTTTAAGCTTTTAAAAGCAAAAAGAAACAACAAGGAAACAAAACTACCAAAACTTACATCCGAGCGGACAAAATCACAAAGATTTATCTTCTACACCAAATAAATAAGAAACTCATACGAAACAAGAACTGCCAGAAAAGTAAAATATAAACGAGCGAAATCAGGAAGACAAAGAAAAAATAAATAAAGAGCGCCCCAAACCCCCAAGGAAGGCGACCACGCGCGGTTTTTCTCGCTGGATGTAATGATTTCTCGGATGTCGCGACGCATTCAATGAAACCGTGATCTAACGAAGGCACCGGAAATCATGAATTATTCCGTTAACCTGAGAACTTCATTTTACAAGCAAATCATTTTACAAGCAAATCATTCCATTAATTCGATGTTTAAATGAAGGCGCACCGCAGCACTTACTATGACATCGAAATTGCGGTGGCCATGGAGCTCGCCTGCCCATACGTTTGATTTACTCCAGAAGTCTGCGGGGGAAATAAGTCGGCCGGGGCTTGCTTTGAAGTCATCGCACCTCAGCAGCCGGGCGAAACACAGCGATTTTTGATGTACCACTTCCCCTCTCAACAAAACGTTTTAGCTCTCATATTCTTGAACCACATCAACAGGCTTTCACCAGCTTCTTATGAAGGCGCACCGCAGCACTTACTATGACATCGAAATTGCGGTGGCCATGGAGCTCGCCTGCCCATACGTTTGATTTACTCCAGAAGTCTGCGGGGGAAATAAGTCGGCCGGGGCTTGCTTTGAAGTCATCGCACCTCAGCAGCCGGGCGAAACACAGCGATTTTTGATGTACCACTTCCCCTCTCAACAAAACGTTTTAGCTCTCATATTCTTGAACCACATCAACAGGCTTTCACCAGCTTCTTATGCGGGGTGGTCTTGGGAATCTTTTTCTTCAACACAGTTTAATGCGAAGTAGCGAAGATGACAATGTTTCTCTTCCTTCAAACTTTTGGAAAGTACGCTGGCCGGGATCCCGTGGTCTGCGGCCACGGGCTTGCTAAGTGTTCCTGGTAGAGCTCTGTAACAACAAAACTGGATGTGTCTTTTTTTTCTGACGTGGCGCAATATTCTTAGTGGCGTTCTGGCGAAGCACATTCCAAAACGACCTTTTTTAAATGTGTCTGTTCCTCGAAATACTTCAATATAGGGAACGGTGATGAATCTGTTCCACTGGTTAAAGTTCACAAAAGCATTGAGCCATTTAGGAGCCTACGGGGGAATCAGAATTTGTTCGTTATACTGGTAACATCGTGAGATCAGGTTTCGTAAGGTTGAGTTTTGACTGTAGTTACTAGGATGGATGCACTCACTCGTTTAAGCTACTGACGCGTGTGATCTAGTGACTCGGGTGGACCTCTTCACTCGTTGGATGTTCTGACACGGGTACCGCATGACCTGGTGGATGGCCTTTCTTGTTGGATGTAATGACTTATTGGATGTAGTGACCGTAAGCGGAAAAGCGCAAAGGGTGGAAGCAAGGGAAAATGAGTGGGAAATTCGTGTCTAAAGCGACGGGAAGGAGTTGGAGAAAATGTTTTATCCGACTGAAGAGCTGGTTGCTCTTCGTGTTTTTTCTACCGTGTGTTTTACCCGCCGTCTTCGCCCTTTCGGCCAGCCATTGCGGCCTATTCGGGTCAGAGTTGGCACTGGAACGCTGTTCGTCGGTAGGGCTGAGAATCGGACTCGAGTCTGGATCATTCTGGCACTCCCAGGCCATGTGATAAAGAATAGCGCGTTGCATTGAGTGTCCCTCAATTTCGGAATTGATAACCCCAAAAAGCTGACCCCTAATCGTAGAAAAAGTCTAGATTATTTTTTTCTGCTCCTTGTATTTCCAGTTTTCCGAAATCCACCCCTGCAGAGTGGGAGGTGGGTGGCGTGTGGTATTGTGGGGTGTGGGAACGTGTTTGGGGTGATGGAGAGTAACTTCTTGTTTTCTTGACAGCGGGTCAGCTCCTGGCAGGTAAGTGCATCGGGATAGCCTGTACTGTGGCGTAATGTAGCCGAAAGTAGCGAGAGGGTGATCCGCCCGGTCTTCATCCTCCAACGGAGCCCGGTTCGCACGACGCCGGGCGTACGCATGGGCTGTTTGACTGACGCGGAGAAGGAGCAGTCGTCCAAATTATAACTCATTTCTTTTCAAGGAATTCTGGGCTAGAATCTGCATTGAATTTAATGCGCCGAATTGTTTGCCGATTACCCCAATAGCTAGGATCATGTAACGCGCTGCATTTCCACAAAATGCAGATAGCGCGGAAGTTTCACCGGTAATCGCTGTGATAGCGTAAATGGAGATAGCTGGTCACACGAAATAACGAAAAACTAAAAAATAGGATAATAAAAAAAAATTAGGGAAAATAGCGAAACGTGCAATGCTCTGCATTTCCACAATAATGTAGATTTCGGGAAAGTTTCAAATGAAATCGGTATGATGACGTAAATGGAGGTAATTGGTCGGAAAAAATTTTGAAAAACTAAAAAATAAGAGATTTTTAAAAAACTACGGAGAATGGCGAGAGGTAAAACAAAGGGCATTTCCACAATAATGCAGAGTTCACGAAAGTTACACATGTAATCGTTTTGCGAGCGTAAACGAAGATAATTGGTCGAACGAAAGTTTGAAAAACTAAAACAATAAAAATATGAAATAATTACGGAAACTGGCGACCGCCCGCCACTTTCACAATAATGCAGATTTTGCGAAAGTTCTTAATGTAATCGCCATAACAACGTAAATAGAGATAATTGTTTGGACGAAATTTTCCAAAACTAGAAATTAACAAAAATATTTAAAAGTTAAGAAAAATAGCAAAACGTATAACGCACAATAATGTAGATTTCGTTGAAGTTTCACCTGTAATCGTTATATTAGTGTAACTAGAGATAATCGGTCGAACGGAATTTTGAAACAATTATAAAAAAGCAAAATATAAAATAATTGCGTAAAATTGCCAGTCGTGTAACGCCCTGCATTTCCACAATAACGTAGATTTAGGGAAAGTTGCACCTGTAGCCATTATAATAACGTAAATGGAAATCATTGGTCGAACTAAATCTGGGGAAACTGTAGAATAAGAACAATATTAAGCAATTACGAATAATGGCCAAATAAAACAAGTGTTAGAGCCACTTTCTATAGTGGTATTTCCTTAGAAGATTGACGTGATTCACTGCGCAACACTCGATGTGGGAAAGCCATCTCACAAAGATCAAGCTTACTACGATCCCCTTGAAATCTGTTTTACGTCATAACACAAATTAATTGCTGGGAAGACGTTTTAGGCGGAGAATGTAGCGAAATTGGGAGAGGAGGGCGGTTCGCCGTGGCGCCGCGAGCCAGCACTTTCTCAAAGTGTGCGGTGGGGGAAGGGAAGGCCTGCGCCCGCACGAGGTGCTCGACGCTTTCCAAGAGCAGTGCTTTTCTTTTTGAGGCTAGAGCAGGTTCATTGCAAACTAAGAGATTTGTGGGGAAGTATTCAGAAAATGATGGTGTATGCGTGGTCTGCGGAAAAGAAACAGAAAATATGCGGCACATTGTGTTAGAATGCGAGGGTGCTCATCCAAATCTACATTAGAGAAATATTCCGCTTCTGGAGGCCCTAGGATTTAAGGGTAGCACAGATGAAGTGAACTTCAAGGCTGACGAGGCGATAAAAAGAAGATTAGGATGCTGGTGGACTAAAAGCAGAGAGGGGAATATTGCATAGGACAGTTACCACCTGTAACAGGAAAGAAAAGGTATTTTGTGCCTAATACGTTTTTTGTGCCTGCCCTAAGCAGCGCCAGTATTGAACCAAGAGTGGAAAACATAGGTATATTAGTCCTTTTTTGCAACCCCGCTACAAAGGGGAAACCAATAGCAATCATCAATCATCATGAAAAACGTGAGGGGGGCGTTCGCGTGACAATTATGTGCGTTCGCTTAATGCTATATATGTTCAGACTATCAATGTAACATCCGCATCGTTAGCTATAGACGTAAAAAAACGGTGTTTAACGCGGTACGATTGTCTGAGAGGTCAAATGACGTCATTATTTAAAGATATTATGACAGTGTCGACAACAGTCTCAAGCCGGCCTAAGACGCAGTTGGCGGTCCCTTCCTGGGACGCACTTCCGCGCTGCCGCCGCAGAGGCTCACCGTCGAGAGAACCCACGAGTGAGTGCTGCCCCAGCGCACTGCAGCTATCAGGAGTGAGTGCTGAACTGCAAGTGACGCCACCGGTCGTGCGCATCTGCATCGGCTGTTGTGGAACGTGCACGTGTGCTCTCAGCCAGTTCTTACTGAGCAATCAGCGACGCAACTGGTGGAACTGCGTCGTCTGCCACTGCTGCTAATCGAGCTGCCCGAATAGCTGCGCTAAAATATCTCATTAGGGAGTACCGTAATCGCCAGCCAGTTTTTTTTTAAGGGAACATAAGCCTTATTGTACTAAAATTTGAAAGCCCAAGACTTTTTCATTCTATATGATTTTTTTCAATGCGCCCGGGGTGTGGCGCGCAGTTTTACGATCCCGATGATTTGAGTGGGCTCCGCAAAGTGGCGCTACGCATGCTAGCGATTCTTGTCTCTCATCGCTCTGTTACCGGAGACGATCTTCTGGATCCTAGCCATAGACATCTTTGCTGTAAAAGGAGAAAATAATAAGGGTAAGAGTTCCTGGGAACGTTTTGCGGACCCCTGAAATGCCCTCGCGCACCCATAGGACACGCGAACCCCCTTTCGCCAACCATTGCTATACTGGACTCAATGGCACTGCACCATCGACATTTTAACTGACTAGGCACTCCATTTTCATCTTTCGAATCATCCCCTGTATTTCCTCAACCCACCCGGTTACCCAAAACACGTTCGGAAGGTCGCTAATCAGCACAAACAAAATACGCGGGTTAGACCACACATCGCATAGGGGCGATGGCACGCACCAAGTCTTACAGGTCTGGACAGACAGTGCCCATATGTATTGTGCTAGTGTCAAGAAATGTTCTCGGGGAAAAAACAGCGGTTTCAGTGCGGAAAATATTTACGGCACAAAGGTGTTCCCTGTGACATCAAGTGACGCTTGCGTTGCCGAAGTATCATCATCTCCCCGCTGTGTACACGGGATTATTCAGTGTTACCTCTGGAAATTGCTTTACAATAAATCTCTCGTCTTTAAATACTGAGCGCTTTCATTTTTTTTTCGTCGTAAATGGTTTAGTGAAGCAGTTTTTTATATAGCGCTGCTATCCATACAATGCTCTGTGTTTTTCCAAAGCGGGAAATGGCCGTCCCGGGCGCTTCCTCAATAAAATGTTAAGAGGCGTGACTGGTCACAATACAACTATTCTACAAGAATACTAAAATGTAGTTAATTTAGGAGAAGGCTACCCGCAGTTTTGTGTTTTTAAAGCAACTCTAAACAAGCATATGGTAGTAAGACAGGCAGCCTGGAAATTCGGGTCAATAAGGTTATTTTACCAGCGAAATTTCGATCCCGCTTAGAGTGAGCTCAACAGTCACGTTTAGTACTCGTTCACAAAACGTTATCGCCAACTCCGCCGACTCTCCCCCCGCCCCTCCCCCCCCCCCCCCCCCCCCAACACACACGCGAATGCGCGCGCTTGCAGGTCAACGCTGACGCAAATGGTACACATGAAGCAATGGTCGGAACACGTTCCCAACAGCCTTCTTGGAATCTTCATGGAAATCACAGGGATATAATAAGGCTCATTTTCTTAAAAAATCCCTCGAACACTGCATCCTCAACTGTCTTCGAATGTGTCCATTTCTAATTTGTCTTCTTAAGTATCATGTTCACATTTGTAACTGTAACTATGTACCGTTTGTACTATATCCTCAACTGCTAAAAACCATTCTATAGCTTCATTTTGTATGTTTATTTGTTATTGTGAACATGGCCGATACCAGGGGGGTGGTTGGGAGGTTCTGACACAACCCCCTTAAAATGTTTTCGGTCTTCAACATTTTCTGGGATGTGAAAATATATACTGCGAGGGTTCCTATCAACCAACTGCTTCTTCAGTAATTGTAACGTGTTCCTGCCCCTTCATTATCGTTAACTCCACGCTCAGTCAACGCTGCTACCACATGTGCAGCTTGCCCTTAGTGCCACCCTTCGCCATATCTGCCATCCGGCCTCCAGTTCGAACCACTGCTTTCTCCGTTTGCGCTCCTCGCACCGACATGTCACGTAGGTCATTAGCCAGCAACAGAAGCCCCCCGCTTGCTCCCTGTGGAAGCCATCATCTCCAGGTTTCCCTTCTCGCCCGGAAGCTAGCGAGTACCAGATACTGCCCTAGTGGTACGACCATTCCTACCTGACTTGTATCGGGGCGGAACTTCAAGTGTTATCACGGCAGAAGCCACCGGTTGGCAGGGGTCAGGATCATGTAAGGGGTGTGTATACATCTCTACTCGCAGTGTTCGCCCGTTGTATTTATTAATTTAAACTTTTCAAATATGAATTGGCCATCACTTTCAGCAGTTTCCAATGAAAAAGCAGCCCGCTCATTCCTTCAGATGTGCCTTTACTACACTTAGCACACATTGTCATTCAGCCTACACAACATGCTGGTTCTGCCTCTAATATAATAGACCTCATTACAAAATATTACAGCAAAATAGGCTGTTGAGCTAGTTGGTTCATTGCTTAAGAAAAAATGAGCGCTACAAACTAGGACAGAAAAAACGAAGAACGACGAGACAGATGCGCTTCTCGTCGCATCTGTCTCGTCGTTCTTCGTTTTTTTCTGTCCTCATTTGTAGCGCTAGATTTTCCTTAAACAAGATATTACCCACACATTATCTCGGTCGTAATTTATCTTCATGTCCTATTAGATTATGTCGTCATTAGAGAGATTTTCACACCGCCACTAAAAAATTGTAAACAGAAAATAGCTTGTTACGGAGAAGCTCATTTCGATGCCATTGAGTCCGTGTTTTCTATTTCCTGCGAACGGTGAGTCCGTGTTTTCTATTTCCTGCGAACGGTTCATTTGAATTAGTGAAATCGCACTGTTCAAGAAAATTGGGTTCTTATGAAACACACTTTAGATTGTCTCATCAGCAGATTCGTCTGCACAATAGGCATAAAAACAGACACCCGTTTTGGTTTAACGGACAGCTTCAACGCCTTTACAAAAACAAAAGCGTATAGAGATTTTCCGATGAAAGACTATTTTAAACTTTCTGGCTTAAATTTGATAGATATGGCAGACTACCAATCCTAACTGAAATCCAGAGCGTGTAATTTGTATGACCATGACTTATATTCTATGCTTGTAAATAGACTGCGAAATTTCTAACGTGTACCTAATCTAATAAAGGATCATGATATCATCCTTAGTGGTTGTCATGAGGCAACAATTTTCAAATTCCAGTGTTTTCAGCAATTAATGAATGCAATTACATCGGTTTTTACTCGAAAAGATGTCCGTCTGTCTACTGCTATAACTTTAAACCTATCACTATATAAGTAATAATTGAAGAAGGTGCTTACTCCTTATTTAAGAACCTAAAGATATTCTGAAAATCCGATACCTACAAATACACCAAACTATTAAAACTAATGCATGTAGTATTTAAGTAATTTAAACGGCCTTTTTACACAGCCATTATCTCATCGTTTAATTACGGATGACTGGCATATTGATAGGGTTGTCCCATGTTTTCAAATCAGGCAAATTCACATGACCATTAAAATACCGGCCTATTTCGTTAAATAGTAGGATGTGTACACAGCCAGAACACTTCATACATTTTCATATCATCCAATGCCTCGAAGAAAAAATATTATTTACATATATCACCTTTTGTTTCGGAGGGATTCCCCATGTAAAACACAGCTCGACGGTTTTTTCATGACTTGCACTCATCGTTTTACGCTAGTACTGAGGGTGATACTATTGTCTGGAATTTTTCAACTCTCCCTCCCCCCCCCCGCACCCCACCATTGTAGGTGACGAGACACTTGCCAAGTAATGAATAACCGCATAAGGTAAACCTGAGATGTCTAAGCATCGATTTAAAGAATCACATTTTAGATGCGAAAGTATCTTTTGGTCTCGGCATGTCCCGCGTCGGCGTCCGCACTCACACTGCGCATGCGCAACTGTCCTCCTCACACCCACAGCAGCGCAGTACTACACTATAAAAAAAGAAATAGTTAGCGGCGCCCGGTTTCGATCCCACGACTCTCTGGCTGCAACGGGAGGTATGCGGAGCTCTTCTTACTACGCTACAAATCCTTTTTTTTCTTTATTGCATACTTTGACACACACAAACAAAACACTACACTCTTAAAAACGCTAGCCAGCACTTGACTAACGAGTAATGGCTAAAATTGTTTCATGTTTGTTAATGTTTCAAACACGGGCAACCATTCCGGAGGCTCGGGCTGCGCCCTCCACACTTCAATAATCAGACGAACAGACTCAGAAAAGTACTCTTTGGACCATTTGGCATTGATGTCACGATGGCGGATGGCCATGCGCGATTTCCAAATGCCGTGCAGGGCCAGAACCATGACGAGGTCATATGGTACCCCATCCTCGCTTTGAATGGGTAGAAACCTGATCCCGTAGGCATCCAGGCGGAAGTCCTTCTTTAATGTGCGCTGAAGCACATCCCAAAAGAAGACCCCATCCCAAAACTCCAAGAAAACATGTTCAACCGTCTCGGGTTTTTTGCATGGGTAACAGTCAACCCCCCATGGAATGTATAGACCTACCATGTTGACTACAAGTCAGCAAAATCAGCCCTACAAGAGCGGCGTCACACTAGGCGCAAAGACTCGAAAAAGCCAGAACAGCCACCTGCGGGTCTCATCTCCACCAACGTCGATGAGGACTTCCCGGCTCTACCGGTCCTGCGGCGCGAGCTGCAGCAGCAGCATTCTGCTGCAGAAGCTCTGCCAGAGCGGGATCCAAGAGCAACCCCCGCGTCTTCTTCAAAAGATGCGTCATCGTCTGCATCGACAGCAGCGCCTCATCCGCCACCAGCCAAGACTCCTACTCCAGCTGCACGGTCTTCAAAATCTGCCCATCAGACGTCTATGCCAGCGCAGCGTGCAGTTGACGGAAGTACCGAGGGCTGGTGTTCTGTAGAGGCTGCTTGTAGAGGCTGTTTGCGTCTCTCTCGCCCCTCTGACGTCTCCCGTAGCCGCGGCGCTGTTGACTCTCATGAACTATGTCTCTCCTTTCCTTGCACAATGGCGGTAGCTGCTACGACTCGTGTGGTGACAGCCCCCAGAGTTAACGAAATTCGTGACAAAGCCACAGTTTTCCAGTGGAATGCCTGCGGACTCAAACAACGCCTCTCTGATCTACGTAAACTCGCCCTAAAGCACAAATTTCCCGTGATTGCTATTTCAGAATCAAGATTGTCGTACGATATACGCCTTTCCGGGTACACAGTTGTGCAGTCGAAAACTGGTGTAGAAATATCAAGAGTTTTAGTGGCCCTGAGAAACAACCTCACTTCAGTGGTGCATAGCTTACCACCAGACGCATCGAATGAATACGTGGCAGCAACTGTGCGGGGCGCAGGTCTATCATTCACAATAATTGCTGCTTACATTCCGCCTGGCATGGCATTAAATACAAACCGCCTAGAAAGCATCATCAGTGCCACACCAGCCCCGCACATTTTGACTGGAGATTTCGACGCTCACCATCCCTCCTGGGGCAGTGTAAAAACGACAGTCAAAGGGCGGCGCCTCCTTGACATTGCTCAACGGCACGGTATGTGCGTCGTCAACACTGGAGAGCCGACTTTCTTCCGGGGCAAGGTATCAAGCGCCCTTGACGTCACGGTCGTCTCATCGCAACTTATTGTTAGGACGAGCTGGGCAGCGGACATTGAAGGGCATGGCAGTGATCATGTTCCGACCTACATTTCAGTGGATGGTCTTACGGGTATCCGCCAACAGCGTGTAATTCGCTGTTCAAATTGGGAAGCATTTACAACTGTGATGGAGGAGTGTGCAGACTCAGTGAGCTCATATGACTCCTTCGTGGATACAATGTCAAGAGCTCGTAAGTCCAGCACCAAAGTGATGACGTTGCCACCCAACTACAGCACTGCTGACGCAGAGTATGAGACGCTTCGAGCAGAGTGTCGACGAGCCGAAAGACGAGCCCGTCGGACGCTAGCGCCTCAGGATATCCGAGCTTCCAGGCGTGCTCAGAGGGCGGTCCAGAAGCATATGGCCAAGCTTGCCAAGCGCGAATGGGAGTCCTTCTGCTCGAAGTTGGACCCGAGGAAGCCGCTTTCCAGAATATGGCGCCTCGTTCGAAGCCTGCGGTCCCCACCAAGTCAACTGCACCCCTTTAGCTCAATTGCCCTCAGCATGAACACGACTGACCTACACGTCGCTAACGCCTTCTGTAAGAAAATTACCACGGCGCCGACACCTGTACCACCTTCATCTTCACCCCAGAGCGAGGATTCCCCAGCGATGTCGTGTGCCATGGACATTCCATTCTCAAAGGCAGAACTGCTGGCTGCACTGGCCTCCATCAAAAAATCCACGTGCCCAGGTCCGGATGACGTCAGCTATACAACCCTTTCGCATTTAGGCGAAAAGGGGAAAGGCTGCCTTCTAAACGTTTTTAACCGCTCATGGGAGACCGGCCGACTAGAGCCGAAGTGGAAACACGCCCGCATTGCGCCAGTTCTAAAGCCAGGGAAAATTCCAACGGCCATAGAGTCTTACCATCCAATAGCCCTCCTGAGCTGTGTCGGCAAACTGATGGAGAAGATGGTGCTGTATCGCTTGGACTGGGATTTGACAGTCAGAAATGTATACCCGCCCCAGATGTCTGGCTTCCGCAAGGGCCGCAGCAGCATCGATAATGCCATTGCCCTTGCAACCAGCATAAAACAAGCTAAGTATCGGCGGAACATCATCATTGCCGTGTTCCTGGACATCAAATCAGCCTATGACTGCGTAGCGCATGATGCTATTCGCTCGGCGATGAAGTCTTCAGGAATCGGAGGCCGCATGTATGCATGACTATCAGACTATCTCTCCGATAGGTATGTATACGTGTCAACACACAGCGGCGACTCAGCACTGTACAGAGTGACTCGAGGTGTTCCCCAGGGCGGGGTGATAAGCCCCACGCTGTTCAACATCTCCCTTATAGGCCTGGAAAAATGCTTGGCGCAGTCGGTTGAAATCTCCTTGTACGCGGACGACATTTACATATGGAGCTCTGGCCGAAACAGACGTGTGCTGCGGTCGAGACTGCAGCGAGCAATCAACTCCATTGTATCGTTCTTGGCTGCCCGAGGAATGGAAATTTCGGCAAGCAAATGTGCTGCGTTGGCGTTTACGATGCGGGACCTCACGCACTACCGGCTCACTGTTGGCGGCACTGACATCCCATACCTTCCCAGCTATAGGTTTCTGTGGGTGACCTTCGACAGGTCACTCACCTGGTCACCTCATGTCCGCCATCTCAAGGAGAAGCTTACCTCAATCGCCCGTATATTCAGCATGCTCTCCAGTAACTCCGGCGGTTGCTCCGTTAACTATCTCCTTCGGCTCTACGAAGCGCTGTGCGTTGGCCTCATACGTTACAGCATCGCCATTTTGGTCCCTCTTTCTAAAGGAACTATCAAGGCTCTAGAGTCCATGCAAGCACAGATCTTGAGGACTAGCATTGGTGTTCCGAAAACTACCTCTACTGTTGGAACATTGACGGAATGCCGACGTCTGTCACCCTTGGCTCTCGGCACGCAGGAGCTTCTCCGCGTGCGACTGCGTATTGTGACTAGGCAATGTGACCACCCTTTAGCGCCAAGTTCAGTCCCTGAAGTGTGCGACTTCCTGCCGCAGCATTACCAGCCGCCATCACTTCATCTCCACCCGCCCTGGATGTTCCCGCCCATGAAAATAGCGACCACGGTGCCCGGAATTACACGCAAGGAGCATATTCCACCTGCCGCTCTACGGTTTTTTGCTCTTCAATATATGAACAACACATACGGAGGTCATACACATCTGTACACTGATCGCTGTACACTGTACACTGTCCTGTACACTGGATCGGTGTCATCCACATCATCCACTGTCGCAGTGTGGATACCTTCGTCCCGCACCACCCTCAGTGCCATGCTCAGCCACAAAACATCATCTACGGCCGCCGAACCTTCAGCTCTGTGGATGGCCTTGGCTCACATCATCGAGCAGCCGGCACGCGCGTGGGCCATTTTCACGGACTCTCGGGCTGCACTGCAATGTCTGGCGTCTTTCCCCAAAGATCAGCTTGTGCTTAATGTACAAGCTTTACATCTTCAAGCTCTGCAAGCGCACCATCAAATAGCACTACAGTGGCTCCCTGCCCATTGCGGGATAACTGGAAATGTGAAGGCGGACGTTGCAGCATCCAAGGCGCATGACCAACGCGGATCAAAAATACCGGTGCCATTTTCTCGCGAAGATGCTTCAGCCCTTGCATCTAGTGTGGCATGGAGCACGCAGCGATCGCTTTGGGCAGACGCATCCCGCCATTACGCGTCCCTCTACTCTATCGACCCGCATTGTAATTTTAAGATGCCACCGGGACTATCCAAGCATGATGAAGCAGTACTGCACCGCATTCGGTTGAACGTCGCCTACACGCGATACTACTGCTACAAAATCAATCAGTCCTCCTCGCCTCTGTGCCCACAGTGTGGTGTGCGTGAAGACCTCCAGCACCTAATATGTGACTGTGCGCGCTTTACTACACAAAGAGTGTCTCTCGCAGTGTCCCTGGGCCGGCCGCTGTGCGCAAAACTAGAACTGAGGGACGTATTAGGTCCTTGGAACTCTTCCAAACGTGTCGCTCGTGCAACGAAGCCTTATTGGCATACCTAAAAGACACAAGTCTTGATCAGACTTTGTAATTAGTTAAAATCATATGTATTCCTCTTCATCATTATAATTATCATCGTCATCGCATTCATCTGACATAACAAGCCAGGCATCGTAGCTGGGCTGACATCGCCAGTTTTCATTAAAGACTGTTCGCTCTCTCTCTCTTTTTGCCAGGTTTTTACTGGAAGGACGCCCACGGGAAGTTTAAAAAAGAACGTTTTAAACCATGGCGGCACTGCCATTCTCTTTGCTCGTTTAAGTACGTCCTGCCCAGCCCGTGCACTGTACATGGATCTGTACATCGGCTCAGGCAAAACAATATCCGCAAGGTCATGGTACAATCTTTTGCGCGTCACGTTTGATAAGTATTCAAGCGTGAAGCGGGCCCGTAAAAACTTTGTTGCCAGTACCACCTACCGAAAATATCCTCTGGGTGCACCAAAAGTAAAAAAAACGCAGAAGAAACAACAAAATCAGGTAGCGCACTAGCTAGCCTCATCTGACACACAGTGCGCAAGAAAGGATCATTTACGTCACGCAGAAACAAAAACCGATTGACAACTTGTCGCAAAAACAAATGCGAGAGAAAAAGACCCCCGACGCGCACCCGCCGAAACAAGTTCGTCCGGCTCGTTTGTTCCCACGTGGACCCCCATATAAACACTGCAAAGACGCGATGCAGAGCCTGTACGTTCTTACGCGAACATTGAAGTACCTGAAGAACGTACCAGAGTTTGCTCATAAAAAACACGTTACACACTGAGGCCCTGGAAAACATTCAAAGGCCAGTGCCTTTCCATTCCTCGGCGTTTTCTCGCAGTTCAGTAGCCTGCCTGTGCCAATAAGGACCACTATCAACAAAATTTTCCAACGGCACTCCCAAATACTTCGCTGGCGTCGTCTGCCAGCTAAGCACTCAAACGCACCCGGTGTAGTGTCCCAGTAGCCATGCCAAAAACCCAAGCATTTCTGCCACTTTCCGCCACTGCCACTGTACATACAGAAAGTCTTTAGCGTGTTTAGACCAACGCTTATGCTGCTCCTATCGACACAAAAGAGACAAATATCGTCCGCATACGCCAAAACACGCACCTCGCATGACTCTAGTAGAAAACCATTGAACCTTTGACTCTTAATAATACCCAAACAAAAGGCTTAAATGTATACACAAAAAAGCAACTGGGACAGCGGGCAACCCTGGCGTACAGACCGTTGAACTGGGATGGGTTTGCCAATTCTTTTGTTGACAACGAGCTTAGTTGTACACCCTGTATGCGCCATGCGCACACCATCAAGAATAACAGACCCTACATTTACTTGCTCTAACATGTTTAAAAAACGTTCGTGCGAAACCTGATCAAAGGCCTTTTCCAGATCAGTTTTAAGCATTGCTAAAGTTCTCTGGACGCTATCGCAACATTCCAAAACACTCCGGGCCGTGTGAACATTCGTTACAATCGACCTCCCTTTTATTCCGCAAGTTTGGTGCGGTCCAACAATGTCTTTGATCACAGTCTGCATGCGTGAAGCCAATATTTTCATCAAAATCATGTAGTCGACATTCGTCAGGCTAATGGGGCGATACCCAGAGATTTCTCTGAGTTTAGCATCATCCTCAAATTTCGGGATGAAAATGGTATGCGACTCTAAAAATGAAGGCGGAAGCACGCCATTCTGATACGACTCCAAATACACTCTACACAACACCGGACTAAGGTCTTCTTTAAACTTTTTATAAAAGGCTGCGGATAACCCATCGGGGCCTGGTGTCCTTCCAGTGTTCAGCTCGTCGATGGCTCTCCTAACCTCCTCTACGGTGATATCCCTTCCAAGATACTCTATGGTTTCTTCAGCCAACTTTGGCAACTACGCTACAAATTCGGGACACGAGCAAGTGCTACGAACGCGCCTTATGTCCTTGACTCATTCAAACTACGTCAAGAAGCTACTGACACAACGAAGGTACGCGAAGCTGAGCGTCAACTGAAACGACGAACTGAAAACTTTAGAGGAGCATGTTGAATTTCCCGTGGGAAAGCTGAGGCGGGAAGCGCCACGCGCCTTGCAGCTCAACCAGCCCCGTCCGCAGCGCCTCTGATGCTGATTGTGGCAGGATGCCCCTAGGGATTGGCCAACCAAAGCATCCATCACGAGATATGTTCGCGTTCAACCATCGTCGTCATCTTCCCGTAGGGGAACCACCAAAGAAAAAGAATGAGAAGACAAAGCTGTGAAGAAGAGGGCGTGTACATTGCTCTCAGCCGGTGCACCAATGTCAACAACCGTTACCTCACCAACGCTGACAGAGACTACCGATTCTACCACAGAGACAACATCGAAAAGAACATGATGGACGAGTTTCGGCGCCTCGAGAACCACCGCCTACTCACCGTAACACAACAGTACTTGCGTGCCTTTGCCACCACTGTGGACCCGGACGCGGGATTCCCCCTGGCCCTAGTAAAAACCACATCACTCAACATAACGGCAACACAATGGAACCACACGGAACCACCACGATGCTTCGCATCCACATCAGGGTTCCCCACGAAAATGTGGTGTAATTTTTTGGAAGTCTGGTCCGCTATAAATCAGCGTTTACCCACCAGTCATGCAATAGTGAAACATACTGAGTACAATACATGCATTTGCATAAAATATAGATTTCCAGAAACAGTGTGATTGAGCACACGTGGCTCCAGATGGGAAGCAGTGAGGGACTACGGCGTATAAAACTGTGTACGTTCTTCCCGGACCTGTACAAAGAATGCACAAGCGCAATTGTTCTAGGTCAGAACCGGTGAAACGTTTCCTTGCACAAGACAAGGAGACACCATCTCTCCCAAATTAGACACACCCTCTTTTATGGGGAAGAGGGCGCATGAAGCGTGACGAAGATAAGTAAATGATGTTATAAAATGAAACAATGTGGGCCACATCAGATGTCCACATAACATTTCAGGGACCCATATGAAGACTTTTAGAGGAATTTAAAAAGTGGCTTTTGAAACCTCAGTCACAGGGTTGATATACATGAAGAGAAACCAAAATTATTCCAAGCGCTCCGACGAAAGCGTCCGCTGCAGCCAGGGTATATAAATACTTGGAAAAGTGAATGATGCATAATATTACAGACAATTCTTCATTCTGGCACAAAAAAATTAAAAACTTAGAGACGTGGATGATGCATAATATTATGGAAAATTCTCCATTGTGGCACAAAATTAGACACTGTAATTAGGCGTAGTAACAAAGTAACTGGCTGTCCTGTGTTTGACAAGCATTCTGTAGTAAAGTATTGAATGCTACGCAAATTCGGCGAAGGAACAAACGGATGGGTACCTGCTGGATTTACCCAAAGCAATGAATGAAATTTTTGCTACGCAAACGTCACGTCATACTAATGCTGGTGTAAGCGTGGCTGCGATGACGGAAAGCAGCCCCATCGATACATGTGTAATTACACAGACAGTTCTCTATCTATCATCATCATTATCATCACCATCATCACCAGCCTATGCGGTGTGCTGTTACCTGATCCTCACCAGGTGCTTTCCCCCTTTCATTTCTTTAAAAGTCTTCCTTACTTCTTCGGTCGTTATTCGTGGGATGTCTATCTCCTCTGAACTACTTTCTCCTTCGGCATTATCCTGGATGACCCGGCTACTGTACAAGTCCCTATAGAACTCCTCGGCTACTGTGACTATTTTATCCCTAATTGTGGTGACATTGCCTTGCGTGTCTTTAAGTCAAGTGGCCTGTTCACTGCGTTCAGGCTACCTCCATTCTTTACAGCGTATTCGATCCTCTCCATATTATACTTCCGTATGTCAGCTGTCTCACGCTTATTGACTAACTTCGAAAGCTCCGCTAGTTCTATTCTGTCAGCTGGGGTGGAGATTGTTATCGTTTGCCGTTTCCTAATTAGATCTTTCGTCTTCTGTAAACGTTTCCCAGTATCCTGTCTAGAAATCGTGCCCGCGACTTCTACTGCACACTGCGTGATAATGCGTGTACGGTTGTCGCTGGCTTCCTGTGTCGTAAACTCTGCTTCCTCGATAAGAGCTTAATATCGGTTCTGAAGCGCGATCCTGAATTCTTCTACTTTACGTCTTACTGTTAGCTCAATATTCGGCTTCTTTTGCACTAGCTTGTTGCGGTCGCTTCTCAAATCTAGCCTTAGTTTTGTACAGGCGTAATTGATTTCAGTGTTTGTGTCGATACAGAAAGCAACGGAGCCCCCCGTAGTGCAAATGTATGCTCAGATAGCATAAACTATAATTAGGGTAACCTTATAAAGAACAAAACTGACAAGTGGGCCAGGCAGGCAAACGTCCGATTATCGATAAGCTGTTGTGCACGTTGCCGCCCAGAGATAATATAATAAACGTTTTAGATTAAAAAATTAGGTCAAAGAACGGGTTTCAAACGTATTCCGCGATAGGCGTTATCTGGAAGCGTAATACAGGTCTTCCGCATGTAAAGGACATAAATCGGCAGACAACGGCGATGATGATCATGAGGGCTGTTCTAGTTACGAATACGCTGTACGAGATCAAGCGAGTTTAGATTTATGTGTACATTAGTGGTCTACGAGATAACGTTTTTTATGCGGGCTAGCGGTAGTACCCGGCGATGCCCAGGTAGGCCTCAATACTAAGGACATTAATGTGTAAACCAAGTATATAGCTGTTTCTTTCTTGTCATAATTACGTAGTTCACCGAGAAGTGTACACAATTGGAAACTGCCACCAGCTATCAATTAATGGACTCGTAGCGGACGCGTCGGGTATTGGGAAACTGCTGTACTTTGAGTTTGATTGGAACCCCCCCAAAGCAAATTGCACGAAGCCTGCATGGTCAAAACGACTTCTAACCCATGCGAAGAGTTATCTCAGTATGTATGAGTCATGCTCATCGGTCACATTTTTCTAATAATTAGCATAGGCTCCTAGGGTAGGCGCGTGGTTATACATACAAACTTCAAACAGATTGCGAGCGCTTGGCGAACGCAGGGAAACTGAACACTGTATTCCAAGTCCTCACCAATGTGACTATATAAATCGTGGTATCCTCTTTATAGGCTATTCAGGAAAAATCCTAAAATTAGCTTTTTGACAATAGTATGGGCAGCATTTTCAAGAAAAAAACGATTTGAATATATCGAAGAGCTGTGCAGTTATTGAAGAATATATAAAAGCAACTGTTTTTTGAACTACTGATTGTCGCTATTAGATGGGTGTAATGAAAAAATACTATCGAACAGTATTTGGATATTTTAGAAAGTTACCGATATCAATGCAAAGCAGCTCAATAAATGTTATGGCCTACGATAAAAAAGCACATATTTAAAAAATAATTGCACCGTTTTCCACTGTTTCCGTTCTGCAAGTTTTAAATTTTTTTTAAAATTATAGAGCTCCTACACCATAATCACAATGTGCTCATGAATTTGGAAGCCGTTCGAACCGGTAGTTTGACTTGGCATTGACACCAGCTGTTGGGCCTTTTCGCCTGGCCGGGCACGTCATTTCAAAACATTTTTCTCACCTTTTACCCACGTCGCAGGGCGACATCCCTACAACCAGTTTTGTGCATTTGTATGAGTAACATGTATCGGAGAACACCTATTGGATAAATGAATCAGTAACACATTTACTAGAGAATCGTTAAGAGCACACTATTTGTTCCGAAATGCAGAATCGCCAACATAGCTTAGTTTAAGGCCCAACCGTAAAACTACTTTTTGGGTAGTCTTAAGGACTACTTATATCAGCAAAAAAAGTTTCAAAATTTGCATAGGTGAAGGAGGTAACCACGAATTTCAGAAAAAGTAATTTCTCTCTTTCTCTCGGTTAGGACTACAACATCCTAAAATCTCGTCTTAGTGAGCCTCTACGCCATGGCGCAAATGAACACCCGAAATTTCACGTCTAGCAGTTTTTCCCAGTCAATCAGACAGTCGGTTGATCATTCCGTGGGGCACTTCTTTTTATAGGTATGTATAATGCCCCAAAGCTACGTCTATGCTATGAGGAGCCACTTTAAATGTGGCTCAGTATCTTCAACGCGCGCCGATATCTCGACTCTCGGGCATTTTTGCTTTTCACCTCGATCATAAACGGCAGAATCGCGGCCGGGATTGGACCCACGTTTACGGGCTAAGCAGAACAACGCCTTAGCCACTCAGCCACCTCGTACGTACCAGATCAGGAAAAATTGTATCCACGCCTTCTTATGCTTTAAAGTTAGCTTGAAGAAAAATTGCACCCTGTTTAATTTGATAAAACCAGGCCGATTATTCTCAGTACCCCACTCTTCCAGTCAAGAAAGACGTTGTCAACGAAAAAAAATTGCAAGAAATATTGAAAAATATTCAAATTTCGGGATGTAGCTACGTGTAATGGGGAGGAGTGACGTAATGCTGGCATGAAATAAAAACAATATGATTTCGTCATCTGCTCGTTAGCATTGAAGTGATCCAAACAAACAGAGCTAGGGACCCAACAACAAATGTTCAAAGATATGTCTTAACGATTGGTTAGTTCGGCCACCGCCAATCGGACAAACAGAATTTTCTGACGTCGTAGATATGTTTCCGGAAAGTGGCTATGGAGCCACAATTGCGTTACGTGTTTTCTTTTTTATTTCCAATATTTTGTGAAGTTGGCGAAGAAACTGGTGACCTTGTAGTTTTTCGAACCAGTTTATCTATTGGTCCAATCTTCTATTTTGTATTCAGGACTCCTTTATTACGACATCACCAAATCATAATTTAAGGTTTCTATGAGCGAAATTTTCCCACCTCAGCTTTCTAAGACATAAAATACACCTGCTCGAGTGCTGAATGTAAGAAACAAAATCGGAATGGGGCCTCAACTTTGTCGTATCGTCTTTCGGTCATTTCGCCCTGTGCAAACCCTTACACCCGTACCGTCAATGTTTTTTTCTACGCTGTATCACATCGACAATTCTCTAGGAAGTTGTAAACGTAACCTCAAATCCTGGAGAACAAAACGTGGCTGAACATATTTGAGAGAAGTAAGCTTATGTTCCTCACGCATCTATCAATTAGTTACAGAATATACTCGTGCTGTGGGGCCATCTTATCAATGAGCGCACGTCTGCTAGATTTGTACAGCCGAACGAGATTGAAATTATGGTACCCAATTGAACACATGCTGTGAATTTCCTGTCCGTGAACTAAAACTGGTGGTGTCGTACATTGGTCGGTGCATACTAATGGCATCCCGTTTAGGCAAATGCATTAAAGCGTCTATTGCGAAGTTTCGAGTGTCGGGATCGAGATACCAATCGGCTGCTTTGTTTACAGCTTGCTCTACAATGCGCCCTTTAGGGGAGACAAAATTATACATTAAGGATGAATTCATAAAACATGTTGCCCTGCCCAGTGCGCAGATGTTCGTGCCAAAATTTAAGGAAACAATAGGTGCGACGCGAGGAGTAAAATTTCAAAATACTGCCCATGTGCGCATAAAGTATACCGTCGGGTACCCGTCCAACCCTATCTGAAATATTTACCTGAATGCGCATTTTGCGTGCTACCCCCGTTTAAATTGTTTTCGATCGATACCAACTTTCTTGCTTCTACTCAGTCCTCACCCGCCCCTGTAGCTTAAAACGCATCTTTCATGCAAAAAATTGATTTTTGGGAGTTACCGCTACTAACAATCCGGTATCACGCTATCGGGCTGAGATCGTTATTGGGCGTTGTGTCGCGTCAATGTCTATTTTGTGAGTACTCACAGCCACAATTCGTAAAAGGTTATAGAAAGGGGGTAGTAAGCTCTGAGAAGTGAAGATTGTCGTGATTTTTGTAGTTTACTGCTGTACAATTGCAAAAAGAAAATCCGCTTGACAAACGCAGGAATAGCGATCTTGTGCGAGCACACGGCGCACACACTGGAATCTGTAAGTGCTTTAATTCTCTATTTTTGGCTTAAGAGCGAATTTTCCCTATCGCGGGACCTGATTTTAGGCTACAATGGAGAAGATTCTGGCCGGAAGAGACAATTTAGATTCATAACATTTAACAGAGCAACACACAATTGCGTCGTTGCTACACTCTGCAAATCATGCTGCTGGGAATTTGTGTTCGTAACGACACCGCCGTTACGTTTATTCCAGCTTTGTCACCACTTTTATTACTTTTGCTGAAACATGGCTTGATATGCCTTTAGAGGCAGTTTAACATCTCAGTGAAAATCTGATGCAGATATGGTTGCTCTTAAAACAAATCGGGAACATAGAATAGGGGGGTATGTAGAATTTGTAAATAAAGTCTCCTTATACCTCAACAATTTCGGAAATTTCCAATATCCCAATACAAAAAATAACCCGTGAGAACTAGCAGGACAAGAATACTGCAAAGTTTTTTTATTGCTTTCCCAGGTGCTCTTGTATTGCTGAATGAGTAGTCCAATGAGAACAGGCCTATTTAATATGCCGCACTTGCACCGACGAAAAGGGGTCTAAAACTCAGAATTTCGCCTCTTGCAATTGCGATCTACGGGCGATTTTTATTATCGCTGACATTTCGTATAAAATTAAAAAAAATATCCAGAAACTTTATGCACAAAATTCTCTTTAAACCATGCGCATCACAGGAACGACTACGACAGCAAAGGTGACCTTCCCGCGTCATAAAACACATCCCGCCAAGCATTTTCTGCAGTTTTGTCCGCTAAGGCAACTGTGACTTCAGGAAATTTCTTCTCATCTCTATTATCGATGCGTAGTTGGGAGTGAATGTTCAGAACGGAATATTTACCAAGTCAAGTTTTGCTGTTATCGTGGCGGCCCCAATTAATTGACGTGTGGCGAAAGAAGAAGCAATGAGCAGTAATTATAAATGCGTGAGCCTGCTTCCTGAATGGGACCAATTTATTGCTCTATCATAATGAGCTCTGTCAAATAACTAGGAAAAAATCTCACTCCTATAAGGGCTTTGGGGCTTATGAGCACGGCTGATAGCAAAAGTCTAGCGCCCATAAAAGTTCTTTGAATGAGCCTTGTAACACTCTCTCGCTAAAAACTAAACAAAATCACAGATGCATCCTAGCGCATCTAGCAAATAGGGCAGAGGTGCACGCTGCGACACTTTAAATGGCTCAGCGCTGCCACATTTAAACAAGAGCGGAGAATGGGTTTGCATCCTCCATGTTGCACTTTTATAAGCAGCTAGCGACAAACCTAGAGAGCGACGTTTTGTAAAAATGTGTCTCTTCAAAATACCGTTACATCTATCAGTGGTTCTCATGAAGGAGGCGGGTAGCGAGGGCTTCTATCACCGGGAGCTTTACCTGCCTATTACAAGCCAAGTAGCCAGTTTGAAATTAATTACTTAGTCGTGCTCTCGGAGAAATATGGAAGCAGGTTAGAGGAAAATATCCTACAGAAGTGTAGTGTGATGGGCGACTTCCCGGATTTCGCAATCACACCGACCTCAGATGGCACCTTCGTAAGATGTGATTTTTTTGTTAATCTTTAAGTATTATTACGGAGGTAGCTTGGCCGGGTTGGTGCAGCATACCTATAAACATAGCGCAGAGTTACAATAACGCAATAGAGTTAGCGACAAAAAAATGAGAAAACAATGCAATTTATTTCGTGCACCTTACTCTCTTGTCGCCGTCGTAATTTTGCACTATTTTGAAAACGTACATTTTTACAAGGCTATAGGCAAAGTTGAGAGTCTCAAGCACACAACCAACTCTAACGTCGGCAATGTTTTATGAGCCACGCGTTTGCTGAAGCGCCCGAATAGAAAGGAGTCATGGACGAGATTACCAACTTCGTATCCTGGCCACTTAGCGGCCAGGAAGCCACGGACCTCGGGTTAAATTTCAGCGCAGAAAATTCAGGAATAATGGTTTTCAATGACGCTACCACTGACGTAGTGTCTATCAAGCAAAGTGAATAACCTAGAGTGAAGGAACATAAATATTAGGGAGTGCGGGTAAACAAAAGGGAATACCAACTTACGAACTCACGAGGAGCATCTTAAGGTTAAGGGAAAGCGAAACGCAGCTATAATGAAGCATTAAGCTCTGGGGGGTATAACGAATATAACGTAGTAAGAGGAATCCGGAAAGGATTAATGGTTCCAGGTCTCAGATTTGCGAATGCTGTACTCTGCTTAAAATCAGACGTTCTATCAGGCCTTGAAGTAAACCAGAGAACGGTAGGACGTTTGGCTTTAGGCGCGCATGGAAAAACAACTAACGAAGCAGTTCACGGAGGTATGGGCTGGGCGTCGTTTTAAGTTAGAGAAGCACAGAGTAAAATATGCTTTGAGATGAGGTTGAGGGCAATAGATCGACAAAGGTGGGCAGCTAAGGTTTTTAGGTACCTTTACTTGAAAAGCATGGACACGCAGTGGTTAAGAAAGACTAGAAGGCTAACGATGAAATTCGGAAAGAACCGTGGAGAATCCAAAACAACCAAGGTAACCAAAAAAGTGGCAAGGCAGGTGGAAACAAATAAATGGAGGGGAAAAATGGAACCTAAAACGTCGTTTGACATGTACAGGGCTGAGAAATTGAACATCAGAAAGGAATATTTCTACGATATTTCCCAGGGGAGTCCTTTGCTTTTTGAGGCTAGAGCAGGTTGCCTGCGAACTAAGAGCTTTGTGGGGAAGTATTCACAAAATGATGGGGTAAGCGTGGTCTGCGGAAAAGAAACAGAAACTATGCGGCACATAGTGTTAGAATGTGAGGGTATCCATCCAAATCTAGATGAAGGGAATATTGGGCTTCGAGAAGCCCTAGGATTTAAGGGTATCACAGAGGAAGTTAACTTCAAGGCTGTCGATGGGACGAAAGGAAGATTAGATAGCTGGTGGACGAAAAGCAGAGAGGCGAATATTGCCTAGGACAGTTACCACGTGTAACAGGGAAAAAAAAGAATATTGTACCTAATAAGCGTTTTGTGCCTGCCCTAAGCAGCGATAGTATTAAACCAGGAGTGTAAAGCATGGGTATAGTAGTCCTTTCTGGTAAGATGACATTTCATGACCCGCCTCAAAGGGGAAATCAATAGCAATCATCATCACTAGAAAAAGCGATATTTTAGAGTCAATTTCCTTTTGAAAGAAATGTGACTGCTTGGAAAAATTTGCTTCGACGAAATTTTTGGCACCAATGCGAAAGAACTTAACGATTAACGAACCTTCTGGAAGAACATATCTGGCTAAAAGGGTGTCGTGGTAGAAAGCGCACCTTTATATTGCCACAGGAGAAACCGGGGTCCGAGTGTGGGGAATGGGCAATATAAAAAGGGCTGTGAGTATAAGGTTTCTGACGTCTTTTAGAGCTAAGCTTTCTACCTCTATCAGCAAACGGTTCTTTCGCGGCAGCGGGACAATTAACGTCGCACGCGGCGGAGGCTGCGGCAGGGGGGGGGGGGGGGGCAAAGGGGAGGGTTTCACTTACGGAGCACACTGTAGACGACGCGGCAAATTTGCCCAGTGTTCCCTGCGCGGAGGTGCCTGCTCGCCGGCGGGCGCGTCGACGCTACGGCTTTGTCGTCTGCTTTAGCGACGGTTGTTTTAGGCCTGGTTTGGCGGCGCGTCGCGTCCATTGCGGGCTTTCTTCGCACGGCTTGATTGACCTGTTCGACAGCACCTCCTAGGCACCGCACCCGATGGAATTAAGTGGTTGTACGGCAAAGATACGTGAACGGTTGGTTTGCAGGTCGGGAAAATAAAATGTACAAACCACATACCGAATTCTGGCCGCTAGAGAAACGCTACCTTTTGCGCACGGGTTGCCACAAAAGGGACTCCGTTTTCTAAATTTATGAATAACGATTCGGTTGTGATTAAACAGGTATTATAAAGGCGAAAGGAGCAACTGGTTTTGATAAAAGTTCCCTCAGCTTTATCGCAATTCTCAAACTTACTAAACTAATTAGTTTAAATCGCTATAAAGGGGAATCACTAATCTCACATGCCGAATTGTTTCGGTAGCTACGCTTGTGCCGCGCGGTCGTGTAGAACCGAGCTAGCACATCAGGATGAACAGGTTCCCCTGTCTCACCCTTTGAAAGACGCTCCTCTCAGTTTTTTTGCGGCCGACGCACTTCCGCGCTAGAGCGGTGGAGCCCGCCGCTCTAGCCCGGTTGTGGCCGACGCTACGGCGCTCCCAACACCGCCCCCGCGAATTCCAGGTAATGGCTGGCAGAATCTCTTCTTTTACTCTTTGTAGACCCACGAGTGTGAATTCAAGAGACGTCGCATGGGAATTGGTTGTGGGTGTAGTTTACAGCTTTGTTTCCAACCTCCTTCACAGCGTGGATTGGAGCCAATTTTTTTCGGTTGTCCTATCGTCGTAAAGTGTTTGGGAGATGAAAGACGCGCGCTCTCGCGGAGGTCACAAATAAAGGGTAAAACATTGCCACCCCTACTTTTTCGCCACCGCTAGCGCAGACCCGACCTGACTTTCTAGCATAGCGCAGCCCTGACTACCACATCTGGGTGAGTACGCGAACATCGGGAAACCGATAGGGCAGGTTTTAGATCCACCACTGGTTTATTTCGAAAGTCCGATTACTAATCCGATCTGCCCCGCTGCGCAGCATAGTCGGGAAGTATTAAACTCCCGCGTGAGAATGCCAGCAGCAGACGTAGCTGCAGCTATAAAAAGCGGCGAGCCTCCGTTCTTAGTGCACGTAAACACCGAGTGCGTACTTTTGGAACAGTCGCTCCCACATTGAGAAGTTATGGGCCGTACTTGAAATCAGGCGAACCCTAGGGCAGCCATGTCCTGTCACTCTTTTGGAAATAACACTTGCAAATAATTGTAACAAGAGTTCTCCCTGCTAAAGATTTCTGGCGTCGTCGTCCTCTTGTCTGATCCTTTATCACTGTCACCACCGAATTTCAGCGTGTGGCTGCGCCCGTTTCTGTTACCTGCGCTTGAAGCGATGTGGGTGTTCTTTGGGATTGTTCCAGAATCAATCACGTGGTGAGATAAATGCCCGCCGAGAAAATGCCAGGGATTCCATCTTCCGTCAGCAGCCTATGCATGTCATGGTTGTCACTGCTCCATCGCCGCTTCTGTATTCTTTGAGTAGTAACGGACCACAGGTTCGCTTCAATAAACCTATGCTCCGAGGAAACCTGCATCGTCCTTGCCTACGTGACAATATTACGGCAGTCAAGGACATTTCAATTACTAAATACGCAGAGTTAGCACACGTGTTTAATAAAATGATATTGCTTAAAGATACACACTCAAGAGAAGTAAAGCTCTTACACAACCTCACAGAATCTTGATATTCATGCGCTATTGTTGTTATGGTAACCACCTCTGCGTTAACAACCTCAGTTATGTAATGATATTCTTCTCTACCCCTTATAGTATCTAATTCTGGTAATGCAAGAAATTATTTATGTGTAATTTTTTCCCACTAACGTTCAACTTCTTTTCTTGCAGGTGGTAAATTCTTTCGATCGCCCGACACTCACGCCATTCCTGTTTTTTCGGGCCGAAGATAGAATATTTTCAGCAGCATACGACGTGCAATGGCATCCTATATAGTACAACACTTCAAATGGTATGGCTTAATCTGCAAAATTTGCGGCATGATGTTCATTCAAGGCCTTGATAGTGATGACGAGGAAGACATGAAATTGACATGGCTAAGATTTTACTGTGTGTATTCAGCCTGTTGTATTTTCATATTGATATTCAGTGAATGGTTGTTCTTCTGGGCGACGCCAGTATCGCCCCTGGTGATTATTGGACAAGTTCAGCCCTACAGCAAATATGTCTTCGCATTTGGCAGTGCTCTTTGCCGCATCAGGCTGCTCCTTAACATTTACTTCTTCTTGAGTCGATCAAGACTACTGTTACATTTTTTTAAAGAATCGCTGAGATACGAGAACAGAGTATTTTTTAATCAGTCAAGATACTGCAAGCAGACGGTAACCCATCGTGCTCTTCGTTGCGTTCTCCCTCTGACATTCATCGCAAACGTTTTGATCGGCACATACGTTTCTTTATCTGATCAGAAGAGCGACGAATACACGCATGTAATTAGCTCGTTCTTCAACGCTTTTATATTTCTGAACAATTTTCTTTTTTATGTGTACGACACCGTCCACTTCGTTGTTCTCAAGCCTTGTGCAGAGGTGCTCATCCTGTACGTTCGACATCAACACTACGTGCTTCGAGATATCCTTGAAACCAACGTAAACACGGCACCATCATCCCAATTTCAGAAAATAAGCCAGATAACAATCAACCTTTGGTATATCAGGGCTCTGAAAAACACTATAAACCAAATGTGGGGCCACGCAGTCGTGATGTCTATTTTCCTCGCTGTATTTTGTCTGTGCACGGCTATCTACACTACGTTTGACAAAGACTTCCGTTGGTCGGAACGTGTGCCGGTGATAATTTATGCCACTGCAATGGCTGTAGTCATCATTGACATCGCAGCCACAAGCCAACGGCTGGCCGACGAGGTAAGAAAATCCTTCATAATACAATGCATATGACTTGAGTACCTTTCGAGCGTTTATATCTGTGGAGATTCTCAGGTATTTTACAGCTATGTGTTTTACTGTGTTGAAGAAAATCTATGATATGACAGCAGCTGCATTGTGCTACAGAAGCCTTACTGGTCAAGCAGAGGTTTCGCTTGTGCCGTAAGAATAAAAATGTCTGTCATTGAACGAAATATAAAAACAAGCGTGATAATCTTTGGAACATGCCGCCGACACCTGAAAAAACATTTACAAGAAGCACTTAAGTTACCTCGAAAATGCACTTTACTCGCTTTCCACATACCATGCATGTCTGGCGAAGTCGTGATAAGGTGGTTATATTAGTCGTGATGTCAACGTCGTTGGTTATCATTGCCAAATAAGGAACCTCCGGTGGCAGCATCACTCGACCCGAGTTAAAACGCAGCGTTACGTGCGCGCCCTCAAGGGCACAGTGAGTGATATTTGTTGGAGTCACGACAGCATGTTATCCTGCAATTCCTTCCGGTGTGATGAGTCTTTTTCAGGAGGTCGTTGCCAGGCAATATATTGGTGGTACTGACCATTGCAAGGTTGCTCGGCCTGGCTGTACTGGACTTCGTGCTGCTGGTGTGGATATTAAACAGCCGTGTGTATAGCGGTCAAACCAGCGCCCCGGTAGCATTCAAGGCTAACGCAATGGTAATGTACCATGCCGGTGGCACCACGGGATCGGAAGCAGCCATAGCAGCATAAGTCGAGATTTTAAGCATCTACCATGCTAGCTAGGAGGCAGTTGAAAAGTAACTATGGAAAGCTCAGGCAAACGTTCCCGACTGGCTCACGGTATTCCTATGACCGTGTTCGGACCTCAACATCCTGCTAGAAGGATCCATGGAAAACGTTCCTGTTGCTTCACAGTCATTTACGCATAAGGGTCCATGGGCTTCTATTAAAAACGATATATACTGCGGGCACATGCGTGCGTGTGCGATTTGAGGCCGCGTTGGCGATTGCGTGTACATTCATGAGTGAGGTTGTGGGCTCAATCGCGTGAGTGTTTTTGTGTTCGTACTTCCTGCGCTAATGATATCTGTGGTAGGTGGTTCAGTGTACAAGGCCAGATAGGGCTTACAGGGAGTGTAACAGCGCCGAGTGACTAGGAAGAAAGTTACAAACGTTTTTCTGCGTAAAGACCTTCAGACGGCTTCAGCGAAACCGTTACTTTGGCCCCCCTCTTCCTTAATTCACGTTATTGATCTAATAACTTTGAAGTTTTAGAGCGAAGCTCCTTGGCAAATTGTAAATTTTTGTGTCAGCAGTTAAAAAAAAGAAAAAATTCCCGAGTGCATGCACGTGAGCGCGGGACTTGCTGTAAGCGCCCGGTAGTTAACAAAAACCAAGAAATGCAGAGCTCGTGTGTGCGTGGCTCGCGGCGACCGCCTAGTGTCGTCAGCCCACGTTCGCAAGCCAAGCATACCTGCTTGGCAAAGATGGGCCAAGAAAAAAGCAGCGTTCGTCGTTGTCATCGCAACACTTGAGCAGAACAAAAAAAACAGGCTATTGCGCACACCCATCCAAAGTGATGTCCAATGATTGTGACTTCCAAAGAATTGAAGGCATCTCACACTTATAGCAACAATGATGGAATAACGTTCACTGCGTGGGCAGACAAGAAGCAAATCGGCTCCAATAGTGCACTTAAGCCGTTGTGACGGTCGTGAATGTTGAGTACAGCTTTGCTACCTTCAAATCGTACGCGTTAGTGCGAGCTTCCTTCATTTTTTTACACAGTATTTGTTCTATCCCTGTTGATGCGTTTTTATTGCGGAGCGGTATATGTTTAACCCCACCCTGATTTCATTCCGGTGAAGCCGCTTTGCTCAGTGCAGCGCCGGCGCTCCTCATTGCCTCCGCCGACCCTTCTTGACAACTCTTATTACCCCCGGCACCATCGATGTCTTATTCACAAGCTCCGAAATCGGCTGACAGGTGCGGCAGCGCTTTTATCAGATGGTGACGGAGAATGGATAGAAGCGCCAATGGGCGGTAAAGCGACGGACGCCGCTGCCGCTGAAGTTGTAGCCGTTGCATTTGCCACCTCAAATTCCACATCGTCAAGCAGCTGTGGATCCCTTCCGGATGAAGATCAACTTACCCGCTTGCAACGCTGACTTCAGACCGTAATTTTTCTTCAGATTTAAAGGCTTTTCGAGCAACGTATTCGCTGGTGTGTTTCACGCCTATGTGTATTTCATCTGGTGTATTTCATCAAGAGTTGCCGTTTTAATCGTTCGCAGGATAGGGGTGGAAGGACAGGGGCGTGAAGGCTCATTTAGTCTTCTTGCCGTTACCAATGACATGCCATAGTAGTGGTGGAAGATGTAAACGTGCAAGACTCATGGCTCCAGCGAACTGTTAGCTGTACTGCGAGGCCGAGCGGTTTGGATTTGGGTTGGTGTGTTACGCGGACAGTAAGATGCCTACGACGCGAGAAGAAAATCGACAGCCAAATGTTTACCCGCTAGCATGAAGCTCTAGTTCTTACAGGGTTTAAACCAGATATGGCATGGACGCATGGCGTTTGCTTAGAGCAAGAGAAACCGGAACTGATGGAGAGTCGGGTGGAACCGAAGTGCAAATGGGCGCGAAAACAATATAAAACCACTGCCGCTACCAATGCCACCTCGACTTCCAGCTCGTCGAGTAGCTGCGAACCCCACCCCCTACGGGAACAGCAACTTCAACGCTTGGAACCCCTTCTTCAGCATTTTTCAGCTTGAAGGAGTTTCAAAGCGATATTTTTGACATCGTCTTTCACTTCAAATCACGCGCAAATTACCGACTGTCGCTTTATGCGTACACGGGTTTGAGTGGAGGGAAGTGGAGGGGGTCTGTACTTGCAGCTATAGGTATCAGACCCTCATTGATGACGCTTTCGCTGTGCTGCCATGAATGTGTAAAAGTGGATGTCAAACGGCCCAGAGCTACCCGTCTGGTGTCTTCAGTGGTAGAGCAGATTGAAGTGATGCGCTCCACGGGCTCCACGATGACTTTTACGATAGAGGGAAACAGACAGCAACACGGATTTTCGATAGTATAAAGCAAAGTTCTTCCAAGTCGATTCAGGTTATTCGCAAAAAAGTATGCCCAATCGCACATTCCAAACAAGCGTGTTTCGTGCATTACACGGAGCGTCCTACTTCGCAGGTCATCGTTCTTTTCAGATTGGAAGGACACAATTTTTATATCACATAAACATTGTCTATGTTCTAAGCGCTATTCTATGCCTTGTTCATGCATAGCCGACCGCGCTCCTTTTACATAAAGGTTAGTGTCTTGTTTTTGTTTGTTTTTTCTTGTTACGTTGTCATTTTTGTCTTTTCCGTGTTTTCCTCATGCCAGCAGCCTTGTAATATGAAACATTTTGTTGGCAAATTATCATGCATTGTATTATCATAGGTATCAATGTACTTTATTGCGTTTTGGAAGATGTAGGTTCCCAAATGTAGCACATTTATACTGTTGTAACACGCACTTTGTTTTTGAAAAAAAAGCCCTGGAAGTGGCTCGCCTTATACAGTCGCACTCGGAAGCGATATCGGCTTTCAATTTTCCTCGCTTTACTTTTAAGTATTGCAGGAGCTTTGTAACCAAGTTTATGAAGAGCAGAAATTTTTTAAGGCGCCAGTTCTATAGGCCATCAAACGTATTCTTTCGGATGCATGGTGTCGTGTGTTTTATATCATCGCAGTAGAATCTGCGCCAAATCGTTTCTCGAATATTCATAAGTTAATGTTTCAGTGCTTTACAATTCGGGGCGCGTTAGAACCTTGCAAATACGTTATGTAAGTAGTCGGCCTAAACATCTACAAAACTGAAGCCATGCCACTTATTGACCACTCCCTCCTCCTACCTCCCGGAAATATAAACAGTGGTCACGTTAAGCAATTTGAGGACATATGAAAAACACTCTACAGTGTTGTTTGCCGCCTTCAGGTAGGTTCCCTACAAATTTTCCCATATCGTTTACAATGCCCTCTGGTGTTATTTTTTACCCTCATGAATATCTAACAAGGTCACCTCTTCGAGGCTTAGGGGAAAAGTATAGTAGTTCAGCAATCTGGGATAAAAAAACCCATGCAGCCATTGACATGCGTTTGTTTATCTATTTACGCAATACCCATACCCTCAAAGAATTGCAGTGGTGGTATAGACCTAGTGCACAAAAAAAACAGTTTAAACGGGTAAGCAACATCAGATCTGCACTGTTTGAACTTGCAGCAAACACAGAAAAGCACAAAAAGTTATACACACGCATGTCGACATAGTTTGTACAATGGTACAATAACACAAAAAAGGTATTATTTTTTTTTACCTGAACAGTAAGGTAGGCAATTGCAATCACTAGGGATTTGAGGTGGAAACGCTGATTGATTTTGATTGTAGGGTTTAACGCGCCGACGCAACGCAGGCGATGAGGCGCGCCGTAGTGGAGGGCTCCGGATTAATTTTGACCACCTGGGGATCTTTAACGTGCGCCGAAATCTCGTACACACGGGCGTTTTTGCTTTTCGCCTCCATCAGAAAAGCGGCCGCCGCGGCCGGGAATCGAACCCGCGACCTCGTGCCCAGCAGCGCAACGCCTTAGCCACTGAGACACCGCGGCGGGTGAAGTGGAAACACTATTAAACCAAGCAGTTTCACGCGCAAATTTACGGATCTTTAACTCAGCTTCTAAACATCCCGTATTATGGCGAGGTTCAAGCACATTTATAGCTAGGTTCACAGCTAAGGTCTGTGGTGGAATGAACAGTTGGATGCAAAATTTCAAGGTAAGCTTTCTGGTGTGATTTTCCTCACATCCCACACACCAATGTATCTGTGAGGACCCCATTAGGGGACAGGGTCACGCTACTTACTCGGTGAGTCTACCCGTAGTCGAGGGGTAGAGAGGTAGCACAGGTCTGGCTATAGAAATTTTTTATTTAACAAGGAATTTGGCCTGGTGCCGACGCGCTTAGGCGGTGAGATGGTGTTCGAGTAGGAGGAGCGGGTCCTGAAAGCGGCTGGCGCTAGGCCTCGTGGACGGAGATTCTCGTTATGGGGCCTAGGATCCTGTGGTGCGCTTGCACTGATGAACCGGGATGGTGGGGGTTCTCCTTTCGGGAGCGCGGTGGTGTCCTTGCAAGCTGCAGGGCCGTGGGGGCGAGCTCAAGGTGCTGCTGCGGGCTCGCTGGTCTGCGCTGATGAGTACGAGGGAGGACCGTCGTCTCGATCTCGGCCGGGATACGGGAACGTTTTCGGATGTCTCCTACGGCATCTCCGAGGATGGCATGGGCTGGAGAGCGATCGACGGGCGTGCTCCACTTCTTATCACCTCCGCCGGTCCGCGGAGGGAAGGTGGAGCTAAGTGCTTGTTCACGGAACTCGCGGCTGGACGTTGACGCACATTCCGCGTCCGGTGACAACATCCGAACGTCACATATCATCATCCACTATTCTGGCAGTGAAGTTCGTGGTGTACTTTTTAAAAACAAAACGGGTGCCTCAGTTTTTGTTCGCTACCATGAGGGCGGTTTTTGCTGTATATGGATCCCAAGCAGTACAAGCATAGCCCATTATAGTTGGGACGTTTAATTTTTATAAAACCTCTTACCCACGTGAGGAATTTTTTTCGGTATTACAGAATATTCTCTGGTAGCCTGGGCTGTAAATTTGTCAACAGGATGGTTCCAAGTATGACCAGGCGTAACAAAATTGCCAGTTATTTGCACTCGAACACCTATTTTTTATGGTTTTATTTCTAGTATATGCAGTATTTGGGAGATCTTTTTTTAGTACACATCATACGGCCAAGTATAACTGCATTTGGAATTCTGCTTACCCCAGGTTAATGGGCTCAAAATCTTTCTGTAAGGCGCCACCATCCTCCATGATATCAATATACCTGTATAAGACGCATTCATTCACAAACAGTCTCAGATTAGAGAACTCAATGGATTTTATCATGAATAAAATAAAAGAATACACGCGGAGCAAAAAGGGGCCCTTGAGGCACGTAAGGTGTTCCTTTGACCATGTACAACTTTAATTAATAAAATAGTACATTAATTTATTATTTCATAAATTATTTAATCAACTGTCGTTGCAATTTTCAATAATCATAAATTGAAGAGGCATTCTGTGCGTTAATGTTGTAAGAATACTTTGAATTAGAACGGATTACAAAGCAGTATAATCAGCTTTATTTAAATTCAAAAGTAAACCATCAATATAAAGAAAGTTATGATATGCTGCAGACAGATTGTATACGTAGTTACTTGGATGCGTTAACACACAAGCCTTTTCTATACCGGTGCACTCGAGCACTGAATAACGCATTCCTATTCATGGGTTTAATTATAAACTAGTATTGTGTACATCACCTAAAATTTTAGAGACAACGAGGGTTGGTGACACGACTTTATAATTTCAAACTGTCACGAGGGTCCGAGTTGTGGATGGGACATCACCTGCATTTTTCCCATTCTCTGGATTGCGGGAATCCTGCAACGACCTCTTATTGAAAATTTCTAGGCAAGGAGGTAATTTTGTGTAGAATGTTTGAACTGTTGTTTGATACTCATGAGGGCCACCAGCTGTGGAAACAATTCAACTCTGCAACAAATTTTTGACGGAACCCTGGAACATTTTTTTTTACTTTTTTCAAATCGTAACTGCTCACAGAACGTAGTCAACAAACACATCCAGTTCTTAGAACAGGGGTTACAGCACCTAAAGCAAAATCAAACGATCTGTGCCTATTACACAACGTGGATGACGTCTTGGGGATCTACTGGGAAAGAAAGACGGCCTAACAGAGTTGGAAAATTTGTTCGGAGCCTTCGCCTCGGTTTTTTGCGAATTCGTCCTCACCAGGCATCTGTTCCTCGACCTGAGGTTGTGGATCAGCGAAGAGCATGTATGTCGAGAATACGCGCCGAGAGCCTAGAAGGCAGTGCTGCCACACTACTCAGCCCACTCCCAGCTCTTGAAACGCGGGGTGGCCACAGCCGTTTTCAAGAACGCCCTGTTCAGATCGTGCGATCAACAAATAGAGGCGATCTTCCGGGACCAGGTGTAGTGTGTACAAATGTCTCAATACCCCGAGGACACCATCAGTAGCCTGTCAAACAAGTTGCTGTAAGAAGAGCGGGTAGGAACACGTCCCAAAGGGCGCAAGGAATACAGGACCACGACGGTCATCCCATACGTTCACGGGTCTCGCACAAACTAAACAGGATTGCGAAGGCTCAGGGGTGTGCATTGTGCTTTCTGCTTCCAGGAAGGTGGGCGGGCTTTCCAAGGTGGTCAACTCGGAGGAACCAAGGCATAACGTTTGCAACAAGGACACAAAAGGCGTTTCATTGATTGCGCGATCAGAGCAGTGTACGAGATCCTGCTGTCCAGTGATGGCCCGTACAGAGGACAAACGGGATGATGTGTGAATGATTGTCATCGCAAGCACGCTAATGCCATCAAATCCACCACAGTAACCTTGCCACTCATGTTGCTTCATGCGCAAACGAGCCCCCATGCGAGCCTTTGTGTGCGCCACGTCATTCACTCAAGCGCTCCGTGACCATGGAACACGTGAGATCTTTGAAGCTTTCTCGATGCGCGAGCGAGCGGGCACACGCATCAGCAAACCGTCAGTCGACTTATTGGCCAAGGAGATAGCATTTCTGCAATCTTAACTATATCTCGTTTCTGTGTTCTTTCTGCATTTTCTTATATTGCCTGCACGCACTAAAATTTATTCAGTTGTTAGTAATCAGCGCCCGTGTTTGTCTCTTTGTCGTCTTCCATTCAGTTTCTTCCCGCTGTTTTTTGCCATCGTTAATATACTGGCGCCGGGCATGTACCGCAGACCGCGGTGACATATGTCAACCAGTGCTCGTCGTCACAAGGTGTCGTGATGGTCTAGTTTCCCGTTAGGACATCCCGTTAAAGAAGAAGTCCAAGGAAATAAAATGAACCAAGTCAACAAAGGCGAAGGAAAACGTCGGGGCCTACTATATTGTATTTCTGAATTTAGGTTAACCCAAGCCTAAAACGAAGGACCTGAACCATCAAAGTGAAGACTAGAAATACCTGCGGTTAGTCGTAATTACTACACGCCAAAAGCAGCAACGAACGGGTGAATGGCATCGTCTTTTCTATGCCGGCTCCATGCCCCGTCCAAGATTATGTGGGCATTGCTTTTGCATGCTCGTTCATCAGCTGATGCTCTCCCCAAAGTTATGGAGTGGCGCGTGGCATGTACAGCTGCCCGTGCTGACACGTGTCAACCAGTCCTCGTCATCACGGTGTTGTTATTCCCTAGTTTGACCCGTCGAATCTGTAATTTGCAATTGCAAATACAGATGTTCAGGGGTGACCGGAAATATCGCCAAAGTGGAAAATCCGGAACCACCACGCGAAGGGCATCGCCTTTCCCTACCGTCTCCACAGCTCTTGCTGCATTGACATCTTCTATTATTATTACGTAATTGTTCCCAAACTCATACTTCTTTCTGCTTTAGATCTCTCCTTCCACTATCACTGTGTACTATTTATAATTTCGTAACTTCTCAACAGCGTCCCGGGTGTGTATTTCTCTGAACAATGGCTAACATTTAAGTTGAACCAGATAACGCCCGTAAATTGCTTCAAAAGGTTTATTTTTGAGTTCATTTATTTTTGTATAGAGTACCATAGTTTCAAATAGGAGATTGCGCATGCGGAGCACGAAACATGCGTAGACGTAAATGATTATTCATCACATAGAAATATTTATTATACAGTAATGGTACATTGCCTGAAAACACGATTGAAGTATTGCAACACAGTGCCTTCTTAAATATTACCAGCTAAAATGAGTCTTTCTTGGTCTAACTAAACACCAAAATTTCGGTCTGCCTGTCTGCCTTTCTTTTAATCCATCCGCGTGTAGGAAGTTGAAAAAAATGCTTGATAAGGTTCTTTTTATAGGCTAAATTTTCCCAAAGTACAATAACTGGTAGCGTTTGTCGTGCATGCCAAGTCTGTTCAGCGAAAAGAACACAATAGGTATATATGAGTAACAAAAATTATCACGTTGCTCGCCTTCGAAGGGAGGATAACGCCTGCTTGAAGAGAGCAATCAATCAGGCATTTGTGTTTCCCACTGAAAAAACTACGACCCCATTTTATTTAGTGTGTAAAGCCGGACGAAGGCGTGTGCAGGGGTACGAGTCTCAAGTACGCCAAGGAAAGGGGTGAGTCTTAGGGGCTCCTACAAATCAGCCGATAAATATCCAAGTATTTTTGTGGTGTTTTCATCATCCCATTGTAATTAGGATGCGTACATAGTGCATATATCGCTGACCAAATTCATATGGTGAACTTCAGCGGGTAAAAGCCTTTATAAGCAAGTGTCAGTGTTGTATATAATTGGCAGAAACGGCCTTTCCTCAATGTCTGCTATGTCGTGCTTCCTTGATTTCAGTCAGTAGTGAAGCTCGCACCCATAGAATTTTGTCGTATTCTCGGACAATTCTTTCCGCTCATAGAAAGTTTTAAAATACCTTCTTTCAGATGGAAGGCATCAACCAAACATTGTACAACGCTCCTCTACCCACGGGAGATGAAGACTACTTCAGCCAGGTACCAATTAATCAGACAATATGCGCACATTTCTTGATTCGCAAATGTATAAGAGAAGTACCTTTGAAATTAAAACGCTTGAAACCTCCCATCCCCTCATCAGAAAAAATATATCTACAAAACTAAACGTTTTCTTAATCGTTCTCCCGTGCATTGTTTCACCGCCTTGATTTCTTGCAGATAAACTGTCTACACGATTTGGCAGATCCGAAAGAGATGCTTCTGTCAGGCTGCGGATTTTTCTCACTGGATTTTTCTCTTGTGGTGATGGTAAGGAATCCAAATAGCCATGATTCAAACAAAATCAGTGTTCACAAAAAGTCTAATTGAAGTTCTTGTACAATGTGCTCGATGCGAAGTGCAGGTGAAGATGACTTCCTCCAGGAGGAAAACCTCTCTGTACCAAGAGTACTTCTCCATAGCACGGCCCTACATTTGTGGAAGAGCGCAATCTACTGATGTTACTTTTGACTTGAACACTACTGCTATGCACTAAATGTATTGCCGCCATCTTTAACTTGGCTGAATGCAAGTGCTGTTACAGAAAACATATAATGTGGAATCAACACTCCGCCAAAGCAATGAAAGAACAGCCATTTCCTGATAAAAAAGGTCTAAAAAATTGAGAAAGCCTAAAGGCTATGCAGACGAAATCCATGTTTTTTTATTCCAGAGAGTTGCTGTTTTGTAGTGCCCCCCGCGCTTTTCCGCATCCAAAGAATGATGTATCATTAAGAAATCGTCAATTAGGTTAAAATTTTGATTCCCGAGCCAAATCGTGTGTTTCGTAACGTCTGTCATGAACTCACATGGCCGAGTGTTCAAGCTAAGTTCAAGCGCGCTATTCAGTCTGCCGCAGACTGCAGAGTGTTTTTTACGTCAGTCCTTATAGATGCCGCCACCATACTACTCCTCACCGCTATACGTCTTTCCTTTGTTTTTGACCGTATTTCCACCTGGTTTGTTTTTCTTACAATAGCTAGTAATGGATTCATCAATTATAGGGTATTTTCGACATTTACGGCCACGTGAGACAATGTCGCTAAGCAATATGACGACGTCGCGTGTGGTGTAGCGATGGAATGGTTAAAGCATTGTTGAAAGGGCTTAAAATTCAATTAAAAATTGTGAAAACCGAAACTCTGGAATGTGCAGTTGTGTTTAAGCAGAAGCACGAGATGTACAATGAACAAATAAAAGCTTCTTAGAGAAACCCATATGCTAACAAAATAAAGCCTTCCACTGAACGTGAAAGCTACCGGAAGTGCAGAGCAGTGATTGGCTATAATGGGCTGCAGCGCCGTCATCCATTCACTGCTACCACCCACTGAAACTCAAATTTCCCGCCTCCTCAATGCTCGCGCGCCCCTTGCCTGAAACTGCGCCAGCGAGAGCTCCGTTCTTTTTGGGCTTGGTTTTCCTCCCGCACGTGCTGCGTTTCACCGCCATTTGTTTCGCTTACTATCATAAAAACTTACCCAACGAGCGTTCCTAACTAAATGAACACAAGTGCTGCTTGTTAATTACGTATGCTTTGTATCAAATGTACCTGCAGTTTTTTTGCGCTAAACAACAGGAGATGTATAACAAGCGCCAGCGGTTCACGAGTTTCGAACGCTTAAGAATATATAAACAGCTTAAATTTCGAAGCCTCTGGGTTACGACGCAACGACAGCCGCTGCGACGGAACACCGTGGGGCTCTACTTAGGTCCAGAGAAGGAGTTACGACGACAAGACGAGCCCCTGAAGGGTTCTGCACTTTAAACATGTGACGCGCAGCTTCATTCGTGAGCAGACTGGGATGTTGTGTTGCGGAAGGCCGAGTTGCATGAAGCCGACCGGGCATTGGCCAGACGGCAAATTGAGAAAGGGGGGGGGGGGGGGGGGGGTCTTATAGAACACAAACGGAAAACAACGGCGAATTGGCCATAAAGCACACAAGTGGAATAGCAATTATGTTCCTTCTCCATTTCTCTTCAGTTTGAAGTTGGATCCCTTGTTTGGACCCATGCAAAGAAAGAAATACAAGAAGTTATCTGGCTTAATGTGAAGTTGGGGGTATATGCCAACCGGAAGCGATAATTCAACGTTGCTGTCTACCTAACCCCATTTGAAGTCGAAGCTGTCATGTCGGTCTTCAGTTAGGAAGCGAGAGGGGAAATTGAAGTTCTCATGTTGTGCCGAGATGGCTAGAAAGTAGGATATAAAGGACTATCCCACTGTGGATAGACAGGACTGGCTAGAAAGTAGGATGAAATTATTATATTGAGGCAGGGGCAACAAAGCCAGTATTGATTCATGCAGACCACTCACAGTAACGTCAGTGGTGTATAGATTAGTAATAAAGGCAATAAAGTCGGAATTTCAAGCATACATAGAAGAAAATGAAATCCTTGGGGAACTTCAGATTGGATTTAGACAAGACGGGCGATTGTATGATAAATTGTTCCTGATAACGCAAGGCATGGAAACTGCGAAAACGCAGAAAAGACCATTATTGCTCACGTTCTTAGTAATTAACGGGGAATATGACAACGTAAACAGAGAAATGCTGTGGAGAATGCTGAATTTCCTGGGATTAGATGACGAGTTATTACAGTTCCTTATAGCGATCTCTGAAGATAATAGAGTGCACCTCACATGGGAAGAACAGAAATGCGCCCAGCAGGTCAACATCTATCGGGGACTGAAACAGGGATGCCCTTTTAGCCTAATACTGTTTATGCTTCGCATGACATTGTTAGAAAAAAAACTGGAAGAAAGTTAAGTAGGGTTCAACCTAACGCATATGCTGCTAGGCGAAGTGGTACAACGGCGTTTTCCCGATATAATATCCGCAGACGACATCGTTGTTTTAGCTGATAACCAAACCGATATGCAACGGCTCATAAATATTAGCGGCCAGGGAGCGACCGACCTAGGGTTAAATTTTAGTGCGGTGAAATCGTTAATAATGGTTTTCAATGGCACTACCACTGACGAAGTGTCTATCCACCATGGCGAATTACCCAGAATGAAGGGATTTAAATATTTGGGAGTGTGGATAAACTAAGCCGATAACTACTTAAGAAATCACGAAGAGCAACTTAAGGATAAGGGAAAGAGCAAAGCAGCTATAATGAAGCATAGAGCTCTAGGGGGCATAAAAATATGAAGTAGTGAGAAAATTGTGTAAAGGTGTCATGGTTCCGAGTCTCGCATTTGCGAATGCTGTACTCTGCTTAAAATCAGACGTTCTATAAGGCCTTGAAGTGAACCAGAGAACTGTAGTCCGTTTGGCCTTAGGCGCGCATGGAAAAACAACTAAAGAAGCAGTACAGGAAGATATGGGCTTTCCCGCTATTGCAGCGTAAACTATCATTTGAGACGAGGTTAAGAGCAATGAATAAACGAAGGTGGGCAGCTAAGGTTTTTAGGTACCTATAGACGGTATTCCTTGAAAAGTTTAGCGGTCAATTTCGTCGCTTGGCAACACTGGAAACGGCCACAGACATGGCCGATGCGCCACGGATGCGGCGCAGCCTGGGCCACTACGGCCGCACGCCGAAGAAAAAAGCCACCGGCCTGCGTCATATGCTCCGTTCCCATCAGATTATAAACTGTGGCGCCAACTGTGGCGCCTGGAAGTTTCCATTTTAGTCGTTATAACAGTTTAAAAACTGGCAATACATCGCGCAAAAGCATGAAACACCAAAACACCAAATAGAGAAATGAAGATTTCACAAAAATTATCTGACTACAAGAAAATATACACCTTGTACATCTCCCCCAAACACCTAAGAATACACAAAAGTCCGCGAAAGAACGTTCAAATTAACAACAAATAATAGCGAAAACGACCGGCATGCAAGGCGCTGCATTTTCACGAAAATGGCGATTTGGCGGAAATAACACCTTTAATCGCTAAACAACGTAATAACCAAAGTGGTGGGATAAAGTTTCGAGATACCCGAAAATAAAAAAGATAGAAATAAATAGAAAAGAATAAACTTTCAGAGAAATTTTCTGACAAAATAGAAACTAGGCATCTTAAACCCATCCCCAAAATCGAAAACTCAACAAAAAAAATCCGCAAAACAACGCTACAAATAAGAATAAAAATACCGAAAAAGGACCAATTCTGCTGTACATTTCGCATCCTGAAACAGACACATAATGGGCAATTAATCGCTATAATTTTATGGGCAATAAAGTATGGGCAATTAATCGCTATAATTTTATTAATTTACATCATTGACAAGAGTTACAAAACAAATTTTGACAATATAAAATAATCGAACATATTTTTCTACTCATAGCCATATTTGGCTATGCAGAAGTGACATTCTACACAAGCATAATAGGAACGCTACGCATTAACAGACAAGTCTCAGAAGTTCTGCAGATTTTTGTGACACACTTTTTGCCAGTTCGACTAGCTCAAGCATGCCTATAATGCAAGGTACAGACTTCATACAGGGTGCGAGCTGTGATTCATTTATTGGTTTGTTACGATTGTAAGCATCACAGAAATAACAGCGTTGGTAAAATCGTTGATCTACTACTAAAAAAAAGAAAGCACCAGAATGAATGTTACTTACAGAATGCAAAAAATCTCGGTGAAATTTAAACAATCCATTGTGGAAAACTTATCGTGAGCTGAAAAGTGACCCAGAATTGCGATTGCCTCCACTGCTATTCATTTTAAGCTAGGCAGGTATGAAAGAAATTACGTTTTCCGTCAGCACTGACAGGACTTTTGTCGCACTCTGAAGCACATATTTTTACGGCGCGTGGCTGCGTGCAATGATTCATCCTCTCTACTGTTTGCTGGATGCGACTTATGTCTTCCAGATTTGCATCTCAAAAATGCCCGTGCCCCTTTCGTCATCGGTAGAATACGGAAAATAATCCCTATTAGAACGAGCGAGAAAGTCATCATTACCAATAACAGCAGATGAACATTCGCTGATTTCACGATCACCCTCCGCCTTAGTGCAGCAGTAATTACCAGGAACAAGAATTTCTGCTCAGCGAAGGATGATCAACATATCGAGTTTAGCACCCAGCTTCCCATTCTTTGTTGTAAAAAAGAATCCTATTCATTGCCTTCTGGCTCATGCATTTTCTGGCATCTCACCTCAATTTCTTGGCCACATAGCTTAGAATATCTAAATCGATGCACTATAGAAACCTTAAAGGACTGAGTTTGAATTTTTTCATTCTACCAACTGCAATCCAAGTACCAGTCCTGGTGTTCTGGCAGATTTTTTGTAATAAAATAGTGTGGCGCAAGCACGAAAGCAATTCAGAGAAACTATGCCCGTTTGTAATGCTGAAATTATTTTGGACAGAGGCTGTCTGTCCCCACAATGTATATTACAAATGAGGAGAGCTGACAACTTTTGGGAAGGTTTATTCAGTTACCGGCTATGTGCTGCAGTTTTTTTTTTACTGTGCGCTTACCCCTGGTAACCATGAATTTGTTTTAAATAGGTATAATTATACATTGAATAGCTATCGCACACAATTATAAATACAAATGATTTACGTTCTCGCCATACTGAATACTGAACCAACCAAACTGAATAAATATTACTTTTTTGGTTTCTGGTGATTTCTTGCAGCTCACTGGATCAGTTATCACCAACTCGGTAATTTTACTTCAAACAAGAGAGAGCTTTAACACCGCCTCAACACCCCGATGGATCACCAACCTGACTACGTCATCACCCTGGAATAATTCCAAGCAGTCGCAAACATAGTGTCAAGCTTTACAAATGTCAAGATGAATTAAGCTACTCGAGGTGATCTTTTAAATTATCTGCTGCCAGTCTGTGCAAGCGTATCATGTAAAGCTTTCTCAGCCACGTAGGACATACCGCGTTTTCTTGTATTCTTATTATGAAGAAATAAATAAATAACCTGCACATTGTGTATACTTTCAGTGTACGGTTAATGTTCCACCATATGTATACCTGAAAGATTAGTACTTTTGCCAAAAAAGCCGCAGCATCATTTTTGAAGTCATAATTTAAGATTTGCGGGAGCAATTAGCAAAAATATTAGTTTGCACGCAATACTGAGTTGATTTCAAAGGGAATTATACTAGTCGAACAGCTCGTACACGAAACAATATTACTTTGTACGCTATTCTTAGTTGATTTCCGATGTAATTATACTAGTCGAACGGCTCGTACATGTAAGCATTGTTTAGCGCGAAACAGATCTTCCGGATATTGCACCCCCAACATTACAGCTGTCTTTCATTAATAAAGTTCCTGTGCGGTTGTTTTTATCTAAAACAAGTAAAAAGTGGTTTAACAGGGCATGGAAATGAGGCCAGATAAATTTGGTGAACAACAAACCGTTTCCAATAAACAGCAGGTGCCACGGTTTAATACCGCCTAATGCGATTAAACAGCAGGAAAATCTCTTTTTACGAACAGATAATACTTGCTGATCTTAGAACAAATCATAAAAATATTACATAGCTACTAATTAGTTAGTTGCCAACAATGTCTGCACAAACTCTATTTTCCACTACGTTTTCTACATTGTGGAGACTTGAACACAAGCGTTTTAAAGCAAAGCTTTCTATGTCTATCAGCCAACGACTATGTCTATCAGCCAGCGCCCCGTTTTATTTAAAGACTTCCCCCCACTATATAACATTTTGCATGACTTTGTTGCACTATGTAGTATATGTACGCGCAAATAGCGTTATAACAAACGTTTTTTGCAAACTTGCGTTCACTGGCGCTGAAGGCGGTCGGCGCGGCGGGACCGACCCAGAGTTGTGCGTGTCTGTTGCGGCTTGAGCTGCGCTCGCGCGGCAACGTTCACTGTCCGGAGCCTATACGGGTGCACTCACAACAAGGTGTGGTATCTTTTTCGTTCACCCTCTCACCCACTCATCCCCCGCTTTTTGGAGGAGCGCGATCATTTCCTAAAGCGTATTATTTATCCTAGAATCACTCATTTGAGACTGAAGGTGCATGCAACAGAAATACCCTGGATTTATGCAAGATTCTGGAGTAACAAATGAATCGTTTGACAGAACGTTTGTTCAAGTCCCCCATTCCTGTATGCTACTAAGTATAGCATTGTTGCGAGTTAATCGCAGCCGCACAAAACAGGGGTTTGAAGTAGTGAGCCCATTTAGCCATATATAAAGCTGTTTTATAACCAGTGCTATCGCGGAACGTTTGTTCTTTAGGTGTATTATGAAATTTCCACCACCCGTGGCACCCAGTGAAGGTCCAACCTTAACTATAGCTTCGTATATAGATTCAAGCCTCCGTTGGATATGGCGATGTTCCAACCGTTCCGCCGAGCAGGGTTGCAACCGTTCAATCGAGACTAACGCCGGATCATTTTTCGCGCAGCTGCCGACAACGATGTTGGTGGACTCTGGATTCGAGGCAGCGGCGATGCGAGAAGGATGCACCGTTCAACGGGAGGACGCCGGGTGGACGCGCTTCTTGCAGCACTTGATGCGGAAGGAGCAGAGATCGAAGAAATGGCAGCCTTCGTCCACCCGCCATTCGGTGTCCTGCGCATGCGTGCAATACCCAACGTGTGCTTAGGGGTCAGCGCTAATTTTGCGCACAGTGCTGCGACTACCGTAGGGGGTTAACAACCCGAACAATGAGAGAAATGCAATTGAACTATATCTCGCTCAATTTACACACGCGCACAATTCCACGCACACAAGACCAAAAGACGCACAGACGTCTTCTGGTGCTTGTTACTGTGTATGTGTGTGCACATGCAGGCATACACACACACACGGGCACACGCTTCATTAGGCCGAAGGCTCCAACTGAGTCTGCATAGAGGTAGCAGAATACGCCCAAAGAAAACGTTCGGTTCGAACACAGATGTAGAATACAGTGGAACCAGCAGCTCAGTTAGTAGAACATCAAACTGAGTATTCCCAGATTATGACCTCATTACACGCAGGTGATAAGGCTTCTGCCATAATTTCCGTTCAGCTATAGTTTATAACACTCATTTAAGTAACGTCGAACAGTACCTTCTTTCGTGGCTCTTGGAAACAGTAATTATAAGAAAGAATGTCACTTCATAAAAAAACTGTTTTTAAAGGTACAACCGCTTGACTCCCCCTTTGTCGCGTTGTCTTGGAGCTAGACGTATTAGTTTATAATACCACAAGGAACTACCTATTTAACCCGCGGCGATATTTTTACACCAGGCATGTTCCGCCTCCATTATGAAAAATGGCCGCTGCTATCAAACCAACGGCCTTCTGCTAGACAACACAACGCATTGGCCAGTGTGAAACAAAAGGGCAAGGATGATGATGATGGCGTTATCTTTTACTTTTATTGATAGAACAAACTGGGTGATGCCTGCAGTCCAGAGCCACAGTGATGCTGGTAGCTGCTGCCTTGGCAAGTTCAACCAGGGGTCGGTGGTCGCCCTTCTGTGAGCAGAGCAGCACAGTTTCCAAGGTAGGGGAAAGGGGGTGCTCATCTATTTATGGCATTATTCCTTTCTGTGTCCTCGCATGGAATTACCCGGAAGGACAGACACCCAACCACGCTGCGGTCGTGCTGGGACCTTCGTATGATGACCGACCTCCACCTCGGAGTCGGAGTCCTCCCACAGGCTGCAGTAGTGCTGCTCCAGGAAGGTCACCTCGGTGACGTGCCCCACGCTGCGCGACCTCCTGGGCACGCGCGGCTTGGTCCGGATCACGTATTCCTTGCGCAGGATGTACGGAAGGTACACCTGTGACCAGGAGGACGGGGGAGAGCGAGTGCGATAGATTAAAAATCAGTATCTGCTGGGGCCACGGAAGACCATTCCTCGCCCCATTAGTGAGGTGAACATTATCGCTAGAAAACATATGCTCGAAAACATGATTACGAGGGAGCTACTATAATTATTTAAATATAAAGCGAAGACTTAGTGTTCTCACTGATGCCGTCAGTAACACGAGTACGCCCTCCAGGAAAGCCAACATTCTCTGAAGTTTATGATGATTATGGGGTGAATTGCAGGTTGGCGACAGCTCCGTTACGCCCCCTTTTCTAAAGGTTGATGTGCAGCTGAGGCAGGCGGTGAAGCAGGCGTGCGACAGCAGGAAGTAAATTGGCGTAACGCTTGTTGTGAGGTGAACATCGACAGCCGTTACCCTCAGGCAAACGTAGAATATGAATGGAGTAACTCTGCGTGCCGTAAGGCTGATGGGGACAATGTGTTAGCCCTAACTTCCCATTTTGAGGTGCAGGGCGTTAGGCCAAACGTCACATCTTGGGGTCTAACATCTCGAACCACCACCCACTCACAAACCTGCTCACTGAACGCTAAGAGGGATGAGCTGATTTTCGCCCAAACCCAAAACCAAACACCCAAAACCCAAACGTTAATCATACGGAGTGCACAGACGACAGTTGCGGTGGGTTTTCTAGGAAAGTGGTGCCCACCTCCAGAGTACCACATACTCGCCGTGACCAAGCAAAGAATTCATCACGAGAAAGCTTCACGTTCACCTGTAGTCGTCGTTAGACGAAGGGGGATGATTTTTAACTGTTCGAGAAAATTTTTACTTTGCAATATTTTTTCATTTGCAATATTATGCTTGGGCCTGAAAATTATTATGCAGAAAAAAAAGTATAGCTCAATAGCCTCGGGAGAGCACAGCAGTTTGAGATAGGTGGCGAGACTGCAGAAGTGGTAAGCGAATATGTCTACTTTGGCCAAGTAGTTACCCCGAATCCCGACCATGAAGCAGAGATAATTACAAGCATAAGAATGGGGTGGAGTGCATTCGGCAGGCATTCTGAGGTAATGAGTTGCAGACTACTATTGCCAGTGAGGAGGTAAGTGTATAAAAGCTGCATCTGGCCGCTACCCACCTACGGGGAGGAAACTAGGAGGCTCAATGAAAGGGTTCAACTTAAATTGGGTACGACTCAGCGATCAATGGAGCGAATGATAGGAGCAAGGATAAGGGACCAGACGAGAGGAGTTTGTCAGAGGACAAACGCGTGGTATGGACATATTAGTAGATATTTAAAACAAGAAACGGATGAGGGCAGGACATGTAATGCGCGGACAACATAACCGTTGGTCATTTAGGGTAACAGGATGGATCCCTAGAGAAGGCAAGCGATCGAGGGGGCGGCGAAAACTTAGACGGGCAGATGGGATTTAAAAAGTTTGCGGGGGATGAATTGGTCGCAGTTAGCACAGGACAGGGATAAATGAAGATCTATGGGAGAGGTTTTCTCCCTGCAGTGGGCGTAGACTGCGTGATGATGATGACGATGATTTGTTCATCCCTTCATCATAGAAATTTATCAGGCCACTTAAGTTGCCGTCAACGAAAAAGGTGGGTCTGGACTGTCCGCTTGAATTTTGGTATCACTAAGAAACTTAGCACCGAGGCATCCGCGCCGCGTTGGGAGCAACACCATCAGCGGTGCGGCTTCTGATGTTTCATACTCACTTTGGCTGTGCTGGTACTTTAGCCGCATCTGGAGCCGGTCCTCGGCAAGTTTTTTGGTACGTTGATTCTCCCACACGGGCCGTAATAAAGGGGTCGTTCGCTTACTGTGCTTCACCTACACTTGCAGGCGTTTCGCCTAGCCCCAGTTCTGGAAATGCACGTTCTTCTAGATATAACATCGACGTGCATTTATAGCACCTGTTCCAACGTCTTACGTCATCATTATGCGGGATATTGCTGAAGATTTTAGTATCTCTTGTGAGTCGCGGGAAAATAGGCCTCAAGGCGGGACAGTCCCGCGATTTGCGGAACGGCTGGTCACACTAGGCTTCAATGTTTATACTTGAGCTCAGCATTAAACCACAGTTTAGGTTCTTATTTCGTGCGGAAATATTTCGAAGAGGTGAATTTGCGAAAAAGAGAGAATGAATCACGAACTGCGCATGGTTTGCTTCGCAGTAAATGCGTAGTACGCTTGATTTGCTAAATTTTGCCAAGTGCGATTATGTGAATATTTCATAGATGCGTGGTGTTGACGGCAGACTAATTCGGACGCTACGATACTCATTTGACCTGGCCGACTATTGGGGGTTTTTGGGGTCTATAACCGCTAAGGTATTCAAATACGCGACTTCTTCCCGGGAGTTCCAGTTTTTACTCCTGCAGTTTATCCCATCCCGTTGCCAACGGTATACAGAAAATAGCCGAGTATTGGAGCATATAAACGAGCAGGTCACGTTGAAAGCACTCCTGTTTTAACACTGGCTCCGCATAGCGGGAAGTACGCAGCAGAACGCCAGAAATCGTTGCAAATGAGATTACATATGGGCTTGAACGAAACTCCAACTCACTGTGGAGGACAGAAAGACGATAGGATATATAAACGGTAATAGCAAAAGGCAGAGTTCAATTCTACCTCCGACGTTACGGAACGAAGCTACCAATTTAAAGAGACGGAAAAACCAAATTTTGTCGAGTATATTTTTATCACAAATGAAAGGGGATCAATTAAAACGCAATAATGGAAAAAAATTTCTGATAGCGCCCTTGCAGTTCAGCAAAGGGAATTTTAAATTTACCAGCAGTACGTGTCCCGCTGAAAGAGATGCTGGCAACCATGTCAGTGATCCATGAGGCAAAGGCAACATACGTTTAACTGTACTTAAGATTAAAAGAGGCTTTTAAAAATGTTCGCCTCGTAGCAACCCTAATGTGCAACGTTGCATATTCCTTCATGCGGTTTTGATTCACGTGTTGAAATTGAGGGAGTCATGAAGACACGTAACTTAGTGTAACGTCTAGGCGTTACATGGCGCCAACTTTCAGTTTTCATAAATTTTAGTGCAACATTAAATTTACCCCACCTGCATAATTAAAAATTGCTTGTCATGAATCCTTGCCTCGCAAAACCCCATGATTGAAACGCTGGTTTTCATATGAGCTGGAAGACATGCACGCCACAGAAAAAACGCTTGTCTGTCCCCTTAAATATCGAGCCGAAGCGCCTCAAAGCGCCCCTGTGCTTGTCGTCCTACTCTACCCCGACCTTCGGATAAGGATGCACTGGCACAACGCCGAAAGACTCAGCCTGCCACCATTTCATCATCATCATCTTCTTCTTCTTCTTCTTCACCATCAGCCCATCTCAGCCCACTGCAGGGCGAAGGCCTCTCCCATAGATCTCCAATTATCCCTGTCCTGGGAAAATTGCGACCAATTTATCCCCTCAAACTTCTTCATCCATCGGCCCATCTCACTTTCTGTCGCCCCCTCCCACGCTTGCGTTCTCTAGGGATCCACTCTGTTACCATTTATGAGCAACGGTTATCTTGCCTTCGCATTACATGCCCTGCTTACGTCAATTTCTTCTTCTTAATTTCATAAAAAAAATCTTACTAACACGTGTTTGTTCTCTGACCCACTCCGCTCTCTTCTGGTCTCTTAATGATACAGCTATCTTGCGTTCCATTCCTAGCTGAGTCGTCCTCAATTACGCTTTAAATATTTCCATATATGGTTCGCGTACCAAAACAAAAATGCATTTGACGCTTCGGAATCGGCAATATCTGCTGCTTCTGTCTTTCATCTTACGCGATGTAATTCCTTCTTTCAATAATCAATCAAGATTTAGCGTATGCTTTAACATCCGAGCGTCAAAAAAGACTGTGCCTCTCACGCCATCAACAGCCTCAACGCGCGACACTTGCAGATCACTATTACCTCCGCTGGAAGTGCTCTCGCGAATGTCGTAATATTGCAGTAGCCCGTACTCTGATACCCCTCTGAAAAAGAGGACTCAGTACAGGACGCTGCATTTGAGTGTAGATTGCTATTGGGCCAGTAGGTATCGGAACACACTGGAAGGGAGAGTGCTTGAAAGTAGGGGGAACACACAAAGAACGAAATCAATAAACAGGACGGGTGAAGTCAGATGTCTCCCGCTCACTCGTTCTGTTCGTTGATTCCGTTCCGTGTCGTCACCTGTACAATAAAGCACTCTCCCTTCGGGTGGTACGCTATATTTATCGCTTGTGACGAGAGCTCACAAGAAATCCCGTCCCAACATCCGGCGGAAGCTGGAAGGGGCACGCAGCCATGTCCGGGGTGCTCAGCCGTGACGATGAGTGCTCCTGTCGGGGTGCCGAGCCAGTTACCAACCCGGCCACCCCACGATCAGCAGGAGATGTCAGGTCCAGGCATCCGCCTAGCCTTCGCAGGTCCACCGGGGACCTCGTTCCTGACCTGGGGGTCGGTGGGCTGCTGGGTGGGGGCGTGCGCAGGTGCAGGCGTCCCACAATTCCCGCCCTTGGCAGCCCCTTGTCCTGTGGTAGAGAGTAATACCTTCAACAAGTTTGCCAACAGCGTGGGTCCGCATTCACCCTCCGGGATGATTTCAGCTTTTTAGGTGTCCTTATGCTGGCGGTAGTATCCCTGTAGCGGTGATATCACCGGAATGCCCATTTTAGGCGACCAACTGAAGGGATTGAGGCTAGCGACTATTCTTTTTTGGCATCTCTCTTTATGTATATAAATAACGGTAAGAAAAGTGTAGTCAGCTACTGTGCACATGACAACACTCGATCATCGTGACAGCTGTCGCTGCATCATTCATTATTGTAGTTATTCTACGGAATGTCATTCAGCCACCACTATTATGACAAAAGTCGTCACAAATATCAGCGCCCTTCCATTTCGAGCACGTCATACCACGAAGTAACGCTATATACTCCCTCGGAAAATGATGCGGTGTGAGACGAAATTTCAGGGTAATCCGATGTCCAGATAATTAGGTGTAACATAACGAACGTGAGATAACACCATTGTAGTGCTAATACTTGGCCCAAAAGAGCATTTTGTCGATACCGGAAACCATATTCTCATTTCTTGCTCCAAGGCGGGACACTAACGGCACCTTGGGAACTGTTATGTCTACTATATGCTATTAGTTTTGAATATTACAAAGTCGTTAATGCTTTTATTTCAATTTGAGAAGTGTGCAAAACAGCAAATCGAGCCATGGCCGTGATCTTTTATCTGCGTGTTGCAATAGCTCTACTTGCCGGACCATGTTAACTTTTATTCGTTTCCAGTAATAGGGAGTAATCTGTAAACCTTCTTCCAAAATAGGCCAGCCTGATTCTCTTTTTTGCTACACCTGGTCACTTCTAACGTTTCCGACGGATAACTGAAGGGAATCACCTGCGACTCCCGTAAACGACTCCTCCCTGGCTTCCATGGCTGTTCGATGGGCACTGGTTGCTTCTTCGATTCGTGCTGTGGAGCCAAGTCAATGTTAACAGGGGTCTTTAGTGGATCCCTGCAGGACACGGTCAAGAGGGGAGCATTTTATGGGAAAATCACGAATAAACGATGCTCAAGATGTTAGAACTGATCAGAAAACATTTTATATGCCCGAAACAGTCTTTCGCTCAGATAGAGTTCCATTTCAAAACAAAAGCTCTTGGTGGAACTTAAGATTAGACTTGTCGGGTAATCACCCTGTCCTGTTATACACGGCGAGAGTCCGCTTCAAGTCATTTCTCATCGACTCACAGATGCCGTAGCGACAACGGAGTGCGTGTGGCCAGGGTATGCGGCAGCGACATATGTTACCGCTTGCAAATGCAACTGACGGGTGGTGTGCTTCGTCATTATTTCGTAGTGTGGAGCAACCAGTGTTTCTCATTCGTCCTTGGTTAGAGAACTGATGTCCCCGTGCGAGTCCAATGTTCCAGCCGCCCCCCTCCCCCCACAATACGTCCCTCCCCACTTCTTCCCCGATTTGAAACTGATATCGCTTCCCCCCTTCCTGCCATTGCGTACTTGTTCCCCCACCCCCTCCTATTCTCAATTCTCATTCGTAAGATTACTTTGTTGTCGCATCCCCTTTCTACTTTTCATCCACCACCACTCCAACGGCATTTTCGTCGCCTCTATGCCCTGTAGTTGAGGAAAGCTACGCAAGCGCAACCTTGCGGTAGCGCAGGCCTACCTCTCGTGAAGCATAAGTGGAGATACCGTCGGAGTGGGTGCCCTCTTGTCGAAGTCGCCGGCGGGAGTAGACGTGTCCGAGCCTTCCGCCACAGCCTCCGTCACGGTTGGCGCCACCAGGGCCATGCCCGTAGGCTCTTCGGTGTACGATAGCGACTTGGCGCGCGAAGAGTCCCGGCGGTGTTTGCGCTTGTGCTGGCGCTTCCGCCGACTAGACGATGTCGTGGGAGTTGGCGTGGGGGTTGGCGTGGCGCCATGGTCTGAAGAGCTCGGAGAAGGCGTCACGATCATGGGAACTGGTGCCTGTTGGGGCTCTGTGGTGGTCAGCGACTCACTGATCGGCGGCTCCAGCCCAGGTGCCCTGCACGTGACAAATTGGTAAGGGGGTGGTGCGTGCGCTATTTGTTTAGCCTACAACTTTTGCTAACAGACATATCTCCTTCTGTCTATAGTAATGCACTCCACGCCACGCTTGCACAATCGTCGCCATAACCATGACCCCCTGTTAAAAATTGGAAGAGGTGGAAAGACAAGTTAGACGAAGGCAGTCACTCCGTAAGTGTATTTTCAATTGTATAGCCAGTAGGCAATCTCGAAAAGAGGTGCCATTTTAGGGCAGAGACGTTGGAGGGTATGCTGGCAGTACTTAGCATTACATACTTATGTGGAATCCGTCTTTTGCCGTAATAACAATCCGTTCCAGTCGTGAATTTGCAAGCGCTACGATCAATTTAGAAAGTGGATATATTGCAGGTAGGCGGCACTTTAGTCTGTCGTGATTTTTTGCCGGCACGACCGCCTGATTGGGTGAGCAGGCTTGCTTCATTGAGGCTGGTATTTCTGTCTCTGAGCATGGCTTTATTAGGCGCCGTAGCGTGGCGCAATGGTTGTGAATCTGGTTGCCTATCGACAAGGCGCTGCTTGAATTTAGACTTTTTAAAATGATGTTGACCCCGTTTGTTGTGCATTTTATTCACCTTATTTATGTTATTTATTCACAAATTTGGTACTATGCCATGAAGGTCTTCAGCTCGGTTCGGCGTCGGCATTGTGTATGCGGTTCTGGTGTTCATTCAAGACCTGCCGATATAGTTTAGCTAGGGTGATGGAAAGCTAGGTTAGGTTACATGTTTGGTGACGCTACATATGGAGATATCAATGACAGTGACAGTACAGCACTTTGAAGATAGTGAAATCTCGTTACCATGAACCCCACATCAACAAATTTCTCACATTTACTACCATTTTCGAAGTCCCTGCCAGATTGCCTATATTTTCAATGTAAAAATATTTCAGAACTACAATTTTCAGTATAGCGCATATTTATTTTTTTTTTGCGAAATTTATTTTCTTCTTTACATTCTACGAAAATCACTACTATGAATTCGGGTTAAGTAACACACCGCAACTCTCGAAAGAAACAGAAATCGTCGTTTCTGTTTTAGTTACTCAAGTGGAGTAGCAATCATCACCATGTTGACTACAACTTGCTAGCGCAACCACAAAGCTGTTGTTTAATATGCAATTGCCCAGTCCGGCTAGCCGCCTTTGCGCTTTTTCACCCCTGTCGCTTTGGGTGTTAGTCGAAGGCCGGTCGGTGGTTCGGTTCTTTCACGCTATTCACGTGTGCGAGCAGGCATTTTTTTGTTGTGAGGGTTCTTGCCGTGAAGTTTGTGCGAAATCCAACACTGAATGCAGCTAGCGACGCAGCCAAGAGGAAGCTACACCAGTCCTTGTCTCGACGCCAACGAAGACGTCTGTGGGACACAGAACTGATGTATTACTGCACATCAACAAAGTCCACACTTTCATCCCTCGTTGCGCTGATCAACGCGATTAGGTATTGGGAAGAGTGGAATCCGTCATGTGTACTGCACTCGCCAGAAGAAAAAAACTGATTTCTTCAATTTAAGCTGCTTTGAAGGGAGCAGAACGTTTGATTTGCGAGTTTGATTTTCCGCACGCGCGTACACTTCCAACCTACGTAATTTTTACTACTAGATATGAGCACTCACATATCGCCACAACATTTTTATTACAGCGACATTTCGAAATGAGGAAGGGATTTGGGGGTCCCGTGTAATTCGTTATATCCAGTAAAATACAAATGTAGTACGGGTTCGTCTTAATAAAATAATTTTCGGTTTTACCTGCGAGCATGGGGCTGCGGCCTAGACTATTTCGACGGCGCCCAATGCAATAAACCGAATGTACTGTTAAATCGGGTGAATATGGACCATATTCACACGATCAATCCGGTGATAGAGAAGTGCGCTGAGTATATTAAACCCCTATATATAGCCTTCATAGATTATGAGAAAGCATTTGACTGGGTCAAAACCCTAGCAGTCATTCAGGCATTACGGAACCAGGGGCCAGATGAGCATTATTTAAAAATACTAGAGGATATCTACCATCGGCCCACAGCTACCATCATCCTCCATAAGGAGGGCAGTAAAATACCTATAAGGAAGGGTGTCAGACAAGGAGATACAATCTCTCCAATGTTATTCACAGCATGTTTACAAGAAGTATTCAGAACGTTGGATTGGGAACAGGTGGGAGTAAGGGTTAGTGGAGGATACCTTAGTAACCTCAGATTTGCTGATGACGTTGCCATGCTAAGTAACTCGGGGGATGAATTGCAAAGCATGCTTTCCGCACTGGACGAACAGAGTAGAACCGTGGTCCTGAAAATTAATATGCAGAAAACTAAAGTAATGATTAATAACCTCGGGACAGCACAGCGGTTTGAGATAGGTGGCGAGGCTGTGGAAGTGGTAAGCGAATATATCTACTTAGGCCAAGTTGTGACCCCAGATCCCAACAATGAGGCAGAGATAATTAGAAGGATAAGAATGGGGTGGGGTGCATATGGCAGACATTCTCAGATAATGAATAGCAGCCTACCATTGTCGCTGAAGAAGAAAGTGTATGACTGCTGCATCGTACCGGTACTTACCTACGGGGCAGAAACTTCGAGGGTCACTAAGAGAGTTCAACTTAAATTGAGAACGACTCAGCGTGCTATGGAGCGGAAAATGATGGGTGTAACATTAAGGGACACGAAGAGAGCGGAGTGGGTCAGGGAACAAACACGGGTTAGGGACATGTTAGTAGAGATTAAGAAAAAGAAATGGACGTGGGCAGGGCATGCAATGCCAAGGCAAGATAACCGCTGGTCCTTAAGGGTAACAGAGTGGATCCCAAGAGAAGGCAGCGGTGCAGGGGGCAGCAGAAAGTTAGATGGGCAGATGAGATCAAGAAGTTTGCGGGGATAAATTGGTCACAGTTGGCACAGGACCGAGGTAATTGGAGAATAATGGGAGAGGCCTTTTCCCTGCAGTAGGCGTAGATAGGCTGATGATGATGATGATGATGATGATGATGATGATGATGATGATGATGATGACTGTTAAATCGTCTTGCTCTTCGTGCGTGTGTCCGGGACGTTTACGTACATGTCTGTGACTCAAGGTCAGTTTGCTATTCATGTGGTCAGTCGGATTGCTTCTATGAAAGGAGGAAAAGTAGTATCGGGATTTCTCCCTTTTATGCGAGTACCTCGCATTATCTACCACCAGGGGGCTCCGGTGTTCGTTCTTTCGAAGGCACCCCGTGGAACCAACCAGTTCGCGGTTGTTCCAACTTCGATCTTGAGGTCTCACTATAGTCGTGTCCTTCGGAGCCGTCGCAGCTGTCACTCCCACCGACTGCCGGCAAAATATCCTGAGGACTGCAGTGCCGGCCACCGGCACAAGTATTCCACCACACTCACTTTGGAAGCGGAGGTAGCGATCATATTGGGACTCTAAGTGAGCGACGTGACACAACGTGACCAGTCAGCGCATCACTGCTTCCGCCAGCTGCACAACGTGCTCTGAAATTCTTCACAGCGCGCCCTGAGGAATTAACCCGACAGCTCCTGCTCGCGAACAAAGATTTGGGGAATACCTGCGGATGTCGCCTTCTTCATCGGCGTTCCCTTTGGCGTATCGGACCCGCTGCGTCTTGTGCACCCCAACCAGGGGCACCAAATCCGTGGAAAGAAGTTCCACAGAGGTCGACGGCTGCGACCGATGACCGCGGCGCGACGACGAACGCCTGTGCTGACCCGTGGACTCCATTGCCGCAGTGATAGCGGTGGCAGTGATGATGATGGGAAGAATGACGACGCGTCAAAATTTTTGCACGTGAACCTGCTGCGCTCGGGGATTTTCCTGAGAGAATAAGGATGAATGTACACGGCATGTGAGAGCGTAAAGGTCCATTGACTGAATAGGAGGGCGATGCCGCCATTCTCTGGTGGCGTACAGACAAAAAACATCGACTTACGTTCAAGAAAAAAATTCAAAGCCTTTTTTATCTAACGAGGAAAATGGTTGGATCGCTAAGCTTTCTCGTCGCACAAACCTGGCGCCCCTTTACCAGTTATCGTTCCAGAACGAGAAACTTAGCCTAAGTCACTTGCGCTGTTCCTGCAAAAGCTGTTAGGCCTTCTCACCGTTGATGATCAGTTTCTTTACAAAGACTTTGCCTTGGTTATTAGCTACCTGAAGGAAAGGCCCGGTGTGGGATTCAAGACATTCAACGTAGATATCAGGACGTATACTACCCGCTCCCTCACGACGTGCTCATGAAATGCCCTGAAGAGTGCATTGATCCACTCAGGGCGGTAGCGTTCCCTAATACAGAGGAAATTACAATGGGGGGTTTCCTAAAGCTGCTTTCTTTCTACTTGAAGTCGATGTTCACGGAGTGAAACGGGAACGTTCTAATCGCAAAGCCAAGTGTGTCTGCATCGGATCGTGCGTCGCCACTGTTATGAGTGACCTGACTTTGGCACCTAGTGGCCGCAAGCTGGCGCCGCTTATAGAAAGGGTGAATGTACTTCGGGTGTTCTGTTACGTACACGACTACCTGATCGTATTTGGCCCATCGGTTGAATGCTTCGACTTAGCCGCATCGCAAACCGCTGATATGTTTTGTTGAACTGCGCACCCGCTGGTGGTTGCTCATCAGGTCGAAGTGCATGACGCGATTCGCTTCTTGGATACTCGGCTACACTATACGACCAACCATGCTTGCTGGGAGTACGATCTCCTCGCCCAGAAGCCACTGCTCCCGCATTCTTATGGTGACTGTAAAGTAGTAAAGCTTGAAATTTTCAAACCTGATAGCGTCCTTAGTATCTCTTTCTTCCACAGGGGCGAGAATAGTTTTGAGCGTAATGTGTCCCCCATCTTGAAGGCGGGCTACGCGTGTCATGTAACTACCTCTGCCACCAATTAACTGCTCGTGCTCGAGGACGACAAGCGTGCCTTTCCGGAGGACCATGGTTAAGGTGGAAAAAAGGCCGTAAAGGTGGCAGTAAGCCCTTATATTCACCAGGTGCCTCAAATGTTTAAGCAAATAGGGGCGAGCCAAAGCAAATGTTTTTTTTTTCATCGTCGAAAACTGCAATAACTTTTCGAAGAATCATCTCCCGCCAACGCAGGGAAGGAAGGCTCCCAGATACAACACAAGAATAAGTTTGCGCCTTGCACTGAGGAGGTCGTTTAAGTTATTCCACTATCTGGGGGCAAAACATTGGCGCAGCTTGTTCTGGTGGTGCGAAGGTGGAGGAACAGCAGACCTTGTGGCCCTTCTACCTTCTTCGGAGACCTGGCAGTTGTACCTCACATATTATTTCATACTTGGCGCTGAAATTCCTCCATGACTCGAAGATCATCGTCTCGGCAGCCTTTCGAATCTACCAACGTGGACCGCGTTAGCACGGGTTAGAATTCGCGGTAACCGGTTTGCGAAGTCGGCGACTGCAGCGTGAAGCACGTCATCTGTGCTTCCCACATCAGGCGCGAACGCATGTGAACTGGCAAGAAGAGCCCGCCAGAGATCAAGTCCGGAAGGCCGGGCAGAGTGTTCTCGAAGGTATAGATGGCCGACGTGGGGCGCTCCTTACGAGGTGCATGCTCACGTGCGCTCGGTTCACATTATACTGAGGAACTCACAGCCTAAACAGCTCTGGAGTGCAAAAGTACTTCGGCAAGCCTTCAAGATGACTCAACGTGCGCTTACGTGAACACCTTCGGAATAGACAGAGTAGCCCCGTTTTTGAAGGCCCATTGTAAGGCCTGTGCCTCTGATTACAATAAGTGCGTGGTCATTTTTAAATACAATGATCAGTCGATGAGAGAAATAGGAAAATCGGCTGTAAACTATTGTTCATTGGAGCAGGAACTGGCCTAAATTTTTACGTTGATGGCTTTGTAGAAGATACGTGTGGAAGTAAAGTTTTTGAGGAGTTCGCATGCAAGCACAGCCTATAGAAATTTTTTAGTTTTGCTTCGACCTTCTTGCGCTCGCTCTATGTGAATGGCGTGCATATTATCCCCGTACAGAATGAAATAGTTCAATGATCTATGACTGAGTATTTAGCAAGCGCGGCGATTGTCCGGGGTGAAGAGGGGCAGTGCGAATCCCACCACTTATTTTGTTCTACCTGAAAATGGTTACGCTTGCGTCATGCACATACCAAATGACAAGACACGAACTGTACAAAATGTGACTAAAAAATAACAGATGCCGCCGTCACACATGGGCGAGAAGAAAACAACGAAGAGTCAAGAGTAAAACTCATGTAGAAGAAAGAAATAGAACTAAAAGAAAAATATTGCAACAGGATGGATATACCACGCATAGAAAGTTCCCCACGTGCCCGCGACGGGGCTAGCTCAAGGTAAACTTCATTTATTGAACAAAAAATGCTGCCATCTCCACGAAGGGAATGATGCTGAGAGAGGCGAAGCTAAAATTCTTATCGGTGATATCGTGAAACATTGTTATAGGTCTTCTTGACGGCGCGCACCATCTGAATGAGTGAAGGACAAAAGGCGCATTCGTAGCCATGTTCGCGCCTTGGTTTGTAGCGCAGTGGCAATTGCGCCACGTACTTCCCGTCGCGGCCAGAGAGTTGTGGAATCTAAACCGGGCACCGCCGCGTCAAGACCACCACTCCTCGCTCGCAAAGCTTGAGACTTCCCACCGCTCCGTTGACAAGCCCGTAGAAGACGTCGATGTTTGTGGTGATTAGGTAGGGCTTGTTTAGGACGATGAGAATCTCTATAGGTAACTTGGCGAATTCGGTGTGTGGCATTTCAGCCACCTTGGCCGTCGCCTTCTGCAGAGCGTCTTGTGTCACGTACCCCCGGTACGTGTCTTGAGCTCACAGGCGACGAACGACAACCTCTTCTTACGACAACCTTTTGCCCTTAGTCGGCCTTGCGCCATAAAACCCCAATCATCATCATCATCTCTTCTTCCTCCTCTCCTCCTTGTTGGGTAGCAACGAAAGCGTTGAACGTTATGACCTCTTCGACCAGTCTTTGGTTGGCCAATCCCTAGGGGGATCCCGTCACAATCATCATCGTGGTGTCGTGCCGTGTACTGCCACCACCAGGGACGGGACAGGGCCCGAGCAAGAGGAGCTTCGCCCCTAAAATTTGTATTAAGTGCGAATGCACTTCTTAAGCGAGCCTGAATCGTCCGCCGCCGTCGTCCGCATAGCAACAGCTGCGGGTGCGCGCGCTCCTCCTCTTCCTCCTCGTCTTCCCTAGCAACGGGGGGAGATGGGCGCGCGCTATTCTCCTCCTCCTCTCTCCGCTCAGTGACTGCGGGTGTTGGGCGCCTCCTCTCCACTTCGGGCGGGAGAGCTCTCGCTCGCGTAGCGGGCGCTCCGCATTCCGACGCGTGAGGGCGCTCGTGTAGCCCTCGCCGTAACGGCGGGCGCTACTCTCCTCCTCCTCTCTCCGCTCAGTGACTGCGGGTGTTGGGCGCCTCCTCTCCACTCCAAGATCACGATATCCACCGTAATCGCGCAATCAACAACCCTGCATTCGCACTTACACTCTCCCCCTCGTGGAAGTGCGAGGGAATTTTTTTAAAGGGACACACAACCGATTTTTGTCGAGTATATATTCTCTATCCCAAATGAAAGAGCATCACTTAAAGCACCTTGACGAGAAACGGTTTTGCTGTTAACGCTCTAGAACTTTTTAAATCGAATCTTTTTATCTACGAGCCGTATGTGTCCCTCTCAAAACTAATGCTGGCAACCATGACATAGAGTAGCTCGGCAACATACTTTTTTCTGTATGCGAAATACAAAACGATATTTAAAAACTTGTTCCCAGCTAAAAAAGTTTGAATCGCAGGCTTTTCTGTTCCTTTATGTGTTTTTTTAATGCAACGGTCTATTTTGCACGAATGCGCCATCTGTTGGGATAGACGATAGGTAGAATCTGGCTTCACGTTGTGGAGGCGGGAAGTTCAATTCTCCCCGGGCGCGATGTTTTTTTTTTTTTTTTAAGCTGCCGTTGGCGTATTTGGAGACTGAAATCAAATATTTTGGCAGAACAAATGCCCCTGACTCAGACATCATCGTCAAAGCTCCTTCGCTGGGTCTGTTTACTGAACGCTGCCGTTGATTCGGGGCATGGTGGCTCAGTTAGCCACACTGAGAGCAACCCAGCGGCGGCGGGCGGCGTGTCTTTAGAATTTTCAAAATAATGTTTAGAAATACATATACAATTTAACCTTGTACAAATACTTGCTTTGAAAGGTTTTCAATACGTAAATAAACGTTTCAGCAGTTACAGTAGCTGCTAGGTCTGCAGGTCACGTGACAGGGACACATATTCTAGTGTCAAGTTTCGACACTACGAACCGCCACCCTTCCGATTTCAGGAAGTTTGCTGCCAAATTAAAATTATTTCCGCCAGTTTGTTTAAAAATTGTTTGTCGTTACCCGGCTATATAAAACGCTGGCTTTCATATGAGCTACAGAACATATACGCGACAAAAATCGGTTGTCTGTCCCTTTAAGTAAATTATAAAGTATAAGGAAGGAGTGTTCAGTTGAGTTGTGGAATGAATGGATGTGGCCAAAACGGGAGGGTGCACCGTACGCACTGTACACAGGCTTCGAAGGTCCTACCTTTAGGCGCGCCTGAAGGGAACTATTGCCTCCACAACCCACCTTGAATCCGCCTTTGGGGTCAGTGGTACAAGCCGATGCAAAGGGCGATCAAGGCAGGGAAATTGGCTTTAGACACCCTAGTGGGCAAAGGCGGGGAAGATGGGGTTGTTGAAAGAATCCACCACTTGAAGAAGTTGCGTTGTGAGTGTATCCGAGCACCGTTGCGCAAATATGCTGCGCGTAAATCTGACAGGCAAACTCTTTGCAGGGGGAACTGACCGGAATTCTGAACAAGAATAACTTGTACAGACGCGTTCAACTGACCTGGACCAACTATGATGAGGGGGGCCTTGATGGTTTAGTTCTGCTTCCGCAGCTCCAAAGCCCTGTAAATATGTCAGTCAACACTCGGCATCTTTCAGGTGCAACGTTTTCGTCTGTGTACCCGGCATTGTCTTCAAATTCAGCATGTTCAGCAGACTGGCGGTTCATCTTTAGATAGACCGGGCCGAATACGTGGACCACCAGTGTGTAGCGCTCAAGAATATGTATTACTGCAACAAGTTAATCTTGTGGAGACTTTCGACATTCGGGGTGGTTCTGCTGTGAGGGCGGCAGACGGTCTCAGCTCCAATTGGTCCATGTGGCAAATAGAAACATAATTTCTTACTATAGACACGGTATAAGCCCAACTTTTGAAGTCTCCGATAGCACAAAGTGAACGTCTGAATTTCACAGACCTCTCACTAAAGCTGACCATCCTCGACAGGCAATGCATGAACATTCTCTCTCAGGGAATGATAGAAAACTGGTTAATAACTTCCTTTCATATGAGCTTTTTAGAGCAAGGCACCAATCAGGCAGCATTCAGTGATGCTCTCATGCGCACAGTGTTTGTTTGAACCATGGTGTTCGTTCGCGGTGAGGCGGAACGCGGGGAATATGTGTGCAGAAACGTTCGAGCTTTTCGAAGCACAGCCATCCTTGGTTGAGCGTGTAGTGTCCGCGTCAGGGATGGCTGACAGAGATTGAAAAGCTGCCGTTAGGGCAGCGAAGAAGCTCATCACAGACAGCTGATTTATTATCAACCTATTTTTGGGGAGAAGGTAGAATGTCTTAACGCAGCAAATAGACCAGCTGAATACTTCCTGTTGGCGTAATATTTTTGGTTACTTGTAGGTCGCCTATGTAATCGAAAAGTGATTCTGCATCCTCGCGTAAGTACCTCCATAATATTTTGGGCCTTGAAAATTAGCATAGCCATTGAAGGCATTTATCATTGATGCTTACGTGTATCTCTGGATCATTTATGGTTTTTGTAGATATAATTGTTAATAAGTGTTTCAGGAACCTTGCTTTGCACAGTGTCTTCTGGTGTGTCTTATGATATTTCTGGCTTGTTGCGACCGTTCCTCCTACTGGGCGGAGACATTGAGGCAAATCCTGGTCCTGATTTGGATAAAATTTTTCACCAACTAGAAAGTATAGCTGCTGTCATACAGGACACAAAAGAAAAGCGACTAATTGATGTAGAGAAAAATTGGACACCTTGGCGAATTTGGAGGACAAATTTGCTGCTTTCCATACTCAAATAGCTTCTATGAGTACCCTAATTCAGCAACTTGAAAAGCAAGTTGATCAGCTCGAAAATCATAGTAGATCAAACCTGATAGTGTACGGCTTACCGAAAAGTGTAAACGAGACCTGTGACACACTTGAACATGTCAAGAAAGAAGCAATTCAAGACATACTGGAGCTTGAACCAATTAAGATTGAGCGCATCCATCTTATAGGTAGGCCAGCGCCAAACAAAGGTAGCCAGTTATTTTGTAGCTGCAAGAGGCAAACGACAAGATCTCAATTCTTAAGCAAGGATCTAAGCTGAAGGATTCAGATTTCCTTATTGGTGAAGATTTCTCCCGTAGAGTGCGAGACGTCAGACGTAAACTTTGGGCAAGTTCGAAACCGAACCGCGACAAAAAGAAAGTGTCGTTAGTTCTCGACAAATTATTCATCAATAGCAACGTTTACACTTGGGATACCGAAAAAGATGATCGCATACTCCTGCAAAAAAAAGACGAACGACAGCCACATTGTCCAGTGACGAGACAAGAACCACAGGCACTAAACAAAGCATCGTGAACAAAAATATTCTCACAAGGCCAATCAAACAAAAAACTAGGAGCACCTCTAACAATAATGCGAACCCAACCACACAAAAGCAACTGCGCCTGCTGAACCTGAACGCTCGTAGTCTAAAACATGACACTGATCAGCTTGAAACTATCTTGCTCCAAAATGACCCTCACATTGTCGTAGTGATAGAACCTTCGCTCCGAACCGATATAACAGATGATAGCGACTTCCCCACGTCGAATCAGATAATACGTAAAGACGGGCCTTCCAGAGGCGGGGGCGTTGGCGTTCTTCTAAAGAACAATATACAGGCCTTTTTGTTGCCTGATATCGACGAACTTGAATGCTTGTGCATAAAGGTTTTGTGTTGGGGGTAATCTTTCGTTCTTTACGCGTTTTACAGGCCTTCTGACTCCTCGTCGTAATATCTAACTAGATTTCGAGAGCACATGTCAAAATATCTGAACAGCAAACTTTTTCTGGTTAGGGATTTTAACCTTCCATGGAATGCCTGAAAACTACTGATGGCTGGTTCAGAATTTTTGAAACACACAAACATAGTGTTTGATATCTTGCTTACACATAACTTAATACAAGTTGTAAATTAACCAACTAATGTACAGGGCCCCTGTAGTTCTCTTTTGGATCTTGTATTTATTCCCCGCGATTTGAACAAATATTCTGTTGCAATAGAACCAGGAATATCTGACCACCACTTGGTATGCGTTACTATACCAGTTCTGAAGTTAAGCTCCCAAGATAAGTCCACGACATGGCGTTTCAAAGAATACTCACGAGCCAATGACAAATCTGTGCTTGAACATCTAGAAATATGTCTTGCTAATTTCGACGGTGATGACGTTTACAAACTATGGGACCGGTTTTAGGACATGTGCCATTACGGCCTTGGGAGCTTCATACCGAGCTAGCGCAAAAAAATTCACAAGCGTGCACCCTGGATAACACGTAAAATCATTCATTTCAAACGCAACACAAAGATTAAAGAAGAAGAATGCACAGTCTGACGTGATCAGAGAGATTAAAAATGCTTTGCAAAACACACTGCACTGCTCAAAGAACTACTCCTTTCAAACGCTCCTGCCCGACTTCATTAAAAATGATCCTCATAAATTTTGGCATTACATTACTGACAAAAAGCAGCCTGTAAGGGAAGTGCAAGTCGATGACGACCTAATTTCTCACCCTGGAATCATTGCTCAACATTTTACATTATTTTCGCAGCGTGGTTTCTCCTGCGTGAACGTATCCAATGTTAATATCAGACCCTGGCATTTATTATGCTTATTTTGTATCTTACTCTGGTGTACTATCTATGCTGTTAAATTTGAAAACCACGTCTTCTTGCGGTGCAGACCAAATTCCAAACGTCTTTTTTATGCAGATATGCCGAACTACTTGTTAAGTTTGCGGTTGTAATATTTCGCACTTCTTTGTCCACTGGGAAGCTACCGAGTGACTGGAAGATGGCTCTGATTGTTCCTGTTTTTAAAAAAGGTGACCGGTCTAGCTTTCAAAAGTACCGTCCGATATCTCTAACGTTCCAATGCTGCAAGATGATTGAACATAATATTTCCAAACAATTTTTTTGAATTTCTAGACGTAAATGGAGTACTTACAGATTTTCAACATGGTTTTAGAAAAGTTTATTCCACGGCCACCGAATTGGTGGCAATAATTCATTCGTTTTCGGCGTGTCTTGAGAGCAATGGCCAAATTGATGCTATGTTTTAATTTTCAAAAAAGCTTTCCACAAGGTACCACATGACAAATTAATAGTAAAACTTAAAAACATTCACATTCCGGATATTTTTGTTTCTTGGATCGCAGCCTACCTATCCAACCGCCAAAAGCTTCAAAAATTAACGAAGAACAATCTTGGTGTCTTCCTGTCACCTCCGGGGTTCCCCAAGGTAGCGTTGTGGCACCATTGCTTTTTCGGTTAACTCACGACTCAAGTGAACCAAACAATTGCACTATTACGGCGTGTAGCAGCCCGGAATAAAGGACTCAAAGAAGCTGAAAGAATCCGACTAATCCAAACATTTGTAATCGGCCGTATTACATACTCGCTACCATACCTTAACACATCCCCGATCGAACTGAACAAAGTTAATTGCGTCATTCGTAAAGTCTATAAGACAGCCTTACAAATACCCCACAGCACTTCCACTGCCAGGTTGGAACAGTTGGGCGTCTACAATACAGCCGAGGAACTAATAGAGGCCCACAAGCTCAATCAGTTGTCGCGACTGTCGGCATCCCCTTCGGCCAACAATTCACACAAATACTAAATCACTGAGCCCCGCTAACTGCCGATACCGGAGTCCCCATCCCCCATGAAATTCCCGCACAACTTCTCTTTCGCCCTCTCCCTCGAAATATGCACCCGATACACAATCAAAAGTGCAGGGAACAACGAGCCCGAACTCTAACCGAGAAATGCCCAATAAACCCAAGCACGGTATACGTGGACGCGGCCGAATACAGAAATCACGACGCTTATGCTGTGACGGCTCTGTATGACCCCAACATCCCACCAATCAATTCCCTTACTGTACGCACCCGAAATCCAGCAACGGCAGAAGAGGCGGCTATTGCGCTGGCACTAACTCACCGCGCTACCCCTGCAATCATAATTTCAGATTCGAAAACGGTCATCAAAAACTTCGACAAAGGGACTATTTCCCCTCAGGCACTCAAAATTCTCGAACAAAATCCTCCTAACACCGAAGTGCGATTGATCTGGACTCCTGCCCATACAGGGTTGCGGGGTAACGAGGCGGTCAACCATGCAGGTCGAGAGCTCACGACACGAGCGGAACGAACCCTCGTCCCCCTTACATGGATCCCGATCAGCCCGAGACAGCTTACTAAGCTAACAAGAAATCACCGCACACTACCGCCTCTCCCGCCGAATGTATCCGCCCGCACATCGGGATCTTACTAATGTCGAAGAACATCTGTGACGCCTACTACAGACGAACACGCTGCCATGTCGCTTCATACTGCACCATATTCCTACGAATTTGTATCTGTCATCTAATCGCCCTGCGTGTGGTGCGAAGGACGTAGTCGCCCATCTCATTTGGGCATGCTCTGAAGACCCCTTTCCCTTGATCCTCTCAGAAGAGCTCTGGGAAAAGGCGCTGGGCAGCTCGGACATGCAGACCCAGAAGAGTCTCGCGGAAGGAGCTGCCGTGGTCACGGGCAGGCTGCGGCTGTTGGTCACCAAACGCACTTAACCGGGCTTTTGAATAAACTGTTTCTCTCTCTCTCTCTCTCTCTCTCTCTCTCTCTCTCTCTCTCTCTCTCTCTCTCTCTCTCTCTCTCTCTCTCTCTCTCTCGCTTTCTCTCTCGCTTTCTCTCTCATTCTCTAGTGTTTATTAATGATTTAGTAACTGTTATTGAGGCTATTGTTCAAATTCGATTGTTCGTGACGACTGTGTATTGTTTCGAGAAGTCACAAGTACTAATTATCAGAACGAACTAGACAAAAACATTGAAAACGTGGGTAAGTGGTGTGTAGAATGGGGAAGGGAATTAAAATTTGAAAACAGTGTATATCTTCGTGTGGCAAGAATGAAAAACGCCAGTGAACACGTGTACAAACTCGCATCGTCTTCACTCATGCAGGTTGACAGCTATAAGTACCTCGGCGTTACACTAACAAACAACTTATCATGTAACTTGCACATGATAATATTTGCTCATCTGCCTTTCGGAATAATGCTTCTTAAGATATAAGCTCCGAAATTCCCCTCCAAACGTTAGGCTTCTTACTTTCTTTCATTCATTAGACTGAAGCTGGAATACGCGAGTATCGTGTGGGACCCCCATATTAAACAAAACATTAAGAAACTTGAAAGGATTCAGCGGAAGGTCATTGGGTTTGTTTATTCTAGGTTTGTTTATTCTAGTCCCGCCTGGATTTTCTGTCTCTTTTATATAATCGCAAACTTGCCCTTGATCAAACCCCTTTTCTTTCTCCCTTAAACACAGGACCGACAAGACATCACCAACCAAACGCACTAACTCCGTACTTCACGAGAACGAACAGGTTCAAATTTTCGTTTTTGCCACGCACCCTTTCACACTGGAACCAGGTAACCGAACAGGCGCCTAAAGGCGCCTAAACACATCGTTGCAAAACAGGTAGTGCACTTACCCCACACACAAAGACCACATAACAACCACTGCAACCCACAGAGGAAAGGTTGAGAAAATGTACGTTTGGAGCCCTATACACGCGTAAGAGCAAAAATAATGATCAAAACAAATCTACGGAGGAAATAAGCCCCGAAAAACACACGAATACACAGACGCCCTAGAGAAGTTCTTAGTTGCATTCGTTCATGTATTTCTTAACATAGCTTGACAAATTTCTTGGAGATGTGTCATATTTACAATCGAACAAAAACAGCTGCTTCGAGAACCTCAGACGTAATACTTTGTTTGCCATAGTTTGTGGGAATTTCGGGCACGCGCCAAAGAAAACGCCCGTTTTTAGTATAGCAGCGGAACAGAAATTGCAGAAATCATTCTCACCATCTGGACGTACAAACATAAAAACGTGAACGTATGCACAGTAGCGGGGCACCTTTTGTCGTGGCCAGCGTGTGGCTTGTTGGTTTCGTTACCGACACGCCAGCACGCCCTGCTCCTCTGGAACGTGCGCAGGCTATAGCACAATGGCAGTTGACGCGGCGTCGTAACGATGCACGTAAAGGATTTTCCTGGGCTTGCTAGGAGGATCGCCAGAACTTTTCGTAGAACGTGATCATGTTTGTGACATTCAATATTCAATTGCAAATGATTCGAAGTACATCAGAACAATTTTTGGTTTTATGAAGAAACTCTACGTTTGCGTTGCATTTCCATTCTGGGGGTTTGGCCAAGTCTGATAGCGTTTTTATCGTAGCAGGAGTTTAATGATATACTAATACAAAATCGAAGTGAAAAAATTGTGGTTACTGTATTGTTAACAATTTCGAGGGAAAGATATTAAAACGAATACTCGTGTAGCAATAGTTAATTTTACGTTCCGGGAAAAATATGCACACGACGCCTTTTACCAACACGGTAATCTACCCATTTTCTCGAACTAGGTAAACACCCAGTTCGAGACATCAGGAATGACAAAAACCCAATGCCACAATTCACTAATTACGAACCGACAAGGAATGGCCAAGGCGCGAGAGGGGTACCTCTAGGGATTGATTTAGTGCTGTGGAGTGGTTCGCCACTTCGCCGCTTTTCGCTTCATAGAGGTTGGCCTTAGTTGGGCATGTGATGCTCTCGCAATAAAATCGGCAGTAATATAATCAGCCAAGTATAAGCCAGTTCTTCAAATTGTCTTATAATAAGTGCAGGTCTGGGCAAAATAAATTATTATCATCATCATCGTTATTGAACCGATAGATGAATTTATTTTCTACAGGTTGTCAGTGCTGATCCAAACCCCGAAAATAAACGACGTAAAAGGTTAACACGCAAGAGGCTGCATTGGCAGGCACTCAAGGGATAAACAACCACTTCATGGTTACCTGTGGCTCTATGTGTACGTTCAAATTGATTTTTATTGGCCAAAGGCATGTCCAGTGGCCTAAGGGAGGAGTGGCGTGTTTGGGAGGGGGCTCCTTTAGGCCCTAGATTCTCCAGGCTACCCTTTAGCGAACTCCCACAGGGAGAGTAAAGTCCTTAGAACACGCCGCTTTGTTTTCCAAACTCCACACAAAGAGTAATGACACCTTGTCATATAAAGACTCGTCTGTCCCTTGTAATATAGGGCGTTGTCTCTTCCTTGTCATATAGAGACAGACAACGCCTACGAATCCATGTGTCCCTATAAAATGTCTAATTTGCCGCGGCCACGGCGACTGTGTTCTCGCGAATAGGTCAGTGTGCTCCACAGGTATGGTTCATAATCATCATCACGCATATGGGTGATGGAAAGTCAATGTGGTACTGCCAATAACTGAGCAAGCCAACTTTTCGCCACCTGAGCTGTTTTAGACGACCCCCTGCCACCCCCAGCTCTCTACCAAACAGCACAGCAAGGACCAAAAGCGAAGGAGCGTCCAAAAGACAGGCCTGTCATGTACTGAAACATGACATGACAAGCCTTTGTTTTTTTTCAAAATCTATGATATTTACATCTCGTTAGCTACAGGCTGGCCAGATGTAAATACCCCAAAAAATAAAACCGAAGCCCCGCAGTAACGTTTCCAAGCACGCACCAATCTCAGTCACGTTTCTCTCAACCCAAAGAATCCTGACCTGTATTCAAAAAGTCTCTGCACTCTGCGCAAAAGCAAAGCAGACCTAAATTCCATGGCAGGGTCTTCTAAAGAGCTGCAAAACGATACAAGCAAAAACAATACTGATGTAGATATCAATACATTTACAAAGTGCAATAGTTATACCGAAAAATGAAAGCCTTTATTGTACAGATCCCTACAGGAGCCACCATTAACGGTTCTCCGGATTGCCGAAGCCGCTGTTATGATCTACAAAATCCTGGATCTCGCTAAACGGAGGATTGTATGTCCAAGACACTTTCCCTTACAAACCCATCTCGGTGATAGCATCAAATTTCTCTTTCACTATTATTTTTATTTGGCAGGTGATGCTTCACTCTTTTCTACAAAGACACAAAACGAAACCAAACTCAACTGTGAAAGAGGTAGTCGACAGTTGTGTACACTACAAACTTCGTGGTAACTTGTCCACAGTACGGCTTCTATAATCGAATCAGAATTATAGCACTATACCTAATACTTCGTAGCGGAGCAGTCTCTTCCAAAAGGAAGTCATAGTTAGACATCACCTGAAGATTTTACCGGAGTAAGTTTCACCAGACACAGTTCAATAAAACTGTTCAGTTTTATTTAACAGTTTAATACGTCTGTACTGAGAATGGGGTGTGGTATCTTCGTGGCTTACCCGGTCGCTACCCGGTCATCCACTCATCCCCCTCTTTTTGAGAATTAAGCAGCAGCGGGATCGTATAATACTGCGCACTATGTATCTTAGAATCAATCACTCTACACTCAAGGTGCATGCAAAAAATGTACTTTCGTTTTATGTGAGATTCTGTAATTAGCAAATGCAGCTTTTGAGAGCCCATCCCTTATGCCTCTAGAAATAACGTTATTACGAGGATATCTCAGTGGCCCAAAAATGTCGTCCTAAAAAACATGCCCATTTAGCAATCAATAAAAATATTTTATAAGCAGTGCTATTCTTAACGTTTGAGCTCTAGTTGTGTTATACAATGTCCACCGCCCGTCGTGTCGTGTGAAGGTTCCGGCTTATCCATACCTTCGTATATAGATTCAAGATTTCGTTGGATATATCGGTGTTGCAATCGTGCCTCCAAGCAGCGTTGCAAGTGTTCACCCAAAACTAACGCCCGATCATTTTCAGCACAGCTGCCGACGACGATGTCGGTTGATTCTGGAATCCACGCGGCGGGGTTCCCGGAAGGGTGTACCGATTAATGGCAGGACACCCGGTGGACGCGCTTCTTGCAGCACTTGAAGCGGAAGGAGCATAGATCGAAGAAGTTGCACCCTTCGTCCACCCACCATTCGGTGTCCTGCGCATGCGCCGAATAGCGGACATGTGCCTAGAGGTCACCGCTACCTTTGCGCACAATGCTGCGAATGCTTTGGGTGGTTAACAACCCGAAGGATGATAGTAATGCCGTTGAACTATCATCGTCTTAATCTTGTGTACGCCTACTGCAGGGCAAAAGCATCTCCCAAAGATCCTTAACAATCCCTATCCTGTGCTAGCTGCGACCAATTTATCCCCACAAACTTCTTGATCTCATCTGCCCGCCTAACTTTCCTCCGCCCCTACCATGGTTGCCTTCTCGAGAGACTCACTCTGTTACCCTTAATGTCCAACGGTTATCTGGCCTTCACATTACACGCCCTGCCCAGGCCCATTTCTTCGTCCTAATTTCTACTATTATGTCCCTAACACGCGTTTGTTTCCTGCCCCACTCCGGTCTCTCCTTGCCCCTTAGCATTACACCTATCATCTTCCGTTCCATTGCTCGCTGATTCGTCCTCAATTTAATCTGAACTATCTATCTATTTATTTACACACACACACGCACACGCACATGCACGCACGCACACACACACACACATGGACGCACGCACGCACGCACGCACGCACATAATCAAGAGAAGATACGCAGACGTACACATGGAGACATAAATTAACACATTCACGGACGGATACATCATTAGGACAAAGGCCACAATAAATCTAGATAAATGCAGCAGGAGATGGAGAATACAGACGAACCAGAAACTCCATTATTAGATCATCGGACTGTGTATTCGCAGTTTGTGGCTTCACTGCAGGCTGACGATAACGTTCTTGCTATTATTTCCGGTCAGCTGTAGTTTCAACGCTCATTTAAATAACGTCGAACAGTTTCCTTATCCCGGACTCTTGGAAACTGGAATTACCAGAAAACAATGGCACTCGGTGAAAAACATCGTGTCTTTCGAGGTAAAATCATTCCACTCCCCTTTATTAGCGTTATAGTGGGGCTCGACGTATACGTCTAAAATACCACAAGGAATCATACCTTGCGGTGAAATTTCTACACGAGGTGGATTCCGCCTTCATTACAGAAAGGGCAGCAGCAATCGAACCAAAGACAGTGTGCTCACCAACACAACGCATTGCCCAGTGTGCAAGGGGGATATTGCTGATGACGTTATCTCTTACTTATATTGATAGAACCACCAGGAGTCGGTGGTCTCCTTTCTGCGCGCAGGACAGCAGTTTTAACTGTCTCCGGGGAAACAGGGTAGTTGTCTATTTCTGGCATTTTCCCATTCTATGTCCTCGTATAGAATTACTTGAGACAACAGGCACTAAATCATACTGCGCATGCGCTGTGCTCTTCAGATGACCGACCTCTAAATCGGGATCGGAATCCTTCCAGAGGTTGCAGTAGTGCTGCTGCAGAAAGGTCACCTCGGTGACGTGACCCAGGCTGCGCGACCTCCGGGGCACGCGGGGCTTGAGCAGGCTGAAGGACACGCGCAGCTTGGTCCGGATCACGTACTCCTTGCGCAGGATGTACGGAAGGTACACCTGTGACGAGGAGGACGGGGGAGAGCGAGCGGGATAGACTGAACATCGGTAGCCGCTATGGCAGGTGGAACATTAGGGCTGAATGCCTATTATCACTATTTTATGGTGGTATAAACGCTCTCAATCATCGGACTATTGACAGCAATATAGCCTGAATTGTGCTGTACTTGGTTTGTGAATTCAAGTGCAGCCAGATACGTTGCTCGTTTCGCCAGTGGCTAAATAGAGTGGGTGACCGCCATCGTACTAGCGAAATGCTGGGCACACTGGCCAGGAAATGGGGCGGGCGGGGCGAATTGCTAGAACACACGATTAGGAGGGAAGTACAACAACGCTTTGATGTTAAAGCAAAGATTTATTGTTTTCACTTATGGCATCTGTAACGCGAACACGCCCTGCAGAAAAGTCAACTGTCTCTGAAGATGATGATTGTGGGTGAAGTAGAGCTCGGTGACCACTGGGTTACGCCCCCTCCACTAAAGGTTGATGTGAAGCAGAGGGAAGAGATGACGCAGGCGTGTGACAGCGTGACGCATAGGCCTAACGTCATTTTGTGAGGTGAATATCGAGAGCCGCTACCCTCAAGCCGACGTAGAATAAGAATGGCGTTTTTCTGCGTGCCGTAAGGCCACAAGAAGCTAGCCCTATATTCCAATTTTTAGGTTTGGACGTTCAGCCTAACCTCACATCTCGGTGTTTAAGGCCTCAAAGCGGCACCCACTCAATTCCTCAGTGAGCGCTAAGCAGGAGGTACTGATTCTTGCCGCACACCCGAAACCCAAATGTCAGGCCTACGGAATGCACACCCCAGAGTAGCTGGGGCTAGTGTAGAAAAGTGGTGCATGCCTATAGAGTAGCACGTACTCGCAGTGTGGTGTTGGCCAACCAAAAGATCCATCACTACAAAGCTTCGCGTTCAACCATCGTCGTTGTTAAGCGGAGGGGTGCATGATTTTTTAGCTTTTGTTAAAAAATTTTTGCTGCAATATTTTGTCATCCCATTAACCAGAAATTTAATAGCTGACGCAAGTTGCCTTCAACGATAAAGGGGGTTCTGGACGGCCCACTTGTATATTGGTATCAGTGCGAAACGCTGCCCCAGGCGGACCACGCAGCGTTAGGGGAGTCACCGTCACCGTGCGGCTACTGATGTACCATGCTCGTTTCGACTATGCTGCTACTTAAACCGCATTTGGATCCGGTACCTCTAGGTGTTTTATGTTTTTTGTTTTTTTGTATTTCACACACGGGCCATAGTGAAGGGGCATTCGCTTATTGTGCTTCATCCTACATTTGGAAGTGTCCCGCCTTGCCCAGTTCTGGCGATGCACGTTATTCCAGATACAACGTTGCTGAGGCTGACACCACGTGTTACGTCAGCATTACGCGGGACATTGTTGGAGCATTTTTTTTTACCTCTTACGAGAAGAGGGACAATAACCCTCAAGGTGGGACAGACCCGCGAGTTGCGGGACCAATGGCCACACTAGGCCTAAACTTTTAGCAGGACCGCATGAAACCGCAAATTAGGTTCGCATCTTTTGCGCAAATATTTGTCAGAGGTAGATTGCGGGGATGAGGAAACACGTCACGAACTGCGTGTACCTTGCTTCACCAGGAAGTGCGTAGTACGCTGCACTAAGTCAATTTTGCCAAGTGCCATGATGTGGATGTTGCGTAGATACCTAGCGTCGAAGGCAGACTTACACGGACGCCTCGGTAGTTATTCGACGCGACCGAAAATACCGACGGCTTTTGGTCTCCGTAATCGCAAAGGTATTCAACTAGGTGAATTCTGCGCGTGACCTCCAGTTCGCTGCTGAAGTTTGTATTTTCCCGTTGCCGATGGTATGCATCATTAGCCGAGTATTTTACAATATAAGCTAGTAGACCACGTTGAAAGCACTCATGTTATGGTCACAAAACTGGCTACGCTTAACGGAAAGAACGCACCTGAACGCCAAAAAACATTTTGCATAAGCGGAAGTATGGGTTTCAACGAAACTTCAACTCATTGTAGAGGACAGGCATAGGATACGATAGATAGGCAGTAACAACAAAAAGCTGAATTGAATTGTACATCCCATGTTACCAAAAGAAGCTATCGCTGTGAAAGGAGAGACAACCGATTTTTGTCGAGTATACGTTTTATCCCAAAAAGGGAATCAATCAAAACGCATTAGCTGAAATAGTTTTTCTGCTTGCGCCCTGGAACTAATAAAATTGGTATTTTGAGATCTACCAGCAATACGTATCCCGCTAGAAAACAATACTTGTGGGAGTAAAAGACTCTCTTTAAAAATTTTCGCGGGATAAAGCTACATTCCTGTGAAACGTAACATACTCCTTAATGCGGTTTTTGAGTCACGAGTTGAAATCGACGGAAGCGTTTAGACACGTGAGTATCACGTCTACACATTACATGGCACAGCCTTTCTTAGTTCAGAAATTTATTGCAAAATTTAAAATTATTTCAGCCTTTCTATTTAAAAATGTTTCGCGGATACCCACGTATATAAAACGCTGGTTTTCATTTGAAATAGACGGCATGCACTCCACATAAACAAAATTCGAGCCGAAACGTCCTGCACAGACGCTGACCATAGTGTCCGTACCGTGTCGTCCGTCTGCAGCACCATTCGGTTGCGGAGGAAATCCGGTGCAACTGTTGCCTGGCGCAGGTCGGGTAGTGAGCGGGTGCGGGTCAGGGTGAACTTGCGCTGCTCTGGTGCGCGGCTCGAAGACCCCGCCGAGGGCTCCAGCTGAGAGAGGAGGCAATACGAACGCACTAATGAAGATACTGGGCTGTACACAACAATCTCTCTTGAACAAACTCATGTCTCGCGAAAGTTCAGTTAGGGTAAGTTGAATAACTTTTATAAAAGGAATAAGTGTTATTGCCCGGGTCGAAAGCATGTCGAAGTCAAAGTCCCCAGTGCGCTCCGCCAACTTGTAAATTTCACCTAATGCTCTACGCAACAAACAGAAAGGCCTAAAGGTATGATTGGATTTTTCGCAAGTTACACATCGTTATGGTCGCGAAGTGTTAACCGCGCTTTGTTCAGCCGGACTCTGAGTGGCAGGACATAAAGTTTAACAAATCCGCAGTCACCACGCTCAGCTGTGCCCATAATAACGTACTAAATATGCTAATAGGCACTTACCTAGGCTTATACACGCACAGACGCATTTGTAAACGAATACAACGCTTACTATAAAGCGCTTTTTCCACTTCCATTCTCGAACGAGTGCGCAAGGCAGCATGACGTCAGCCGGTTGGAGAAACAGCTCTCCCCTCTGAGCCAGTGTTCCGCGACTTCCACACATGAACTATCGCATGCGCAAAGGCCCAGAAAGAACAATCATTTTTCAATATTTTGCGTCGGCGAGCGATGTTTTCGTCGCTATGACCGTGGAGTTGGGGCAAAGCGCGTGTTTGGGGGTCCTCCTACGCTCTCCCGACCACCGGATAAAGTAGCTCTGGCTACAACGCTAAAACAGCCCGTCACGCTTTAAATCTCTTCATATATGGTTTGCGTACCAAAGCGAAAATACATTTCACACTTCAGAATCGTCCATATTTGCTGCCGCTGTCCTTCATCTTACGCCATGGCATTCATTCATTCATTCATCACTGAAGGTTTAGCGTATACATTAGCACCAACCATTCAAAGAGACTGTGCATCTCACGCCATCAACTGCCGCAAAGCGCGACACTTCCACTGTTACATTCGCTGGAAGCGCTCTCGCTCCCATGCATGTGTTAATATTGCAATTGTCCGTTATCTGATTCCGCTCTGGACAAAAGGACTCATCGTTCCTGACGCTTTATTTCAGTACTGATTGCTGTTAGGCTAGAAGGTACCGGAACATGCTCGACAGGAGAGCGCTTTAAAGTAAAGGAAACAAACAAAGAATGAAATCAATAAACAGCACCAGTGAACCCACATGTGTCGCGTTTCACTCGTTCTGTTCGCTGAAATCGTTCTGTGTCCTCCCCTGTACTTTAAATATCACTCCCTTCTAGTGCGCTTAGGTCTCGTTTGTTACGAGAGCTCACAAGAAATCCCGTGCCGACATCCGGGGGAAGCTGGAACGGGTACGCAGCCTTGTCTGGGGGGCTCAGCCGAGGTGATGAGCGCTCGTGCCGGGGGGTCGAGCTAGTTCCAACACCAGCCACCCCACGATCGCCAGGAGACGTCAGGTCCAGACATCCGGCCAGCCTTCGCAGGTACAACGGAGATTTCGTCACGGGCCGGGGGGTCGGTGGGCTGCTGGGTGGGGGCGTGCGCTTGTGCAGGACTCCCACAATTCCCGGCCTTGGGAGCCCCTTTTCCTGTGGTGGAGAGTAATACCTCCTACAAGTTTCCAAACAGCATGTGTCCGCATTCGCCGTGCTTGACGAGTACGGTCGTCTAGCTGCCCTTATGCTGGCGGTAATATGCAGATAGCGGCTACATCACCGGAATGCCTATTTCGGCCACCTGGACAGTCGGGACTGAGGCTAGGGGCAATGCGTTTTTGGCATTGCTCTTTCTGTACGTAAACAATGGTGAGAGAAGTGTAGTCAGCCACCGACCATATGCACACACTCGATTATTATAACAGCTGGTGCTACTGACGCCATCACCAGAACAAAACTCGTCTATTAATGCATTTGTTCTACGGACTGTCATTCAGCGGCCACTCTTATGGAAAAAGTCGTCACAAACATCCGCGCGCCTCCCGTTTCTCGCACGTCATACCGCGAAGTAACACTATACATTCTCCCTCGCAAAACGACACGGCGTGAGTCGATATGTCAGGGTAATCAGATGTGCAGATAATTAGGCGTAAAATAAAGAACGCGAGATAATACCACTGTAGTGCTAATACTTTGCCCAGAAGGGCATTTTGCCAATACCTGAAACCATAATCTCATTTCTTGTTCCAAGGCGTGGCACTAACGGCACCTTGGGCACTGTTACGTCACCTATCTGACATTAGATTTTGAATATTACAAAGTCCTTTATGTTTTCATTTCAACTTAAGAAGTGTGGAAAGCAGCAGACCAAGCCATGGCCGTGGCCTTTTATCTGCGTCTTAATATCTTCAATAAATAGACTATATTAACTTTCAGGCATATCCGTTAATCGCGAGTAATCTGCAAACTTCCTTCCAAAATTGACCAGCCAGATTCTCTTTTTTTGCTACGCCCAATCACTTCTCCCGTTTCCGAAGCGTAATCGATGGCAATCACCTGCGATTCCCGTAAAGGACTCTTCCTCGTCTTCCAAAGCTGTTCCAGGGGCACTGGTTGCTTCTTCGATTGATGTTGTGGGGCCAGCTCGCTGTTAACAGGGGTCTTCAGTGGCTCCCTGCAAGGCACGGTCAATGGGGGAACATATTACTGGGAAAACATTAATGTAGGATGTTGAAAATGTCAGAACCGATCGAAAAACTTTTTATGTGCCCGAAACAGTATTTCGCTCAGATAGACTTCCATTTCACAACAAAACCTCTTGGTAGCACTTAAGATTAGACTTATCGGGTATTCACCCCATCCTGTCATACACTGCGAGAGTCCGCTAGACGTCATTGCTCATTGACTCACAGATGTCGTAGCGACAACGCAGTGCATGTGGCCAGGGTATTCTGCAGCGACATATGTAACCGCTTGCAAATGCAACTGAGGGGTGGTGTGCTGCATGATTACTTCGCGGAGCGGTCTAACCGATGTTTCGCATTCACGCGTGCGGACGGCAGCGGTACCTTCGTTAGCGAACTGATGTCAGTCACCATGCGAGTGTGGTCCAGAAATGCTGGAACATCGCGTGTACACTAATGCGACAGCTTATAGGAAACTATTCACGGCCGACCAGTTACTGAGCGATGTAATCCCATAATAGGTCGAGTAGGACACGGAATGAGGATCCGGTTGCAATAGCAGTGCGAGTGAATCGCAAGGTGTCGGAGGAAATACCCCTGCGGTATGACAAATGATCCAGACGTTCACCGTTTGTGCAAAGAAGCGCAAAGCTGCTTCCCGAAAGATACCCCCCCCCCCCCCCCCCCCGGAGCCGGAATTGCTTCATCACCGCTATCTTCTCAACATCAGCAGATCTGCGGCGTAGTTTCGCAATATCCTTTATACAGCTTTTCGAATTTCGAGCACCTCCTTTGCCGTCGTCGTGTCGGGAATCTCACCCGCTCCACAGCTTCATTTCCACATACAGTATTTTCCTTCTTCTGGAAGCACTACCAATTACTCTTCTAAAAGAAATTCCCTTGCTTGTATGAGGGCGCCAGCAGGCTTTTGTTCCAAACGAGCAATACAGAGTAGTGTTTCGCTTATTACGCCATGCACGTTATTGTGTAGGAGCGGCAGGACGCGATTTCACGCGAAAAGGAGCAGATGAAGGGCAACGCTCCTGGATGTTCTCCGCGTAATGCAAGAAAGGTGACGTCGTGGTTGTTATTTCTGTCTCGGAATGAACTGGAAGTCGAGTGCCCGAGTAATTTCACTCGAAACTCAAATGCGGGGAGAAAGCAAACGGTGCTGTGCCGCATGTGGCCAGAAACGTGATAGCTCATCTCACTACATTCCTCATAAAAACCGTAGTGTCGATTCCATAGGATGGTGCTCCTTCCGCAGCCGTGTCACCCTTTTCCCCACGGCGCAGCAAGGTTCCTCGTTGGATTCCACGCGCTGCCCATCATTGAAGCCACTACACAGATTTCTCTTTAGCGCTAGCATATTATTTCAGTATGGGAGTTCACGCCACCGGGCGTATCCGCATGCGTAGGCTTTTTCTTCATCTCCAAAAGAACCAAATCGCGAAGACAGGTAAATGTGGTATTTTGGAAAACGACCCACCGTTCTTGCATTCCGTTTTCCCCGTGGGAATCCCCATCAAAGACTTCGATATGCTACAAGTAACTTTAGAACCCCATGATAGGATGCATGCCTCAATGGAAGGAAGTATGAAAGGAAAGGAAGAAAGAAAGTAAAATGAAAGAAACGAAAGAAGGAAGGAAGGAAAGAAGAAAAGTAGGGAGGGAGGAAAGGAGACAGAAATAATGAAAGAAAAGAACGCAGGCAGGAAGACGAAGTAGGGATGTGCATGTTCAAGAGAGTGCATAAGTTTGCATCTTCGTTTAGTTCATGCCTAGAATCGACCAATGATAGTGACGATTAAGACCCTCCCTTTGTATCGGCACGCCGGTTCCCAGCAACCGACTCGCCTGTGTTCTACTTATTTGCACTTCCCTTAACTCACCAAATGGGTACCCTCCTTCCCCGCGCTATCTCCCTCCTCCTCGCCCCCCTGGTTTTAAACGCCCATTGCCTCCCCCCTTTTTTCCCTTCTATACTTGTTCCCGCCATTGGGCTGTTCTAAATTCTCATTCATAAGATTACTCTTCCTACGCCCCGCTGCCTTTTTTCTTTTCTTCCACAACCACCCAAGCCGCATCTCCGTCGCCAGTATGCCCCTCAATTTGAGGCACCCTGCAAAAGTGCAACCTTGTGGTAGCGCATTTGTACCTGTGTTGAAGCACAAGTGGCGATACCGTCAGAGCGGCTTCCCTCTTGTCGAGGTCGCCGACGGGAGTAGGCGCATCCGAGCCTTCCTCAACCACCACCTCCTCGGTTGGCGCCATCGGGACCATCTTCGCAGGCTCGTCGGAGGACGATGGCGACTTGGAGCGCGAAGACTTCCGACGCGACTTGCGGTGTTTCTCCTTGTGCTTGTGCTTCCGCCTTGTAGACGATGTTGTGGTGGTTGTCGTGGAGGTTGTCGTGGGGGTTATAGGGGCGCCATTGTCTGAGGAGCCCGGAGGAGGCGTAGCGACCACGGCGGCTGGCACGTGATGGGGCTCTGTGGGAGTTAGCGATTCATTGATCGGCGACTCCACTTCAGGTTCCCTGCAAGTGACACATTGGGGTGGAACGTACACTACTCGTTTCAACCACAACTTTTCCCAAGAGAAATATATACTTCCGTCCATAATTACGCACTCCACGGCGCATTTTCACTATCGTCACCATGACCATGACCCCAGTTAATATTGTGAAAGGCCGGAAAGACGAGTGAGACGAAGGCAGCCGCTCTGGAAATGCACATCCTGGTGTATAGCACATGGGCAATCTCCAAAAGAGCCGACATTTAGGGTGAAGACATTGGACAGATAGAAAAATTGAACGCTTTGAACGAATATACGGCGACAGTATTTACATCAAGTGCTTCTTGGGAAACTGTATTTTGCCCTAATGAACAATCCGTGCCTGTCCTAAGTTTGCAAGCGCCACGATCCATTTTGGAAGTGAATGCATGAGCGGTAGGCGGTACTGCAGTCCGGAGGGATATTTTACTAGCACGGTGACCTGATTGGTTCAGCGAGTTTGCTTCATTGAGGCTTGTGTTTTTGCCTCTGAGCATGGTGTTATGAGGTGTCATAGCGGTACGCAATTCTGGTCTACCTTGTTGCTGATTGCATAGGCGATGGGTTCATTTATACTTTTTAAAATTAGGTTAGCCCTATTTCCTGTGCACTGAAGTTCTTCAGCTCGGTTGGGTGTCGGCATTGCGCCTGGGGATCTGGTGGTCATTTGAGACCGGCCGATATGGTATAGGTTGGGTTTCCTGACGTTACGTACGAATTTATTAAGTAAGAAGATAATAAAGCAGTTAGGAAGATAGTAAAATACATATGTAATACGTGTTCTTCCTGGTACAAGTATTTTTGGTATTACCTGCCAGCATTGGGCTGCGATATTTGAACGACGAGTATAATACACCAGTAGGAAAGATAGTAAAATACAGATGGAGAACGTTTTCTTCCTAGTTCAGGTATTTTTGGTATTACCCGCCAGCAGAGGGCTGCGGCATAGACAATGTCGACGGCGCCCAATGCAAACCCCCGCAAATACTGTTGACTGGTTTGAGTCTCTTCGTGCGTGTGTCCGGGACGTTTATGCACATGTCGGTGACTTCACGTTCATTTTGCTATTGCTGTGGTGAGTCGGATTGCTTCTATGAAAGGAGGAAAAAAAAGAATCGGGGTTTTTCAGTCTTATACGAGTACGTCGCATTATCTGCCACTAGGGGGCTGCGGTCTTGATTCTGTCGAAGAACCCCGTGAAACATACGGGTTCGTGGACCTAACTTCGAGCTTGAGGTGTCACTATCGTCGCGTCATTCGGAGCCGTCGCAGCTGTCACTCCCATCGACTCCCGGCAAAATATCCTGAGGACTGCAGTGCCGGCCGCCGGCACAAATATTCCGCCACAGTCACTTTGGCAATGGAGGTACCGATCATATTAGGACTGTAAGTGAGCGACAGGACACAACATTAACGGTCAGCGCGTCACTGCTGCCGCCGGCTGCACAGCGTGCTCTGAAATTCTTCACGGCGCGCCCTATGGAATTAACCCGAAAGCTCCTCCTCGCGAAGAGAGATTTGAAGAATACCTGCGGTTGTCGCCTTCTTCATCGGCGTTCCCTTCGGCGTATCGGACCCGCTGCGTCTTGTGCACCCCCACCAGGGGCACCAAATCCGTGGATAGAAGTTCTACCGAGGTGGACGGCTTCGGCCGATGACGCCGGGACGATGACGAACGCCTGTGGTGACCGGTGGATTCCATTGCCGCAGTGATAGCGGTGGCAGTGATGATGATGGGAAGAATGACGATGCCTCAAAATTGTTGCACGTGTACCGCTGACCTCGGGGATTTGTCTGAGAGAATAAAGTTGAATGCATACAGCATGTGTTGGTAAACGGGGCGGTGGCCATCGCTGTGGCCACGCCCGGGCTGCCGCATGAGAGAGGGCCACCCCAACTCGAAATCTACGCAGCAAGTCCTGCCCCTTCTGTACGGCTCCTGCCGAAGACGCAAACACCAACCATCTACTATGGACGTGCTCTTCCCTGAGTGCAGCGAGATCCCGACACCTTCGCGGCACAGTCCGGCATCCTGGAAGACCCCTCGATCTCCAACGATGGCTGTGGGGGCTCTACCACCGCTGTCATCTGGACTTCCTCCAGGAAACGGGTGTCAACTTGTACCTGTAGGACCTTATGCCACAAGACATACTATCACAATTAAAAAAAATTACGCCCACCTCCCCTTGCGGGAACCCCGGTGTGATGCGACGCGGAGGGGGGTTCAAGCGCAAGCGTAGAGCAACCGTCGACTGAAAGGCAGCCGGATAGCGGCACAACGTTTATATGCGCAGCGCGCCCGAAGGAGAGAAGACCGCGGAGAGAGAGAGTGCCGCGGCTATGACGCTACACAATCCAACACAATCCACTTTAATCATATCCAATCCAATCCAATCTATGTCAAGCCAAGCCAAGCCAATCCAATCCAATGCCCCTCGCCCTCGCGAGAGAGTGTTTGCTATCGGAGAGGAGAGGGGGAGAGTGGCTGCGGACAACAACGGACGCACGCGGGCAACAACGGACGCACGCAGGAAGGACAGGGCCGCCGACAGGAAATGCTCTGAGCGTCGCATCTAAAACACAGCATGTGAGAGTGTAAAGGTCCATTATCTGCATTGGGAGACGGTGCGCCGTTCTTTGGTGGCAAACGTGACCTCAGTCAAGGTACTATGGCCTCGTAGCTGCCGGCTTATGTTCAAGTAAATAATTCAAAGCCTTTCTATCTAATGAGGAAAATGGTTGAAACGAGAATTTATCGCCTTAGAACGAGGAACCTGGCAGAAGTCCCTTGCGCTGTTCTTGCAAAAGCTGTTAGGTCTTCTGACAGTCGATTATCCGTTTTTTTTTTTTTTTTTTGCAAATACTCTGCGTCGGTTATTGGCTTTCTGAATGAAAGGCCCAATGTGGAGTTCAAGATGTTCAGCGTAGATATCAGGATGTATACTATCCGCTCCCTCACGACGTGCTCATGAACTGCCTAGAAGAGTGCATATACCCACTCGGATCGCGCTAGCGTTCCATATTACAGCGGGAACCACGGGGGAGCTACTTTCTTTCTACTCAAAGTCGACGATCACGGAGTGTAACGGAAACGTTTACATCTCAAAGCCAGGTGTCTGCCCCTGTCATGAGTGAGCTGATTTTGGCAGCTATTGTCCGCTAGCTGGCACCTCAAAGTAAATGGGCTTCGGGTGTTCTGTTTCATACACGACTACCCAACCGTAATCCATCCATTGGTTGAATTCTTCGACTTATCCACATCGCGAACCGCCGATTTGCTTTGGTAGAGTGTGCGCCCGCAGGTGGTTGCCCATGAGGTCCCAATAGGGTGACACGATCCGCTTCCTAGATACTCGGCCACATTTTATGACCAAACATGTCTTCTGGGATTACGGGACCCCTGCCGCAGAAACCGCTGCTCCCGCATACTTACAGTGAATCTAAACTAGTAATGAGTGGAATTGTCAAACCTCACAAACAGCGTCAGTATCTCTTGCTTCCACAGGTGCGGGAATAGTTTTGAGGGTAACGTGTCTCGTCTCTTGAAGGCGGCCTACCCATGCCTTGTAGCTGCCTCTCCCGCTGATGAACATCTGTAGAAGGCAAGCGTTCCTTTCCCGACGACCATGGTTATAGTGGGAAGAAGGCCGTAAAGGCGTCAGTATTCCCTTATAATCACCAGGTGTCTCACAAGTTTAAGCAATAAGGGGCGAGCCAAAGCAAATGTAGTTTTTCAGAGCCCCAAAACTCCAATAACTTCATAAAGAATCGTTTCCAGTCAACACAGGGAGCAAAAGCTGCCAGATACAACACAAGAATAAGTTTGTGACTTGCGCTGATGTCGTTTAAGTTATTCCACTCTGTGGTTAAAAAATTGGCGCGACTTGCACTAGTGGGGGCAAGCTGGAGGAACAGCAGAGCTCGTGGCCCTACTGCCTTCGTCGGAGACCACGCTGTTCCGCTTCACATAGACTTCCAAACTTGGCGCTGAAATTTCCCCATTACTCGAAGATCGTTGTCTCCGCAGCCTTTCGAAACTCCCAGCGTGGACCGCGTTAGCACGCGCTAGAACCCACGGCAACGGGATTTGTGAAGTTTGCGTCTGCAGCGTGAAACCCGTCGTCTGTGCTTCCCACATCAGGCGCGAACGCATGTGAACTGGCAAGGAGAACAGAACGCGAGCGATCACACCTGGAATTCAGGGCAGAGTGTTCTCGAATGTCGACGTGGCCGAATTCGGGCGCCCCTGACGAGCTGCATGCTCACATGCCCTAGGTCTTTGTTCTTGGTATTCTTTATGTTAACGCTATACGCCGGAACTCAAAGTTTAAACAACTTTGGTGTTCAAAAGTATTTCAGCCAGCCTTCTAGAAGACTCAACGTGTGCTTTCGTGAACGCTCACCTTTGGAATGGACAGAGGGGCCCCACTTGAGCCCCTATTGTACCTCTGTGCCTCTTATTACAATGAGTGCATGGTCATTTTTAAGACCAATGATCAGTTGTCGAGAGAAATTGTAAAATTGGCTGTAAACTCTTGTTCACTGGAGCACCAATTCGGCAAACTTTTTACGTTAATCACGTCACAGAACGTATGTGTGGAGTGAAGCTTTTGAGGTATTCACATCATGCAAGCACAGCCTATAGAAATTGTTAGTTTTACTCCGACCTTCCTGCGCTCACTCTCTCTTTATGGCATACATACTATCCCCGTACAGACTGAAATATTTCCATGTTCTATGGCGGCTGACAATTTAGCAGGCGCGGCAATTGTCCGGAGTTAGGAGGGGCAGTGCGAATCCGAGCACTTGTTTTGTTCTGCCTGAAAATGGTTACGCTTGCGTCATGCAAATACCGAACTGTAGAAGCTAACTGTATAAAGACATAACTAATAAACATATGCCGCCATCACACAAGGACGAGGATCAAATAACCAAGAGTCAAGAGTAAAACTCATCTAGAAGAAATCGAACGAAGAAAAAAAAATGGGAACAGGCCGAATAAACCACGCATACGAAAAGTTCCCGACGTGCCCGTAACGGGGATTGATACAGGTAAATTCAGTTTAGTGAAGAATATTTTTTTCAGTAAATTCCGAAGTAGAATGAAGGAGTCCTCAGTTGAGTGGTGGAAGGAATTGTTGTGCCCTAAGGGGAAAGTGTACCGTACGCACTGCATACAGGCTTCGAAGGTGCTCCCTTTGGGGGCGCTTGAAGAGCAGAGTGCCTCCACCACCCACCTTTAATTCGCCTTTCGCTATCGGCATACGGGCAGATGCAAGTGGCGATCAAGGCAGAGTGATTGGCTTTGGTCATCCCAGGGGGTGAAAGCAGGGGAGAGCGGGTTCTAAGCCTTGTTGAAAGCACTCACCACTTGACAAAGTTGCGTTCTCAGTGCATGAGAGCGCAGTTGTGCAAATATGCTGTCAGTAAATCTGAGAGGCATGCACTTGCAGGGGTAACTGGAGAAAATTCTAGCCGAGAACAACTTGTACGGACGCGTGCAATTGAACTATACCGATTACGGTGCCGCTGGATTTCCTGCTTCACTGCTGCTTCAGCAGCTCCAACCCCCTGTCGATTTTCAACTAAACACTGGGCATCTTCCAGGAGCATCATTTGCGTATGTGTGCCAGGCATTGTCTTGAAGGTCGGCAAGGTCAGCAGCCTGACGGTTCATCTGTCGAGAGTCCGGTCCGAACACGTGGACCGCCTGTGTGTAGCGCTCAAGGAAAATGTATTACTGCTACATGTGAAACTTGTGGAGCGTTTCGGCGTCCGGGGTGGTTCTGCATTGAGGGCTGCCAAAGGTCTCATCTCTAATGTGTGCGTGTGGCACCTAGAAGCAGAATTCCTCATCTTAGACACAGTATAAGCAGAACTTTTGAAGTCTCTGATAGCAGAAAGGCAAAGTCTGAATTTCACACACTTCTCACTGATGCTCGCCTAACTCGACCCCCAATGCATGAATATTCACTATCAAGGAATGGGAGATAACGGGTTCAGGACTTCCATTTATATAACTTTGTTAAGCAGGGCACCGATCAGACATCATTTATTGACGCTCTCATTTCCAACAGTGTAAGTTTGAAGCATGGTGTTCGTTTCGCGGTGAGGCGTAATACGGAAAACGTGTGCGCAGATGCGTTCGAGCTTTTCGAAGCTCAGCCGTCCTTTGTTGCGCGTGTAGATTCAGCGTCAGAGATGACTGACAGAGATGCACAAGCTGCCATTAGGGCACCGAAAAAATTCTTCAGTGATAACTAATTCATTATTAGCCAAATGATCGGGACAAGCTGGAATGCCTTCCTGGAGACAGCACGCAAATAGACCAGCTGAATCCTTCCGGTTAGAGGCCTATTATTTGGTACCTCTAGGTCGCCGATGTAATCGCGCAGAGATTGTACATCTTCGCCTGAGTACCTTCGCAAGATTTAGTCCTTCAAAAAGTAGCATAGCCACTAATTTGAAGGCATTCATCATTTATGCTTACGTGTATCTCTGTATGATTTATGGTTTTTATTTCTTTTTGATAATAAGAATGTGTGTGAGAAAAGCTTCTTGCCTTGCACACATTGAGTAATATTTTTATTAGATTCAGTTCGTACGTTAGAAGGTTCATTAGTCAGATTTTTTAAAATACATTAGTAAAAAGAAATCACTTTTACATGAGGAAAAGAAGACGGGATATGAAAGCAGCAGAATAGGTCAACTGAATGACTTTTTATTTTCATGAACGCCTGAAGTATGGGTGTGCGTGAAGCAAAGATACCCAGGTGTCATTCAGCTGTGTTGGTGTAATGGCTGTTATGGGTCGTCGGAAGTATGCTTCCTCCCACAGCGCTTTCAGACGATATTGTAAATGAAGCACTCAGGCCACCTAATCGCGAAAATCAGGCGCTTTACACGTACTTGTGTACTTATGTTGTTGAGGGCGTAATTTGACAAGTGGTTCAGTAGTACATTTTTTAACTGTAATCTTTGAAACTTTCGTTTATGAAGTGCATGATATCAAAAGTTGGTTCACTTTTCTCCACCATCGTGCATTACGCCAGTTAAATTATGCTAAATACACTGAAACCAAGGTAGCAGCAATCAGTGGCAGTTAAAAATGTAACAGTTGGTTGTTATGCCCTTTTGAACGTAGCTAGCTCAATAATGGTAACAAATTTATTCCGATCCACAAAATTATTTTGCAACAGCGACCAGTGCAACACGTGCTGAATGGCGTTTTTAGTTTTGTTGGAATGTAGCGTCTGTAAATCAGGGTCACACAGCTTAAGAAGGTCGCTCAACCAAGAAAGCATTGTTAGGCAATGCATAGGGTCGTCGCGCATGCTAGCCACCACGGCTACTTTATATACCACGTGGGCGTGTGCAATACCACACCGCAGTCATGTGGTACTGCATGGGTACACGTAATACTTTTGGCGGCCTAACAGTAGGAACTTTCCGTTTCCAGATATGATATTGCGTTCCGCAATACGTACAAGCCAGACACTTTCGGCTCCATGAGAAAAGTTTAGCAAACGTGTTGACATGCGGCGCACTTCCCCTAAACCAACTCAAATATACCAAAACAACGTTATTTATAAAATGAAGAACTAAATCAGTAAAAATGTTTTTGAGTAAAAAAAATATCACCGTTCTTGCAAAAATTTCAGCACTGCTGCGGCTTGACCCGGGTCGTTCGCGCCAAAAAGGCCCAAAACCTGCGACTTCACATCTCGCCTACTAAGGCCGAACAGCGGGCTTCGTTTAGTAGTTCAAAACATTATAAAGAGTGTTCGAATCAAACCGGCAGATGGCACTGGATGGATACAGGACGTGACGCCAACACGTGCCGACAAGAACAGATTTCGTTTTTTATTTCATTTTGCAGGCATATTCTCGCCAGCGGGCATGTTTGAATTCTGGTAGTATAAGAGCAGTAACTGTCAGATGCACCTGACATTTATGTTTGAACTCTTGCGAAGTCAACCGTTACCCGCGGCTTGACGTACAATGGGTGCTTTTCAACAGCGACGCTCTTTAGCAAATCGTGATTTTTCGTGTGCGCAGTTAAGTATACCAAGAAATTGCCGTGCGCGTGTCCGTGAGCGTTGGCGTCGCGGCGACCAACTTTCAGTTAAAAAAAAACCAAGAAAATGCCTAGCGCTCGTGTGTGCGTGGCACGCGGTGACTTCCCAGCGACCCTGGCGCACGTTTGTCAAGCTAAGCACACCCACTTAGAACATGGTCCAAGATTGCGGCGCCCACGCGGCAGTTCACAAACCAAGAAAATACCATGCGCTCGCGTGTGCGTGTATCCCGCGACCGCGAAGCGTCCCCGGCACACGTAATTGTCAGGCCATATTACCCACTTAAGCAGATTGGCCAATATTGGCCAAAAATCTCCTTCGCCGTAATCGTAGCAACCCATTCTTAGAACATGAAAGACACGTCATAGCGAAAGCCCCTCCAAGGTGATGTCCAATGATTATCACCTCCGAAAAAATGAGGGAAGCTCGCACTTGTGTTTTATTTATTGAATTAATATTTCATTTATTTATTTATTTTTTTATTTATTTTTTTATTTATTCATTTATTTATTTATTTATTTATTTATAGTAACAATGACGGAGCAAAGGTGGTTGCGCAGCAACAATCCTCAATAATTACTTATTGAGGATTGTTTCTCAATGAGTAATTTGTGTATTTACTTTTGTTTCGTCTTCATTGTCAAATAAATAAAAACATCATGCCGCACATTCTAACGCTATCTTCTATCAAATAATGAACGACGATGTGTCCTGTTGGTAGATGTTCAAAGACAATAAAAAAGATATGGCTCTTTAAAACTTTCACAGCAAAGCGACGCCAGTGACGGCAAGCAGTCACTACCGAAGCACGTACTGAAATACCGATATGTTATACCGACTGAAATACCGACTATGTTTCTTTTTAACTAATTAGAAGACCTATGCATATCCGCTTCACGGTTAAGACTTAATCGTTGTCTGTACAAAATCTTTAATTCCTGTCCCATGCAAACGCAGTGGCCTTTAAGATTTTACAAGCAAAAAATTACGCCCATCTTCCTGTGAGGGAACCGCGATGTGATGCGACGCATCGGGGGGTTCAATTGGTCGTAACGTTGCCTTGAGCGTTTGCGCTGACGCTGGTATTGGATTGTGACAGCCCACTCGCTGAAGGGACCGTCGCTTCCATCACGTCTTCATCGGAAGAATCAAGTCAAGCACGGAGTCGTCACGCAAATTTACGCGGAGTGGAACAAGAGCGAGCGCTCACTGAACCGCCGCAGCACGCTACCCGCTTTATATTCACAGCGCCTGAAGGAGAGGAGACAGCGGAGGAGAGTCGCGCTGCGCGCACTTGCGCACCGGAGCAGACGCGAGCGGAGCGAAGCGCACGCGCAGCTGTTGTTGTTATGCTAATGCTACGTAATGACAGTATTGCACACAGCTGTCGGAGAGAAGAACGGAGGAGAGTTGCACATGCGCAGGTGGTGTGCAGACGCCGACGCCACAGGAGGGACATACCCCAGAGCAAGAGATGCGTCGCATCTAAAAGAAACAACCAGGAAACAAAACTACCAGAAACTTGTATCTGAGCGGACAAAGTCACAAAGATTTATCTTCTACACCAAAGAAAAAAGAAACACATACGAAACAAGAACTGTCAGAAAAGTAAAACATAAACGAACGAAATCAGAAAGGAAAAGAAGAAATAAAAAAAGTGGGCACCAAACCCCCAAGGAAGGCGACCACGCGTGGTTTTTCGCGCAGGATGTAATGACTCCTCGGATGTCGCGGCGCATTCGATGAAAACGCAATCTAACGAAGACACCGGGAATCATGAATTATTCCGTTAATCCGAGAATTTTGTAAAGTCGGGACTGACATTTTACAAGCGACTCATTCCATTAATTCGATGTCTAAAAGGAGGTGCACCACAGCTCAACTATGACATCAAAATTGCGGTGGGCGCGACGCTCGCTTGCCCATAAGTTCGATTTACGCCAGCAGCCTGCGGTGAAAATAAGTCAGCCGAGGCTTTCTGTGAAGTCATCGCACCTCAGCAGACGCGCTAAACACAGCGATTTTTTATGTACCACTTTCCCTCTCAACGGAACGTTCTAGGCTCTCATATATTCTTGTTCATTGCTGGTCTGTGTTGCTGTGGTTGTTGATGGCGGGGATGTTGAAGAAAACCCCGGTTTTACTGCGGCACAGCAGCTACAGACTATTCTGGAAATTCAGACAGCAATTGACCGTCGGTTGACTGGCATTCATGATCAATAAGCCCAGATACAGACCAATGCCGATGCATTGGCTGGCTTAGTTGCTTCAGTCCGAGAACTGAACGCAAAAATTGAAGTTCTGGAACATACTGTAAAAACACTGGCAGAAAAGCTAACTGAATTTGAAAACAGAAGTAAACGCAATAACCTCTTGGTTTTTGGCGTAGAGGAAGGTAGCCCGGAATCGGAGTCAGACCTAAAAGTTTCTGTAGTCGACAATATATTTGGCAGAAAAACTGAACGTGCAAGTTCAAACAATATATTCATCGATTAGGCAAGCAACGGCCGGGGTATATTAGACAAGTCATACTGAGGTTCTACGATTGCAAAGAAAAAGAGAATATACTCCAAAACTGCACCAAACTAAAGGGAACTGCTATCAGCTTGAGCAACGATTATTCGAAGGAGACGGTCGAGGTGCGTAAAAAGTTGTGGGCCAGCGCAGCTGTGGACAGGGCCAGCGGAAAGAAGGTATCGCTAGTTCATGACAAATTGAAGATAGGCGACAGCTTATATACTTGGGACCACAGCCGAGATGAACGCCAACCATGTCGTACAGAGCGGTATGCTAAAGGACCGCCAGCAGCAATGCACAACTCTGGGAACGCTAGCGGCGCCCCGGTGGAAGGGGCAGTGGCTGCACCATCACATGCATAGCTAGTGATTCTCCTGCTCAATGTTCGCAGTCTTGTTAATATAATGCCACGCCGGGATGCTTGATAACATACGGAAGCGACAGCCGAGGTGGCTGTGCTTGATGACAGAGAATATACTACACTACGTTAAATACTTTGTAAACCGCTCCAATGTTTTTGTTTTTTTATGCGACGGACGTGAATGTTCACATTATATTCTAGATTTAGGAAGGATAGGAAATACTGCTGTACTTTGGCCGGGGATGTTTCGTTCCATTCCAGAAACCAAGTCACATTTGTTCAGGAAATACTTGTTTCGTTAAACGCGTCGGTTTTCTTTACCTATGGGCTCAGGACAGTGTTCAAAAAAACAATTTTTTGGTGAAACTAAAACAAGGGGCCAATCCTGATAGAAGTTCTCTCCCCACTAAAAGGTAAACAGTATTCCTACAAAGCAAAAGAACCAAGACAACCACATTACTTATTTTGCAAGTATACATGTCACGATAAGGTGATGTTTGTCTGGAATTAAAAAAAAAACACCCCTCCGAACCACCACCGTGTCATAATTTGTGTTGACTGCGGGGGCCTAATTTTTTGCCCAAGATTCCGTGTAACTGCATATTATAACCTGGCAAGCACTTGTTGTCACTGAACCTCAAGTGTGCTCCAGTGATAGTCGGTGATACATATAATGATGATACTAAAAAAATTAGGAGCGAAGAGTAAATATACGGCCTCTGTCCTACTAGCCCGGTAAATGTTTAAATCTAGAAATGCTGAAACAGGCCAACGATTCATTATCACAAACGTTTGGTGATTGTTACCTAAAGTAACGTAACTACAACGTAACTGCCTTGTCCGACTGGTCTGTTAATTATAACGAGGTGGCCGTAATATTGTAGCAGAATGCGCAACGCACAAGCTAAAATCAAGCCCTACTACAGCCAATAATGCTGAGCAGGCACTAGTATGCTGCAGTGTTTTCAGAATAAATGCATGTAAAGCAGTAAGACGCCACTCACCGAAGTGCAGCTAGCAATCGCGGAAGCGCCGTAGTGCCGCTGCCGAAATGGCGCGCGCGTGTGGGTCTGTGTACGGGGATGAGTAACGGGGCTGGGGTGGGCGACAACGAACAAAGGAAATGCGGAAGCAGAGTCTGCTTGCTGGTTTATGCGTGTACCGGAAAGATGTGTCTCGCATATACGTTTACAGCGCATGAACGCTATTTTTTCGCGCAGTGCACGTACGTGCTTTTCGCTGGTAGACTGTTTATAAAACGCCCATTAATCTTCGGCATAAATGGTTTTGTGTATAATAAGAAACAGTTAATGCAGTCCCTAATATTAACATAAGGTATAAAATCCCCCTATGCTGGTTGCCTAATTCAAAAAAATTTTGATGGAACCCACTAGTCGACGTCACAGTCACTGCTTTGGTGTTCTCTGTCGTGTAAAGCAAATTTAAGCTACAAGAAAATTGAACCAACAGCACGGGAAATTATAAAACAAACTTCCAGTCATGTGCGAAAATTAAACTGCAAGCTAAATTGCCGCAAAGGCAACCGTGCGATCGTTCGCAATGCTTCCGACAACCCGCGTGGCCGAAGGGTGTCCTCCTTTGACGTCATGACGGGCGCAACCAATCAGGGGCGTCAAAAGACGAAAAGCGCGCGTCTTTCAAACGGGGCCGCGCTTTTTGCAAGATAAATGCCACTTGGACTCATGTACGATAAATTTCAATGTTATATTCGGAGTTAGCGCGCAAGAAACTATATAACTGTTAATCTAACTCAAATTTTTTGGAAAGCGCTTCAGCTTCCCTTTAATAAAAAAGGTCGTAAAAAGGTAGTAACGGCCGCATTTACTAACTCCTTACGAACCTTACTACCCCGCAGTCTTGTACGTAGGCTCTGCTACTAACAACTGCATGGCTAGTAAGTTAACTGAGTGTAGGAAGTAGTAGCACTAGATTAAGGTCGTGCTTATGACTAGGTTGTGCATGGCCAGTTAGTAAACGCATGTAGCTCAGAAGAGTGCTATCACTGGGACTTTACCCGTGGGGGTAGTAGTGCTTACTGCCTGCTTCGGTTAGTAATTGTGACAAGTGCTACATTTACTACCTCCAGTTACTAAGTACCTAGTGTAGTCTGGGACAAGTAACTTGTTAGTATTCCATTAGTGAATGCCCCGACCTTGTTTTTAAGAGTGCTGTATAGAACCAAACAATTCGAAAAGCTAAGACGAAAGCTTGGGCTATATGAAACTCAAAATGGCTTTTGTTTCCTTTTCAACATCAAGGTTTATAGAAACTATCCCTTACACTAATCGTTTTTGAAGAAGCCCTTCAATTTTGGGGGGATAGTATAAGAGTATAATAATAATAAAAACTATTATAATAACAAGATATTGCCTTGAGACCCCTTAACAAAACTTTTGGGAAGTCTCTGCGTATCATAGTTATTTCGATTCTGTTCAAATATTTTCCAGTCTTGCAGTTACGATTCAATGTAGAGGTGCCACAATATGTGGAAGCTCTCTTCCACCGTATGGGACTCGGCGTTGCCTACACATTTTTTCTTGTTTAAAAAATGGCGCAGCTTGCACTGCAAGAGAAAAAGCAGAGCTGGCGGCCCCCTCGCTTCGTCGGAGACCAGTCTGTTGCACCTCACATTTATTTCCGAACTTGCCGCTGAAAGGTCTCCAAGACTGGCAGGCCCGGAACGTTTCGTTCGCAGGTTCCACATCTTTCCCGAAGTGGGCCGCCCGCGCTAGAACTGGCGGCCGAGTCTAAAGTCAACGCCCGCGCTACGAACCCAAAGGAAATGCGGTGCACCCGCAATGCGATGCTCAATCAGTATCCATAACGCGAGGATCCCAGGTTCGACACCGACCGTGGGCACAGGAGAAGACGACGACAGGAGGGGGCTGCATCTCCTATCGTCGTCTTCGTCGTCGTAATCGTCGGTTCACGTATTCATGGTGTAAAACACAGAAAAAGTTGTTTACGCCTCGCGCTAGAACGTAACGCGCAATACAAAAACCGGGACACTCGTTTATCCCTCGCGCTGGAGCGCTTCGGAACGATTACTAAAAAAACACGGGGACACTAGTTTACGTCTCGCGCAAGAGAGTTTCGTGCTTCAAAGACAAGAGACTTGTACAGCAAAACTGTATACCTCTACCCCCAGTGGTTTCATCTCCGTTGGCAAAAACGCCAAGGCGCCATAATATACTTATACACTGCATGCATCGTCCCACCTCAGGTTTCACGATTCGCCCAGGGTTTTTTTCTTTCTAATTATTGTTATTGTGTTGTTCACTGCCGCCCCTACAACCGTGCACCCTCAAGCCTTTGGGGTGGCCCAGTGTTAGGTTTCCGGTTTCATGGCATTTCGGGTTTGTGGCTTCATGCCCTCCCGAACCACAGTTATTTCGCAGGCTTCGAGGCTTTTTGGTGAGACTGACGGACAAAGTTTGGCCTAACCAGTTCTGCTGTTAAAATGACTGGGAAAATTCACCATCGCGCCCATGCGGAGAGCACAAGGACAATGTTTCCAGCGTGCTATTTTAGACTGCCCAATATACTCCAGGCAAAACGTGGACTCTACCACAAACAATAGCAGTAGCTAACCATATTATGGTGCGTCCAGAAACTATTAGGTATATGGCCTGACGCTGGACGTCAAAATAAGGTTGTCCGTGCCCTCAATGCATTCTATAACTCAACAGGTATCCCTTCAAACTAATAACGGATAGTTTAAGCCTTTCACCGCGAATTCCTGAATACGAACCGAGAAGGACCAACTAAACCTCGGGAACCTTGTGGACGTTGTCGTGTACTTGTGATATCTTTAATTGGGTCTATGGCCCTTCGTTCAGTGAAATGAAGTAGCCGGGGTGGGTTCCTAGGCACAAAAGCTTTAAACATAGCTTGACTGGGACCAAGGATTTAATACATGGCATGGCTTACACTGCGTAAACCTACAGTGTCGAAATATTTACACTATAAACAATACGATGTTCCCTCGAATGTGGGCCTTGTAAAAAAATGGAAAATTCAAAGTCGCTAGATAGGAGGATGAGAAGTTATAGCAACCACCACACAAAGTTTGAACATAGTACCGAACAGTATTTTAGAAAGAAGAAAAAATCCCGTACCATCTCCACTCACGTGAAACCTGGGGAGGGGCAAAGCATGCAGTGTAAAACAGTATTTTTGGCGCCTTGGCGTTTTTGCCAACGGAGATGAATCATTTGGGGGTTAGAGCCTAGAGGTATACAGCTTTGCTGAAAAAGTCTCGTTTCTTTGAAGCAGGAAGCATTCTAGAGCGAGGCGTTGAAAACGAGTGTCCCGGTGGGCTCTTTTGTACACGTTTTTTTCACATGATGATGTCACTTTCGAGCGCAAGCCGTTGGAAAACGAGTCTTCTGGTGTTTTAGCACCGTGACTACAATGACGACAATGACAGGAGACACCGAAAGCCCTATAGCTCCTAAAAAAACATCGAGCAAATACACATAACCTAGTTCGATGAAGTGGAGACCGATGATTGGCTTAACGTACAGGACAGCGATTGCGAATAAAACAGAATCAGATCATTGGCTCCAACCTACCAAAAATGGCATTCAGTGTAGCAGGTTGCAAACTAGACAGTATATACGCAGAGACTGCGGGAAGCAATATAGTTAGTTATTCAATTCAAAGCAAATTATTCTTGCACAGCTGATATTCAAGGCGAAACCCTTCCACCGTGTGCATAAAACCATAGCGGTGGCTTTAAACAAGTAAGCCGACAATCAGTTAACGCGCTGAAATAAACCGCCACGAAATAATGCCCTTCGTAGCGAACGGCGTTTCGTAGGAGGAGGATTCTGTCAAGACGTTTCGTTGAATTAAATCGCACACATCTAGAGAAGCGCCTTTTGCGTGGATGGACAAAAGATAAGCGAGGTTGTATTATATCACGCTTACTGCATTTAAAGTTGGTATTTCGACAGCAATCTTGTGTTCCTAATTTGTTGTACACTGTAGGTATCCATGCCGCTCATTTATTTCTTTCAAAACAAATTTATAACTATGAAGGGCTCTCTTTGGGCTTCTGCGGGATAGTTGCATGCATTTTTCCATACCCAGCTTTCTCGCTCAAAATTACAACCTCTCGGGAACCTAGAAAAACCACTTTAGGAAAATGATATTTGGCATAAAGCTAGAAGTTAACGTGAATATTAAAACGATAAAAGAACATTTCAGGTTTCTGAATATTTTTTTTTTGTGTGTAATTCGCAGTCACATCTAACTCCCCATGCATTTCTAAGGGATAGTTCCCATGGCTCAGGAACCCAGTCGCGCAACGTGCGCGACTTAAAACTGTGCACAAATCAAGTATTCACCTCAAATATTAGCTGTGCCAAATAATATTTTCATTCCGCTAAAAAATTGCAGAGTAATCACTGTTGAAAGGACTGCCATGAGCGGGAAAGCTGCACATGCTTTACTTGGCAAAAATATATGCCTTGTTTCAGTTGCGGCCTTTCAAATGCTACATGCAAACACGGCTCCAGGACACAAAAAAATAATTAAAGTCATTTAATGAGGAAGACGGCTGAAACACCAAGCTTTCACTGGTTTATATGAAGCAAATGGGCGCTTACGATTCGTTTCTTTGAATTCGATTTATTCAGATGTTAGAGCGGCTTGGAGTATAATTCTATGGAGAAAGCACGCCATTCTGAAGTATTTATTAGAGATGTTCTAGAGCGGCTTGGAGTATAATTCGTTGGAAAAAGGACATTTATGTTTTTGCTCGCAATTCTGCGTTATTTTAGGCCATCGGATGGTTATGCGGCCTTTCCCAAAATGTACATTTATTTGTGGAAAATGAGGCGACATATTTAAAGCTTTCAGTCAATTTTGTTCGTCATTTCTTTTTTTCTAGGGACTTAATTTATAGAGCAAATCAGTGAAAGTATCATCGTGTATTTTTTTTTCACTGGTTTCTTGTAACGACTTATAGCCGTTTTTTTTTTTTAGCAAAGCTTTGAGCAACCTGCGACAACAGCTGAGTAATATAGCGCCACGGCCTACGTAATTGAAGTGAGTGCGTGTTGAAATATCGTTTAAAAGAAAGTTCAACCAACCAAGAAGGATCGACGAGCGATTCTCATTAAATAATTACAGAAGAATTAAAAAAAAAACACGCGCAATTATAGTTTCGCGGTTTCAATCATGTTTTCATTGTTTTTTTCCCGGATTTTCTATTTCAGTCTATGTTAATTTTAGAATACCTATAAGGTGCACACTTTTTATTTGGTTAAGTAATTTTTGTAAGCTTGTTCTTTCTATTCTAGGGCGTTCAAAACTGTATTGGACCATCTGCCTCCAGTCACGCTGTTATAAAGATGAAATGTGTCAGCTTGTTTTGCTGTAGTCTGTGCGTATGTTTTCGTAGTACCTGCGAAAGTCTTTAGGTTATTTCTGCCAGGAATGCCGCAGATGAGAGGGGGGAGCGGGGGGGTGGGGGAGTGTAGGTGGCGGCCGAAGAGCCCGAGGGAAATAATTGAGAAGCTATTGTACCGGACACTTTAGACTCGCCAGCTTCACGTGCGTGCATTTGCTCGCGGGGGAAAGGTCGACGAACCCAAATTCCAAGGAACGAGTTCCGGGCACCCCGCGGGCCAGTAACGGTCGTCATTGCATTGGCGTGGGTGGTCATCTTTTGGAGGGGAAAAGCCTGATGAGGTGGGAAAATGGGAGTGTAGACGAACACTTTGACCAGAGAGGCCAGCCTGGTTGCCAGAGAGTAGTTATCGCCTTGCAATATACGCAAACAAAGTTGTAATAAACGAGTGATGGCACAAGCAATAATAATATAATGAGCCGGCGAGATCAGTCTCGTTTACATCGTCGGTGCAGCCGCAACGAGTCCCAGTGTCCCCACGCAAACAAAGTTGTAATAATCTAGTGATGGCACAAGCAACCATGATATAATGAGCCGGAGAGTTCAATCTCGTCTGCATCGTCGGTGCAGCCGCAACGAGTCCTAGTGTCCCACTCGGGGGTCGCGGAATCCGCACAAAAAAAGAACGCGAATGATATGACGCGAGCAAATCAACGCAGCCGCTGCTTGAGCTGGCGAACATGGGTATGTCGGGCACGCTAATTAAAGTGATGAAAATGACTGGAAAAACAAGCCAGAAAGGGGCCCTCCAGGCTCCAGCCGGTATCCGGACATTTCGTTGTAGCCTGTAGGAGGACATGTCGGTGCAGGACGTTTCGGTGCGGACATTTCGGTGCACGGACATTGCGGTGGGTGGACCACGAAAAACCCGAACGCCCTTTGCCAGTCTAAAAATCCTCCTCTCAAAACAACCGCGCTATTTGCACTCGCGTTCACAATCCCTCCTCTCAAATACATACATTCTCCTCTTAAATCCCTCCTCTCAAAAACCTCGACTGCGCCCTCTCCTCAGTGAAAACGAGGGGAGGGTCGGCTTTTGATGCACCCAAGAGGAACAAAGGGGCAGTGCCATCCCTGCGCGGGACTATACAATGGCCTGCCTCTCCCCCCCGACACAACAGCTACAAACGGGTATTACAGGGCATGCGTGGGGACGTACAATGCGTGCAAGCGCTTTCAAAAAGGTCCGTTCTTCATCCACGACAATATCGCAGGCTTGTCAAAAGATCAAACAAAGTTAAAAACGTGGCGCAAACTAGACGGGACAAGAGAGACAAGAAACACAGATACAGGCGCCAACTTCCAACTGTTTATTCACCAGAAACCACACGTATTTATATACGATATATCAGAAACATGAATAACAAAACCATGTATAATCAAAATGACAAATGTAAAAGGGGCCAAAAACACGCAAGATCAAGTGCCGAGAATGCATACATGATAACTGCAAACGTGCGCAGGAGTGCAAAAAACAGGGCGTGCGCACATATTCCAAGCACAAACCCAGCAGCAAAGAGGGGAGAGCAGCGTTACGTGCCAATCTACACGTTGTCTTTTAAGAAAGACACCTCTTTATCACTTAACGCCAGTGATGGCGTGCTGACGCACTTTTCACCAGCTCTTTTTATAAATACCGCCTCGATGATCTCCCTTTCGGTCTTGTTTTTTGCTCGCCTTAAAAAGGTCGTCTCATTCAGTAATGGCTCACACCCACAGCGCTTGCAGTGGTCTGCTAGGTGCCCACCCATGTTGCTGCTGACGGCCAACCGGTGCTCTCTCGCACGTTCATTAAAGCAACGTCCCGTTTGTCCAATGTATACCCTTTTGCACTTCAAGGGGATACTGTAGACGACGTTTTTTACACACTGGGTGTAGCGTGTGTCGTGCTTCTTCGAGCATGTTTCCGGTGGCTTCTTAGTCATCAAGGGGCAAACCTTGGCCAGCTTGCACGGTGCGGAACACACAATTCGCACATTATACCTTGCGGCAACCTTTTTTACATTGTGCGAGAACCGGTGAATGTAGGGTATAACGTGCGTTCTCATTTTTTCTTTCTGCTCCTGCAGTTTTTTCCCGTGCTTTAGCTTCTGCAGGGTGCTTTCACAGACACTTGTAATGACCGTGGAAGGATATCGAGCGGCTTCCAAGCGGCTAATCTGATTGCGAAAACCTGCAAACAGATTGTGCTCGCAAGATTTCGTTAAGGCCGAATTAATGCATGTGGTAGCTATTCCCCTCTTTATCAGTTTGGAATGAGCGCTGTCATACGGAAGAAGGCTTTTCTTAGTTCTAGGGTTGTACATCCAGCACGTGTGGTCTTTTGCGAAACTAAGCTTAAGGTCCAAAAATTGAATGGAATTCCCTTGCGGTAACTCCCAGGTGTAGTCTAGTCCGCCTGATTCCGACAGAAAGGTATTAGTCACTTCAGCCACAGCAGAGTCAAGGTTAGAATGAGTTAAATTTAAAAGCACAAGGTAATCGTCTACGTATCTAAAAATTCTAACGACGTCAGAGTTGGTGAATTTTGCGTTAATGCGCTTGTCAATGAAAGCAAGATATATGTCACATAGAACGGGTGCTACAGAAGAACCAATACAAATGCCATCTTTTTGGACATAAAAAGAATCATTAAAAGAAATGATGGTGGATTTCAGGTAAACATCTAAAAGCTCTAAAAACTGTTCTGTACTTATGCCAGCGTTATTCTAAAAGTCAAGTTCACCCGACTCTTCTATGGTATGACGGACAGCCTTGAACAAGCCTTGTTGGGGCACTGAATAAAATAGATCTCGCACATCAATCGAAAACCCAGTAGTAGCAGATGCCAGATCGCCTTCCACTAGAGCTTGCACCAGTTCTGTCGAGCTTCGCACCAAGAAAGGGTCGTGCAGAGCAAGCTTGCTGAGGCTTCGCTGAAGATAAGTACTGACTTCGTTTAGCCAGGACCCTCTTTCAGAAACGAAGTCAGTACTTATCTTCAGCGAAGCCTCAGCAAGCTTGCTCTGCACGACCCTTTCTTGGTGCGAAGCTCGACAGAACTGGTGCAAGCTCTAGTGGAAGGCGATCTGGCATCTGCTACTACTGGGTTTTCGATTGATGTGCGAGATCTATTTTATTCAGTGCCCCAACAAGGCTTGTTCAAGGCTGTCCGTCATACCATAGAAGAGTCGGGTGAACTTGACTTCCAGAATAACGCTGGCATAAGTACAGAACAGTTTTTAGAGCTTTTAGATGTTTACCTGAAATCCACCATCATTTCTTTTAATGATTCTTTTTATGTCCAAAAAGATGGCATTTGTATTGGTTCTTCTGTAGCACCCGTTCTATGTGACATATATCTTACTTTCATTGACAAGCGCATTAACGCAAAATTCACCAACTCTGACGTCGTTAGAATTTTTAGATACGTAGACGATTACCTTGTGCTTTTAAATTTAACTCATTCTAACCTTGACTCTGCTGTGGCTGAAGTGACTAATACCTTTCTGTCGGAATCAGGCGGACTAGACTACACCTGGGAGTTACCGCAAGGGAATTCCATTCAATTTTTGGACCTTAAGCTTAGTTTCGCAAAAGACCACACGTGCTGGATGTACAACCCTAGAACTAAGAAAAGCCTTCTTCCGTATGACAGCGCTCATTCCAAACTGATAAAGAGGGGAATAGCTACCACATGCATTAATTCGGCCTTAACGAAATCTTGCGAGCACAATCTGTTTGCAGGTTTTCGCAATCAGATTAGCCGCTTGGAAGCCGCTCGATATCCTTCCACGGTCATTACAAGTGTCTGTGAAAGCACCCTGCAGAAGCTAAAGCACGGGAAAAAACTGCAGGAGCAGAAAGAAAAAATGAGAACGCACGTTATACCCTACATTCACCGGCTCTCGCACAATGTAAAAAAGGTTGCCGCAAGGTATAATGTGCGAATTGTGTGTTCCGCACCGTGCAAGCTGGCCAAGGTTTGCCCCTTGATGACTAAGAAGCCACCGGAAACATGCTCGAAGAAGCACGACACACGCTACACCCAGTGTGTAAAAAACGTCGTCTACAGTATCCCCTTGAAGTGCAAAAGGGAATACATTGGACAAACGGGACGTTGCTTTAATGAACGTGCGAGAGAGCACCGGTTGGCCGTCAGCAGCAACATGGGTGGGCACCTAGCAGACCACTGCAAGCGCTGTGGGTGTGCGCCATTACTGAATGAGACGACCTTTTTAAGGCGAGCAAAAAACAAGACCGAAAGGGAGATCATCGAGGCGGTATTTATAAAAAGAGCTGGTGAAAAGTGCGTCAGCACGCCATCACTGGCGTTAAGTGATAAAGAGGTGTCTTTCTTAAAAGACAACGTGTAGATTGGCACGTAACGCTGCTCTCCCCTCTTTGCTGCTGGGTTTGTGCTTGGAATATGTGCGCACGCCCTGTTTTTTGCACTCCTGCGCACGTTTGCAGTTATCATGTATGCATTCTCGGCACTTGATCTTGCGTGTTTTTGGCCCCTTTTACATTTGTCATTTTGATTATACATGGTTTTGTTATTCATGTTGCTGATATATCGTATATAAATACGTGTGGTTTCTGGTGAATAAACAGTTGGAAGTTGGCGCCTGTATCTGTGTTTCTTGTCTCTCTTGTCCCGTCTAGTTTGCGCCACGTTTTTAACTTTGTTTGAACTATGTACCAACTAGCTCAGCAACAAGTTTTGTTTTGTCAAAAGAAAAAACAAGGGACAACAGTGTTTGAAAATTCAATTTATTGTGACAACACAGTTTACTTAAAACTTTTCATAAGATTTTCTGCATTTTTGGGGGCAAATGAATGTTTGTAAAGCTGCTTTCTTTGTATAGGTAGAGTGCCTTTTATTTTCAGCAAATATCATTAGGAATGCATTATACCATAGTGAACACCACCGAAATGCCTCAGCTGATTTGCCTGCCGTAAAAACGTATGGTCCCTATATGGAATTTATGGTCCCGGAACTTATGGCCCCGGAACAAATGATCCCCGGCACCTCATCCGGCAAAATGATTCCACAAAACCTTACATTGGCTCTTTGTTTAAATTTGTTGCATCTCGCTGAAGTGGTGTATTGCCTTCTGTACAAAAACTGTCAGAAAACCATCGCTTCATTTTAGTATTCATTTTTTCGGAAATGTAATTGCATGGCGTAACACAGTTGGCCTGTTTCTTGTTATTTTTTTTTTTAGTTTCGCTGTTATTTTCCGGCTTTTCATTTCATTCTTTGTTGTTGAAGTTTGAAAATACATTTTTATTTCTTTAGTTGTTTGTAAAATCTTTTACTTTCGTATTTCTTTCGTGTTATTTATTTATTTATTTATTTATTTATTTATTTATTTATTTATTTAATTATTTATAAAAATTCCGAACTACAATTTATTTCTACTTACGCCATTATAACTATTATACCGTGACATACGCTAATTATATTTTTTCGCTAGTTTTTCCCACCCTTCTCCGAGGTTTTCCTTGTCGCAGCAACTGCACTAACAGCAACTACGTCCAGGCACGGCCAGTCTCCTCACTCCTTTCTCACTCAGGAAGACAGTTTTTGAGTCCGGCCGTGTTCAAGAAAGCCGCACCTGCCGCGAGGAACCGCCGCGAGTAAGAGAGGTTGGTGACAGGCAGAATTCCGAGACATATGCACGCCTTATTACGACATACCTCTCGCACCATTGGCTGGGCCGCTGGTCCAACGTGGCTATCAGGACATTCAGCACCATGACAAATTTATTCTAAAGAGGGCAACGAGGGCCAGCTCAAGCAAAAGAAATATTCCACCGAAGCGAACCACCCACACTCCCCCCCGCCCACTCCTTCCTGTTTGATCCCGCTTTTTAAGGGGCGTCACAAAAAGGCAAGTCTGGCGGCGTGGTGCATCAACTTGCATCAATAGTTGGCTTTTCATTGAACCATGACAAGTGACTGTCTTTGGTTCTCGCAATTTATGGACAAGTAAAGCCGTCAGAAAGGCGAGCGAAAACATGTTTTCGAATTTGCGCAAATAAACTGCATATATTTTTGCTCAAATAAATTTCGTTGTTGATTGTGGGTGACCAGTTTCGATGAGCTCACCTGCTGCCCTTAGCAAATGTTACGCTCCCGCAACACCCCGGAAAAATTAACAAATCATGTTAGCAGCAGTCTTCTAAACCTTGCAGCAAGATACGAGGCGTATTAATAGCTACATTGCATATTTTTTGAGAAAAACAAAAGTATCTAAGCTGCAAGCTGCCAAGTTATCAAGGTCGAAAATCTTTATTAGCGCCGCTTGATCCGAACTGCAGATATCCAATCCTTTCAGGTGGAGAGCGCCGTAACGCAGCTTAGCTAACTAAACATACCTTTCATCGTGTAAAAGTCCTTTTTTAAATAGCGCTAAATCGGCGAGTGTGATGCACTAGTACAGCTCTATGTTGTCTGGTATTCAGCAGTACCGGCCCACTCACATTTTCGATACTTCACATAACCTAAATAATACTGCCACTGTAAATACTGTCACTGTACTGCCCCGCACAGGCTCAAGTGGCACTCGCTTCACAAGCTTTAATAAACAGAAGAACAAAGCAAAGGAAGCACGGGAGAACACACACGTACGACGACAAATTTGTATTTGTATGCAGGATTTAACTCAAGTAAATTCAGCCTTAGAAAATATATTATACAGGGTTATCAAAGTTACGTCGACAGGTTTTTTTTATTATGCGGTTAATTTTACGTGAAGACCACCTCTATAGTGAGGTTATCCGTCCAGGTGGATACAGAATGAGGTGCTAAATTTTGATGTCGGTGCCTTAATTAACTAAAATTGAATAATTATTTTTTTGTAGCTGCAGTATGCAGGCATGTTTGTATTGAGAAGTTCAATGTAGTTTCATTTGGCAGAATTCTTCTAGCGCATCCGTACTCCGAGATATCGAACTGCGAAGTTTAATTACCGTTCGCATGATTACGCATGCCAGACAGTGACGACCGGCGCAAAGCTCCTCCCCTTTGTTCTGTTTCGATTGCGGTTCTGAGTACTGCAGATTGCGATAGCGCCAGCCAAGACTGAAAGGGTGCCAGTTATCACTTTTTCTTATGCCTCCTCCGCGTTGTCGAACCAAACACCGTACACAGCAGGCCCGTCACAAAAGGGAGGAGCTTTCCGCTGGTCTTCACTGTCTTGCATGCGTAATCATGCGAACGGCAATTAAACTTCACGGTTCGACATCTCAGAGTACGAATGCGCTAAAAGAATACTGTCAAATGGAACTTCGTGGAAACACGATTGTCTCTAAATTTCTAATACAAACATGCCTGCTTACTGCAGCCGCCAAAAAGTTAATTAAACAAGTTAATTAAACAAGCCACGGACATCTATAGTTGCCACCTCCCTGTGTGTCCCCCTTGGTGCATAACCTCACTGTAGCGGTGGTCTTCACGTATATCTAAGCATCTAATTTTAAAAATAAATGTCGACTTAACTTTGATCACCCTGCATATAGACAGATGCAAAATACATTGTGCACAAATACAGACATATAAATATAAATACACTGATACCCTCCCTCTTTCTCTCATAGAGGCGCTCATGCATAGGTGCAGTAGTGGTGGGACCATTTTTTTCTACTTTGAAGTTGGGACCATTTGCTCCTGGACTATTTGTTCCGGGACCTTTAGTTCCAGAGCCATTTGTTCCGGAGCCATTTGTTCCGGGACCATTTGTTCCAGAACCATTTTTTCCGCGCCTGGCCTATGGTGCGAGAAAATCAACACGGCCGCTGTTTGAGCCGGCGCGCGTGCCCTTGTCATACCCGTGAATTCAAGTGTTGAAAAAAAAAAATTGAGCGAACGCGTGCCTCAAACGACCGTGTAATTTGCGGGGCGAGTAGGAGAGGGCAGCAATCGTTCGATGACAGAGAGTAGAGCAGTGCGGGGGCCGGAATTTCTTGGCCCTGCCCGACCCCGCCTGGTAGAGACACGGCCAGGGCCAGGCCCGAGCCCGACAAAACATTAAGATAAAAGCCCGAGCCCGACAGCCTTTAACAAAAGAAACCCGAGCCCGCACACGGTTTTGAGCTCAGCCCGAGTCCGCCAGACTCCAAATATGAGCCCTCAAAGTTTGATTTTTTAGCCTAAAATGAGCCTAGAGGGAGTATATTGAATTTACACTTGTTCAATACTTAGACCTATATCTGTACAACATAAATATCCTGACCTAAAAAATGTATCTGCGGAAAATGTTGGTAAAACAGGGGCTGCATTTGCGACTATCTCCGAACTTAGAGCACAATGAGGATCGCTTAAGTGATGCTGATAAAAGTGGATATTTTTATTTATGCATTTCTTGGAGAGATATGCCACGTTTCGTTATTTCATTCAATTCGTTTCCCAAAGAACTCTTTTTCTACTTGTGTTTGACGCTAGCACACTCTGCCGAGAGCTAGTTTAACTGGTACTTCTCTCAATTTAATTTGCCAAGGTTCGTTGTCGGTTTGCACCAGGTGTCTATCCAAGTAGACCTAAGTTCCTCCCATGCTCACAAAGTTTTCTACTAAAAAATACAAGCATCTTCCCGCGGGGGGAACCATGGGGTGATGCGACGCATCGGGGGTAACGGGGTGGCTGGTGCTGGGCACGATCGCGCCAGCCAGCGCAATATCAGGATTGTTAGTCTCCATTCAAATCATCGGTGGTCATCGGATGTCATCGGAGCGCCGGCGATGGAACGACTGAGCGGAGCGGCGCAGTTATCGCGTTTATATGTACCGCGCGTTAACGCGGAGGGGAATGAGAGAGAGCAGCGCATGAGCGTGTGTTAACCGAGCGCTAACGCGCGCTGACGCACAGTTGGCGTTGCGGTGAGGGCGCTAACACACAGGTGGCGCTGCGTTGAGAGCGGCGTTACCGCGCAGCTGGCGCGGCGAGGAGAATGGGGTGGAGGCGTGCGGACTACGGATGGACGCCGGAGGGACAAGGCGAGTTAAAGAGATGCGTTGCATCTAAAAAGTCGCTTTATGGGCAAAAAGGTATGTGCATAAAAAGCTTTAAGAAAGGCACAAGGGTACGTTAGCTAATCTTTGGTGTTATGGTCTGCACAAAGTACAATGTCCAGGTCACATTTGTTCTTTTTTTTAGTTTGAAAAACAGAGTAAAGAGACAATCAAGTACTCTACTACCATGCTCTCGTTTTCGGACCCGTTATCTTTCACTATGCTGATGAAGCCCATACGTTTTCTTTTGTTGGCTTGAAGGCTTTCCAAGTGCAATACGTCATTTTTTTAGCTTTTTAGCATCGCCGAGGTGACAGACTGACAGCACTTCGCTTTTTTTGTTTTCAGTTCACCCAAACGATCAATGAGTCGAATTTTTTGTTGTCAACATTCTAAATTTGCGGCACACGACTACCGGGATTCAGGGCCTGCCCTTGCCGGCTCGGCCCAAAAAGTGTTTTCGTTCAAGCCCAAGCACCGCCCGGGCCCGAGAAAATGCGTGCTGCCCGTCCCGAGCACGGCCCGCGGGCCGGGCCGGGCTCGTCCTTTTGGACCGTCCCGGGCCCGAGCTGTTCCCTAACTAGAGCACTACCTGGGCCGCAATTTATAGGCCTGGCCCGAACCTGCCCGATAGAGACACGGCCCGGGCCCGGCAAACTTCTAAATTTTTTTTCTTCTTCTAAACTTCTAAAAAGCGTTCTAAGCGCAATCGCCTTTTACCATATCTTTCAACAGCGCCGTAATGAATTTACACTTCGCTTCTTTTTGTTCTCACTTAACCTGAAAGATCAACAAAAATCTTTGTGTTGTCAACAATTTATAATTTTCGGCACAGGATTGCCGGGCCTCACGGATGGCCAGAGCGGCTCGGGCTGGCACGGCCCGAAAATTTTGATTCTAGCGCAAGCCCGGCCGGGGCCCGAGAAAATGCGTGCTACCCGGCCCGAGCCTGCCCCACCAGTGCACTACGTCAGACTACCTAGCTACGCCACCGCACCCAACTGTTTCAGGGCTGTGCCCTTGTGGTGTGCTGTTTTGTCGTGTGCTGTTTTGACGCCGTGCTATTTTGTCGCGTGTGCTTTTGTCGCTGTGCTATTTCGTCGCTGTGCTTTTCTGTCGTGTGCGCTTTTGTCGCTGTGCCCTTCTGACGCTGTGCTGTTCTGTCGCGTGCTGTTTTGTCGCGTGCTCTTTTGACGCCGTGCTGTTATGGCGGTGCTCTTCTGTCGCGTGCCCTTTCGTCGCGTGCTGTTCTGTCGGTATACCTAAATAGAGATAATTGGTCGAACGAAATTTTTGAAAAAATAAAAAAGAAAGCAAAATATAAAATAATTACGCAAAATTACGAACCGTGTAACGCCCTGCAGTTCCACAAACACGCAGATTTAGGGAAAGTTGCACCTGTAGTCATTATAATAGCGTAAATGGAAATAATTGGTCGAACTAAATATGGAAAAACTATAACCCTTTCAGTCACCATGTCTCCATATGGAGACGCGAAGTTCTTCGTCGTTTTTCTCGTGAAAACGAAAAAAAGTTCGTGCTGCAGAGGGGTGCTGCTGATGTTCGAAACCTACGGAAGTGAAATGTAGCACCATGTGATGTGGAATGGCGGAACCGCACTCATAAACATCATTTCAAAATGGACGCCACCAAGTTTTGTGGGAGCTCCGGTGTTTTGCCATCCTAAGTTCTCTCTTTTACTGCTGCGTAAATCATTTATAAAGGCTAAAACACCTCTTTCATGTGCGGACATTATTATTTCACCTCGTTGTTTGTAGGCTGCCTCATGACATTTATAATTTTTATAGGGCAAAGTAGGATTGAGTAATGGTGTCTCCGTATGAGGACAAGACGCCATTTGCGTAGCAAGTATTCTAGAGAGACTGAAACTTTTTTTTGAACCTCTAGACACTTGACACTGCTAAGCCTCCCAGTATGGAATTTTTCTGCAGTGAAAATAATAATTCGTGACTGAAATAGATAAAATAAGAACAATATTAAGTAATTACGGATAATGGCAAAATATAACAAGCATTGGAGCCACTTTCTATAGTGGTATTCCCTCCGAAGATTGACGTGATTCACTGTGCAACACTCGATTTGGGAAAGCCATCTCACAAAGATCAAGCTTACTACGACCCCCTCAAAGTCTGCTTTACATCCTAACACAAACGAATTGCTGGAAAGACATTTTAGGAAGAGGATGTCACGAAATTGGGAGGAGAGGATGGAATGGGCGCACCACCGCTAGCTCCACGTTGTAGTTTTCCCACTAACACGCGAAATATTCCTTTTTCCTGTGCTGACGCTACGAATACCATTGCGGCGAAAGGTATTCTTGTAGCGCGAACCCGCTGGCTCGCGCTTTTTTCATGCAGGCAGGTGCATGCCATGCAGAGAAGACGCTCTGTGGAAAGATGGGGTGAAGTAGTGTCGCTGTACAAATTGAAAATTTTTTTCTCTGCTAAAACAAAAACTGTTCTGATTAAACTTTCTGAAATAAACTGCGATCATTTGTGCTAGTGAATGGCTTGTATTTGATATTTTTACTACGGGCACAACAATGCGCAATTTTAAGGTGAATATGGGCCAGAAAGGAGATTTTTCCAATTTTGACAAACGTTTTCTCGCACATTTCACCTTTTTTTAGTGTAGACATTGTTTTTACCAATTTTTCACAATGCTGAGATACAGGTACAAATGCTTCATTGGCTGAGAGAATGTGCTCGTATTTCCTAAAAATGTTTGAAAATGCTCGACATCGTGTACTTTCTGAATGGCGTAATCACAGCAAATAAAAAAAATATTTCAAAAATGCGGCATAGAGCAGCCCAGGGTCTCAACATGATGTTCACAAAAAATGGTGGCCATTGTAGCAGAAGATATTTTTTCATGAATTTTTTCACAGACGTAAGTTTGCTTTAAACCCTGGAGGTAAAATGGCCGCTAGAAAAAGAACAAATTTTTTTTGCACGAAAACACTTTCAGGGAGCCTTGTGGGCCATGCGAGGATGACCCACAATTTTTAGTGAGCAAATCCGGGATGGTCGATTTTACGGCTGGGACGTTTGGCATGGAATGACCCATTAGGGAGTATCGTAATCGCCAGCCAGTTTTTTTTTTTTTTTTTGAAGGACTTTTTAATTTCGCATGATTTTTTTCATTCACCTTGAGTGTGGCTCGCAGTTTTACGATGCCAATGATTTGAGTGGGCTCCGCAACGTGGCGCTACGCTCGCTAGCGATTCTTGTCTACATCGCTCTGTTATCGGAGACGATCTGCTGGATCCTAGCCATAGACAGCTTTGCTGTAAAAGGAGAAAATAATTAGGGTAAGAGTTTCTGGGAACGTTTTGCGGACCCCTGAAATGCACTCGTGTACCCGTAGTACACGCTGACCGCCTTTCGCCAACCATTTCCATACTGGACTCCCTGGCAGTGACCATCGACATTGCAACTGACTACGCACTCCATTTTCAGTTTTCGAATCATCCCCTGTATTTCCTCAACCCACCCGTTTACCCAAAACACGTTTGGAAGGTCGCTAATCAGCATAAACAAAATACGAGGGTTAAACCACACATCGCGTAGGGGCGATGGCATGCATCAAGTTTTACAAATTTGGACAGTCAGTGCGCATATGTCTTGCATTAGCGTCAAGAAACATTCTGGGGGGAAAAACAGCGGTTTCAGTGCGGAAAATATTTACGGCCCAAAGGTGTTCCCTATGACATCATGTGACGTTTGCGCTGCTGAAGTATAATCAGCTACCCGCTGTGTACACGGCATTATTCGGTGTTACCATTGGAAAGCGCTTTACAATAAATCTTGTGTCTAAATACTGAGCGCTTTCATTTTTTTTTTCGTCGTAAATGGTTCAGTGAAACAGTTTTTATATCGCGCTGCTATCCAGACGATGCGCTGTGTTTTTCCAAAGCGTGAAATGGCCGTCCCGGGCGCTTCCTCCTTTAAATGTTACGAGGCGTCACTGGCCACGATATAACTAATCTACAAGAATACGAAACTGTAGTTAATTTAGGAGAAGGCTACCCGCGGTTTCGTGTTTTTAAGGCAAGTCTTAATAAACATATGGTAGTAAGACAGGCAGCCTGGAAATTCGAGTAAAAAATTGGCCGCGTATCTGCTCCTTTCGTTGCAAATGTCGTCAAAAGACGATAGTCTTTATCGGCCATTGCGAAGTAAATGCCTCTCTTCGCTTTGCCGCTCACCTCTCATGTTGTTCCTCTTGCGTCGCGCTCATCCCAAGGCAAAGACGCCAAAGGTTTGCTTAAATCATTTTAAATTTCCCGCGTTCCACTACTCCAAACCGGGTGTCTCGATGCGAACGCTGCTGTACGGCGGAGACGCGCGTTAATAGAGGCGCCCTACTTCAACGTTTATAGAACCGCGTTTCCCTACTCCACGTGCGTTGCAAGCAGAACGTGGAACCTATCTAGTGGAACCTTGAGTAACTGTTGCCGGTTGATTTCTTAAAATGGCGCAAGAAGCTATAGTGGCGCGGGCGACAGTAGGCGACGGCGAAGTGAATTCTTTTTCTGCAGTTGATGAAGTATTTAATTTCGCAAAAGCAAGCATGTTTGATTTTTTTATAAAGAAACACTGCAAATATCACTTCTGTATTGATTTGCTGTCTCATATTTGCGTAATGTCTTGTTCTTCTTCAACAATGTCGACAAGTATGAACCTTACACCGGACATAGACGGGTAGATGTAGCTGTGACTATATAAGACTAATGGGCAGGCATTGTTTTGCTTTGGCCGGGTGGCTGAATCGAGTCACAGACAGACAGACGGACAGACATACAGACATACAGACAGAACAAAATTTCTGCGTTTAAGGAGCCCAAGAAAGACTATCGCCTTTAAAAGATTCTTTTACCAACGAAATTTCGATCCCGCTTAGAGGGAGCTCAACAATCCCGTTTCGCATTCGTTCGCAAAGCGTTATTGCCCACTCCTCCGCCCCTACCCTCGCCCCTCCCCCCAACACACACTCGAATGTGCGCGCTTGCAGGTCAACTCTGACGCAAATGGTACACATGAAGCAATGGTCGCAACACGTTCCCAACAGCCTTCTTGGAATCTTCATGGAAATCGCAGGGAAATTAATAAGGCTCATTTTTAAAAAAAAACCCTTGAACACTACATCATCAACTATCTTCAAATGTGTCCATTTCTAATTTTTCTTCTTAAGTATCATGTTCACATTTGTAACTGTAACTATGTAACGTTTGTTGCTACATCCTCAAGTGTTAAAAACCATTCTATAGCTTCATTTTGTATGTTTATTTGTTATTGTGAACGTGGCCGATACCAGGGGGGTGGTTGGGAGGTTCCGACACTACCCCCCTAAAATATTTTCGGTCTTCAACATTTTCTGGGATGTGAAAATATATACTGTGAGGGTTCCTATCAACCGAATGCTTCTTCAGTGATTGTAAAGTGTCCCTGCCCCTTCATTATCGTTAACTCAACGCTCAGGCAACGCTGCTGCCACATGTGCAGCTTGCCCTTAGTGCCACCCTTCGTCATACCTGCCATCCGGCCTAGAGTTCGAAGCACTCCTTTCTCCGCTTGCGCTCGTCGCACCGACGTGTCACATAGCTCATTAGCCCAGCAACAGAAGCCTCCCGCTTGCTTGCTGTCGAAGCCATCAGCTCCAGGCTTCCCCTCTCTCCCCGAAGCTAGCGAGTACCAGATACGACCCTCGAGGTCCGACCATTCCTACCTGACTTGTATCGGGGCGGCACTTCACGTGTTATCACGGGGCAGGAGTCACCGGTTGGCAGGGGTCAGGATCTTGTAAGGGATGTACACAACCCCACGAAGCATTTACATATGCGCACAGTCTGTGTTTGTGCCCTCAAAAAAGTACGAATAGAATGGGCAGAAAGTATAACTGGGGTTTAAAACCTCGCGAGAGCGTTTCCTCCTAACGTAAAAAAAAATTGGCGCACCTTGCACTAGTGGTGCAGGGCTGGAGAAACAGCAGAGCTGGCGGCTCCTTTCTATTTTTGCAGGCCGGATCTTTGCAGGCCGGATCTTTTTCTCCGCAGCCTTTCACGTCTCTCCCAAAGTGACCGCGTTAGCCCACGGCAACCGGCTTCGCGAATTGGGCATCTGTAGCACGAACTCGGCCTTCAGGCGCGAGCACAACAGCAAGCGAGAGATCACGCTAGGAACACAGGGCAGAGTGTTGTCGAAAGTCGTGTGAGCCGACGCCGTGCGCTCCTCACGTGGCGCGCGTTCACGTGCAGGGTATTTTTTGTTGGTATTTTTTGTCAGCTCGGAACGTGGCGCAAGCCCACGTCCAAGCCTGGCCGATGCCGGGCGCTCCTGACGAGGCGCACACTGACCTGCACTCAGTATTCTTTCTTTGTATTTTTTTAGTAAAGCACAGCAGCAGAACGACATGTCTAAACAGCTGTGCTGTTTAAACTATTTCACTGACAGTCGTTGTAGGTCCTCTAGTCACGTTTCTGGCGGTTGGCCAAGGCAGCTAGCTACCCCTCATAAAACGCAGGGTCCTCCCTTGCTGCTGTGTCAAAAGCTGTAACCCGAACTTTTATTCATTTCCTTAACCAGGAATTAAATTAGAGACAAACAAAGTTGCTTCTTGAAATAAGCATTTTGAGAGTATTCTTTTATTAGAAAGTGATAGCGGAACGGAGAACTTGTCCCGGTACGCGGCCCAGTACACGGTCGGTGCACAGGCGCATGTGCCCAGCTGGTCTCTCCCGGGACCAGGCACACTCGTCGCAGCCAACTGGTCTTACGGAAATTATGATAGGTGAACTGGTCAAAAAGGGCATCTTGTTCTAGGTGATCCCGTATTAAGGAAACGGGTAGCACTTCCCTGGTCAAAAATCCGTCACGCACATCCTTTTTTTTTCTTGAGGAGGGGTGAGGGAGACTCAGCTGGCTTCAATCTGGTGGAGAGTTGGTTGGCTGTGACGATGTGGCTTGCGACAAGTTTCCGTATACCCGGCTCTCCCCGTCTGCGCATGCGCAGTACCGGAGTACCGGTACCGTACCGGAACCGATACTGCGCTTGGCTCTAACTCTACTATATGTCAGCGATGTGCATGATTCCTCCGCGAAAGGAAGCAAATGTAACTTTTCAAAATGGCCGCCGTTGTGCCCACATACCCTCCCCCCCCCCCCCCCGAAAGAAATTTGTGGGATTGTAACTACTAATTAACCACCACAATAATGACCATGGGACGCTGCAGGTACTTGGAGTAAGTATAAATAAATACACTACTGACAGTCGATAGCAAACCCACCAATACTTTAACACATTTTTTGTGTTTGTGTGATAGCTATTCAAGCGATTCTTAAGAGGGAATCATGCTGTCCCAAAAAATACTTTGGAACATTTCAAAAGAGCGCGAAGCTGTCCACGGAATTAAATTCTGCTTCTCACACGGCCGAATCCTGACCGAAGGGCAAAAAACTTAACTGCGCCACTTGACACGTACCTTCTTTTGGGATATTACACTTTGATTGATTGATTGATTGATTGATTGATTGATTGATTGATTGATTGATTGATTGATTGATTGATTGATTGATTGATTGATTGATTGATTGATTGATTGATTGATTGATCATAACATACGCATCGCGGGCAGCCATGTTGATATTCCGCACGGTAACGTAAGCTGCCGCGACGTTCCGCTAAGAGGCCCCGGTTAGCGGAGCGGGGCCCAGCTCTGGTATCGCCGCTAGCGCCCTTGCGCGCCACGCATGCGCAATGGCGCTCCCGCTAGCTATCGGAGCGGAGCGGACCGTCAGAAACAGTAAGCTAAAACTCTCTATTATCTACGCAGTGAAGAATAGAAAAGAGCAGGATCAAAGCCTAAGCAAGCTGTAGATGTTCCGTCCCGGAATTACCCACGTTTGCATAGCAGCGCTTGTATACTATCAACGTTAGGATCGCTGCGTATGTCAAATATGTATGTCAAATTGAAATTTCGGGTTTTAATGGCCTGAAGCTGCCACTGGCCATTGAGGCGCTCCGTAACAGAAGGATATGGATAAATTTCGCTACATGGGTACCGCTAACATGGGCAGATTTCTTTACGCACGGGCATTCTCGCTTTTTACCTTCAAGATTCATTTAATGCGAGCAATGAAGGAAACTTCTGATAAGTGATTGCCGCCAAAAGCTTGAATAATACTGTGCATACCGTATTTGCCTAATTTATTTTCAACCAATACTACGAAATATATAACTACGCGAAGATTGTGTTCCCATTTCTTTTAACAGTTTTAATGGGGCTTCATCACATCGGTTCTAGACGTTACACGTAACAGATGGATTTGGCCGATAGCACTGACAAGCGGCACTCCGTCCTGAGTAATTGAAGCCATTTTACCGTAAGGCTGCTGTATAAATTACTGGTCCAATATACACTATTTTTTATTAGACGCGACGCATCTCTTGCTCTGAGGCATGTCCCTCCTCCGTCGGCGTCGGCGTCGGCAGCGTCCGCACACCACCTCCGCATGCGCGACTCTCCTTCGCTCTTCTCTCCGACAGATGTGCGCAACACTCTCACTCCGTCTCATTATGATAAACAACAGCTGCGTGCGCGCCCTTCGCTCGCTTCACTCTGCTCCTGTCGCGCAAGTGCGCGCATGCGCGACTCTCCTCCGCTGTCTCCTCTCCTTCATGCGCTGTAAATATAAAGCGGGTAGCGCGCTGCGGTGGTTCAATCAGCACTCGCTCTCGTTCGACTTCGCGTCACTTTGCTTGACAACTGCGTGCTTGACTTGATTCTTCCGATGAAGACGTGATGGAAGCGAATGTCCCTTCAGCGAGTGGACTGGCGCAATCCAATACCAGCGTCAGTCCGAACGCTCCCCCCTGATGCGTCGCATCACATCAGGGTTCCCTCGCGGGAAGATGGGCGTTATTTTTGGGAATAGAGTTTTACAATAAGAGGACGTAGGTTTGATCCATCCAATATCTTGCGTGAGCTTGCGCGCTTCTACTGCCCGTGGCTACCGGAAAAGGAGATAATGATCATGTTGTACAATAATTTCAAAACTTGATAGTTAACTTTTTAATTGCTCATTTGGATTTATTTTTGTGGTGGTTGAAGTGCCGAAGCTACACCTGGGCTATGTGGCGCACCGTAGTGGAGAACTCCAGAATAATATTGATCACCTGGGGACCTTTAAAGCGCCCCCAAATGTGGACTCGCGAAGACACGCGCTTTCGCTTTTCGCGTCCATTAGAAACGCAGCCACCGCGGTCGGGATCAGATCCGCGTTCTTTCGTTCAGCAGCACGAAGCCTTAGCCACTCAACTGCTCACCTTACACGGCCCGATTATACTTAAACGTGGAGGAAAATAACTAACGCTGACCAAAAACATTGTCCTGAATCTTGGTTGTAAATAGGGTTGTGATTTCAATCCCACCGCTGGTACCAGTTGTTGTGAATGCGGGTTAGGGAATACATCTTGGTAGCGTGACTGGTGTTCAAAGACGTTGATCAGGAGACCGAGGTTTGCTAATGAAGACAAAAACTTTATACAAGTATGTACATGATGGATACATGTTTGGGTGCTGTGGCTCGAACGAATCGCACAACCATCAACCCTCGGCGGCTTGCAACACCGCGTTGTAGTTCAAGAAAAAGTCTCTAGAGTTATAGGGATTTCAACTACCAAAGGCTGGTCCAATCACGGACGCACAAACTGACCCCCATAGGCTCCGCCATCGCTCGAAGCAGTTCTAGTTGCTTGGCCACGTGACTACAAGGGAGGGAATGCGTTGGCGCCCCTGGACGGGGAGACCTTTTGCCCAAGCACGAGGCACACTTCAGTGCTCTACTCGCTACGCTCGCCGTTTACCGATTTCATGACCCGCGCTACCAAAGTCGTCTCCTTTGTTGTCTTCAGCCAATCACAGTTGCACGTGCGGAGATGGCGGGGGGTTGACGAACCATTCTCAAACACGAGTTGTGTGGGATCCGCGCTGCCGAAATCGCCTCCTTTGTTGCTGGTGTTGCAACTCAGAGTTGAAGGTGCCCGGATGACGCAGGGGTGATGAACCGCGGTATTCAATGCGGATTCGCACCTGCCACGAGCCGATATTGAAGAAACCCATGGCGATGGTGAGACTGGCGACGGAAACACGCTAATTGACTCCGATGTCCGAGCTTGAGTGTGCCAGGTACATAACCCGGTCATAACAAGACATATGCGTCTCTAATGCTCCCCTCGAACACATCGGTGCACCCCGTCATATTTCACGGATAATCGTGCAATATGACATAGCGTGAAAATGTACTTCAAGGCAAACATTCGGAAAGCATGTTTATTTATTGCAAATAAATATTTACTTATTTTCAATTTCCGAAAATTCGCTAAAAAATTTACTGCAGGCTTACAAAGCCCAAACATAGCTCTTGATATATCTATTCTAAGTTTTGTTGGGGGTTCTGGAATAAGCTGGTTTTTTTTCGCTGCGTGCCTCCATTTCTCTTATCTGAATGTGTGCCCTGATAAAGCTAATTAAGACTTAACTGATCTGAATTAATATGCTTAGCGTGCTCATTATTTCGTGGTCTCGTTGCCGCTGTAACACGTCAGCACAAACAGAAGGAAAAACGCTATGCCTTCGCACTCCTTTTTTTCCTAAAAGTTTCCCGCAACCAAAAAAGGAGACGTGGTATGAACTGGTGACAGATGCGACCACATGTATTTCGCACTCCCTCTGCTTCTCGGTCTATTTCGTTCCAAGATTGTCTCCGCACCTCAAGCCGTGAACAGATGTAGGAAAAATGACCAGAATGAAATTACGGCCCAGAAAGCTGGAATGCGGGTCTCCCATCCGCTCTATCACTTTCCTCCGGATACCGGTCAGGCGCGTGGTTGGATTGGCAGGCTTACACAGAATATCAGCGGTCTTGGAGAGCCCATGCGTTCAACGCCAAGGTGACCTTTACCATGCTGCGCATGGTCCATCCTTGTGCCGAGCCTAGGCCAAAAAAATCTTGGAGATAACGAATGACCCCTTGTACTTGACGGTGGAGCGCGTGAGAACGCCCACCTAAGTCAATATTGTGCAGTGCCAGCCTTTATATGCAGATGAGGGTGAGGGGCGGGAGGCGTCTATGATGTAACATGAACGCACCCTCTTTTTTAGAATTTGCTTGGACAGCTTCTAAATCAACGGTTATTGTACTGGGCTTGACCACACCCCGGTTTAACCTAGGTATTCCGTATTTTGCGGGCGGTCTTCCGACTTGTATGGAGAAGAAAACCAACATGCCAAGTCTTCAATTATTCGCGTTCCAAATATTTGGAAAGTCGATATTGCGCCCGTTACAATTTGATGCAAATTTTAAAATAAAACATCGGCATATCCCAGATAAAAGTTCGCGACTTGAGGATATGAACCAAATCCCTGTCACCGACGATGTAACCGGAAAGTAGCTGTGAGTTCATATGTCCTGTAATTCATTTCCTCAACGGCAAATAAACATCGACTCGGGGCAGATATGTGCACCTCGCGGCTGGAGCCGGACACTGTATTCACGGCCTTCATGGGTGGAAACAGCCAGTGTAGGTGTAGGAGAACGGCTGGGGCCTGTTAATACGGATACAGAATTTGCAACACAACCGAGGCGAGGTCCCCACATACCCATCATGGCGCGCAGTGGCGTGCCAAATAATTTTCTTGTCGGTAGACCGCAGGGCGGAAGCCATCGGTGCTCAAATTTACTAGACGGCACCACCTGCAATGACCTTTTGTGTTACGATGAGTAATCACCGGCTAGGTTCGGATATAAAACTATTATGTAATTGAAACTCCTCGAACGTTCAACGTTGGTCAACGAAGTGACGAGTGTGCATAACTCCGCTACGACTGAGCTTACCAAGAAATTTAGGATTCGAAATTCTTGTTTCGAACTCTTGTAATCCCCAAGCCTGTTTACTGAAATGAAAAACAAAAAAGCATTAGCAGTGTGACCGCCACATCTACAGCCCTAAACTATGGCAACACGTAATGGGATTTTTTTCTGGCGAGTATAGGTCACGACTACAAACGCATCCATGGAGGACATGACCTTAAAGCTACCGGATCCACCTAACCACAACTTATCTAGGACAACGTATTCTCAGCCAGGTGGATGTGAAGAAATGCTAAGCGCCTTCGCACGGAGTGAAAAACCCGAAAATTCAATTCACTCAGTGTGTATAAGCGAGCTTGCGTATTTCTTAAGTGAGTGTCGCAACATTCTCGAACTGCGGCGATGTCACCGAACACGTGCGGCGAAATGAGAAAGCCCCCAGCCACAGAACGCATAAATCCATGACCTATTTCCTCCTTACCACCATCCTTGCTTAGCGGTAAAGGGGAATTTCGGGCAATAACTAAAGCACGCAAGCATGCAAGCAAGCACAATCAAATGCACGACCCAACGGAAGAGTCTGGGAAGGAAGGACGAACGAACGAACGAACGAACGAACGAACGAACGAACGAACGAACGAACGAACGAACGAGAGAGGGACCGAGCGAATGAACGAACAAACGAACGCACGTTCGTACGTACGCTACTATGGGTCCCTTAACGGAGATAGTGCGACACCGAGCAAAGCATTCACACCACCGCGAGAATCCGGATCACTAGACATATCCTCCTCAGACTTGGTGGAATGTGTGGCCACACAGGGGTGAGAAAAGCACATTTTTGGAATGTCTGCAGTAGTTTATTGCACAATAAAGAATTGCACTTCTAGATAAAGCGGATGTTGCGCATCAGGGTGTGCATTATAATGCACACTGGGTCTTAAAACATACTATTTGTACAACACTCATGTACAAAAGAATTCAACTGCTGCTCCTTACAAACAGACCTCTTATTTCGAGTGGAACTGCTTATAGCAGTTTCGCATTGCTGTTACGCACAAGAAAATGTTGCACGTTGTGCAGCGGAACTTCGTTCGCTCTGAACAACCTGGGTTGCGGCACCTCGAGGAGAATCCCTGGTTAACAAGCTCTGGCATGTGGTTGGCCTTAGCTGTCCTTTTCGGCTCAGGAGGCAAGGGTACAACCTTAGCTTTTAGCAGCTTGCGTGGCGGCTCATCATCAGACTCTGCACCAGACCTGTCTTTCGACAACAGGTAATGAGCAAGCGACATCTTGAACTCGAGCAGTTCAAGGATGTCCTTTTTTGGCACTCCAAGCAGGGCCGAGTCTTCTTTGTATTGCAGCCAAGAGTTTACTGCAGCAAGGTCAGCAATAAAGATCATGGTCCTGACTGTCCACTTTTTCGTACGCTGCGTTGTGGTGTAGAGGCTTAGCATCCGGTCAGACATGTCCACCCCACCCATGTTGCGGTTGTACTCCTCAACAACTGCGGGGCGAGGAACGTCCTTGTACACCTTCTCCTTTTTCGACCATCTTCGGCACTGCCCAATTGGTTCCTCACCGATGTGGTTTGAAGCGAAAGTGATCGCCTTATTGTCCATCCACTTAACCAAGCATGTGCCCGAGGAAACATTAACCGTTTGGAAGCTCGTCCCTCTACCTTGCTTGGCTAGCGCTTTGTCGTCCTCTAGCGTCACTGTCTTTGGCACACGGTTTTTCATAATAGTGCCTGTTCCTCGGAGACTTAGTTTTCCAAGTTCTTCAATAAGACGAAGTGTTGTGAAATAGCGGTCAAAAAAGAGCGATGTTCCCATGGGCAGCGTTTTTGCAAACAGCTGCACGATATTTGGCCCCAATCCGAGGTCTGGGCCATTGTCAACCTTCAGGAAGGATTTTCCCTGGTAGATGTCAAAATCCAGGACGAGTCCATTTGGGCTTGCAAGCACAAAATTCTTGAGCCCTGTGGGGTGCGGCTTTCCAGGAACATACTGCTTGAGCGCAGTGACTCCAGTGAATGGGATTATTTGCTCGTCAATGCACACATAAGGAGGCCTTGGTAGCTCACGGCATGCTGCCTGCACATCGTTTAAGATTGGTCTAACCTTCCACAGACGATCGCTCTTTTCGTCTTCTGAGAAATCAAGGTCATTGACCACTTTGAAGTTGCCGCGCAACGTGAAAAACCGGTCCCGAGTGAGTACGTCGGCAATGGCTGGTACCCTTGTGTCCCGTGCCCAGTAAAGACGCATCTGTGGGTACCGAAGACAGCTCATCATAAACGTTGCCCCAAGAAAATTCTGCATTTCAGAACACGATGAATTTAGGATTTTGCCGGTCTTCTGGTGGTACGCGATCGCTGTCTTTTCCTGCATTGTATCAAAAGCGGCGTCTGACAGGTATTGCTCAAAATAGTCACTTGGACGCCAGTGCTGCCTCAAGTCAGGGAAAGTGCCCGGTGGACACCGCACATCGGTGACTGCCGAGTCAAATGAGACGCCTGTTCTCCATTGCGCTGTTCGACCGCGCGCCGTGCTTGGGTCGTGCTCATCTTCGTCCTCGCTGGAGAAATCTGCACAGATAGCTGTACATCAGTTACTAAAAACAATTCCTATTACGTTGAAAAAAAAAGTGTAGCATAGCCTACCGTCAGAGCAATGTGGAAGAGGTGCGGTATCGGCAACAACGAAAGAGGGGTCGTCGACCTCATCGTCCGACAATTCCAAGTCAGAGGTTTCATTGCTGGCTATCGCTTCCAGGACACGATCAGCTTCTTTATCAGTGAGTCCTAGGAGAAATAAACGCTAAATTTCACACCCAAGAGCAAGGAACACATGAGAGTGTAAAGCGGATAGGCATGCAAAAACATAAATTGAGACCGAGAGTGCATTATAATGCACACTGCAAGAAAACAGCTAGCGCGAACAAAAATGTAGGCATTTAAAGTTACAGTTCGTGCGGCAATTACTCCTAAACACTTTGCGAGTAGATTAAAACAATAATTAAAAAGTATTACCCGACAAGTATAGCGTAAGTTGCAACTTACTTGGACGCCTCGAGTAGAACGTTGATGTCGAGAAAGACGCCATGTTTCAAAGCTCAGAACGGCGCTCCCGCTGCGGTGCGCTTCCTGAATTCGTGGGCAGATGGCAGCACATGATAGAGGATGTGGTCGCGCGCGCGGTCTTTGCTGCAGCAGGGGCGCGAAATTTAAAACCGAGGTTGAAGCAAATGTGCATTTTAATGCACGCGAGGTCTGAAGAGGAACTTCGCTGTAAAATGTTTTCGTATTTCACCCAAATTCAAGCGAAGCACAGGAAGAGACCACGAAAGCACAGGCCACGACGCGTTGACAAGTCCCAGTTCTCTTGGGCAGCCTTAATAAAGGAGGTTCCTGAAAATAAAACACTTAACCGATCAATTCCCAAAACACGGCCAGAAGCTAAAGCAAGAGTTGGTGTTGAGTTAGCCGCATTCTAGTTACCAAAGTGAAAAGGCGCAGATTTTACCGCATGCAGCGATGCCGCGGCGCCTATGGCGTTCTACACGCCATTCTTATGGAGCCATCAAAACTGCGCGAACGCAACTTACAAAACGTATTTAAAAAATTCCACTCTGGGCGTCAGCTATCAAGGCTGACGCCCAGGTCAGCCACGTCAGCCATCAAGGCTGACGTGACCAAGAATTTTAAATAAGAGATTTAAATAAGGGCTTTAAATTCTTTAAATAAGAATTTTAAATTCTGGCTTTTCATCGTCATTGTTCAATTTCGTACATTAATCTGTAATTAATGGAAAGAAATATCCGTTCGTAGTTGAGAATCAGGGGACGGCACACTTTAGCAGAGTCTACATGTTCCGCATACTCGGATATTTTGGAAGTCCTCGGCGTCCTGGTGTCCGAACTATACGCCCCTCCCCCAATAAGACCTGACAAACGAAGCGAAATGCAAGATGCCGAACGGTGTCTTTCAAATTTGCTCTTCTGGGCTCATCCGGCAGTGCTAAAGTTTGTGCCCTGGCTGACTCACCCTTCGGCATCAGCTGCCTATAACCAAGCAAGCACGCAAACAAAAACAAATGCATCTGCATGAACACCTCGTGCTTCACAGACTTGCGGGAACAGTTGGTTTTGTTACAAGGCGTTTTTTCGGGATGCATAGCAAGAATGCACGGGATCGTAACCCTAAACAGCTACGATGTAAATAAGTTCAGTAGGGAGCGCACGTCCCCTCGCCCAATTTTTATCATTTCTTCCCAGGACCCCATCACACCATCGAGTCTGGACCCCCTCTGTCATGAACATGAACACGCAGCCTATATCAAGAGTTTGGTATCCAATATATCAGAACAGTTGCTTGCTACCAGCGATGATCATCATGGCCAGCAGGTATAGCTGTGTTAAATCTGCAGCAAAAATTGTTTCCGACCTCATAGGAGTTACCGTATCATGTCGTACCGAATGCAAGAGTTTGAGCTCAGGAATTAGCGCCCGTATTATTTTTACGACACGCGAATTTGAAATCTCGGGATGCCAATGAATTCGCAGTTCATCTGATCCCGAGTAAATTCTGAGAACCAGTGGATTCTGAGTTCATTTAAGTTCGGAATTCATTTTGTTTTAAGTTCATTTTGAGTTCTGAGTACATTTTGAGCTTTTAATCTAAGTGAGTTTTGAGTCCATTTTGAGTTCTGAGTACATTTTGTGTTTGAGTCCAGTTTGAGTTCTGAGTACGTTTTGAGTTTTGAGCCTGAGTGAGTTCTGAGTTTTGCGCTCGCTGCGAGTTAGAGGTTGAGTGAGCGCTCGTGTGCTGCTCAGCTATGAGTCTGCGTTTGGGTGAGGGGAGGTTCCGAAGCAAATTTGGGAGTGAGTTCGCGTGAGCCGGCCCCGCTTTACCGAGGTATAGCCAAGACACAGTTTTTAAATCGGCCGTCCAACTTGCCTTTCGCTGTACGAGTGAAACGGCAAGCAGAGGAGCATGAGGTCAACATTGATGAAACCTACAGAACGTCAAACAACGGCTTCCTTGCTCCGAGGGAACTGATCCCAGTTGCTTGCGATAGGTACTTCAGACAAACTGTCAAAAGAAAGGAACCGGGAGAACATTTTAACCGGACTTTTAACCGCGCAACTGTTTAGCAAATTGTAATTTCTCCTGTCCGCAGTTAAAACTAGTACCCAGAAAATGCCTAGCACACGCACGTGAGAGCTTGCTTCACGGCGACCGCCGGGCAATTAAAAAACGAAAAGGGCGAGCGGTCGTGTGTGCTCGCAACAACCGGCCATCGTGCCCGGCGCACGTTTGTCAAGCAAGCATATAAACTTAGTCACATTGGCCAAGATTGCAGAGACCACCCGGCAGTTAAAATACCAAGGAAAAGGCCGAGTGCTCGTGGGTGCGTGCCTCGCGGCGACCGCCCATCGTCCACGGCGCACGTCTGTCCAGCCAGGCATACCCACTTAGGGCGATTGGCTAAGATTGGCCAAGAAAAAAAACTCCGTCGTGCGCCGTAATTGTGGCAACACTTGCTCGGAACACGTTATAGACACGTTATAGCGTACGCCCTTCCAAGGTAATGTCCAATGATTATCGGTTTCAGAAAATGAAGAAGGCTCACACTTATAGCAACACTGATGCAGTAAAGGTCGTTGCTGCAAGGAAGAAGAGACAAATTGACTGCAATCGTGGACTGAAACTGTCGTGATGGCCGTGAAGGTTGCGTACAGCTTTGCTACCTTCAAGACTTACGCCTTAGCGTAAGCTTCCTTTATTTTATTATACTCACAACACAAACACCCATTCAATAGTTTTTACACAGGTACCTCAATGTCCAGCCCCTTTGTATCGTGCTCTGTGCACGTGGCAAACGTCGAAACCGCGGTAACAATAAGCACAAATACAAGCATATTTATTAGAAACCACAAAAAATTTTATTCTCAGTTCAACACATTACACAATCACGGACACAAAAGGCTGTTGTATTTACATATTTCTTGCGTGTGGTCCCAGCATTAAGGTTAGGAAAGCCAAATAAAAATGCAGTCCTAAACAGTCTTTTTAAGTTTAATATTCGGCCTATGCTGAAAAACTAACAATAACCATCTGTTGTGTTCCTGGATACAGTGGCATTCTGGGAAACTAAATCGTTGACCGGAATGTCGGCTATGGCCGCACGCCGTTTTGGGGTTCACATCCCACATGTCTCATATGATGACCTGGGGCCTTTTATGCAAAAAACTCCGTAGAAACGCCGTCAGGAACAATGGCACGACAAAATGGCAATAAATAGCACATAAATAAACCACAGCTAGGCAGATACCATATAGACAAACAGAACAGGTTCATTGCAATAGGCATAGCGCGATCATAATAGGCCACACTTGCGCTACACACGATCCTCTACTAACTGGAACACAACCGCCCACCTGCGGCAAATGTAGAAGACGATTGTCAGTTCTCCACGTCCTTGCTGGTGTACTGGCGCTAAGGCAGCAATACGGAGGCACTTTCCGGAGCTACACAATTACACTATTTCATTACAAACCTCATTGTTTGCGCCCCACCAGCCCATGTTTCCAAGTAATCGCCTACTTTCATACCTTCATGACATCGACTTTATCAAACATAAAGCGTAACCTCAAATCCCCTCGGGAGCGCTGGCGGCACTGAGGGCTCCCTGGTTTGAACAAGGCCTTCTCGGTCCTTGTCCGAACAAGAGACATGTGTCGAGAACACCCAGGCGCCTTTTATGCTTTATCATTGTTATTCTTAACTCGCAATGCGGCCATCTTCGTGCTTTAAATCCAGGGCACTTTAAAACCATACCTCAATGGTCATAATGCACTTCACTACCATCCCCTTATTTTTTAATCCTGAAACTGACGTACCATACAAAACATACATGGCGCTCTGTGTTAACAGACGCCCTCACCCAACTAAAACGTATTCAACAACAATGTAGTGTACAATGTTTCGTGTAGAATGTGTCTTTGCATGAAAGCTTTGTCTTTGAAAAAATTCGGAAATAAACGAACTCGAGGTTTTAAGCTGCTTCACGCGTAGTTCAAACTTGTAGCGTATGCAGATATTGCTGCATTGTGAAAAGACAAGAAATATGTCACAATTGCAATGAGGATATATGATATCGGACAGCATCGTAAACTGGTCCAAGTCCCTGCGCTTCTGGCTGGTCTGTTGACCAGTGACATTACGTTTATTTGCCGGCCTCAACTCTGAAACATCCGTTTTAGGGTATCTTGGAACACCCGTCGAGAACTATTGGACCCGAGGATATACCGTGCTGCCATTTACGAATGACGTCACTTGTTGGACGCCGGGTCGGGTTGTCGTCTGCTACAACCCATTTCCTGTGCGTATGCGACCGCGTGTTTTTAAGTGTGTGTGTGTGTCTCTGGCCACCGTACCCCCCCCCCCCCCCGCTCCTTGTGGATTTGATGCAAATTACCCAAAAAAGTTGCCTGCAACCCGAATAATCCGGGCGAGCAATCAGCGACTCGCTTTTTCCCGGCGACACCGCTGCGCCCCACAGCTCGTACGCAGGCAGCTAACACCAAGGACAATGCAGCTGATGCCGATAAAAGTACACTGTAAATTCATTATGAAATACTTGCGACCTGACAAGGAAACACCTTGTAACAGCGACGGAAGCTCGTCGCTCATTTGGGATCTCACCGCGCCTACTGCTCGCCTTGCCTGGTAAATGAATGAATTCGCCGCGCATGCTTAAAAGTACTGCTATGATGCTCAGTTTGGCTTAAGCAGTGCCGATTACTCCTACAATGTTTTTCATAGTTATTCCCGGATTTGATTAACGATCACTGCCGTAGCCTGTACTCTGCACGGCTGATATGTTTACTTTTCGCGACAACTTGTCCGCGATGTATAAATGGTATACGAATGCGAGTTTTCAACGCCTGCGAGCGGGTTTGGACATGGCTATATTTAGTTTTCATTATGACTTCGGCGTGGGAATGTATAATTGTAACGTGGGCTCTTTTATGTTTACAGTGATCCTGCCTTCCTCTAGCATCAATGAAACTAACGATTGCTCACAGAAGGTGAGGCTGTGTACGAGGCAAAACACGTCGTTAATGAATTGGGAGTTCTAAAATAGGAGAACCGAGCGTTGGGCGCCCCCCAAAATGATGGGGGAACCTAAACGCAACACGCGCGCGCACGACGAAAGGGTCTTCTCTAACCGCTCGCCGCCGGCTTCGGATGCACGTAATAGAATGTTGGGAACTTTAGGCTTAACGTAGCGGCAGATATTTCTTCGCCGCTATCGTTACAGTTGCGAATGAGAGTCCCTAATACAACTTTTCACTTCACTGTCACCCTCTTTCTTGTATGTGTAACTATATATCCGCGTCGTTTAAGCGATCGATGATCAAGAACCTGCTACGGCCTCGGCCGATGCTTGCGCGCAGGCACAAAACTTTCGGCCGCTCGCTGCACCGCGCGTGAAGGGGCCGGCGGTGCCGTGACCGACCTTCGAGGACGGTCGGCGTAGACCGCGGCAGATATTTGAGCATCGCTTTGAAAACCACAGCTGATGACACTGCCTAGCACAACTTTTCACCTATCTAACATCCTTTCACCGCTGTCGAATTACTTTTCCACAGCTAGCGTGATTTTAAAAAGCGGCGTACAATGCTGCCGCTACGTGCGTCGGTTCGAGCTGCTCCGTCGGCCGTGCGGGCAGGCACGGCGGTGTGTGCGCGGAGCGTTTCTGCGAGCAGTAAACGCTTCATGATTTCTTTCTTTACACATTTGTTGCACATAATGGAAATCTAGAAACTTGGCTTGGCAATCATCGTAGTCTGTAGTACATTGTTGATCGGGGGAACGAGCCGCAGCTTACGCTTCGGTCGTACACGTACGCCACCATGCTCAAGTTATTTGCGGAGAAGTTAACACACTTGATACGGTTATAAAATCCCCATGACGTCAAACTGCGCTTGACGCACTGAGAATTACTTCAAACAACGGAAATTACCACGAAAATACTTTTAGAACGCGCGTCCTAAGCTAAGTGTCACGCGCTGCAAACCAACTGTGCAGCAAGGTAAAAACGGTGATCCTACAAGTGACGTCAAAACGATCGCAGCGCCAGCCTCTCCAGTGGGGGGCCTCGCGGCTAATAGGGATAGTGATCCATACTGGCGCTCCCAAACACAGGAAACAGGGTGAAAGGGCGGAAAAGAGAAAACAAGTGAGCTCGTCGATGTTTGCCAAGGCAACTCTGTTCTATTTACTTTTTGTTTAAAACCTACGGTATGTCATCCAAGCGATGCATTATTCAAGTATGAATGTTGCGAAAATTCACCGTGTATTTTGAAGTGTGCCTTTGGTCCTCGACGTCGTAAACGTGCTCAGGAGCCAACCACTTAACACATGTTCGAGACGTACGGCTGGAACTAGCCCATTTGTTTCAGCGTCAGTTTTTCAAACGGTTTCTTTTTTAGCGGGACACAGCTGGTTCATTTCGAGGAACCATGCGCCCACTTTTCAATGCAGTGCCTGAGTGATACTTCACGTAGAAGCTTGTATAAAGATTTTTGTGATAACCTCTTCTCTGTGGTCTTTGCATACGGGCCTCCACTGTACAGCAGCGTGTACTCCGTAGGCCCGGTGCAAGAAAGTTCTTAAGGGGTTCTGCAACACTTCTGAGAAACGTTTTCACTCTTTCTTTCGCGTCTGGAAGCACTGGAAAGCTACAGTTATTGCCGTCATAGACCCCGTGGTTTGCTTGTTGCACCAGATCACCTTTATGTTTCTGCTTTGTTTCGTGGGGTTTTTTTTTTTTTTTTGTAATGTTGCTATCGAATTCCTTTCTTGCTGCAAGCAAAAGAAGCCGGCCCACAGCCGCTACACCACTGTAATGACGTAGTTCGAGCGCTCGAAGAACGCCAAGATCCTGAAAGAGAGAAAACCTTGTGAGCAGGTTTCACAGTTATCTGTTTAACATAAAGCAGAAATGTTGGTGAGGCAGTCTTGATCCCTATTTTAAGTGCTGAAAGTGTTTACTGCCTACGATCTGGAAGTGTGTAAGATATAAAACATTCAGGAACGTGTTCCAGGGCCTCTTCAGGAGGGTGAAAAGAACGAAAGTGCAGAAGGGGGGCGAAATTTTCTTTTTTTATGGTTCATACCGGGACACTTTTAGTTCGAATGCGGCTGCAAGATAAGATATTTGAAGTTGTGTGACCCGCCGATTGCACAATTTTTAACAGCGAGAAACAATAGAACATGCATTCATGCACTGCTGGATGGGGGTGCTTTTTTGAGACGTTATACAGCGAACCAACCATAAATATTTTCCTTCGACTCATGGCATTAGGGTTCTCTAAAGTGAGAATACGGATGGCATTGCATACAACTTTATAACACTCGTGGGCCTTCATCTTATTTGCGGGCGCGTATGACGTGGCTACGCGGAGATGTGGATGCTGGACAGGCACTTCAGCTTTTAACGAGTGTGTATCGCTTTTCGTTAAAGCGCTCAGAGTTATAGTCAGTGCCGGATTTGTTGGAGCTTGTTGACCTACTGACTACTCTCGAGAAATTTTATGACGACAGCGCCAACCGGAAGGTCCAGATGGCAGCACTGTATGCAATGTTTTCTTGTGCTGTGATGTGCTTGCTTCTCGTGAGTGTGTCCACTCATATAGCAACAAAAGAAAAATGGCTGGAATTGTGCAATTAGATGGACGTCACCTTCATAAAGTGAGAGACTTGGATTAGTTCTGACCACAGGAAGTGTTTTTTTTTTCTTGGGGCGCTCCCACCATCATCATCATCGTCAGAGAAAGTTGGCTTTTCTTCAGCGCGTTTTCGGCGCTTTACAGACGAATCGTTGAGACACAGAAAGCTTTCTTTTTTAAAACTTATCAGTTCAATAAGAAAGTAGGAGTACGAGGAAGAAGCTGGATCACAGAGACATACGTGCTGCCAGTTTCTGGTAATGCCCTACGTTTACAGGTTGAAGAACAGGCTAGAAAAGGTGGAGACATGTTTCAGTACGTATGTGTTTGCTTTCGGTCCCAGCGAAATTGGGCAGTGTGCCCCGTGAAGTCCAGGGGCAGTGCAGGGCGAAGTTATCAGGTTAAGCATGTAGTAGCCTACGACTGTTGTATACAGGATTCCTGTAACTTGTAGTAAGGAACACAATGGCCAGGCGGGCCGGTGCTTAAACTTGCCCTTATGAAATACCGCCCCGACCACGCTCTAAAAGTAGTAATACGCACACCTCGCTGGACATTGTAACACCGGTCATTGCTGCCCGTTATTCCCCAAAACATAAATTCTGTACCGAAGCAAAGGCCACATAGCCGTTTATGAGTGAGTGTTTTAATCAGTGTTTTTATCACTAAACGCATTTATAACTAAGCTCCGAGGCGAATATATCCGTCAGACATCGAATATCCTGCTGGAGAAGGAACGCAGCTTTTAGTACTTTCGTTGCGATAGGCTGCGGCTCGTGCCGAGGGTTAACAATGGTGCGTTGTTAACGTGGTCTTGTGGTTCGGTAGTGTTTACATGTCACTGGCTGGTTTGAACACGTGGAGGAACAATATTTGTGGATATATTTACTAGCGTACTTAGAGGCATCCCAAAACTCTCGCTATGAGGAGTTTCACTGCCTTCTGCATTTTATTCTGGTCTCCTTAGTTTCTGTGTGAACCTCTTCACAGATTATCCCTTACCCAGAACGGACGCCGCTAGGACTCTCCGCAAACTTGCCCGGGAGACCACGATAGCCAAATGGACTACCCAAGAGTTCACGAGCTCTCGTATTCATGCCCTGGACCCGCATCTTCAGCGTCCTCTCCCATTAGGCCTCCCGCGGACTGATGCGACCGTTCTTTGCCGCCTCTTGCTTGGGGTCGCCTTCACAAATGCTTAATCCCATTTGATTGGAATGGCAGACAGTGAGGCGTGTGAAGTCTGCGACACACCGGAGACCATACGCCATCTTCTATGCGAATATCCGCGTTTTTCGTCGGTAAGAAGGCAAGTCTCCTCAACTTTACGGAAGCGCAATTCTCGGCGTCCGTTCTCTGAGGAAAAAATCCTGGGCTACTGGCCTTCACCGTCATCTACGCACAAGGCCGCAAAAGCGCTCCTGTGCTTACTAAAAACCACAAACGTGCACAGCAGACTGTAGCGCAAGAGACTCCTGTCTGTAAAGTCAGTGAAATCTATCGCCTATAGCGTCGTGGCGCTCGCCACAGCTCTTTACGCTCTCTCTTTACCTTTCCCTACTCTTACTGCTTTACTGCTTTTCATCTTTTTTCCCATTGTTCCCCTTCCCCACGTGTAGGATAGCAAACTAGGCCACAGCCTGGTTGACATTCCTGCCTTTCTTTTACCTTTATTCCTTCCTTCCTCTTCGCAGAGCTTCCGGACCTATTAGACGGTCACGTCACTCTTCACTGTCCTTTCTCTTGTCAAGCGTGCGGCTTACCCATCATCCATTAAACTGCACCGCTTGTACCCTCGGCGTCTTCTGCGCACCCAACACCTGAGCTTCTTCACGTCCCCCACCACAAGCCTTCCAGCACACGTGATGCACCTACACCTAAATTTCATTAGGGCAGGCACAGGGACGGTGAGTCTGCTGCTACAGATTTTGTCACAGCCCCATGCGTTGATCCGAGCCACATGAAAACAAAAATCCTAAGCTTTAAGCTCTCTCTTCAAAGGGCAAATTTATACTCTGTGGGTACGCGAACATTAGAGTGGCGGAGCAACCGGCTTGAAGACGCGAATCAGAAGATTGAAAATGCGCTTGATGCATATTGCCGCGAACCATACATTAGGTTTGTTTATTTGTGTTTTGCTTTTACCGCCCGGCTGCGCCGGTCTGTGTTATCTCTGCACCAAGGGAAGCGCGTGTTCCATTCTTTCTTTCTGTGCCGCATGTGTTATCTGTCGTGATAGGGAGAGCATTCCGATCTAACGTGAACAGCCCAGAATAATCTTCTTGGATCTACTATGTTCTCGATGTGAATCGACGTTTCGAGAACCACGCGCGCCGAAAGATAAAAAGCCTGCAGAGCAGACGCCGGGCTATTCGATTCTGCGACGCTCGCTGACGCAAGTCACTTTGTTGACCGCTGCTTCGCCGCCTCTGTATTCTTTTGAGTTGTTAGGGGAGCACAAGTTCGCTCCAATAAACTTGTTTCTCCTGCAAGACAACTGCGTCGTCCTTGGCTCCGTGACATCTGGTGGAGGTGCTGGGTAGTTCGGGGGCGGGGTGCGTCGACGGAGAACCCTCGCAAACCGAGCCTCCTGTAGGGGCAGCGACGGTAGACGTGGTCGGCCTCTCCGCAGTGGTAGCACAGCGGACGATTGTCGGACGTTCGCCACACGTCGGTCTTCCTTGGGGCAGGGGGTTGCGCCGCAGGTGGTCGGGCCGGCGAGAGGGGACGACGGTACGGAGCCTCGTGACGATAGGGTGCAGGTGGGCGAGGGCGATGTACAGCAGCCGCGTAGGTCATGGCTTGCGGCTCGCGAGGTGCTACTGGCGTCGTTGAAGTTCCCAGCGCTTGCTGCACTTCTTCTCTAATGACGTCGGTAAGAGAAGCGACTTGTGGTTGCGGCGGCGTCGGGAGCAGTTTCCGCAGCTCCTCCCTCACTATTTCGCGGATAGTGTCGCGTAGTGAGTCGGAGTTGATAGCGCTGGCACCAAGCGTCTCCGAAACCAGCGCATTGATTGGGCGGTCGTACTGCCTCGTTCGGATTTCGAGCGTCTTCTCCATCGCGGCGGCCTCAGACGCGAATTCGGACACGGTCTTGGGGGGGTTGCGAACAAGGCACGCGAAGAGCTCTTGCTTCACACCTCGCATCAGAAACCGTAGTTTCTTTTCTTCCGTCATTCCTGGGTCCGCACGGCGGAAAAGTCGCTTCATTTCCTCGACGAAGATTACGACTCCTTCGTTCGGGTGTTGCGTTCGAGTTTCCAGTAAAATCGCAGCTCGTTCTTTTCTCACCACGGTCGTGAAGGTCTTAAGGAACTCGCTTTTGAATTGCGTCCAGTCGGTCAAGGCGCTCTCGTGGTTTTCAAACCAAGTTCGGGCTGCATCCTCCAAGTAAAAGAAAACATGCCGGAAGGTTTCTTCATCGTCCCACCTGTTGAAGATCCGCACGCGCTCCAGCTTCTCCAACCATTCCTCTGGATCTTCAGCGGGGGCTCCCCGGAACGATGGCGGTTCCCGGGGCTGCTGCAGCATGATTGGCGACGTTGTTTCTTGTACCATGGTGTTGGTTGCAGCGTTCCTTTTCTTGGGCCCTTCTGGCATCAAACCGAACTCGGGCGGTAAATCTTGCAGGCGGGGGCTGGCTCTTGTTGGACTGGCTTGGCGGCTTTTCGAGGTTGTAGTGGGCATGAAGGGTGCGTACCCAGCACCTCCACCAGATGGAGGACGGTCCGCACATACGCACAGCAGGAGGCCACCTCGTGACGCCAAGTGGAACGTGCACATCGCGCGTCACCATAGACGGCACGACGTACCCTGCGGTGTTCGTCGTTTTGCCCAACTGCTCCCGCGACGTAATTCTCGGAATGGACTTTTTGACGGACAACGGCGCCATAATCGATCTGCAGACGAAGTCGATAACTTTTTCCTCCGACCACTCCATGACGCCGGAATCGAACCCCGAAATCCGTGCAGCTGTAAGGATCGCCGATGATCACGTCACCCTGCCACCCCGCGCAAGCTTGATGGTCGCAGTCTACTGTGAAGATGCTGCTCCTGACGTCGACGCTATCGTAGACACCGATCAAAGGGTGCTTCTCAACCGTGGTGTGTCGGTCGCAAGAGGCATTGCGCGCTTCAAGGAACACCAATCCCACATTTTGGTTACGAATTTCACCAAGGAGTACCAGCATTTAAACAAGGGCGCGGCAATTGCATTCCTCGAAGAAGCGCAAGAAGCAAGTGACGTGATCGCGGTCGCCGACTTTGAGAGCACACCCGTTGAAACCTTCAAGCTCCCGCAGCCTTTCGACGTGAATCCGGCGCTACCGCAAGAACAACGGAACAAGTTATCGGCTTTGCTGCGTCGCTATAGCGAATGTTTTTCGTCGAGCGCAAAACTACGTCAGACCCCTCTAGCGAAGCACCGAATAATAACCGAAGATGGAGCCCGACCCACCCGACAGTCACCGTACCGCGTCTCTTCACACGAACGGGAAGCCATCCGGACTCAAGTCGACGACATGCTCAGCGACGACATTATACAGCCCTCGAAAAGCCCCTGGGCTGCGCCCGTCGTACTCGTAAAGAAAAAAGACGGCACATTAAGGTTTTGTGTTGACTACCGGCGACTGAACAAAATCACGAAAAAGGACGTGTACCCCCTCCCCCGAATCGACGATGCCCTCGACCACCTCTGCCACGCGAAGTACTTCTCATCGATGGACCTGAAGACCGGCTACTGGCAAATTGAAGTGGACGAGAGAGACCGAGAGAAGACTGCATTTATAACCCCAGACGGCCTATACGAGTTCAAGGTGATGCCGTTTGGGCTATGCACAGCACCAGCGACGTTTCAAAGAGTCATGGACACTGTGCTAGCTGGCCTTAAGTGGCACACCTGCCTCGTATACCTCGACGACGTAGTGGTATTCGCCCGGACTTTCGACGAACACCTTGCAAGGTTGGAGTCTGTACTCGAGGCCATTCGTACGTCGGGGTTGACACTGAAGCCTGAAAAGTGCCGTTTCGCATACGGGGAACTCAAGTTCTTGGGCCACGTCGTCAACGCCGCGGGAGTCCTACCTGACCCGGCAAAAACTTCAGCCATTGCGAACTTCCCAAGGCCGAAAGACAAGAAGGGCGTGCGAAGATTTCTCGGGCTGTGCGCATACTACCGGCGCTTCGTCGCAAACTTCGCACGCATTGCAGAGCCACTCACGCGCTTGACGAAAGATAGCACCCCTTTTAGCTGGGAAAACGACCAAGAAAAAGCATTCTGCGAGCTGCAAAAACGCCTGCAAAGACCACCCGTGCTCGCTCATTTCGACGAAAATGCCGAAACGGAAATGCACACGGACGCCAGTGATATAGGCTTGGGTGCCGTCCTTGTCCAAAAGCAAAGCGGCTGCGAAAGGGTAATCGCCTATGCCAGCCGTGGTCTGTCGAAGGAGGAGAAAAACTATTCTGCCTCTGAGAAAGAGTGCCTGGCTATTATATGGGCGATTTCAAAGTTTCGCCCATACGTGTATGGAAGGCCATTCAAGGTTGTAACAGACCACCATGCGCTGTGTTGGCTCGCCAATTTGAAGGACCCCTCTGGCCGTCTTGGGCGGTGGAGCTTGCGCCTGCAGGAGTCCGACGTTACAGTCGTTTATAAATCCGGCAGAAAACACTCCGACGCCGACTGCCTGTCCCGCGCCCCCGTCGACCCACCACCACAAGACGCTGACGAAGACAGCGCGTTCTTCGGGATCGTGACGGAGAGCGACCTAGCCGCCCAGCAGCGTGCCGACCCCGACTTACGCGTCATAATCGAGTACCTCGAGGGATGCAACGTTGCCGTTCCTAGGACCTTCAAACGCAGCTTATCAGCATTCAGCCTGAGAAACTCCGTCCTCGTGAAGAAGAATTTCAGCACCGCAACAAGAGCGAATTACCTTCTCGTCATCCCCGCGGACCTTCGTGACGAAATTTTGGAAGCGTGCCCCGACGACCCGTCTTCCGGACATCTCGGCACAGCGCGCACTATTGGAAAAATCAAGGCGAGGTACTACTGGCCCGGCCTTACCTCTGACGTCACCCACTACGTCCGGAGCTGCCGTGACTGCCAACGACGAAAAACGCCGCCGACAAGACCCGCCGGACTTCTGCAACCGATCGCCGTCCCATCGAGACCATTTCAACAGATTGGAATGGACCTTTTAGGCCCGTTCCCTACGTCACGATCACAGAACAAGTGGATTGTCGTAGCGACAGACTACATGACGCGCTACGCAGAGACCGCCGCTCTTCCGAGGGGGACTGCACAAGAAGTGGCAAAGTTCTTTATAAGCCAAGTTGTGCTGCGACATGGAGCCCCGGAAGTCCTAATCACCGACCGCGGAACGGCATTTACTGCGGAGCTGATGCAAGGAGTATTACGCTACAGCAACACGGATCACCGAAGAACGACGGCGTACCACCCCCAAACGAACGGACTAACAGAACGTCTGAACAAGACAATCGCAGATATGCTGTCAATGTACGTTGACGTTGAACATAAGACTTGGGACGAAGTGCTCCCGTATGTCACGTTTGCGTACAACACGGCTATCCAGGAGACGACGCAGCTGACGCCGTTCGAGCTTGTCTACGGTAGAAGGCCAACTACGATGCTCGACGCCATGCTTCCGCACGTAGAAGACGACGACCTCAACGCCGACGTCCACGGATATCTTCAACGTGCGGAGGAGGCCCGCCAGCTCGCTCGAGTTCGTATAACGGACCAGCAGCTGGTGGATGCGGGCCGCTACAACCTCCGACGCCGAGACGCCGAGTACCAACCAGGGGATCGTGTGTGGGTTTGGACTCCCATCCGACGACGCGGACTCAGTGAGAAGCTCCTGCGACGGTATTTTGGACCCTACAAGATTCTACGACGTGTTGGCCAACTTACCTACGAAGTGATCCCCGATGGTGACTCCGGCACATCACGACGACGCACGCGGCCTGAAGTCGTCCACGTGGTTCGCTTAAAACCTTTCTACGGACGATGACGAACTTTTATTTTCATTTGTTCGGACTGCCGCTTATGTTAGCATCGGGTCGATGCACTCTTAGAGGGGGGGTAATGCCGCGAACCATACATTAGGTTTGTTTATTTGTGTTTTGCTTTTACCGCCCGGCTGCGCCGGTCTGTGTTATCTCTGCACCAAGGGAAGCGCGTGTTCCATTCTTTCTTTCTGTGCCGCATGTGTTATCTGTCGTGATAGGGAGAGCATTCCGATCTAACGTGAACAGCCCAGAATAATCTTCTTGGATCTACTATGTTCTCGATGTGAATCGACGTTTCGAGAACCACGCGCGCCGAAAGATAAAAAGCCTGCAGAGCAGACGCCGGGCTATTCGATTCTGCGACGCTCGCTGACGCAAGTCACTTTGTTGACCGCTGCTTCGCCGCCTCTGTATTCTTTTGAGTTGTTAGGGGAGCACAAGTTCGCTCCAATAAACTTGTTTCTCCTGCAAGACAACTGCGTCGTCCTTGGCTCCGTGACAATATTTTTGATGACACAATGACTGTACAATCATTTGAACGAAAGTTGGAAGTGTACCTCTCGTGATGTGTTTATTTTGTTTCATTGCTTGATGTGTTGACAATATGTGTCTATCCTCCCACCCTGTACCAGCCCGAAAAGGGCTAACAGTATTCGAATAAAAAAGAAATAATAGCAAGACAATCTGAGCTCTGCTTTCCGAGTTGTGTCCATCACGCTGCATGTACTTTATCCCCATTTTTGTAAAGCTTGTACCAATGCCTCCAGTTTGACATCAAATCTCCGGGTGGTTAGGTAACAAGATTGACTTCTTCAATGGTTGCGCTTGCACTGTGCTGTGTCCAGTTGGTATGCATGCACTGCATTCTCCAGCCCTCCACTTCGTATTGTGGATAGCGATCTTAAGCACAGAAAGTTATTAACGTTTCCTTGGAAAGCACAATAATCTGTTGCTGTACCGTGAAGCCAGAACTCTGCAGTGCTGTGCAGCGCCCTCCGTCATATCTAATTTTGGAGAAGGCGAGGCTTTGCTCAAAAGGTACAAAATGTCTTGCAAGACGCTTCTTATATCCCTTCCAACGTGCTTACACAGGAGCTTTGTCGAATAGCGGCTGAAAAAACACTAAATCTTCCTTCGGTGCTTAAACCCACTCTCTCTTTTTGCGTGAATTCCCGTGGGCATTATTTCCTTACAAATCATGGTGCAAAAGCCTAGCGAAAAGGACGCGGTACTAAACTTCACACGTGGCCCTGAAGCAGGTACCTTCGCTCTCATGGGTCATTCAACATTCTCGTGCACCATTTTCGGACACAAAAGTTTTATAGTTTGCATTGAAAGGCGCAGTGTGTGTTCCAACAGTTGGGGTGTGGTGGCGTTTTAAATAAAGGCGATTTGCAAATTTTTTGCTGGAGGTTAGGAACACACAAACAAAAACACAGATAACTCATGGCTTATGCACTAGAGCATTGCTCAAAAATTCTCGCACCAGCCCGACGGGTATGCTCAACCAGCAATCGGAAGAACAAACACGTACGCCAGTCTTTCTCGCTCTGAGCACCACTCACTTAAATCTCACTCCCACCCTAAACTGGGCTACACTCTTCTAACACAAGACTGTAGTGCATCGACCTAGCTTACTGGTGCTTAGTTAGGTTTCCACTAATGGAGCAGCTCCTGTACTTCTGATAACGAAGCTTCTTTGAATAACACGAGTGTTTTTACACGGGACGTCACTCAACCATTTTCGGTGCCCTAATGTGCGTTTGTATGGTAACTGAATCGACCATGAGGAATTTTTCGGCAGAAATGGCCGTTAGTACGAAAGTTTCCTTAGCCCCCCGTATGAAGCCCAGCCACCTTTTTGCTATCTCTCAACTAGGAAGAACCGTTAAGCGCTGCAGGAAGAAGTGAAGATTACAGAGAAATCTCAAGGAATTCATCTCATCCGACGAGCAAGAGACATGCGGAGAAGACAGCCGAAACTAACCACGGAATTGAAACCAAAGGGGCTGTCCACTAAAGGTTTCCTGAACTCGTGTTCCGCGGCGGGTACCTGGGTGGATATCGTAGGACACCGAGCAGTGTGTGCTTACATACGCTATCTGTCTCGTTTCTAGCTCTGTTTGTTGCAAGTCCCGAGGTGCAGTAACGAGGCTGCCTTATTTACTGTGTTGGAAACAAGGTTAAGGCCATGGTGGCGCTCGTCGCGCTTAGGTTTGATGCGAGACCCTATTGTGGAAAAACTTAGTGCAAGCTATCAGCCTCTTGCTTGCTTCCGCAGAACGCATGCGGTTCTTCTGCGAAAGTCAGTCACTCGCACGTCTCTCGCCTCTCGTGTGTTATCCGTAAAATCAAGACTTCGTGCTCGTTTACACAGTCGTGTTTGTAAACTGCCAAAAGAAAAGTGAATGCTTTCAAGGACGAGTGCTTACCCCCATCTTATGCTAAATTCTACTGAAACAGCGATAGACCCTACTTCGTTTTATTCGTTGCGTACTTTTATTTAAAAGACATCAGCGAACTGCAAGGCTCATGACTCCTCTGTTATAGCGTGGTCTTCTCCAACAGTGTCCTGTAGGATTTGTGTATCCGATGTCACCTTGCCTCCTCAAACAAGTACAGCCAGGGGGGCAGCCATGACCTCTTTCTGCTATACCAAAATCACACTGCAAAAGAATGCAGAAAATAAGCATAATAATAATAGAAATTTAAAGTACATTGACGTAAAAAGAACCACAATTTAAAGTACATTGACCTAAAAAGAACCACTCACCACCATGGTGAAAGTATTAAGTAATATGTTATCGAACATTACTCACAAAATGTTCCCAATTAGACACAAACAATTTAAGCGCTAAAGTGACCCGAACTTCTGGGACATTTTAAACTTATTCCTGCGAAATTTAAGATCCCTTTAGATTTTACACGACTCGGGTTTGCACTCTATGTGGAGCCGCCGCCGCATCCCGTGGAACCGGTCACACCTGAGATTTTAATCACTTATCTCATCCTGCGGCCTACTGGAAAAAATTCTGCTTTTGAAGGCGAACGTATTAAGTCCCCATTCCTCGGAAAGCGCTGTTGTTTTTTTTTTTCCGGTCTATACAATGTTTTTTTTCTCTAACCAGCAATTCAAAAGCGCATGTGTCATTCGATGTGATTTGAACCCGTGTTTCTACAGCACCAGCCCAATGCACTTGCCATTACGCTATGCCCATGCTCTCCAAGATTATGATGATAAATATTCTCTTGAACGTTTTGGCTCGTACTTGCATTACATTGGACATTATGAAAAGAATGTTTGCTTCCATGGGAAAAGGGGCCATGAAACGACTATTTATTGATTCTTTAGCGAGTGGAGCCCCCTGTTGCCGAAAAACAAGCTTAAACATACATATATATATATATATATATATATATATATATATATATATATATATATATATATATATATATATATATATATATATATATATATCGCCGTAGCAGCAACTGACTACAGTTTCAAGACAGTTTTTAAAGCTAAGCAAAATCACCGAAAAGGGCATACGTTCCGAATTGCACGTTTCCGCTCTTGCACATTACTTTACTGCCGCGGTCGCTCCCAGGGGTCTTAGGATTAGAATAAAACCTGCTACTACCGAACTCTCCCAGTCCAACATGAATAAGTGGAAACAGGTACTCGATAAAGCATCTTTACAATTAACTGAAATAATCCTCAATCACTACGAAACTACGGCCCATTCTCTCCGAAAGAAAGAGGAACTACTTAGTCAAGACCTAAGCAAAAGAGAGTTCAACCTTTTAAGCAACTACGAATCTAAGACAGCCTCTGCCATATCCCGAACAAAAGACCGAAAGTTTAACCGAGATAAGATTTCTAACACTGGCCACATGCGTAAGAACCTAACAAGCTCCGGCACTAGTAGCTGCCCCCACTATGACAATACGGCCGATAATGTCACTACGACTGCAATAAATGCTTCGACTACTGCACCCCAAACAGTTCAGTTAAACCCCTGTACTAATAATTTTCCCTCGCCTTACCTTACCTTACAGCCTAGCCCACCGATTTAGGAGAATTTGCTCAAACCAAGCCGACGTTGACTCAGACTGTCGAGAACTCAAGACCGCCCTCCTGAATAAAAAATACCCGGAAAAAGTTATCGACGACGCTATTGTGCAAGCCAACCAATTAGACCGTAACGTAATCTGTAATAAAAAAGCCCCGAACAGGAACACGCAAACTAACTTAGTTTTAACCCACTCATCCTCCGCTCCAAGAGTGTCAACCGTGCTAAAAAAACATCACAATATCCTAATGCAAAGTGACCTCTTAAAAAGCATATTCCCCGAACCACCACGCGTTGTCTGGCGGCGTAATAAGAATTTAGGTGACTTTCTTACTAACTCTCGTATCAACCGACCGGCAACTACTGGCTGCATGTCCTGCAATAAACCTCGATGTAAAGTATGTCCACACATGACCACTACACAGCGCACCACCAGCACGGCTTCAGACTACTACGTAAATATAAAAGGTAACTTTAACTGTGACTCCGCTAATGTCGTATATCTTCTATAGTGCACTGTTTGTAGGCAACAATATATCGGCCAAACTGAAACGCCCTTCCGAATACGGTTCAATAATCACCGCTCTCACGCAAAAAGCTGCCCTTATTTGCCCCTGTCAAGACATGTGAACAGTCCCGGGCATGCATTTGAACATCTTAAAGCAACGAGTTTAGAATCCGCCTTCAAAACGCACCACGACCGCGGGGTTCGGGAATCTTATCTCATTATAAGTTCGGGTCAGTCACACTTGGGATTAATAAAAGTTACCGAAAACTAACGTGCTTATCCCTCGATTAAAATTGGCGGCTTCATAATTTTTATAACTATGTTCATTATTCCTACCCTTGAGCTTCCCATCAGAATTCGCAGAAACTCTCCTATTACAGCAGCTTTATTAGCCTAATGCGGCTCAACGTCCAACATGTCCAACATGTCCAGAACCAAGCCATCCTCATAATCACAAAAAGCTTCTTCTATTCCAGCGCTAGCGCACTTCTAGGTCAAAATAACGTGTTGTCAGTTCGCAAACTATTCCAATATAACATTATTACTTTATTGTTCAAACTGCTGACTAATCAACTTCTTTTCAACTTTATTGAGTTAAGTTGTCTCACTAATACCAAACCAACCAGATTCGCTGCAAACTATACAATTACTTGCTTCCTTCAGTTTCAACAAATTATGGAAAAATGACTTCGCATTTTTCCGCTATTTCAAACTGGAATAGTCTGCCGGATGCAATTAAGTCACTTTCTTCTTTGTCGCTATTTAAAAAGCTTCTTAAAGAGTTTCTTTTGCAGTTTTGATTCGTACACAGTAGTTGTACGAATGTGTAATTTAGCCTGTGTTGCTTTTTTGTTGTTGCATGGTTGTTTGTTGTTGGTTTTATTGAATATGTGTGTGTTTGTAGTTTTCTACTGCTAGTGGGATACAAACATTTTTTTTCAGCGTCAGTTACTTTCCAATTCACTTTGCCCATTTTCTTTTCCACTTGTTTTTCAACGTGCGCAATGCTCTCCCCTTGAACCGAATTAGTCTTTGTCCTCTCTTTGCGTAAGTTGTTTAGAGATTTCGCTTAAGTGCACTGTTTTGTCTATTCGTTTTTCCTGCAGATTCTGAATGGTTATTTTGCTTAAAATTGGGATTTGACATACAATCCAGTGTAGTGTGTCCAGTTTTCCTTATTTTTCTTTCTTTTCTCTTTCTTTTTCTTCTTTCTTTTTTTTTTCTTTTTTTCTTTTCATGTTTCTTCATTCCATCCTTTGTTTTCTTTTTTCTATAATTCTCGTTTTTTCTTTTAATTTAGTCTGTCTGGTAATGTTACGACATGAGTTCTTGGTTTGCATTGCTTTGTTGTTACTTTAGCTCTGTAAGTGTAACTCTGAGACTGTGACTATTTAAATTGTGTTCAGCTGCTTTCATTGTATTTTTTTCCATGTAATTATATATCGAGGGTCCGGTGCAGTATCAACTATGGGACCCTCGTCTGGATATATTTTTACATGTAACCTTCCTCTTTTACAAGAGTCAATAAACTTCTTCTTCTTCTTCTTAACAATGCCATTTGTCCTGGGGAAGGAGGCCTCGTTCCCACCACCACTTAAGAATGTTTAACTCTTTGTTATCTATTCATGTTTAACCTTTTGTGACCCTACCTATTTCCTGTTCAGTTGCTAGCTTCTGTGAAATGCTTTTTTGTGCCCCCTATCTATTCTCTTCATGCGCGGAGGCCACACCCATCTTCGCTTCCGCCCCAACTAGTCTCCCCAGCCACTGAATACGTTACTGTATAGTCTTCCCTTTCTTTTGAAACCGCGGTTGTCCAGTTTTCCGCATTGTTTGAACTTGCAGCCCCCGCGGCATACGTTGACCCGTCATGGTGCAACCTTGAACGCTGCTTTCTTAACACAACCCCTTTCTCTCTCTCGCTCCCCACCCCCCTCCCTTTTTGTTGTTGTTGTTGTAACAAGGCGTAGCCCGACTGTATGCGTACTCTCCTTTTCCGAAACATTTTCCCCTCCTTCTCACAGTTTTCTGGAAACCTATATAAGACATGTGTTCCAAATGTTTCGGACAGCAAAATCATGTAACTTTACTCTGATGAAGGCAAGTCCCGTTGCCGCTACGTAAGTAAACCTTGTTTGTTATTGTTCTTGCTGTGTATCCGACTCTTCACTTGTACTACTTCTGCTCGCTTTGTGAGTTTTATCTTTCTCTAAATTTTATATATATATATATATATATATATATATATATATATATATATATATATATATATATATATATATATATATATATATATATATATAGCGAATCAAAATAGGAAATGAGCGACTCGCTGAAATAAGACAGAAATAAGAGTCGGCAGTCAAGAGAACCTTCGGAAAGCAAAGGGGAGGATGTGGTAGGTGATTGAAAGAGATGCAGAATTTGGAAAGAAAGAAAGTGGAGAAAAAATGCCCGCCCGGTGGGATCCGAACCCACGACCTCCAGAATACCGGTCTGGTGCGATAACCACTGCGCTGCCAGCGGGGCGACTTTCCCCTCCACTTTCTGGGGTATTTATGTTAAGGTATTTCCGTTTCCTGTGCTTGGGGTGGTAGCCAGCGCCACTCGGACTAGTCGGGGTGAAGGGGGCCTTCTTTTTAACCCCCGTGCGGCCACTCTAGTGTCTACGACATGTTAAGAGTGGTCGACCAGCGTTGAACCCTCTTAAGCTTCCAATGGCACCGAGACTGCCAGAACAGAGGCCCTCGCTATGCATGTAGCGAATCAGAATAGGAAATTAGGGGCTCGTTGAAATAAGACAGAAATAACGGTTGGCAGTCAAGAAAACCTTCGGAAAGCAAAGGGGAGGATGTGTTAGGTGATTGAAAGACATGAAGAATTTGGAAAAAAAGAAAGAAAGTGGAGAAAAAATGCCCGCCAAGTGGGATCCAAACCCACGACCTCCAGAATACCGTCTGGTGCGATAACCACTACGATACCGGCGGGGCGATTTTCCCCTCCAGTTTTTGGGGTATTTATGCTAAGATATTTTATTTTCCTGTGCTTGGAGTGGTAGCCAGCGCCACTCGGGCTACTCGGGGTGAACGCGGCCTTCTTTTTAACCCCCGGGCCGTGACTCGAGTGTCTACAACATGTCAAGAGTGGTCGACCAGCTTTGTAGCCTCTTACGCTTCCAATGGCACCAAGACTGCCAGAACAGAGGCCCTGGCTATGCATGTAGCGAATCAGAATAGGAAATGAGGGGCTCGTTGAAATAAGACAGAAATAACAGTTGGCAGGCAAGAAAACCTTCGGAAAGTAAACGGGAGGATGTGGTAGGTGATTGAAAGAGATGAAGAACTTGGAAAGACAGAAAGTGGAAATATATATATATATATATATATATATATATATATATATATATATATATATATATATATATATATATATATATATATATATATATATATATATATATATACATACACACAAAGTAGAAGTACGCTCTTCGCAGACTTTATTTCCAACGTTTCGACCTGAGACAGGTCTTCCTCAGGAAGACCTGTCTGAGGAAGACCTTCCTGAGGAAGACCTGTCTCAGGTCGAAACGTTGGAAATAAAGTCTCCGAAGAGCGTACTTCTACTTTGTGCGTATTCCTGCAGCAACTAAGGACTCCACTTCACGAGTACATATATATATATATATATATATATATATATATATATATATAGTGCAAGAGATTCGCCCATTTAGAGGTATGCTAACAGACACTGCGAAGGACGCACTATGCTCCGTGAGGGTATGCTCTGATACGGGGCCATGGGCAATAATCTCTGCTAGCTCGCTGCATCGTGATCATCGCTCCGGCTAGTCCTCTCAGTGCCTACCTGAATACCGTCACCTGGAACGCTATCATTCCCTGCCAATAAACACCTCTTCAATTGGCGGAGTGCGCGGGTTCCTATCCTCACCGCAGCCTGGAGTTACGAAGCAGAAGTCTCCGTCGCGTCCTGTCCACTGACGACCCTCGGGAAATGGCGGCTCCTTCGCAACCCCCCATCGTCTGTTTCGGTGCATTCCGCGAGTGAGACCCACCCATGTTTTATGGCGATGACGACCAGGGCGTCGAGGATAGCCGGTCATCGTATGAAAGGGTGAGCGCACATAACAGATGGGATGACAACATGAAGCTGAACAATGTCCCATTCTCCCTCAAGCGACTCGCTGAGACGAGGTACCTGAACCACGGAGCCAACTTGCAGTCTTGGTCAGCTTTCAAGACCGATTTTCTGAAAGTATTTGGCCGCCCAGCCGTGCGGAAACTTCGCGCCGAACAACTTTTGCGAGAGCGGGTGCAGAACAAAGGCGAAACATTCACGAGTTACATAGAAGACGTTATCGGCCTGTGCAAGCGGGCAGACCCTTCTATGAGCGAGGCTGACAAGATCAAGCATATCCTTAAGGAGATAGACGACGGCGCCTTTCAGATGTTGCTGAGTAAGGATGCTCAGAGTGTCGGGGACGTCATCAACTGGTGTCAGAGCTTCGATGAGCTCCGCAAGCAGCGGCGCTCAGCGTCACAGCCGGGAGAGCCCCTTTCGGGATTGGTCGCCGGCAGCGAGGAGTCTTCCCTGATGCCCCGCAATCAAGATTTTATTCGCTAAGAAATTGCGCGTCAACTATCTCTTCTATCGTGTGCGCCCGCTGCGGTATCAGCGCCGACATTGTCTTCAGCAAGCGATACGGGAACAAGTCGCCGAAGCTCTCCCTTCGGCCTGCCCATCGGGGCCTGTGGCTGCTCCCATATCGCCGTCGCTAACCTACACAGCAGCATTGCTAGGACCTCGCCAGCAGGCACCGCTTCGTGCCCCACGATCGCCGCAGCTTACGTCAATGTCGCCGCCTCGACCACCACCTCGTGCGCCAAACGTGTGGCGAACGCCTGATAATCGTCCTATATGCTTTGTGTGTCGTGTCGCCGGCCACGTCGCCCGTTACTGTCGCCGCCAAGCCGCCTCATACGATCAGTTGTTTCAGTCGCCGTCCTACGTCGTTATGAGCCACCACTTTGCCGCCGTCGAACTCGCCTCCTGCTGCCCGACCGACATTCAACAGCCCCAGGTCGTCCTCGCCGCGTCACCGATCTATCTCGCCCATGCGTCCCCGCGTTGAGCCAACACAGGAGGAAAACTAGTCGCCGCAGTTCCTGAGGCAAGAGCTGCGTCCACGTCGAAAACCTTAAGTCTTCCATTTTCACCCCGCAATGCCATTGATGTTACTGTTGAAGGACTCGCCGTAATCGCCCTTGTCGATACCGGAGCTTCCGTGTCAGTAATCAGCCAAAGGTCTGCCGCAAATTACGCAAAGTGACGACGCCAGTGTCCGATCTCACACTTCGCACCGCCAGCGCACAACACATCCGGCCCGTTACTGCGTGCACAGCACGGGTCACCACTGAACACATCACTTACCCCATTAAGTTTATCGTGCTCACTTCGTGCTTCCACGACGTCATTCTCGGTTGGGATTTTCTGTCGACCCACCACGCCGTCATCGATTGCGCCCGTGCTCAGCTGGAGTTATTTTCAGTTCAAAAAACCTCATTGGACGAGCCCCCTGCCTCTTTTCGCCTCGTTGTCGCCGAAGACACAGACGTTCCTCCTAGCTCTGCCGTACTTGTACTCGTTCTGTGCGACTCAGTTCCCGACGCCACAGTGCTGCTCAGCCCTTCCGAGCTGTTTTGCCACCAACAATGCTTCCCGCTTCCGTTCGCAGTTTTAGAAATGCAGCGTGGGTTCAGCTCCATGTTTATTTGCAACCCCTATTCCTCTCCAGCTACACTGTTTTGTGGTGAGTGCCTGGGTCGTGTAGAAGAGATTGACGCCCTCCTCGTCACCGACGTTCCCAATAACTCATCGGACGTTTCACTTGCTCTCCTCGACCCCTCCGCTCCAGTCCCGGATACCTCGGTTTTCCTTCGCTCAGTCGACGAGAGTCTTCCTGCGCCTGAACGAAACCGACTTCTCGCCATGCTTCAAGAGTTCCTCTCGTCTTTCGACTGCCAGACATCCTCCTTGGGGCGCTCGTCTACAGTTACTCCCCACATTGACGCAGGAACTCACCCGCCATTACGACAACGGCCGTATCGTGTGTCAGCCAAAGAACGTGGCGTTATTGACAGTCATGTGGACGACATGCTTGAACGTGGCGTCATACAGCCTTCCAACAGCCCGTGGGCGTCACCGGCTGTTCTCGTCACAAAGAGGGACGGATCCATTCGCTTCTGTGTAAATTATCGCCGACTCAACAAAATAACACGCAAGGATGTGTACCCTCTCCCGAGAATCGACGACGCCCTCGACACTTTGCAAGGAGCCGAGTTCTTTTCTTCCCTTAATTTAAGGTCTGGCTACTGGCAGGTCCCCATGGCGGATGCTGATCGCGCAAAAACGGCCTTTGTAACACCAAATGGCGTGTACGAGTTTACCGTCATGCCTTTTGGCCTTTGCAACGCGCCTGCAACGTTTGAACGCATGATGGACGATATTTTGCGCGGCCTAAAGTGGAAAACCTGCCTCTGTTACCTTGATGATATTGTCGTCTTTTCTTCCGATTTCGACACGCATATTACCCGCCTTCTACAAGTCTTCAAATGCCTCACTGATGCAGGACTTCAGCTTAACCTCAAGAAGTGCCGCTTTGCTACCCGCCAACTTACCATTTTAGGTCACGTTGTGTCCAAAGATGGCGTCACTCCTGATCCTGACAAACTTCGTGCGGTCGCCGAGTTTCCTAAGCCCACCACCACCAGGCAGCTCCGAAGTTTTATCGGCCTCTGCTCGTACTTCCGACGATTCGGGAGGAACTTTGCGTCGATAACGGCACCTTTAACAAAGCTTCTGAACGGGTCCAACGACGTCGCTCATTGGTCTTCAGAGTGTGACGATGCTTTCAAAAAGCTCCGTTCTGTGCTTACGTGTCCACCGATCCTTCGCCATTTCAACCCGTCGGTCCTTACTGAGCTTCATACTGACGCCAGCGGTGTTGGCCTGGGTGCTGTGCTCGCTAAACGGAAATCTCGCTTCGACGAATACGTCGTTGCTTATGCGAGCCGGACACTCACAAGAGCAGAGGAAAACTACTCTGTCACGGAGAAAGAGTGCCTGGCTCTTGTGTGGGCCACAAGCAAATTTCGTCCCTACTTGTAGGGCAGGCCCTTCCACGTACTCACCGACCACCACGCCCTATGCTGGCTATCTTCTTTGAAGGATCCGTCTGGTCGTCTTGGAAGGTGGGCCCTTTGCTTACAAGAGTACGATATTCGAGTGCTCTATCGTTCTGGCCGCAAACACACCGACGCCGATGCGCTCCCACGCTTTCCTGTGACCGCCGACAGTGCCTTTTTGTCATCCATAGACGGAATTCTGTCCTCTCTGTCACTTGACGACATGCCTCGCGAGCAGCGCAAGGATCCCTGGATCACTTCTCTTTTGGACTTTCTGACAAACCCTACTTCGCCAAACGCCCCTCGATTGTGCGGAGACAGGCCAATCACTTCGCTATTCCTGACGAGCTTCTGTACCGCCGAAATTATAACGCAGACGGCCGGACGTGGCTCCTCGTTATTCCCCGCCATCTCCGTTCAGACATTTGCGCATGTTTTCCCGCCGATGCACAGTGTGGTCATGCTGGTGTACTGAAGACATACCGACGTCTCCGCATGCGGTACTACTGGCGTGGAATGTACACTTTTGTCACCAAGTTCGTCCGTTCCTGCGAAAAATGTCAACGCCGTAAGTCCCCACCAAACAAACCGCCGGCTCCGTTGCAGCCCCTGCCGTGTCCAGTACGACCTTTCGACAGCGTAGGAATTACCTTGACGAGCTACGCTGAATTAACGAGCTACGCTGAAACCGCCACACTACCAGCCGCTAACGCCCGTGAGGTCACCTCATTTCTCCTACGCCGGTTCATTCTTCGTCACGGTGCCCCTAAAGAGTTGCTCAGCGACAGAGGCCGTGTGTTTCTATCTGAAGTAATTGAAGCCCTGCTCGCAAAGTGCAACGTTATCCACCGCACCACCACTTCTTACCATCCACAGACCAATGGGCTCACGGAAAGATTTAATCGGTCACTGGGCGATATGTTGGCAACTTATGTTTCGGCAGACCACACCGACTGGGACCAAGTTCTTCCATACGTATCTTATGCGTACAACACCGCCACTCAAGGAACTACGGGGTTTTCGCAATTGTTTCTCCTCTACGGCCGCGAGCCGTCATGCCCGCTCGACACCATCCTGCCGTACCGCCCGGACGCACCTGAATGTACCCCCTTGTCACAGGCATCTCGGCACGCAGGAGAGTGTCGCCAGCTGCAGGGCCCTGACTTCAGAGGAGCAATCTCGCCAGAAGCAGCGTCACGACGGTGGAACACCGCCCCCTGTGTTCGCTGCCGGTTCACTTGTGTGGCTGTGGATACCCTCGACTGTTCCTGGTCTTGCTCAGAAGTTACTGTCCAAATATCATGGTCCTTACCGTGTAATCGAGAGCGCATCCCCAGTGAACTACGTAGTTGAGCCGCTCACGTTGTCTCCGGACCTTGGTTGTCGCGGTCGCGAAACTGTGCACGTCGACCGTCTCAAGGGTTACCACGAACCGATGGTTTTATCTTGCCCTTAGGTCGCCAGGATGGCTCCTTTTGTCCGCGGGGGGTAATTGTAGTTCAAAAGATTCGCCCATTTAGAGTATGCTAACAGACACTGCGAAGGAAGCGCTATGCCCCGTGAGGGTATGCTCTGATACGGTGGCCATGGGAAATAATGGGTACGTAGTGAATGGGGACTGTGAAGACGACGAGGAGATAGCACCGGCCTCGCGGAGAACGCGCCACGATCTCTGATAGCTCGCTGCATCGTGATCATCGTGACTAGTCCTCTCAGTGCCTACCTGAATACCGTCACCTGGAACGCTATCATTCCCTGCCAATAAACACCTCTTATATATATATATATATATATATATATATATATATATATATATATATATATATATATATATATATAAAAGAAAACTTTGAACAAGCTAGAAACCACGATTGTTGATTGTTGCCAACGTTTCAGCAACGAGAGCCTTCCGCCTGGCGAAGGCAAGCCTCTCTTTGCTGAAACGTTGACGGCTATCGTGGTTTCTACCCCTTGTTCGGAGTTTTCCTTTCTTGTGTTCTCTACCATCTTCCAAGTATCATTGCTCCCTATATATATATATATATATATATATATATATATATATATATATATATATAATAACCCTGTATGTCTCCTCTGCAGCACGAAAGCTTCCTCCAAAGATTTCCAGCTACGCCTATCGAGTGCTATCTGAGTCCATGTTTTTCGCCCAAATTTTCGTCGCTCATCTCGCCAAAGGGTTCTCGGTAGGCCCCTAGTGCGTTTGCGGTATATTGGCGGCAGCCACTCTATCAAACGGATGGTCCACCGGATGGTCTACCAAACGGCGACTCGCAGTACATGACCAGCCCATGCCCATTTCCTTCGCTTAAATTTACTATAATGGCCTCCACCTTGGTCTGTTTTCTAATCCATGGGGCTGTTCTCTGGTCCCTCAGCGTGAATCCTAGAATTCGGCGTTCAATGGCTCATTGTGCCGATCTAAGTTTCTTTTCAAGTCGTTTGGTGAGACCCCAAGTTTCTGCCACGCAAGTCATTACTGGAAGAACGGATTGATTAAATACAAGCTTTTTGAGTGACAGGGGAAGCTTACCAGTCAGGATGCCGGAGTTCGTACCAGACGCAACCCACCCCATGCTTATTCTGCGGGTAATTCCCCGTTCATGGTTTGGATCAGCAGCTATGGCTAGCCGAAGATATAGGTATTCGCTGACTGTATCAAAGAGCTCATTGCCTACCTGGAAGTGATGTACCTTGGCGTGCTGATTCGACATTACCTTGGATTTTTAAGCCTGCAAATGGTAAAGCATGCGCTGCAAATCCTGACTGCTCTGACTGAACAAGACAATGTCGTCTGCAAACCTTAGATGGCGGAGAAATTCGCCGCTAGTCAACCAGTGAGTTTATTTCGACATCATAGGGCCTCTGAAACCTCCTTTCGATAAAGGTAATAGGTTCATCTTAACGATAATCGACTTCCCTCAAGCTAATTTGCTGCGATTGTCCTCCCAAGTATGGATAGCATACATGTTGCGGGGAGTCTACTTGAATTATTTTCGTAAGCTGGCCTTCGAAGCAGATCGCGACAGATGTTTGTACGAGTCTTACATCAGGCTGCATGAGAAAAATGAACCTACTACTGTTAGTCAAGTCGTATTAGGTACACCCTATCATGCAATGAGCAATGACCTACTGGAAACCAGCAACGACAATCATAAAAGCTGTAGCAGGCGAAACCGAGTCGACGGAACCCTTACTTCACCACTCTGCCACTTGCCTACCGGGAAATACCACTAACAAGTTCAAGGTTTTCGCCATTCATACTAATGTACGGGCGACACTTCTGTCATTCCAGAATGTTCTACGAGAGTTTCGAACTGCTGACAAAATAGATGAGCAGGTACGCAGTACTTGCACATACAGCCCAGAGCTACGTAACCTACTTGAAGGTACTTTCATGCACGCGAAAACTCATCACGAAATTCATCACGAACTAAAAAAAGTTCAAGCAGCCGCTTTAATATGACCGCAAGGCAGCCCCATGTGAATTAAAGCCTAAAGAGAAGTTCCAAATCGAATCTTCACATGGCTAGGTGATCAGATCAGGGAAAACTTTATTGTTGCCATGGCTGTGACCATTTTCCGGTCGACTTCAGTGTCGTTCCGGCGACGGCAGGATTCATGTAGATCTCTGCGGCGTCTTCAGCCACCTGGGCTAGTGAGACATGGTTAATAGGGTCTGTGCAGAGCAGCACGGCACTGCTCCTTGTTCGTAATTTGTAATAAAATGGGGTGTTTTTTTAAGAGTTTGAAGGGTTTTTACTTCACAGGATGAAATCACATGTGGTAGGTCTGCGTATTTATGGCAAATAGGGCATCGGTTAGAGGGCAACTAGGGGTTGTAGAGTGATAGGAGGGCATGGGTGGGAAATGGAAATGTTTGAGAGGGAGGCGTCGGGTGGTGGATAGCGAGCTTTGGACAGTCGGTAGTGATCGAGCACCGATCGGTAGGTCAAGAGTCGTTCCCTATGGGAGAAGGGTTAAGGAGATTCTGTAGTGTCACTGGGCTCTCAGATTACCAGTTACCAGTTCTCGAGCAACCTCGTGTGCCGATTCATTTCCTGGGAGTTCGGAGTGGCCCGGTGCCCAAACGATATATATTTTTCGTGTCGAGAATTGGCGTGCCTGCAGGAGTAGGCATAAACGTTTTTAAGGGCAAGGACGTTTTCAAGGACGTTTGCTTTAATTTTAACCTCTCACAAATGGTAACTGCACCAACCCGCGTAACACAAGAGTGTGAAAATATTCTGGACCAAATACTAACCAGTCATCCTGAGAGCATGGTCTCGATTACTTATCTCCCCGAAATAAGTGATCATAAGGTTATCCATACCGAATTTGCATTTAAACCGTTAATTCGTCAAACCACCCAGAAAATCATTCGGCTGTACGACAAGGGGAATTATGAAGCAATAAATTTGGAGCTTAACGCATTCTTATCCAGTTTGGAAACTACTTTCTATTCCCGGTCCGTCGAAGAAAACTGGACCCTGTTTAAAGACAAGGTCAATGAATTGACTGACAGGTTTATTCCGAAATCCCACTTCCGCGCGAACTCCCAAAAGCCATGGTTTTCTAAAACTCTGAAAAGATTAGAAAACAAGAAAAAACGCCTGTTTAGATTGGCAAAAAGACTGGAAGAGCCGCAAAAGTGGAAGAAATATTACGCAGCTGAAAAAGCATATTTATGTGCAGTTCAAGACGCAAAGAATTCTTTTTTCAATGTTGACTTACCGAACATGCTGACTAACAACCAAAAAAAAATTTGGCAGGTTTTGAACCCCTCGCATACAGCCCCAATTACTCTTACCAGTGAATCGGGTCACGTTATCACCGATTATGAATGCGCAACATCTTCAACACCGCTTTCTCATCCGTGTTTACCAAAGAAAGTAACGTGTCATTCACAATACCACCCACTGTTATAGAATGTGCTATGCCACCCGTGTCGTTCACTCCTAATGGAATTGTGCGCTTAATCGAAAAATTAAAACTTTCGTCCTCTTCCGGGATTGAAGAAATCAACTCCAAGTTCCTTAAGAATACAAAATATATTTGTGCATCTTTTTTATGCTTGCTCTTCTCACAGTCACTTTTAACAGAACATCTACCAGAGGACTGGAAGAATGGGAAGGTCGTTGTAATTTTCAAATCAGGTAACAAAAACTCCCCCTTGAACTATCGTCCCATATCCCTTACCAGCGTGCCCTATAAAATCATGGAACACGTCATTTACACGCATATCATAAACTTTCTTGATTCAAACAGCTTTTTTCATCCAGCACAACATGGATTCCGCAGAGGTTTCTCTTGTGAAACGCAACTGGCCTTATTTGTTCATGATTTGCATACTAACCTGGACTGTAACTCCCAAACCTATGCCGTATTCTTAGATTTTTCCAAAGCGTTCGACAAAGTACCCCATTATCGACTGTTAATAAAACTTTTCCAGTTAAATCTTCACCCTAACATATTAAATTGGATTAGAGAATTCCTTACAAACCGCTCCCAGTCTGTGAATATCAACAACCGTACCTCTAATCCTCTTCCAGTAACGTCCGGAGTACCTCAGGGTTCGGTTCTTGGTCCCCTCTTATTCCTTATATACATACATGACTTGCCTTCAAACCTAACCTGTCAAACCCTCCTGTTCGCTGATGACTGCGTTATATATGACACTGTTACTGACATTTCAAAGTCATCCCTACAAGCCAACCTAAACTGCCTCCATGAATGGTGCGAGCGCTGGCTCATGGAACTTAACCCCAGTAAATGTAAAGTCGTTTCATTCCACCGCCGCCGCATGCCGCTCGTGTATCCGTACACAATTAATGCCATCCCCTTAGAAAATGTTCAGTCATATAAGTATTTGGGCGTCACTCTTTGTAGCGACCTTTCATGGAACATACACGTTACTAACATCATTTCATCTGCAAACAAAACACTGGGTTTCCTTAAACGCCATCTACGCCTCGCTCCACAACACGTAAAATTACAAGCATACAAATCCATTGTTCGACCGAAACTAGAATACGCATCACCCATTTGGGACCCTCGACAATCTTATCTTACACATGCCATCGAATCACTTCAAAACCGGGCCGCTAGATTTATTCACTGTTCATACTCTTCCACCGTCAGCGTATCTGGATTGAAAGCAGAATCTGGTTTACCGGATCTAGAACTTCGCCGTCGTATTGCAAGCCTGTCTTTGTTCAACAAAATTTTTCATAGTCCCTTGCATGCCCCACCTTATATCGTTCCCGCAACACGCATATCTCACCGCACGAGCCATTTGCTTCAAGTTGCTCGGCCACGTTCCCGGACCTCTACTTTTTCTGCCTCGTTCTTTCCGCGTACCGCGCCAGATTGGAACGGCCTTCCCAGTGAAATCGCAACCATTACCTGCCCATCATCCTTCATAGAAAACATCAATAAGCATTTTCTTTGTTAAATCTTTGGCTTCTATGTTTGTCATTATAATTACCCACCCCTTATGTAATACCCCCTTGCGGGTCTTTAAGGATATAAAATGAAATGAAATGAAATGAAATGAAATGAAAGTTCGGGGGTCAACTCGCCCGTTGGAGTAATTGGCAATGGCTGATTTGGAGTCGCTTATTATAGTAGTAATCCTAGGGCTGGAAATAATGGCAATAGCGATAGCCATTTCTTCGCCTACGGTTGGAAATTAAATAGGGAAGAGGGGGCTAGTGTTCGGTGGGATGAATAAACTACGACCACCGCCATAGCTTCGCGTCCTGGTTATTCTGCAGCATCCACGTAGGCTACTTCTGGACTGGAGGAGCGTTGCTTGTGTAAAGCCTGTGGTCTCCCTCGGCGCCTTTCCTCGTTATGAATCGGGTGCATGTGTTTAGGGAGGGGGTGGATTAACGGTTGGTATCGAATGAATGGGGGAATGTCGACGTAGGTGTCAGGGATGGGTGACTGAGGCCAAGACTCTGAATAATGTGGCGTCCAGTGTCACTCCTCGTGAGTCGCTCTAATTGCGAGAACCGTTGCGCTCCGATAATTTCGTCTAGTGTATTGTGAAGACCGAGCAGGAGTAGTTTGTCTGTTGAGAGTGTTTACGTTGAGAGCGCGTCCTCCCCCTCCTCCAGCAACCTCCACTTCGCGCGATAATGCAATCGATACCAAATCCCACCCTGCCAAGCGCCGCCCGCCCCACCCTTCTAAACCCTCACCAGAATACATCACTAAAGAGGAGATTGAATCACAAATGGGAGAAATCCGTGCCAATCTAGCCTAAACGGTAGCAAAACAATTAGAAGCTTTTGCCGAACTGGTAGCGACACTCCATTCTCAGAAAGGAAAATATTTGACTGCTTAGTTGCCTTTTGTTTACTCTATGTTCTTTGCGGTACACAACGTCCCTCTAATAAACTTGACTTATTTAAAGAACCTTGAATCGTTCTTAACTACGTGACCATATCATTATTGACCTCTGTGAAAAAACTCCCATCATATAGTACAAAATTTGGTCTACCAAAAAACGATAAGCACTCTCTACCAACAATATAAACGTCACCAATTATGCAGCCTAATTGTACAGCGCATATTATACACATAAAGAAGTCATACTAAGCCTTATGTTGTAATTCGCGCGAACGACAATTACGGAGTCCCTCGCAGCACTAGCACACAGTGTGTGATGAGGGTCGATCTAAGCTTGCACTTATCTGCCCACTACTTCTGTTGCTGTTTATTATTGTTATGTACAACTTTTAACCCACTCTCCTCTTAAATGTCTCAGGCGTTTTGTAGGTACAAATAAATAAAAAACTAAACAACACTTCGTTAACTGAAAATAAATCGTTAGCACTACAGAACTTGGTATGGTCATCAGCACTGGGAAACTCTGTCGGTCACTCATGGCGGGAATATTTATATTCTGTTTACACGGCGCTTACAAACAGAATTATGCAGCCCGAATTCTTACGTTTAGGTGGCAATCCTCCCACTCATTTGTCTTGCTAGAACTGCAATCACAAACGTCAAATCTGCAATTACAAGCACAGGGAAATTAAAAATAAAAACCCAGACGCGCTTTCTTTATATGTTTGTTTGAATGTAAAAACAAAAAAAAATACTCACACCAGCATCATGAACATACCACCGAGCACATACCGAACAGCACAGCTCTGATACATGTCCGGCCTGCCGATAAGCAGTAATCTTTCGGCCAAAACGAGCAATTGCAAGTACATTGAGTTTAGACAGAAATGTACACAGCATTTTATACACTTGGCAGACGACATATATGATGAAATACCGGGCAAAAGACGTTTGTTGCTAATGTCACTAGTATGTTCTTGCGAAACTATACGTCTAACGAAATGTCATTTGATACTGTAGCAGTGACCTTAAATAAAATCGCAGAGCTGAAGCTTAATTTTATAGACTTCTCCGGAACGGATATACACATCTTACATTTCTTAAAACAAAACTTTCTAATGAAATGAAAAAATTTCGTACTGTTCTTGGAGACCAACCCAAATGAAAGAAGCAGCAAATACGTTTCTGGGTAGCAGCGAAGGTGGTGTAACTTTGTAAAGATGTACCGAATTTTTTTTTCCTTGTTCTCATTAACTTTAAAAATATATATTTACTGAGAATTTTCCTTTTCCACTACAGCTGTCCGCCCTATCAGACACCTCTAACCACTCTACATCTTGTTTTTTCTTGTTCTCACCCCACTAAGCCTACCCAAACCCTGAACCCTGAACATTGGGGGGTCGAGCTGACCAGCTCAGCACCCAAGCGACCACAAGGATGAACACGTCGTCTTTTTCTCAATAAGTGTTCATTCCTACTCTTCTTCTAATTAATCAAACGTCTCTGCTGTGAAGGTTACTCAATCTGTTCAGAAGCACAGTGAATGTCTCCTGAACTCAACTTCAGAACGAACGAATTTTTCATACTATGTCATACGACATCTTCTCTTCTGTAGATCTACTGGCATTACCAGGTAGTCTCATTCGCTCTGAATGGTATAATGTTTGCTGTGTGATTCTGCGAGGTTCTTTTTGGCTATCGAAAAAAAAGTTCCTCCGTTTTGCAGGCGCCCCTTTCCATCCGGGCGATTTCCCGTGCAAGCCGGGTGAACTTCCAAAGCGTTGTAGTCACACACAAGGGCCGAGCACCAAGCCGGGTAGTCACTTGCAATTGTACCTATTTTACCGGTAGGTTCCCGGTGCCACCAAGGCACGCGAATACACATGGTGCCTTCCACAGCCACGGTGGACGCTCAACTCGCAACTGCCTGTGGAAGGACTTACCAGGTGACTCTCACCCTAATAAATAAATAAAATATGTAATAAAAAATAAAAATGAAGACATTACAATAGTGAAAAATAAAGATAAAATAAATTCCAATAACAACTAGAACAATAAAAAGAAAAAGAAAAAGAAAAAGAAAAAGAAAAAGAAAAAGAAAAAGGAAAAGAACAAAACAATTGGCTGCGTATCTGCTCCTTTCGTAGCAAGTGACGACGAAAGAAGCTAGTCAACGGGCGACCTGGGGTAGTAAATGTCTATCTTCTCTTTCCAGCTCACCTCTCGTGTTGTTCCTCTCTCGTCTAGTTCCTCCCAAGATAACAGGCTACAGTTTTGTTCAAGTCATTTTTAAATTTACCGTGTTCCACAGTTCCAAGTCGGGTGCGTCGATGTCAGCGCTGCCGTACGGCGGAGGCGCGCGTGAATCGAGGCACCCTACTTCAACGTTTATAGAACCACGTTGCCCTACTCCACGAGCGTTCCATGCGGAACGTGGAACCTGTCAAGTGGAACCTTTCGTTGATGTTGCAATTTGATTTTTTTTTTATGCCGCCAGGTAGCGCGGGCAACACCAGGCGAAGTTTTTCGACAGTTGATATAGCATTTCATTTGCTCTTACAAAAAACAAGCATCCATATTTTTTTTAATAAAGGAACACTGAAAATGTCATTTATGTGTTGATTTTCTGCTTTATTTTTGCGTAATATCTTCTTCGTGTTCAACAATGTTGACAAGTATGAACATTAACACCGAACGTAGACGTTTAGGATTGGCAGTGAGTATATAAGACTATTGCGCAGCTTCTGTTTACTTTGGCCGCGCGGCTGAATCGAGTCACAGACAGACAGACAGACAGACAGACAGACATTCGATTCGTCGTCAGGCTTCTTCGCCGGAACGAAACCGAGATGAGGCACCGAGCCGGGGAGATGGCGGAAGAACGAGCCGCACGCCTCGAGAAGCGTCGTAACCGTACAGAGAATAAAGCTATATATACAATAAAATTAACCGTACCTCTCGCTACGCACACACAGGCATAACTGAATTAAACCACAGCCAATTTTTGGGTGAGTGTAGGTGAGTGGCATCCAGTTTCGCTGAGCTATGGCAACATCAATACTAGACATGGACGCTTCCTGCAGTATTTTAACTGGATGTGTTTGCTGCCCGAAACAAGTATTTTTGTGGACGTTATGCCTGTTCACTCGCCCACTACATCCGGGATTTCGCTAATACAGCCCATTATAACCCTAATTTGGCATGTTTCCCGCATGCCACTTGAACCACCACATCTACGACATGCTCTGCACATTGCTTAAACCGTTCAGATTCTAGTCGAGCTCGTGGAGTTTGGGAAGAAGAACATGCCGGACGTGTCGCAGTCCATATATGGGCTCTTAAGATATGCGTGTTGTTTGGAGATGCAATGCCTTCCTAGTAGGTGCTAATTTCCTAATAGTACTTGCTAATTTGCTGCGTCTTCCCGTGTAATGTATGGTGCTGTGCGTCTTTTTTTTCCCTGTGACACGTCGGCCGTCCCTGTCCAACCCTTAGAACTGCGCGGCGGGATTATTTTAACGGCTGTGCTTCTGTGCAGGGAGACTGCGCAGTTGAGACAGCCTTTGCGCGTGAATTGTAAACTACGGATATTGGCACTATAGTGCCTGCGGGTGTTGCAGTTGTGGACCTGTTTTACACTGCCGTGGGGCACTGCTGTGGTTTTTGCGTGTTAAGATTATTTTAGTTTTTGTTGGGGCTTTTTATTTTAGTAAATGTTTTCTCTAAAAGACAGCAATCCTGCAATAATTTTGCTTGTGCGCCTGTTATTTCCCAGTTTTTCATTTTGTTTTGTTTTTGCCTACTTTTGCCTACGGGACGACGGAAAGAAATGGAATTCATCAACGCGCATATTTTCTTTAATGCCACGAAAGCGATCGGCGGATGAGGGGGTAGGGGGGGGGGGTGTTGCTCCCAGAAAAGTTGTACTACAATTTGCAGGCCTACCCGTACAGCTCATATCGTGCCTGCCGGAAAGCGAATGCGGCAAACCAACCCCGGGAAGCCCGACGTAATGCATCGATCCCTTGTCAGTGCCTAGATATGATTTCCTCTCTAACTGGACGATTGAGACGTTAAAAGTACCTCGTTGCGTCCATTATACATCGATGCACTCGGCACCGCTCACCGTTTTCGAAAATCGGCAATTAACTACGCCGGGCATTATAACACTCCCGAAAAATGCCACGCAGAAGTTCATTTCAACCCCGCTTTGCCGCTGAAAGGTTTGTTTCACATCGATGTGCGGCATACGCCAACTTCAAGTGCATAGCACTTTACGGGCCCAGATTGTCGTCTTAACTTGTCAATTGTCACACTATCTAGACACCGCAGTCACGCTGCGCCACGCACCCAGAATTACGCTGCGTCGCGCACGCGAATACAGGCTTCGAAAACATACCCGCTTGTCCTTCGACTCCGCCTTCCGGTCAAAAGTTAAGAGAACACTTGAACAAGAGGTTTATACAATCAAACCCGGTTATAGCGAACTGCAATATGCGTGACCATTAGTTCGATATATCCAATAGTTCAAAATAACCGAACCCGCCAATAACGAGTTTTTGTTACGAGTTCGCAGTACCAGGGACCACCTACCCCCACCCCCCCCCCCCCCCCTCCTCCTACCATCCCAGCATGCAGAAACCAACATACTGATTGATTGTGGGGTTTAACGCGCCGACGCAACGCAGGCGATGAGGCGCGCTGTAGTGGAGGGCTCCGGATTAATTTTGACCACCTGGGGATCTTTAACGTGCGCCGAAATCTCGTACACACGGGCGTTTTTGCTTTTCGCCTCCATCAGAAAAGCAGCCGCCGCGGCCCGGAAATCGAACCCGCGACCTCGTGCTCGCGAAACGAACATACTAAAGTATCCCATTCCCATACAGAAAACTATCTCTATTGCAAGCAATAAAGCTACTTTTTACTGTAACTACCTACTTTCCCAAAAAGCGGTGATTCTTATTTTTACTTTCGTTTTGGCGGCGTCAACTAGCACAGCATTCTCTACATGAGACATCATTTGCATCAGTTGCAGTCCGTGTCCTTCAATATCGAAGCAATATTGGTGGAGCACATTTACTGCCGAAAGCGCTTCCTTAAGCATCGGACAGCTTCCGCTCGCGACATCCCCCGCCTCTTTGGTGTAGAGTTCTCTATACACCATTTTCCTTGCTAGAGGTGGGCGCCGCCATTTGCTTTTTCTGACCGGACGCTAGCGCCGTCTATGAAGCGACTGCCGAAACTTCCGCGCTGGGCCACGGCCGGACTGGAGGAGCGGCGAACGCGCACATTCGCGGCATCCGACTAAAACCTGACCACAACCGCCGCCAAATCGACCTAAACGCACCCAACTGTGCTGGCAACGCTGTCTTTTTGGCCTCAAAATCTCTCCAACTTTGGTGTGAAAAATCGAGGGGCTTTGGCCATGCTGACAACGCTGACGACGTTTTTTTGTGCATTTCTTGTTTCTTGTTCGTCTGTCCGTGCCGTCCGTGCTTTCGCGGCACCGTTTCAACAGAACGGACGGACGGCTTGTACGCTGTTGTGGTTTCTGTTATTCCAGCTGACGTTCCTAGGGTGCCACCGAGCCTCACGTCAGTCTGCGCCTCAACTTCAAACATTCAGCTTCGACGACACAAAGGCGGAGACTTAGAGAGCTCGATTTTGTGGCCGTCTGCGTCGGTGGTAGCGACAAGCTCGTCAGGCGGTAAGTGTTTAGTCATGTGATATTGCGCTTTTTATACCCCGAAGAAAACACACAAGGTGTTGCTGGCTGAAGGGCTCGTGGTAGAAGTGTAGGCTCACTTTAAAGTGGGTAAGCTACGTGCCATATTTCTTGCGATTGCGCACCCGAAAGCATAGCGTCGTGATTTTTTTTTGCGGGCTCATATGCGTAACTGAGCTCGAATCTGCTGGCTATGGTGTCACTATGCTTACTATTGGTGACAGTTATTACACCGAAGTAAACGTTCACAGCCTCAGTAAGCAGAACAGGGGTTCTGGGTTGCATGCACAAATGCAAAGCGGGCACAGTTTCGGAGGTATTTATTTCGGTATCGCATGTCATCGAGACGTCGCTCACTGCTTCCATTGCAGGGGCTGGTCGAAAATTTCCACTACAGCCGGTGCACGTGTACGAGTGGCCGACGGGTGACCTGCGCTGTTTCTAAAGAGAGACAGACCTACCTCAAGAGACTGCTTGTCGATGCCTTGGGCTAAGGGCGTCACTGTTCTCGTTGCGGGTGTAAGTATTTCGCAAAATCTGCGCTTCACGGTCTGTCTTTCGTAGGGATAGTGCAGTGAAAGTATATTCCTGTTGAGAAGCTGGATTATATAAGCGTGCGTGCGTCCGGGCGTGCGGGCGTGCGTGCGTGCGTGTGTGCGTGTGTGTGTGTGGGTGTGTGTGTGTGTGTGTGTGTGTGTGTGTGTGCGTGTGTGTGTGTGTGTGTGTGTGTGTGTGTGTGTGTGTGTGTGTGTGTGTGTGTGTGTGTGTGTGTGTGTGTGTGTGTGTGTGAAAATACAATTTGCACCTGTCACCACAATTTCTGTTGTAATTTTTTAGGAAACATAATTGAGAATTCCTAGCGCTCGCATGCAGGAGTTAGAAGATGGAATGGATTCCACAGGATACATGCCGCGACTTATTCTGTTCAGGGGAAAGCGAAATGGAGACACTCGATGCTAACAATGAACAAATACTGCGTACCATGTGGTGCACCCACCTAATGCACTCACATTTGGTGCCCAAACATTGGTGTTGACTGCATTCAAAGCTGATGTTTCTTTTTTTCTTTATCGCTAAGACTGCACTACAGAGGTTGCTGTACATGGTCGTTTTAGAAGTCAGTTATTTATTGCAATTTACTAATGAAATTGCGTTTCGGCAAAAATTTCCTCAAGCAATGCAAGTGGGGTTTTAAGATTAAAGGAGCCTCAGGTAATCGAAGAATAGGTAGCCATCGCTACTTTTTTGCTAACACGGGGCACTCCTTGACCGGCGCCACATCGCCAGACGAGAATTTTTCTGACATTGCTCATGCCGTAGTCATCATCCTGAGTCTATTTGTGTACACTCCAGAACACTCCATGTACACTCCAGCCTGTCTGCTCCATTTCCGATTTCTCCTATTCTGCTTTATCCAATTCCATCTGTTGCCCATAGGTTTTCCTCTCACACTCATCCACCAAGTGTTTCGTTTTATTCAGCCTTCTCGTTCCTTGATTGCAACCTTATAGGTGTGTGCAAGTTTTTATGTAACAAAAGGTGCTTTTAAACGAGTAGTGATGCCAAATTCCTTGATAAAAAATTAGTCATAATGTTCGACTTCGATCTCTACGTACAGTGCTCAGCAATTGAAACGCGATACTCTGAGCGCATGGCTGCCGGTGCTTGTTGCGCCACAGGTGAGCGCTTGTGAAAGCGTGCTGATGCATTGTGGTATACGATGAGGGTGAGAGCGTTCGTGACGCATGCTTAGTGCATCCGGGAGACAGCCCTTCAGTGTGTGGTTCTTGGCGGCGCCATAGGGGTGCTACATGCCATGGCTTCAAAACGCTGTGCCTTCGTGCTGCGCCACGCCGTGCGAAGCTGGGCGAGCGGGCACCGCGCGCATTATGAAGAATTTGAATGCACATTTATCGCAATGTGTTATCATGGCCCGGTGGAGCACGCAGGCGCAGCGTTTTGAAGCCATGGATGGCATGTAGCACCCCTATGGCGCCGTCAAGAACCACACTCTGAAGGGCTGTCTCCCAGATGCACTAAGCATGCGTCACACATGCTCTCAGCCTCACCGTATACCACAATGCGTCAGCTCGCTTTCACAAGCGCTCACCTGTAACGCAACTAGCACCGGTAGCCACGCGCTCCGAGTATCGCGTTTCAATCGCCGAGCGCTGTACAGGGTCACTGGCCAATTTTTTTGGAATGTCCAATAATTCGAAAGCATCAGTGGCACTGCCATCTGCCTGGCTGTGCCAGTGTATAACGACGTCTGAAATTTCATACAGTGAAGTTATTCGCCATCTGATTTTTCTCACTTTTTGTTTGACGCGACGAGAGGTCCAAAATGGCCGTAATCGCAGCAGCCCCAATTCTGTTCTCTTTATCCCGCAGCCTTTAACTGCAATTTTCACGTTCCACCCTCGGCCAACTTCTTCTGAGCAGCTCTTTCTCTTCCTTCACATGAAGCATTACAAGTTTCTCCGTTGTGGGTTACTAGCAGTGAGATAGCGTTATCCGAGCACATTTGTTTTTTCAATTGCTTTCACATTCTCTTTTTTTTATGCTCAGTAACTTCAAATTAACCAATATATTGGGTTTTAGCTTTGAGTTATCAAGCAATTTCTTCTACTGAATTGCATGTAAAATTACTGGGACCTGAACATCACTTCCAATTAACTGAAAATTCTAATTGGGTGACTTCAAATCATCAAGAGTCGACTGCATTTGAATGGCTTGCTCCAGGGATTTAAAAGAGGTGAGGTACACTACTGGTTGGTATGACATTTACTTTAATGTAAGGATTTCGGCAAGTAATAATTCTTGGTTTCTTACTCATACCACCACATTTATGGGAAAGTTCTTTCCAGATTATAAATTTTGCACAGGTAGCATTGCACTTCAGCCAACATTGGCTGCCAGAGTTCCACTTTTGTGCAAGGCTTTGGTGGTACGCTTTCTTGCATGGCTTTGCTGTCGTGCTAAAAAACCTACCCCAAGGAACAAGCCATGCAGTGAGGCTTGAAAGTTTGCATGTTGTGCGGCAGAGCCAACTTTTATTTCTGTATTAATAAGCTTCAAATCAGACCTTGAAGTGAACCAGAGAACAGTAGGCCGTTTGCCCTTAGGAGCGCATGGAAAAACAACTAACGAAGCAGTGCACAGAGGAATGGCCTGAGTGGCATTTCCAGTTCGAGAAGCTCAGAGTAAAAATGTATTGAGAGGAGGCAGAGAGCAATGGATCGACGTAGGTGGACAGCTAAGGTTTTCAGGTACATATACATGAAAAGCGTGGACACGCAGTGGTTAAGGAGGACTAGATGAAATGCAGAAACAACAGTGGAGAAGCTAAGACAGCCAAAGCAACCAAAAGGAGGCAAGGCAGATAGAAACGAATAAATGGAGAGAAGAAATGGAAGCTAAAACGTCGTTAGAAATGTACAGGGCTGAGAAATTGGACAATAGAAAGAAAAATTTCTACGATAATTCTAAGGGAAGCATTTTGCTTCTCGAGGCTAGGACAGATTGCTTGCGAACTAAGAGCTTTGCGGGGAAGTATACACAAAGTGATGGTGTATGCGCGGTCTGCGGAAAAGAAACAAACTATGCAGCACATAGTGTTTAAATGTTTGGCTTCCAGAAGCTGCAGGGTTTCAGGGTAGCACAGAGGAAGTCAACTTCAGGGCTGTCGAGGCGACAAAGAGAAGATATTCTAATAGAATGCTGGTGGACGAAAAGCAGACGGGAATATTGCCTAGGACAGCTACCACATGTAACAGAAAGAATAAGTATTCTGTGCCTAATGAGTTTTTTGTGCGCCTGCCCTAACAGCAGAGCTAGTATTAAATGCGTGTAAAACACAAGTATATTAGTTGGTTTTCTTTTTTTTTTGGTAAGATGACATGTCATCACCCCGCTACAAAAGGGATACCACTATCAGTTATCATCATCATTATTAATGAGGTGCTAGCCTTATCTGCTCCATGAGGCGAAATATTTAGTGTTATAAGCAGTGAATGGCCCTGATATTTATCAGGTATGCGTGAAGCATGGCTTATGAACAAAAGTGTGCTAAAAGGAGAAATAACATAAAAAACGAGAGCAAGTCCTTGGTGGCTCTTACAAGACTGCATGGCTCAATAACGTCCCATCTGGAGCCATCAGATTGCCTGGTATTTGTCGGAGCTGTTGGGGGACTACATAATTGTGCCTCAATAGCACGCCAGGCGAACCTATCAGTTTACGTGATGTTTCTCAAAGGTATTGGAGTTACTAGCACCGTGTCTTGGTATGGAATGTGCTTGACGTCGGGTGAACTGCTAGATTCTGCACCCGCTAACTTTGGTCGACCAGGCAAGTACAATGACAAGACCAAAGTGCAGTAAGCATATAATGCCAGCTGATGCCACAATGCTTGTTATTTAAAAACCACATAAGCGACTAAATGCCCCAAGGAATTTTGTAAATTATAAAAGCTTCAAACAGTAAACAATGTTGCAAATTGAATTAATAGCAAACACTAATCATGAAGAATTTTAATTTTCCCACCTTCAACATAACATATAAATAGACATTTCATTTTGTCTTTAAAATATTTGTTGCCTTGGTGGACTTGCGTATTTTACCCATTTTTTAAATGTAAAACTGATGCATCACTTAATTATTCTATTGCTTCGGTTGAAGTGAAGCGGGAAATTTGTAATGCAAGTTAAAGGTGTCAAGGCCATACAACTTTTCATGTGAAACACATATAAACATTTTTTCTTGCATGCTCATGCTCCCAGCGCTGCTGGGGCAGCAAAAAAGTAAGGAAAGAACGGAAAAAACACTTTTCAAAAATGAACAAGGGCTGTAGCTAAACAGCTGTATACCATGCTTTTCCTGGCTGGGGTAAATTGCACAATGCCAACTGTTCAGCTACAAGGTTAGGATAGGTTAGGTATAAAAGAAATTTCATTGCAACACAGATTTCTAAGGCAATCTGCTTGCCATTTTTTATTTAGAGGGCACCCCTTAAGTGCCCGCTTCGCTTCTGTGGTTTCACGTCGCTGTCGGCTTCGGTGTAATCGAATGAAGAAGAGGGCACTAGAGATAAATGAGATAGAGCAAACAGGAAGGTGGAGGAGGAAAGTATGGTAAAAGTGTGAGGGAGAGGGCAGTAAGCAGAGGCCGCGCGAGACATGTTCGGCGGCAATGAGGCACTGTGATAAAACACCAGAGTTGCGCCCGCTGTTGTGTGTTCACTGATGACGCGGTCACTTCTGAGACACAGCAGCTACGTGCCGTCACCGAGAAGACTGCAGTTTGCACTGCGCTCCGATTTTGCATTTGGGGTATCGTTAGCTTGAGCAACCTTTTTTTCCCCTTTCTTTCTTTACCCCTTTCTTTACCCCTTTTTTTTCCTTTTGAGAATTACTTTTAGCTCAGTGTTGAGAGAGGTTCACAGTATACTAGTTACGTATTATCATGTTTGCGATTTCTTCTAGTGCAGCCAGTGGTGAGCAAATTCAGTGTCAGATATTCTGCTACCAATCATACCAAAATCACTCTGTACAAACTGCAATGGAGGACAAAACACGCATGGACTGCCGACAGAGCTCAGAACATTTATTTTGCATTCCAACTTTTTAAATGCTACTTTATCTTTATACGCACAGTGGGCAATGGTATGATCATGCTGGACTCCAATGTGCCAGTGTATTTGTCCAACAATGCTCAAACCATAGAAGAAATCATTGTTTCTGAAATAAACCAAACAGAACAAGCTATTCTTAGTTGAACGCCAGTTTTCTTGTGTGAGCCATGAATCTGGCGGAAAAGCCAGCTTGTTCTATTTCACACATCTGGAGAATGTAGAAATGTGTGGAAGCTTACCTCAGGTGCCACACACACCTAATTGAACATAGCTTGCAGCATATGGAAAAAACAGTGAAAACATGTCTGTTACTGGTGGCTGGTCACAGAAAAGAACAAATAAATGCCGGACTTTTTTGAAAGACAACTCTAGCAACAAGCTACACGGTCCGCAGAAGCAGCGCGACACAGGACAGTGAGCGCGCTCACCCACTGAAAGACAGCATAACGCAATAATGATACCTTGTATGCATTAAAATTTTCTGCCAATTCATTATGGTGACACAAGTGCTACAAGCGCATTCTCATTGCACCATAATTTGCAACAGCGGATTTTGTGTTTTGTGGATGAATACCATGCTACTTTGGCTTTGTTTTTAAGCTTAATGAGTACCCAAAATCGCGATAATTGTCAGTGGCCTCTGACTTTAGCGAGATGTCGATGCTCGTCTGGTAACATTGATGTAAACAAACTTCCAAGATGGCGGCGCCCATGTCTCTTTACGGCAAGTGCATTATCGAACTCAAATACCGCTTAATAATTATTTACGGTCTATATTACGAGGTTTTCGAGCTTAAGTGACGCACCCGAAGCCCAAATAGCTTCGAAGCCTACCTATTCTCTACTGTTAAGCTGTGTATAGTACAAATACCAGTGGAATCGGCCGACCTGCTTACCGGCGTTGTTGCACGTCCCGTGGCTGTAACTTGGTTGCTTCATTGCTTGCGGCTGCGCCGTTGTTTTTATAGTACTCCTTTGATGTTCAGGCATGATTTGCCGTGAATGAAACCTGCCTGGTTGCATCGATATCGTTGAAAACCGCGAAGAATGACCGTTACGATTTGCCGATCTTCGCTTCGAGAACTTGTGACGATGCGTTGACGATTGGATGTCTTGCGAGTGAGAGAGTGCGAATCAGTCAGTGATCGAACATTCTTTTTAAAACATTTAAATGTGATGAAATCTGATTTTTATGAGGTTGAAATTTTCGGGTAAATTTGTCCGCGGTAAGGCGAGGGCGACGCTCACAAATTTTGCACACATCGGTGGCGGAGCTGCGGGTATTGCGGACGTTCAATGGGAATGCGTAGCGAAAATTAGAAGTTGATTAAACACTGAAAGCGTGCATAATAACCGAACATAATAGACAGGACGAGATTGCAATAGACGTTGGCATGTTTTGGAACATGCAGTGACCACCTTGGTTACACGTTGGTTGACTTTTATGGCCAAACAATTGTGGTGCTTTTTGCTTCAGCTATCAAATATTACCCCACAATGGAGTAAGCTGGAATGCTATCCCCATACACTGCAGGGTGTCGTTACATTCTAATGTCCATGCAATTCATCCAGTACTGTGGGCCCACTGTCGCTCATCTGAATGCTGGGGAGTGCCACATTTTATCAGAAATGTGATGTGTGCCTGACTGTATCCAAATTTGCCCGGATCCACAGTACAAACGTCAGGATTTCCTCCACCACAATTTAATCTGGCTGGTTTTGTAGTTGCCAAGGCCAAAAGGCGTTGGCTAAGAAGCTATACACAAGTTTATGCATCTTGCCTATGCCACTAGTGCGTATGTATACAAAATATGCGGGCACACATATATGCATACACTAGCATATATGCTTACAGAATGCAATGCATGCTAGATGAAAAAAATTTGTTTACCTAATGTCAATTGATGTGGTAGTGCTTGAACCGACACTAAGCACTGCTTAGTGACTGTTACTTATGTTGTTTTGTGTGACTAGTACAGCCACTATTCTGGGTTCGACAGTGCATGATAACCTTGGAATTGTTTATGCTGTGAAGTTCTACAGCGTGTGGCTAAGGCGCTGTGCTGCTGAACACGAGGTCGCGGGTTCAATTCCCGGCCACGGCGGCCGCTTTTCTAATCGAGGCGGAAAGCAAAATCGCCCGTGTGTACGAGGTTGCGGCGCACGTTAAAGATCCCCAGGTGGTCAAAATTTATCCGGAGCCCTCCACTATGGTGTGCCTCATCACATGCGTTGCGTCGGCGCACTAAACCCTACAATCAATCAATCAAGTTCTAAAAGCGTGATGATGAACACAATATCAGCTGATTTGCATGGCCTGTTTCTTTGAAACTATTGGAAGGTAGAAGAAAAAATGTTTGGGCATGTTGGTTCATACTCACACGAGAAACATGGTGCAGTAAAAACACAAGTTGACGACGGGACAAGTGCAAAGTTTAAACAAATTTGTTATTGCAGGACCAGCGCATATAAACACATCTGGCTCGTAAGAGGAGAAAAGGAAAAAACAAAAACAAACAGCAAAAGATGAGAGACGAAAACCGCCACGTGGTTTGCAGGGCAGGAAAGCAAAACGTACAAACCACATACAGACATCTGGCCACTAGAGAAACGCTACTTTTTGCGCACTACTTGCCACGAGTGGGGCTCCATTTTTCAAATTGATGAATACCAATTCGGTTGTGATTTAAGAAATATTACAAAAGGCAAAAGTAGCAACTGGTCCTGGTAAATAGCGATTATAAAAGTTCCCTCAGCTTTCTTGCAATTCTCCAACTTACTAAACTTTAAATCGGTATAAACTGGAATCACTAAGCTCACATGCCAAATTGTTTCGGTGTCTGCGCTTGTGTCACGCAGTGGTGTAGCCCCAAGCTAGCACATCAGGATGGCTAGGTTCTGCTGTCTCACCCTTCGGAAGACGCTCCTCTCCGTTTTCTTTATGCCGACGCACGGGCAGGCTATGGTGGCAGCGTCCACCACTCTAGCCAGGCAGTGGCCGACGCTGCAGCGTTCGGGACGCCGCCCCCGCGGATTTCAAGTAACGGCTGGCAGAATCTCTGGCTTCACTTGTTGTAGAGCCACGTGTGAGAAGAATTCAAGGGATATCCCATGGGCAATTGTTGTGGGTGTCGTTTAAAGCTTTGCTTTCCAACAGTTTTTCGTTTTGATGTTTTTCTCTCTTTCTCTCCTATTACAAGCCAGATGTGTTTATACATGCTGGTCCTACAGTAAAGCATTTATTTATTTATTTATTTATTTATTTTTATTTATTTATTTATTTATTTATTTATTTATTTATTTATTTATTTATTTATTTATTTATTTATTTATTTATTTATTTATTTATTTATTTATTTATTTATTTATTTATTTATTTATTTATTTATTTATTTATTTATTTATTTATTTATTTATTTATTTATTTATTTATTTATTTATTTATTTATTTATTTATTTATTTATTTACAATACTGCCACTCTCATTCGAGAGCATAGCAGGAGGGCGTACAAAATGTGCGTTCAAGAAACGTGTGAATCTGCGGCTTGCTTCATGAGAGAGAAGAAAAAAGAACATATGCACTTAAAGACAGAAATAATTACACAACTTTACGCATACACACGCCTATATTACAAGCTGTAGTAACAAGAAGAAAAATAAACCAAAGAAACAAGCCCATCAAAAATGTAAAATAGTGCCACTACAAAGGTGCAGCAACAAAATACACAGGAAATTAACAGATTTGAAAGCTGGAAATGCTACACATGTGCTATTCGGTTCGCGCAACAATAAGTGTTATTTCTGCACTGAATAATCCAGCATTTCGACGAACTTAGATAACGAGTCTGTGCTTGTTATCACCGGGTCCAGTTTATTCCACTCGCGTATTGCCATGGAAAAAAAAGAGTACATAAACGTGTCGTTACTGCAGGAATATTCAGATATGGTGCGGTCGTGTTTGTGACGTGTAGGGCGGGTCTGAGAAAAAGATATGTATTTATGCGTATCAATCTTGTAACTTTTCTGAATTAGCTGGAACAAAAATTTTAGGCCAGCGTGCCTCGCTCTAATTGACAAACTTTTTATGCCTGAAACAGCCAAGAGGTTAGTGGGAGAGTCAGTCCGTTTATATTTATTGTGGATGAACCTTATTGCCTTTCGTTGGACACTTTCAATCTTTTTAATGAGGGTAGTCGAGTGCGGAAACCATATTGTGTTTGCATATTCCAGAAGCGGTCTTACGAATGTTCTATAAGCCAACAGCTTGGTAGGAGTAGGGGACGCCTTTAGGCATCGTTTTAGGTAGAACAGTTTGCGCAACGCGGCGGCGGTAATATTTGTGATGTGTGTATCCCATTTAAGATCGGAAGTAAGCGTAATTCCTAAATATTTGTGTTGCGAAAACTTAATTAAGGGTATGCCAAAAATGAAGTATGTAAACATAGATGGCTGTTTTCTGGTTGAAACAGTCATGGTAACGGATTTTTTAATGTTTATGGTCATTTGCCAGTCAGAACACCATTTCGTTATTTTACTAAGTGACGTGTTAAGCATTAGGTGGTCCGTATAGCTATTAATTTCCCTGTAAATAATGCAGTCATCTGCAAATAACTTGATGTTGCACTCGATATTGGAAGTGATATCGTTAATAAAAATTAAGAACAAAAGTGGTCCCAGGACTGACTCCTGTGGAACACCGGATGTTACAGGTATGGTCTGAGATGGTGTGTTTTCGAAAACATCAAACTGTGATCTGTTCGTGAGGAACTCCTTTACCCACGCCGATATTGCGCCTTTGCCAATCACACTTTCCAATTTCCCAATTAATTTAGTATGGCCTACACAATCAAACGCCTTGGAAAAATCCAGTAGAATGATGTCCGTTTGCGCATGGTTGTTAATGGATAGTGCGAGGTCGTGAACTACTTCTGCTAGCTGTGTAATAGTTGATAGACCGCTGCGGAAGCCGTGCTGATGAGGTGATAAAAAGTTCACTTTTTCCAAGAAAACAGTCAGATGCTTCAGGATTATGTGCTCAAGTAATTTGCATGACGTGCTTGTTAGTGAAATAGGCCTGAAATTTGAAACGTCGTTTTTGTCTCCTGATTTGTGAATTGGTACTACTTTTGCTTTTTTCCAGTCTTCCGGCAGGGTAGATGTTGAAAGCGACTTGCGAAAAATTAGGCCGAGGTACTTGCTACACCATTCTGCATATCTTTTCAGGAATTCGTTCGGTATGTCATCCGGGCCGGTGGCTTTTTTTGGGTCCAAGTTAAGCAATAGTTTCATAATTCCAGCGTCTGTGATGTTAATTTCGTCAATTCTGTCAGTATTGTGCTGTTTTAAATAAGGTGAAATGCCATTATCTGTCGTGAATACCGAGCGGAAGAAATCATTATGCGCATTCGACTTTGCTACCTTCTCTTCTGCTGTTAGTGTAGACGACGCTTCAGGACTTTTACGAAAATGCCTCCAGAATTTCTGTGGGCTATTGGTGATAAAGTTTGGAAGGGTTACGTTGTAGTAGTGCTGTTTGGCTTGCTGTGTCTTTTTTTTTCAGTTCCGTGACTGCATTTATTAACTTCTGGTTACCAGGCGAGTTGGCGGGGTTGATCCTCGCCGCCCGCCGTAACCTTTTTACTTGGCGTTTCGCTTGGATAACTTCTCGATTTATCCATGGGTTTTGTAGGTTGGCTTTTTTGTGTTTCACAGGTAAAAAGCTTAAACTTGAGCCACAACAAATTTACATTTGCGGACATATCACTGGCAGTTTCAAAAAAAAGGTTGGAATTCATGCGCGAGATACGTTTGAATACTGTCGTTGTTGGCTTTCTGGTAATTGATAATGGTTACTGCGGTAGGGCGAACTGTCAATTTACAATCAAGTGCCAACCGACAAACAGGCATCTTGTGGTCAGATATCCCGTCAGCAATGCTTATCTCAATTTGCTCGTTTGGAAAATGGTCGCTGAGAAGTATGAGGTCAAGAATATTTCCAATTGTTCCTTGTATGCGTGTTGCATCGGGTACTACCTGATGAAGGTTAAAATCAAGCATTAACTTAACCAGTGCTTTCGATGACGGAGACGTGTGGTGCATAGTAGCCCAGTTAAAATCAGCGAGGTTGAAGTCACCCATAATAATCACACGATTTCTACGTGCATGCTGCGAAAGAAATTCTTGGACGAAAGATATACCGTCTTCACCGGTGGACGGGCTACGATAGACGCATCCAGTGATTATACTCGAGCCGTCGCAAGCTATCTTACAAAAAACAGCCTCCGCACTTTCTACCTCAGGCAAACATGTGAAAGGAATACATTTTTTAATTAATAGAGCTACCCCTCCGCCTCGAGTTGGCCGATCCTTCCTGATAACCGAGTAGTTTGGGGGAGCAATTCCGTGACTGGATACGTCTGGGGAAAGCCATATCTCCGTTATAGCCACAAGGTCAGGATCATAATCAAGTAAGATATGCTCGAGTTGTTCTATCTTGTTTAGTATGCTCCGGGCATTTATGTTCAGCAAGGTTAGCTCTTTGACTGCGTGTTGCTTCGAGTCGTCGGCCTGCTGGGGATTTCTTTTTGCTTGGTTTCTTTCATTGAACTTTTGTTTGCATTTTGGTCGTTTTTTTTCATCGGTATCTTGTCGTTCATTTCATCGCTCCAAACGAACGCGCGCTTGTCAATGTACAATTTGTCAAAATTTCAATGATTTATCGAAAGTTAGCTCTTGTCCCGTCCTCACCCCATCCTTTGCTTCTACTGTGCTGTTTTCGGTGTGGTCTAACATTGTTACTCTTTCTTATTTTTCTTTCTTGCACGCATATTTCGGCAGACTTCACAGGTTGACAAAATGACAGATGCAATTCAATAAGGTACGGCACCTAGCAAACTTATACTAAAATTTATCTGTACTACTTGCATCACTACATACTGTCACAGCCATCACTAACTCGGGGGAGGAGCTGCACCCCAGTAATGAGAGGGTGAGGAATGATGAGTGGGATCACGACTGTGCTTACAAGAAGCAGATGTGGTCCTCACTAGTGAAAAAAGTCACGGAAGCATGATGCAGCTTCTTAGGTGTGACAGTTACGAACGAGTAGAATGCCGCTGTCTCCCTTCCGCGTCATCATTCCTCCTCTCGCTCTTGCCATCTTTGACATGCTGGACACGTCATCCAGCAAGATGAAGAGCATAACATTGCCCCTACCAAAGGGGCAGTGTTATGTCACCCATGCCTCATTGACATGGAGCCTCCTTTAAGGAGTGCGTGTGTGAAAACATGTCAAATGTTTTCATATATGTGAAATTTCATTGTGCCATGTAATCCTGCAAAAGGACAAATTGATTGTTTTCTCCTTGCAATCATTTGTCTAACTGTTACTGCCCATTTTTTGCCAGGACCTGTTACTCCCAGGGAGCCACAAGCCAGGATGCAACAAACTTGGTATAAACTTGACACCACAGGCTGGAGCCCAACTTCTGTTCATGGTCAGCGGAGTAGGGTGCCTCATCTGTTTGAGCTGCGTGTTAGAGCCGGGACACTTGCGGAGCAAGAAGAAAGTGATTGCGGTGGAGCGATTCAGTGATTTTGTTGCTCATGCCCTGCCAAAGTGCAAAAAGAATAGTTTTGCAAAGAATTCTTAATACTGCTAAATTTTTTTCTTTGCATGCGACATGGCCAAAGTATTTTTCATTTTGGTTCCTATCGCTTTGGTACGAGGGCGTGGCTCAAAAAGATATCCTGAAGATAACTATATGTATGGTTCTCATTGCCGGCCTTGACCGGGGTCAACTGTTGTATACCCAACTTGGCCACTTGTAGGGCTGGCAAGCCACCTTGAGGAAGGTGCTACAAGACCGGCGCAGCTTATCTGAAAGCGCCACGGCCCCTGAAGAAATTTTTGTTGAGTAGTGCTCCTGCTACTGCAAAACATTATGCTTCCGCAGAAGAATGACGGCGTTGCCACGCTTGATATATGGCCAAGTTGGAACTGTTTTGCACAACCTCAAGCGTTTCCGCATGTGCGCAAACGAGCATCATGCCAAAAAAAAGCTTCTCCATGTAAAGACAAAGTTGGTAAAGGTTCTGAAAGTTTGAATGAACGGGCATGCTCAAAAATAATTAATGGTAGTCAAGCAGGCAGATATAGTACCTGTATGGTTTAGTTGTGCTCTTTGACTTTTGCATAGGTGAGAATCGGGTCCGGCTGACTGATACTGACTTGTAACTAAGTGCTGAATTCGAGGGGCTGACTGGTGATATACATACTGACTGGAACGGTCGGTACTGATTGTTACAGCCACTACATCTTGGGCCAGCAGTCAAACTGTGAGAAAAGCGAAGCTGGTGAGGTTGGAGATTATTTAGCTCCTCCTGACGGGGCGTACCGCTCCTACCCAGCAATTTTTTGGCACACTGGCCCCCATTGTCGCTGGCTGCCATGGGTAGGTCACTATCTATGAAGCCAGTCGTAGTTTTAGCCACGGCAAAGTAAAAAAAAACAGCGGAGATGGATGGATCCTGTCTTTCATCCTCTTCAGCTGACTATACACATAGTCCACATGGATTGTTTATGTATTCTAGTTGAAGTGCAGTTGCAGCATGCCAGAATATAATTTTGAATGGGTACGTGTGCCTTTCGTGGCCATTGCTATTGTTTTTGGTGCCTACAGTTTTGTACACCTCAATGTAAGCACAGAAATGACATAAATATATTTGTTAATTGCAGTTGTACGCCTTATAGCATAAAACCTGCATTACAAGTGTATGTCGGTGTATATATTTGTGTGGATTGTTATGAATAAAATTTATTTACTAGTGCGATTCCTTTTCTTGTGTTGCATCTTGTCATTATAGTTTGTATCTGCTTGTCCAAGTGTCAGTTCTACCCGCTGCGGTGGCTCAGGGGCTAAGGCGTTGCGCTGCTGAGCACAAAGTCGCGGGTTCGATTCCCGGCAGCCGCGGACGCTTTTCTGATGGAGGCGAAAAGCAAAAACGCCCGTGTGTAAGAGATTTCAGCGCACGTTAAAGATCCCCAGGTGGTCAAAATAATCTGGAGCCCTCCACTACGGTGCACCTCATCTCCTGCATTGCGTCCCCGTGTTAAACCCTAAAATCAATCAATCAACCAAGTGTCAATTCTACAAGTAACCTTGACTTCCAGGTCCTCCTTAACAGATTGAAATGAAAATATGGCAGCAAAGCAAGCCATAAGTCCTACTTTATTTTTCACTAAGTGCAGACAAAATTTTTACTAAAGAGTTGTCAGTTCGTCTGTGTACACTAGCTGGCAGGAAAGGCTTCCATGGCACTATTACAAATTTAAAAGTTCCCAGTCATAACATGAATGGGATGACAACTTGACCAAAATGTTTAGAGGTGGCACAACTTTTCACTGCGACTGATAGCATTATCTACCTGTCTGCTCTTGCCTGAAATGGCAATATCTGGTGTACACCATGGTTTGCTCACTGTTGAAAGAAATACCCTAAATCTTGAAGGGCTGCGATAAAACACCGGTCTGTCAAGGGAGCACCAAATTTCAAAGTCAATACAAAATCTGAAAGTAAAGGTCCTCTAGTAGTCTAATGTAGTTAAGTGACCTCAACAGCTGAAATACGGATTCTTTTTGCAGGAGGTGGGGAGGGGGCTTTGTTTTACGTGCCGAAGCTGCACAGGCTCCTTGAAGGACACCACATTAGGAGCTATGGATCAAGTTGTACCACTTGGGGGCCTTCAAATGTGCAACGAAGTCTCTATACAGAGGTTTGCTTTTCCACCTTACCAGAAAAATGGCTGCCACAGCTGGGATCGAACCCACGTCTTCGATGATGACAGCAAAACATCCTAATTGCTGGGCAGTTACAGTGGGTTACCGCAAGACACGCCTGCTTAGGTCGGCTTTCTTGCACGACACCCACGCCATGCAAGAAAGCCTAATGCATGCAAAACCTTGCCCAAAGCCAATTTGTTCACTCTGGTGTACATTAGATGAAGTGGAATGTTACCAGTACAGAGTTTATGAGCTCGGAAGAACCATCTACTCAGGAGAACGGCATGAGCAAGACATTGAGTTATTACTTGTTGGCAATGCCTGCAGTAACATCCTGGTCCTAGTAGGCATGCATAGCAAGGGCCTCTTTTGAATGACTGGAAGGACTGCATCCAGTCAAATATATACTGATATTCACAGCATGTTGAAGAACCACATCCATGTGTGCCAAATTTTGTTCACTGCTCCGCTGTCTTTTCTTCACCTTTTTTTGTACCATTTTCTAATCAGTGCACGCAATCTCGTGTCAGGTCGTGATTGCCCAAGTTATCTTGTACACTTCTAGCAAAAAGGAATATCGCAGGAGTAGTGCATCTAATTCCTTTGAAAGACAATGTTTTTGTTTTCGCAATCTGATGTAGCATGCACAGTCGGCGCTTCATTTTCATTGTTTTCTGTGCACTACATATCCTCCATTATAAAGAAGAGTTTGGATCATTTGACTACAGGAAGTGCAAGTAGGAGTGCTTGAGTGGAGAAGGCACAGCTTGGTCATCGTTCTGATTTGTTTTTTGTTCAGTACGACGGCTGCGTGTGACACTGAGATTCGATATCAGTTGAAATAGTTGGCCTGTCCTTCCGCCAGTGGAGCCTGTGGGGCCAATACACTGCACAAGCATGAGGCAATAAAGCCACACAGGCTAGAATCCGGATATGTATATATTGTAAGAAAACTGCGCCTCTCTCACAAAGCCATGTTGATTCCTCGAGCTGGTGCTCCCCGCTTTTTCCGCCCCTCCAAGTTGGTGGCTGCCCTCTTTGCTGTCGTAGTAAATTGACCATTGGCCATGCTCAGCTCCTTTTTCCCAAGGCTTCACACCTCTACAGGTACCAGAGTGCACTTAGGATGAACTCCATGTGCCATGATTAAGATGAACAACACTTTTGTTCACTTGTAACATCACAACGCAATGACGTCTGCTGAAGACGAATTTCTGGTAATACAAATTTTCGCCGTCCCCTCGAGTTTGTCTTAATGTATATATATATAATGCTAACCGTCTCTCCGCACTATCGTCCGCTGCGCATCCTGTGCAGCTACAGCACTCACTAAGTGGGTTCAGATGGACCCTGCTCCTAGTGCCTCCACACAATAACAGTACCCTGTCCTTGCCAATCCCTGAGAGAGCATGCGCCACTATTCAGGGCACACACAGGCTTGAATCACAGGCTTCACTTAACAGCGGGCACAACACTACAAAGTGGGGAACCTAGTGCTCCCGCATAAAAATAGTGCAGGGGGAAACGTTATCTGTTGTGTAGTCCTCTAAACATCTTGGCTGTGACTCTTATAAGGCAAAAGCTGCAGACCATTTTTTAAATAAAACTTTTTCCAAGATCATACCAAGGTCACACCGAAATGTGCACAACTTTAAAAAGGTCGCCTCCAGATGAAATCTTCCCACAGTGTTTTCGGTACCTTTAAAGTGTGCCATGCTTTGTACAACAACAACACAAGGAAATATGCACAAAATTTGTGCTAAGAAGCATGCTAAGCCCCTTGTTGGTTGTGCGATGAGACACCTTTGACTTGACATAAAGCTTTCATTGGCCAAATCAGCTGATGTATCAGGGACCACTTGAAAATGTGCACCTTCGGTAGAAAATTACACTGGCCGTTTGAGTGCAACATTGTAATTGTGCACCCAAGTTGACAAAAAGAAAAATAGTGGAAGAAAGCACGGATGTAATGGCACATAATGTAACAAACGTTTTGTTTCAAATGAAAGAACAATTTGTGAGTGAGCCCCCTCTTTATCAATCTACTCCAAGGAATGTGCTCTTGCCAAATGCCTGCGACCTTTTTTTATGCTCCTTATACCTGATCGACATACCCTAAATAAATCGGTTGCAAGTAGCGCCCGTCCTGTCTGTTCAATGTCCTTGTGGTCTTCGCACCCAGAACTGATGCACGTACCAATGAGCTTTTGAAGAGCGGTTGGAAGGTAAAAGTGGCTATGGTGCAGCTGTTCCACTAGTAGAAACAGAAAATCCGGGGTGGTTGGGTATAAAACAGCACATCATCCTATCCTAATGCCGAATGCAAACACAGAACAGTGCGGCACTTTTCTGCTGTATATGTGGCAATTATTTGGAAGCAGTCTGTACCTGCCTTGCTGACATAAATATAAGCGAAGCAGGTATCATAAGTGGGTAGCACAGGTCACAGCTGTAACTAGAGCTTCTATGTACAGTTAAAAAGCATTGTGCGTTTCGTTGTTCGCCCTTCGCACAAACTTAAGATTACATGCTCAATAAATACTTTTGAACGAAACATACATATACCGACACACGTCAAAATATGCGACTACAGACCCCACAGGCTAGAATGCACTACTAACATACTGAAGCGGAGCTTGCACGCTCTAGTAGAATGTAAAACCATGTTGAAGAACACTAGGTTATCTAGAAGTTCTGAGTTATTAGTCACTACTGCTAGGCATATTCCATCACAACTATGAGATAAAAGTGACGGCCGGAAGCACGCCGGGCAATACACGAAGCAGCACAGGCACCAATGTCGAAAGCTTGCAGGAAGCGTAGCGCTCGCCTTCCACTCTCAGATTACTTGGCACAAACGGGTGGTGGTGCTGCACCAAATGCACCACGGTGAGCCAACTTCACACAAGGATCGCACGGAAAACACTCAGCAGCAGTTTGAAGAAAGCAACCAGCAAGAAGGGCACATTGCAGGAGCTTCAAAATAAAGCTGGGCTACTGATTCACTGTAGCTCGGCAGACGCGTCCTGTAGGTGATGGGCAGCATAGCTGAGCGAAGCGACTAAAACCTCACCGCAACACGGTCGTCGTGCAGTGCGCGTTGCAACACTTCACACAAGGATCGCACGGAGAACACTCAGCAGCAGTTTGAAGAAAGCAACCAGCAAGACGGGTGTTGTTCAGTGCGCGTTGCAAGTGTTGCCAGCGTAGCCGTGAGGGGCAGCGTTCAGCGTCGGTTGCGGTCAGGACGAAGCAGTGTTGCCAGCACGCGTTTGTACATTATGCTGGCAACAACGTCCGTGTTCCAGTCAGGTTTTCGTCGCTTCGCTTTCGCGCCCGTCGCTCCTCCAGCCCGGCCGTGGCTGGGCCACGGCCTCCGCGATCGGCTGCCGGCGGCGCGCCGTTGCTCCGGCCGTCCCATTCGGCCGGAGAAAGCGTACTTTCGAAGGGGCCGTTTGGGCGCTTTCCGCCGCATCGCGGCGTGCGGAGCCGATGGTTGAAAGCAACAGCCGTCCGTGCTGCCCCGGTCCGCGAAATGGCTTTTGACAGCTTCTGCGCTCCGTATGGCAAAAATAAACGGCCATAGCTGCTTTTAGGAATGGAAAGTAATATTACAGCACCTGGTGATGCCTTTATGTCAGCTACGGTGGAAACAAGACGGGTTTATTTCACATGCGCTGTCCCGCACTACGCTCCACGGAACCGACTATGCCTTTCCGATAATACCGCGGTAGCGAAACTTCCCGCGTTTAAATGATGTTCAAATCATAAACAGGTATTGTTATTTATTATGCTGGCGTACGTTCTTAATTCAGTTCTGTACAGCCAAGGCTATTAACTTGAGACAACGGGTGGCCGCTGCTTTTTCTAGCATTCGAATCAATCTTTATCGGTCATAATACCGGTTGAGCCTGAAAAACGGTGGAAGTGAATTATGTTGAGGGATTCCTGAGCGACATCGCAATCTCCATGGCACATCTGCGTTATGCTATTACGTTTTCGTTTTCAGCGGCAGCAAACAAAAAATAAGTTTAACTTAGATGTACTCCGTTTTTATTTGGTTCCTAAAGGTATCTCGGTGCCTACTAGGTAGCGCAATGAGCACTGTGAGTGGTATGAATACCTAAAATACACGAACTTTTCGTTACTGATTTCAGGTCCCATCTGAGAAGTAACTTAGCTTTTATATGTTTGGTTTGAATGTTAGCAAGTTCTGTTCACCCTAAACAGTTACCTACCACAGCGCACAAGCGAGTCCAGGGGCCGCATGGCTTTTTTACATAATCACTGCGGAAGCATTAAATACTCAATTACGCAAAAATACGGAGTTGGAGGTCAGTGCGAGCGAGATATGGTACCAGAAAATAAAATGGAAGAAAACACGGTGTATTTGGATCAGGAAATGAAATTCGGAGCCGTCGGATTGCCAGCTGTCAAACACGCTATACGCCTGCAAAAATGGCTAGTGAATGCGCTGTGGCCTTATAGACCGGTACTCAGGTCCACAGTTCTCAGCGGGAGCTGTGAAACGTGGGCGACCACGGGAGAAGGAGGAGGGAGGGGGGGCTCGCAAGAAGATGCAAACGAACAAAAAATGACGCAAGGCCTACAAAGGCGCAAGTTCTCGCTGCCGCTAGAACGATTCCTAATTGACGCCTCCTCAACCGTTACAACGCGTAGATTATACGCCAGACGTATCCCTCTGATGAAATAGGAGGTGACACAAGCGCGACGGACCTACATTGAGGATGGCACAGCTTAAAATAAAATGCATTCGCATTCCTGCAAGTAAGCAAAGTGTCTCTGTGAACGTTTTTAGGGGAAGTGTTACGGGCTAGGTTCCGATCAGTAGCTGCGAACGTCGACAGGGTGTGTAGAAAAAGTCGCGTTGACCGCGTGTATCTTGCGGCAAAGCCAACTTTCTGGCGTTTGCTCTGTATTTGTCGATCTCATCTCGGTCCTAAAAAAATAATAAATAAATTGGTCGCCAGGGCGGTTGCATCATTACGCTGGGCTTCATTTAATTGTCATATTTAGTTTACAGTGACGTTATAAATGTTACAAAAGTCCCGTCTACTCTACGTGGCCCTGTGGAAAGTGTATGGATACAAAAAAACGGCTGTAACTTTTGTTTTCATACTAAATAAGAGCCCAGAAAACGCGGAAAAAAGAGAACTACACAGGACGAGAGCTTCTCCTTGTCCCGCGTTTTTCTGCGCTTTTATTTAGTTTGTCTTCATACAAACTTGCCCACTGGTCGGTGCTCCTAACTTTTGTTTTATCAAAACTATCGCGAAACAAATATGACAGTTATTAGCGGAAACGACTCGAACATTACGCCAGGTTTTATATACTTTTCACCATTAAGTAGCTCACAGTTGAAGGAATTCCCGTCTGCTGTCAATACATTTACGTGAGGGAAACGAACAGCTTCATATGGTTGTTCATTTTCATTAAACAAATTAACTAAGGAGTATACCGTATACGTTCAATCACAAATTACAAACAATGTTTGTTTCATGCACTTCTTAAATTGCACCCTGCTGGTCCGGCCGCTGGTCAACTTTCACGCAGAAGAAAGGCAGTAAACTGTTTTTTTTAATATACGCAGTAGTTTAATTCACAAATGTAGGATCTCGAGGTGTGTGCCTGACACAAGCAGAAAATATTTCAGTGCGGTAAAAAAATTCTATATATGCTTATAATTTCAAATCACGTTGCAGTGCCCTGGATGTTAGTTTCTTAAGCGATGGGGCCTGGCAGGTGACCGTTGCATGGCACATGGCACACCATGGCACACCAACTGCAAACTTGTTCTCATCACCCCAAATAACTATTTATAACAACTCTATAAATAATCTCCGAGAAAGTACTGCGTACCACTCTGTATGCTCGCTCCACGCTTGAAACATGGGCAACCTTTTGTTGATCGCTGGCACACCTTTGCTTCAGTTAAATAAGTTTCTCTAAGCTGTTGAGACAAGCCGACCTCATGAAATCATTGTCAAGTCTCTTATCTCATCAAAACAAAACGCCCGCAGGGGAGGCAAGAGGAATTACGACAGCGAAGACACCCCGCCGCGCAAAATCCGCCAAGCCATTCAGAGGAGCCGGTGCGAGCGGCCGAACCATCGGCTAACACCGCCACCTCGCGGCACGTTGCGGAGTGAGCCGCATTACATTTTTTTACTGGGGGACGCGCCGAATGGGACGGCCGGAGCAACGGCGCGCCGCCGGCAGCCGATCGCGGAGGCCGTGGCTGGGCTGTTAAGTGCTCCGTTCTTTCCGTGCGTCTGCTCGGTACCCGTGCATTACCAAGTGAACCGTAGTGGTTTGGTGTTAAGTTAGCGGTTGCAGTGCTTGTGTGTGTGTGTTCTGTTTTGTTTTCGTCATCTGCTGACGGAATTTAGGTCTTCATTTGCTGCCAGAGCGGAAAATTCCGATCCCGGCTGTTGCGAGCAGCAGTAGCAGTGTGGTGGTGGTGCCGGTGGTTCTCCGCAGTTCCGCGATGCAAACGTACCGGTATGGCACCGACTGACATAGAAATAGATATCGGGGAGTAAATACGTGTTTTCAATGCCACGGTGCTCGTTATGTTCACCGATTAGTCATGTTTACGGAAGCGCGGACGTCGAATGCGAAGCGCGCACAGCATATGTGGGTCACGGTGATCCGTGCTCGCGATGGACCGTCCATCGCGACGATCGACGAGGCGATTGCTACGCTGTTGTCATTGCAATGTAATATAATCTTTCTTAACTAGACTTATGACGGTTACTGACGAAACGAAATTACCTGGGCGGAAAATTAACACGATCGCACAACCAGTCAAATTACCATTCGAAGGTTGAGCAGAAGGGTCGACGTTCGGGCGAGTTAATTCTGGCTGATCATGATCGTGATTATGATTGACCTAACTCTGCGCAGCGCATGTGGCCTGTCGCTCGGAGCCCACCTTTGTGAAACCGCTGCTTGCACCACAAATGCTTTACGCGACCAGCAGTAACTGTTTTGTAATTGTAATTAGATTCCGTGACAACGCAAAAGGATTAGAAGCTTTTCCTTTGACCGCGTTGTGAACAGGTTCAGCTATTTTCCAAATGCAGCGTTCACGCGTATTTCGAGCTTCATTTCCGCATTGGGCTGCCTGCTTATCCTGCTATCGACCAGCAGTGTGCGATGAAGAAAGTTATCCTTTCATATCGTTTGGCAGTGTAATGCGTTGGCCTGAAATAAAGTAAACAAAACGCCGTTATTTTAAACGTTAGATTAGATGAAAAGGGTATTGTTTAATGCCAATCGGCTGTAATGACCCAACAATATATGGTATTTTAAATTGACTACAAGGAACCAGAAGTTATTGTAATGTTGTATTGTATCCGCGCTCGTGAAAGATCCCCAGGTGGTCAAAATTAACCCGGAGCCGTCCACTGCGGCGCGCCTCATCACCCATGAAGCGTCCGGGCGCTAAACACCATAATGAATCAATTATTCAATCAACCAATCAATCAATGCTGTATGGAAAAGGATAAAGTTGCTTCTAACATTTCAGGGGGTTCCGTTCCCTGTCGCAGCTTTGCGTGTGATAAATGGATTTTGCTCCGTCTGCTTGCCGTCCAAGTGCACCCAACAAAGCCTGAAGTTGGTCGTTGGTACAAAGTCGTTGCGATTTATCAGCGGCATCCACAAATATCTCAACTCGGTGTGTGTTGGGAAGCGATGCAGCAAAAACACGCCGCAACCGCAGTGCATTTTCTCCAGGCATTGTCGTGCACATGCGTGCTGTCAGCGACTGTTTCTCGCTTTCTCCGGTTGTTCAATAACCCACCACCGCGCAGTGCTGACCAAGTGACGTTTGCGCCTTGAACGGCATCGCAGCATTGGCTAAAACAGTTGAAAGTTCCGCAAAAGCTAAGCACGCGGTGCGAAATACCCCCTGTGTACGCAGCGGAGCATACTGCGCCGAGCGATGTTAGCAGCCCAGCGCGCACAGGCAACACTGGTCGGCCGCCGAGAGAACTGGTTCGAGAGTATTTTCCTCCTTTCCCGGCTGCTTATGAAAAATGGTGTATATAACTCGAAGCGACTAAAACCTGACTGGAACACGGACGTTGTTGCCAGCATACTGTACAAACGCGTGCTGGCAACACTGCTTCGTCCTGACCGCAACTGAGGGCAGCCACCAACTTGGAGGGGCAGAAAAAGCGGGGAGCCCCAGCTCGGGGAATCAACATGGCTTTGTGAGAGAGGCGCAGTTTTCTTACAATATATATATATATATATATATATATATATATATATATATATATATATATATCGGGATTCTAGCCTGTGTGGCTTTATTGCCTCATGCTTGTGCAGTGTATTGGCCCCACAGGCTCCACTGGCGGAAGGACAGGCCAACTATTTCAACTGATATCGAATCTCAGTGTCACACACAGTCGTCGTACTGAACAAAAAACAAATCAGAACGATGACCAAGCTGTGCCTTCTCCACTCAAGCACTCCTACTTGCACTTCCTGTAGTCAAATGACTTGCAAACTCTTCTTCATAATGGAGGATATGTAGTTCACAGAAAACAATGAATATGAAGCGCCGACTGTGCATGCTAGATCAGATTGCGAAAACAAAAACATTGTCTTCCAAAGGAATTAGATCCACTACTCCTGCGATATTCCTTTATGCTAGAAGTGTACAATGATAAAATTCGGTACTGCAAATCACGTGCAAGTAGAAAAAGTAAGTGCAAATATAATAAATTATGCTCGAATATGAATATCATTGGTTTAGTGTAACAGCTTTGAAAGCTGAGTTCAAAGATAACTTGAGCAATCACGACCTAACACGAGAGTGTGTGCATTCATTAGGAAATGGTACAAAAAAAGGTGAAGAAAAGACATCGGAGCAGTGAACAAAATTTGGCACACATGGATGTGGTTCTTCAACATGATGTGAATAGCAGTATATATTTGACTGGATGCACTCCTTCCAGTCATTCAAAAGAGGCCCTTGCTATGCATGCCTATTAGGACCAGGATGTTACTGCAGGCATTGCCAACAACTAATAACTCAATGTCTTGCTCATGCCGTTCTCTTGAGTAGATGGTTCTTCCCAGCTCATAAACTCTGTACTGGTAACATTCCACTTCATCTAATGTACACCAGAGTGAACAAATTGGCTTTGGGCAAGGTTTTGCATGCATTAGGCTTTCTTGCATGGTGTAGGTGTCGTGCAATAAAGCCGACCTAAGCAGGCGTGTCTAGCGGTATTCCACTGTAACTGCCCAGCAACTAGGATGTTTTGCTGCCATCATCGAAGACGTGGGTTCAATCCCAGCTGTGGCAGCCATTTTTCTGGGAGAGGTGGAAAAGAAAACCTCTGTATAGAGACTTCGTTGCACATTTCAAGGCCCCCAAGTGGAACAACTTGATCCATAGCTCCTAATGTGGTGTCCTTAAAGGAGCATGTGCAGCTTCGGCACGTAAAACAAAGCCCCCTCCCCCCCTCCTGCAAAAAGGATGCGTATTTCAGCTGTTGAGGTCACTTAACTACATTAGACTAATAGAGGACCTTTACTTTCAGATTTTGTATTGACTTAGAAATTTGGTGCTCCCTTGACAGACCGGTGTTTTATCGCAGCCCTTCGAGATTTGGGGTATTTCTTTCAACAGTGAGCAAACCATGGTGTACACCAGATATTGCCATTTCAGGCAAGAGCAGACAGGTAGATAATGCTATCGGTCGCAGTGAAAAGTTGTGCCACCTCTAAACATTTTGGTCAAGTTGTCATCCCATTCATGTTATGACTGGGAACTTTTAAATTTGTAATAGTGCCATGGAAGCCTTTCCTGCCAGCAAGTGTACACAGAGGAACTGACAACTCTTCAGTAAAAATTTTGTCTGCACTTTGTGAAAATTAAAGGAGGATTTATGGCTTGCTTTGCTGCCATATTTTCATTTCAATCTGTCAAGCAGGACCTGGCAGTCAAGGTTACTTGTAGAATTGACACTTAGTTGATTGATTGATTTTAGGGTTTAACACGATGACGCAATGCAGGCGATGAGGAGCACCGTAGTGGAGGGCTCCAGATTAATTTTGACCAACTGGGGATCTTTAACATGCGCCGAAATCTCGTACACACGGGCGTTTTTGCTTTTCGCCTCCATCAGAAAAGCGGCCGCTGCTGCCGGGAATCGAACCCGCGACTTCGTGCTCAGCAGTGCAACGCCTTAGCCACTGAGCCACCGCGGCGGGTAGCACTGACACTTGGACAAGCAGATACAAACTACAATGACAAGATGCAACACAAGAAAAGGAATCGCACTAGTAAATAAATTTTATTCATAACAATCCACACAAATATATACACCGACATACACTTGAAATGCAGGTTTTATGCTATAAGGCATACAACTGCAATTGACAAATATATTTGTGTCATTTCTGTGCTTACATTGAGGTGTACAAAACTGTAGGCACCAAAAACAATAGCAATGGCCATGAAAGGCACACGTACCCATTGAAAATTATATTCTGGCATCTGCAACTGCACTTCAACAACAATACATAAACAATCCATGTGGATCATGTGTATAGTCAGCTGAAGAGGATGAAAGAGAGGATCTATCCATCTCCGCTGTTTTTTTTTACTTTGCTGTGGCTAAAACCACGACTGGCTTCATAGATAGTGACCTACCCATGGCAGCCAGCTAGAATGAGGGCCAGTGTGCCGAAAAATTGCTGGGTAGGAGCAGCATGCCCCGTCAGGATGAGCTAAATAATCTCCAACCTCACCAGTTTCGCTTTGCTCACAGTGTGACTGCTGGCCCAAGATGTAGTGGCTGTAACAATCAGTACCGACCGTTCCAATCAATATGTATATCACCAGTCAGCACCTCGAATTCAGCACTTAGTCACAAGTCAGTATCAGTCAGCCGGACCAGATTCTCACCTATGCAAAAGTCAAAGAGCACAATAAACCATACAGGTACTATATCTGCCTGCTTGACTACCATTATTAATTTTTGAGCATACCCGTTCATTCAAACGTTCAGAACCTTTACCAACTTTCTCTTTACATGGAGAAGCTTTTTTTGGCATGACGCTCGTCTGCGCACATGCGGAAACGCTTGAGTGTGTGCATAACAGTTCCAACTTGGCCATATTTCAAGCGTGGCAACGCCATCATTCTTGCGCGGAAGCATAATGTTTTGCAGTAGCAGGAGCAGTACTCGCACAAAAATTTCTTCAGGGGCTGTGGCGCTTTCAGATAAGCTGTGCCCCCCTCTTGTAGCACCGTCCTCAAAGTGGCTTGCCAGCCCTACGAGTGGCCAAGTTGGGTATACAACAGTTGACCCCGGTCAAGGCCGGCAATGAGAACCATACATGTAGTTATCTTCAGGATATCTTTTTGAGCCACGCTCTCGTACCAGAGCGATAGGAACCAAAATAAAAAATGCTTTGGCCATGTCGCTGCTGGCCATGTCGCACGCAAAGAAAAAAGTTTAGCAGTGTTAATAATTCTTTGCAAAACTATTCTTTTTGCACTTTGGCAGGGCATGAGCAACAAAATCACTGAATCACTCCACAGCAATCACTTTCTTCTTGCTCCGCAAGTGTCCTGGCTCTAACACGCAGCTCAAACAGATGAGGCACCCTACTCCGCTGACCATGAACAGAAGTTGGGCTCCAGCAACATAACACCTGTGGTGCCAAGTTTATACCAAGTTTGTTGCGTCCTGGCTTTCGGCTCCCTGGGAGTAACAGGTCCTGGCAAAAAATGGGCAGTAACAGTTAGACAAATGATTGCAAGGAGAAAAAAATCAATTTCTCCTTTTACAGGATCACATGGCACAATGAAATTTCACATATATGCATGAGCAAACACACACGCACTCCTTAAAGGAGGCTCCATGTCAATGAGGCATGGGTACAACACTGCCCTTTTGGAAGGGGCAATATTATGCTCTTCATCTTGCTGGATGACGTGGCCAGCATGCCAAAGATGGCAAGACCGAGAGAGGGAAGGATGATGCAGAAAGGAGACATCGGCGTTCCCTCGTTCGTAACTGTCACACATAAGAAGCTGCATGACGCTTCCATGACTTTCTTACAGTAGTGAGGACCACATGTGCTTCTTTTAAGCACAGTCGTGATCCCACTCATCATTCCCGACCCTCTCATTAGTGGGGTGCAGCTCCTCCCCCGAGTTAGTGATGGCTGTGACAGTGTGTAGTGATGCAAGTAGTACAGATAAATTTTAGTATACGTTTGCTAGGTGCCCTACCTTATTTAATTGCATCTGTCATTTTGTCAACCTGTGAAGTCTGCCGAAATATGCGTGCAAGAAAGAAAAAAAGAAAGAGCGTAACATAGTTATACCACACGGAAAACAGCACAGTAGAAGCAAAGGATGGGGTGAGGAAGGGACAAGAGTTAACTTTTGATAAATGCGTTACTGTAGGACCGGCATGTATAAACACATCTGGCTTGTAATAAGAGAGAAAGAGAGAAAAACATCAAAACGAAAAACTGTTGGAAAGCAAAGCTTTAAACGACAGCCACAACAATTGCCCATGGGAAATCCCTTGAATTCTTCTCACACGTGGCTCTACAACGAGTGAAACCAGAGATTCTGCCAGCCGTTACTTGAAATCCGCGGGGGCGGCGTCCTGAACGCTGCAGCGTCGGCCACGGCCTGGCTAGAGTGGTGGACGCTGCCGCCATAGCCTGCCCGTGCGTCGGCATAAAGAAAACGGAGAGGAGCGTCTTCCAAAGGGTGAGACAGCAGAACCTAGCCATCCTGATGTGCTAGCTTGGGGCTACACCACTGCGTGACACAAGCGCAGACACCGAAACAATTTGGCATGTGAGCTTAGTGATTCCCCTTTATACCGATTTGAAGTTTAGTAAGTTTGAGAATTGCAAGAAAGCTGAGGGAACTTTTATAATCACTATTTATCAGGACCAGTTGCTACTTTTGCCTTTTGTAATATTTCTTAAAACACAACCGAATTGGTATTCATCAATTTGAAAAATGGAGCACCATTCGTGGCAAGTAGTGTGCAAAAAGTAGCATTTCTCTAGTGGCCAGATGTCTGTATGTGGTTTGTACGTTTTGTTTTCCCGTCCTGCAAACCACGTGGCGGTTTTCGTCTCTCATATTTTGCTGTTTGTTTTTGTTTCCTTTTCTCCTCTTACGAGCCAGATGTGTTTATATGCGCTGGTCCTGCAATAAAGAATTTGCTGAAACTTTGCACTTGTCCCGTCCTCGACTTGTGTTTTTACTGCACTATGTTTCTCGTGTGAGTATGAACCAACATGCCCAAACATTTTCTCTTCTACCCTCCAATAGTTTCAAAGAAACAGGCCATCCAATTCAGCTGATATTGTGTTCATCATCACGCTTTTAGAACTTGATTGATTGATTGTAGGGTTTAATGCGCCGACGCAACGCAGGTGATGAGGCACACCATAGTGGAGGGCTCCGGATAAGTTTTGACCACTTGGGGATCTTTAACATGCGCCGCAACCTCATACACACGGGCGATTTTCCTTTCCGCCTCGATTAGAAAAGCGGCCGCCGTGGCCGGGAACCGAACCCGCGACCTCGTGTTCAGCAGCACAACGCCTTAGCCACACGCTTTAGAACTTCACAGCATAAACAATGCCAAGGTCATCATGCACTGTCGAACCCAGAATAGTGGCTGTACTAGTGACACAGAACAACATAAGTAACAGTCACTAAGCAGTGCTTAGTGTCGGTTCAAGCACTACCACATCAATTGACATTAGGTAAACAAATTTTTTTCATCTAGAATGCATTGCATTCTGTAAGCATATATGCTCGTGTATGCATATATGTGTGCCCGCATATTTTGTATACATACGTACTAGTAGCATAGGCAAGATGCATAAACTTGTGTATAGCTTCTTAGCCAACACCTTTTGGCCTTGGCCACTACAACACCAGCCAGATTAAATTGTGGTGGAGGAACTCCTGACGTTTGTACTGTGGATCCGGGCAAATTTTGATACAGTCAGGCACACATCCAATTTCTGATAAAATGTGGCACTCCCCAGCATTCAGATGAGCGACAGTGGGCCCACAGTACTGGATGCATTGCATGGACATTAGAACGTAACGACACCCTGCAGTGTATGGGGATATTATTCCAGCTTACTCTATTGTGGGGTAATATTTGATAGCTGAAGCAAAAAGCACCATAATTGTTTGGCCATCGAAGTCAAACAACGTGTAAGCAAGGTGCTCACTGCATGTTCCAAAACATGCAAACGTCTATTGCAATCTCGTCCTGTCTATTATGTTCGGTTATTATGCACGCTTTCAGTGTTTAATCAACTTCTAATTTTCACTACGCATTCTCATTGAACGTCCGCAATACCCACAGCTGCGCCACCGATGTGTGCAACATTTGTGAGCGTCGCCCTTGCCTTACCGCGGAAAAATTTACCCGTAAATTTCAACCTCAAAAAAATCAGATTTCATCACATTTAAATGTTTTCAAAAGAATGTTCGATAACTGACTGATTCGCACTCTCTCACTCGCAAGACATCCAATCGTCATCGCATCGTCACAAGTTCTCGAAGCGAAGATCGGCAAATCGTAACGGTCATTCTTCGCGGTTTTCAACGATATCGGTGCAACCAGGCAGGTTTCATTCACGGAAAATCATGCCTGAACATCAAAGGAGTACTATCAAAACAACGGCGCAGCCGCAAGCAATGAAGCAACCAAGTTACAGCCACGGGACGTGCAACGCCGGTAAGCAGGTCGGCCGATTCCACTGGTATTTGTACTATACACAGCTTAACAGTAGAGAATCGCTAGGCTTCGAAGCTATTTGGGCTTCGGGTGCGTCACTTAAGCTCGAAAACCTCGTAATATAGACCGTAAATTATTATTAAGCGGTATTTGAGTTCGATAACTCACTTGCCGTAAACAGACATGGGCGCCGCCATCTTGTAAGTTTGTTTACATCAATGTTACCAGACGAGCATCGACATTTCGCTAAATTAAGAGGCCACTTACAATTATTGCGATTTTGGGTACTCGTTAAGCTTAAAACAAAGCCAAAGTAGCCTGGTATTCATCCACAAATTGTATCCCCATAATAGATTGGCAGAAAATTTTAGTGCATACAAGGTATTTTTATTTAGTTATGCTGTCTTTCAGTGGGTGAGCACGCTCACTGTCCTGTGTCGCGCTGCTTCTGCGGACCGTGTGGCTTGCTGCTAGAGTTGTCTTTCAAAAAAGTCCGGCATTTATTCGTTCTTTTCTGTGACCAGCCACAGTAACAGACATGTTTTCACTGTTTTTTCCATATGCTGCAAGCTGTGTTCAATTGGGTGTGTGTGGCACCTGAGGTAAGCCTCCACACATTTCTACATTCTCCAGATGTGTGAAATAGAACAAGCTGGCTTTTCCGCCAGATTCATGGCTCACACAAGAAAACTGGCGCTCAACTAAGAATAGCTTGTTCTGTTTGGTTTATTTCAGAAACAATGATTTCTTCTATGGTTTGAGCATTGTTGGACAAATACACTGGCACATTGGAGTCCAGCATGATGATACCATTGCCCACTGTGCGTATAAAGATAAAGTAGCATTTAAAAAGTTGGAATGCAAAATAAATGTTCTGAGCTCTGTCGGCAGTCCATGCGTGTTTTGTCCTCCATTGCAGTTTGTACAGCGTGATTTTGATATGATTGGTAGCAGAATATCTGACACTGAATTTGCTCACCACTGGCTGCTCTAGAAGAAATCGCAAACATGATAATACGTAACTAGTATACTGTGAACCTCTCTGAACACTGAGCTAGAAATAATTCTCAAAAGGAAAAAAAAGTAGTAAAGAAAGAAAGGGGAAAAAAAGGTTGCTCAAGATTACGAAACCCTCAATGCAAAATCGGAGCGCAGTGCAAACTGCAGTCTTCTCGGCGACGGCGCGTAGCTGCTGTGTCTCAGAACAGACCGTGTCATCAGTGAACACACGACAGCGGGCGCAACTCTGGTGTTTTATCACAGTGCCTCACTGCCGCCGAGCATGTCTCGCGCCGCCTCTGCTTACTGCCCTCCCCCTCACACTTTCACCATACTTTCCTCCTCCACCTTCCTGTGTCCTCTATCTCATTTATCTCTGATGCCCTCTTCTTCATTCGGTTACACCGAAGCCGACAGTGATGTGAACCTCCACCTTCCTGTTTGCTCTATCTCATTTATCTTTGGTGCCCTCTTTATTCGGTTACACCGAAGCCGACAGCGACGTGAAACCACAGAAGCGAAGTGGGCACTTAAGGGGTGCCCTCTAAATAAGAAATGGCAAGCAGATTGCCTTAGAAAGCTGTGTTGCAATGAAATTCCTTTTACACCTAACCTGTCCTAACCTTGTAGCTGAACAGTTGGCATTGTTCAATTTTCCCCAGTCAGGACAAGCATGATATACAGCTGTTTAACTCCAGCCCTTGTTCATTTTTGAAAAGTGTTTTTTCCGTTCTTTCCTTACTTTTTTTGCTGCTCCAGCAGCGCTGGGAGCCTGAGCATGCAAGAAAAAATGTTTATGTGTGTTTCACATGAAAAGTTGTATGGCCATGACACCTTTACCTTCCATTACAAATTTCCTGCTTCACTTTAACCGAAGCAATAGAATAATTAAGTGAAGCATCAGTTTTACATTTTAAAAAATGGGTAAAATAACCAAGTCCACCAAGGCAATAAATATTTTAAAGACAAAATGAAATGTCTATATATATGTTTTGTTAAAGGTGGGAAAATTAAAATTCTTCATGATTAGTGTTTGCTATTAATTCAATTTGCAACATTGTTTACTGTTTGAAGCATTTATAATTTACAAAAATTCCTTGGGGCACTTAGTCTGCTTACGTGGTTTTTAAATAACAAGCATTGTGGCTTCAGCTGACATTATATGCTTCCTGCACTTTGGTCTTGTCACTGTACTTGCCTGGTCTACCAAAGTTAGCTGGTGCAGAATCTAGCAGTACACCCGACGTCAACCACATTCCATACCAAGACACGGTGCTAGTAACTCCAATACCTTTGAGAAACATCACGTAAACTGATAGGTTCGCCTGGCGTGCTATTGAGGAACAATTATGTAGTCCCCCAACAGCTCCGACAAATACCAGGCAATCTGATGGCTCCAGATGGGAGGTTATTGAGCCACGCAGTCTTGTAAGAGCCACCAAGGACTTCCTCTCGTTTTTATGTTATTTCTCCTTTTAGCACACTTTTGTTCATAAGCCATGCTCCACGCGTACCTGATAAATATCAGGGCCATTCACTGCTTATAAGACTAAATATTTTGCCTCATGGAGCAGATAAGGCTTGCACCTCATTAATAATGATGATGATAACTGATAGTGGTATCCCTTTTGTAGCGGGGTGCTAACATGTCATCTTACCCAAAAAAAAACCCAACTAATATACCTGTGTTTTACACGCATTTAAAACTAGCTCGGCTCTGAGGGCAGGCACAAAAAAAAACTTATTAGGCACAGAATACTTTTCCTTTCTGTTACACGTGGTAGCTGTCCTAGGCACTATTCCCGTCTGCTTTTCATCCACCAGCATTCTATTAGAATATCTTCTCTTTGTCACCTCGACAGCCCTGAAGTTGACTTCCTCTGTGCTACCCTGAAACCCTGCAGCTTCTGGAAGCCAATTATTTCCCTCTAGGTTTGGATGGATACCCTCGCATTGAAACACTATGTGCCGCATAGTTTGTTTCTTTTCCGCAGACTGCGCATACCCCATCATTTTGTGTATACTTCCCTACAAAGCTCTTAGTTCGCAAGCAATCTGTCCTAGCCTCGAGAAGCAAAATGCTTTCCTTGGAATTATCGTAGAAATTTTCCTTTCTATTGTCCAATTTCTCAGCCCTGTACATTTCTAACGACGTTTTAGCACCCATTTCTTCTCTCCATTTATTCATTTCTATCTGCCTTGCCTCCTTTTGGTTGCTTTGGCTGTCTTAGCTGCTCCACTGTTGTTTCTGCATTTCATCTAGTCCTCCTTAACCACTGCGTGTCCACGCTTTTCATGTATATGTACCTGAAAACCTTAGCTGTCCACCTACGTCGATCCATTGCTCTCAGCCTCCTCTCAAAACATATTTCACTCTGAGCTTCTCGAACTGGAAATGCCACTCAGGCCATTCCTCTGTGCACTGCTTCGTTAGTTGTTTTTCCATGCGCTCCTAAGGGCAAACGGCCTACTGTTCTCTGGTTCACTTCAAGGTCTGATTTTAAGCTTATTAATACAGAAATAAAAGTTGGCTCTGCCGCACAACACGCAAACTTTCTAGCCTCGCTGCATGGCTTGTTTCTTGGGGTAGGTTTTTTAGCACGACACCAAAGCCATGCAAGAAAGCGTACCACCAAAGCCTTGCACAAAAGCGGAACTCTTGCAGCCAATGTTGGCTGAAGTGCAATGCTACCTGTGCAAAATTTATAATCTGGAAAGAACTTTCCCATCAATGTGGTGGTATGAGTAAGAAACCAAGAATTATTACTTGCTGAAATCCTTGCATTAAAGTAAAGGTCATATTAACCAGTAGTGTACCTTACCTCTTTTAAATCTGAAGTGCAATGCTACCTGTGCAAAATTTGTAATCTGGAAAGAACTTTCCCATCAATGTGGTGGTATGAGTAAGAAACCAAGAATTATTACTTGCTGAAATCCTTACATTAAAGTAAAGGTCATATTAACCAGTAGTGTACCTCACCTCTTTTAAATCCCTGGAGCAAGCCATTCAAATGCAGCCGACTCTTGATGATTTGAAGTCACCCAATTAGAATTTTCAGTTAATTAGAAGTGATGTTCAGGTCCCAGTAATTTTATATGCAATTCAGTAGAAGAAATTGCTTGATAACTCAAAGCTAAAATCCAATATATTGGTTAATTTGAAGTTACTTAGCATAAAAAAAAGAGAATGTGAGCAATTGAAAAAAACAAATGTGCGCGGATAACGCAATCTCACTGGTAGTAACCCACAACGGAGAAACTTGTAATGAATGCTTCATGTGAAGGAAGAGAAAGAGCTGCTCAGAAGAAGTTGGCCGAGGGTGGAACGTGAAAATTGCAGTTAAAAGCGGTGGGATAAAGAGAACAGAATTGGGGCTGCTGCGATTACGGCCATTTTGGACCTCTCGTCGCAACAAACAAAAAGTCAGAAAAATCAGATCGCGAATAACTTCACCGTATGAAATTTCAGACGTCATTATACACTGGCACAGCCAGGTAGATGGCAGTGCCACTGATGCTTTCGAATTATTGGACATTCCAAAAAAACTGGCCAGTGACCGTGTACAGCGCTCGGCGATTGAAACGCGATACTCGGAGCGCGTGGCTGCCGGTGCTTGTTGCGTTACAGGTGAGCGCTTGTGAAAGCGAGCTGACGCATTGTGGTAAACGGTGAGGGTGAGAGCATTTGTGACGCATGCTTAGTGCATCTGGGAGACAGCCCTTCAGTGTGTGGTTCTTGACGGCGCCATGGGGGTGCTACATGCCATGGCTTCAAAACGCTGCGCCTGCGTGCTGTGCCGGGTCACGATAACACATCGCGACAAATGTGCATTCAAATTCTTCATAATGCACGCAGTGCCCGCTCGCCCAGCTTCGCACGGCGCGGCGCAGCATGCAGGCACAGCGTTTTGAAGCCATCGCATGTAGCACCCTTATGGCGCCGCCAAGAACCACACACTGAAGGGCTGTCTCCCGGATGCCCTAAGCATGCGTCACGAACGCTCTCACCCTCATTGTATACCACAATACATCAGCTCGCTTTCTCAAGCGCTCACCTGTGGCGCAACAAGTACCGGCAGCTACGCGCTCAGAGTATCGCGTTTCAATTGCTGAGCACTGTACGTATAGATCGAAGTCAAACATTAGAATTAATTTTTCATCAAGGAATTCGGCATCACTACTCGTTTAAAAGCACCTTTTGTTACATAAAAACTTGCACACACCTATAAGGTTGCAATCAAGGAACGAGAGGCCTGAATAAAACGGAACACTCGGTGGATGAGTGTGAGAGGAAAACCTATGGGCAACACATGAATTTGGATAAAGCAGGATAGGAGAAATCGGAAATGGAGCAGACAGGCCTCTGTTCTGGAGTGTACACAATAGACTCAGGATGATGACTACGGCATGAGCAATGTGCACACACGAGAAGTATGGCCCCGGGGTCCGGGCCTGGGCTTGGGGGAGGGGGGCATGGAAAGGATTGTGCAGATGGCCGAGTGCTGTGAGAAAAATTCTCGTCGGGCGATGTGGGGCCGGTCAAGGAGTGCCCCGTGTCAGCAAAAACTAGCGATGGCTACCTATTCTTCGATTACCTGAGGCTCCTTTAATCTTAAAACCCCACTTGCATTGCTTGAGGAAATTTTTGCCGAAACGCAATTTTATTAGAAAATTGCAATAAATAACTGACTTCTAAAATGACCATGTACAGCAACCTCTGTAGTGCAGTCTTAGCGATAAAAAAAAGAAACAGCAGCTTTGAATGCACTCAACACCAATGTTTGGGCACCAAATGTGAGTGCATTAGGTGGGTGCACCACATGGTACGCAGTGTTTGTTCATTGTTAGCATCGAGTGTCTCCATTTCACTTTCCCCTGAACAGAATAAGTCGCGACATGTATCCTGTGGAATCCATTCCATCTTCTAACTCCTGCATGCGAGGGCTAGGAATTCTCAATTATGTTTCCTAAAAAAATTACAACATAAATTGTGGTGACAGGTGCAAATTGTACTTTTACACACACCCACACACGCACGCACGCTTATATAATCCTGCTTCTCAACAGGAATATACTTTCACTGCACTGTCCCTACGAAAGACAGACTGTGAAGCGCAGATTTTGCGAAATACTTACACCCGCAACGAGAACAGTGACGCCCTTAGCCCAAGGCATCGACAAGCAGTCTCTTGAGGTAGGTCTGTCTCTCTTTAGAAACAGCGCAGGTCACCCGTCGGCCACTCGTACACGTGCACCGGCTGTAGTGGAAATTTTCGACCAGCCCCTGTAATGGAAGCAGTGGGCGACGTCTCGATGACATACGATACCGAAATAAATACCTCCGAAACTGTGCCCGCTTTGCATTTGTGCATGCAACCCAGAACCCCTGTTCTGCTTACTGAGGCTGTGAACGTTCACCTCGGTGTAATCACTGTCACCAGTAGTAAGCATAGTGACACCATAGCTAGCAGATTCGAGCTCAGTTACGCATATGAGCCCGTAAGAAGAAGAAAAAATCACGACGCTATGCTTTCGGGTGCGCGTTCGCAAGGAGTATGGCACGTAGCATACCCACTTTAAAATGAGCCTACACTTCTACCACGAGCCCTTAAGCCAGCAACACCTTGTGTGTTTTCTTCGGGGTATAAAAAGCGCAATATCACATGACTAAACACTTACCTCCTGACGAGCTTGTCGCTACCACCGACGTAGACGGCCACAAAATCGAGCTCGCTAGGTCTCCGCCTTTGCGTCGTCGAAGCTGAATGTTTGAAGTTGAGGCGCAGACTGACGTGAGGCTCGGTAGCACCCTTGGAATGTCAGCTGGAATAACAGCTGCCCTTTCAAACCACAACAGCGTACAAGCCGTCCGTCCGTTCTGTTGAAACGGTGCCGCAAAAGCATGGACAGACGAACAAGAAACAAGAAATGCACAAGACAACGTCGTCAGCGTTGTCAGCATGGCCAAAGCCCCTCAATTTTTCACACCGAAGTTGGAGAGATTTTGAGGCCAAAAAGACAGCGTTGCCAACATAGTTGGGTGCGTTTAGGCCGATTTGGCGGCAGTTGTGGTCAGGTTTTAGTCGGATACATATAACTCCCGCAGGGAGCTAAGAGTTGCGCGACCACCCGCCATCTTGTTATCCGGATTGCTGCGGGAAAGCTGCCCGTTGCGCGTGTAGGAGCTGCGCCGCAGCGCTTCCGACGGCGGCCGACGCGCGGTGGGGGCGCTTCGGTCGGCGGCGCCTTACTACGCTGGTAGGGTGGCTAACGCTGTATTCCTGCGATGTCGCGCACGCTGCTGCTGCTGCTCCTGGGCGAGGCGCCGTGCTGCCCGCGTCGGCGGCTTTGGCGCCGCCGTAGCGGGGGCTTCTCTGCGCGGCATGGATAACCGGACTGGCGTCATCACGGCGGCGCGTAGAAAAGGGTCGCGCAACTCTTAGCTCCCTGCGGGAGCTATATAGAGGAACTCTACTTCGGTGCTTCCAGCAGCGCCAGCAGCCTTGACATCGGCGACAGTGTCGGCGTCCAAGGGCTTCACAGTGAGGGCAACGTCGTCGTCTACTGAGGCAATTTTCGAAGGGCACTCCTTTCACCACAACATCGGGAACGTCGGCGGGCTCTTCCCACAGTTCGCCGATGCTTCCATCTTGGTCCGGACTCGCTGACTGGGAGGGTTGATTCGTGAGTCAGTCGGGTCGTTAGCACCTGCGGAAAGTGCCAGGAGTCACGTCACTCCATGGGAGGATCAAAATCTCCATTGCAGCCAATCAACATCTCGATCGTCCCTCCGAGACAATGCATTTTGGCGGAAATTCTAGGAGCACCGAGTACGATATATCAGATGTGAACTTCCTTATAAGGAATATGTTTCGCGTGTATTTTCGTACCTGTTCTTTCTTTGTTCGATATATAGCATAATTCGCCCTATCCCGGTTTGTTGTAATCGGGTTTGACTGTATAAGCAGGTCCATTTAAAACTCCGGAAACCGTTGGCACTAGTGTTACATGGGCCCATTATTTAGCGCAAAAAACTGCAGGTACATCTGAGGCAAACTACATGTAATTAAACGGTAGTCCAGGTGCACATTTAGTTAGGAATGCTCGTTGGCTTGTTGTTACGATTGTAAGCGAAAAATGTGGTGGCCGAATACAAAAACGGCGCTTTCAAAAGAATGCGGTCGAAATGGCGCAGATAGGCTCCAGCACGCGCGAGATGAAACGAAGCAAAGAAAGACCAGAAATGCCGCTCGGAATGTCCCAGGCATAACAAAAAACAGCAGATAAATAAAAGGATGCAAACTATCGCAGCCTGGACACTGCGAAGGCGGAAAGCTGAATTGCACTGAACAAATTTTTGTTCAATTCATCAAGAAAGTAGGGAGACAGGGAGGGTAAGAGTGTGAGGCGTGGTAGCAAAGAACGGAGAGCGGCGACACAGCCCCTATTGGGAATCGCTGCTCTGCACTTCCTACCGCTTTCACATTAAGTGGAAATTCTTTATTTCGTTTATTCCAATGCCGTCACTTTCAAGCCACTATATTGATGAAAGCCGTTCAATTTTCGGAAGCAAAACCTCTTTTTTTTACTAAAAGGACACTGACGGGATTTGTAAACATTGTGGAAATACTTGCGCAAATTGTAGTCGAGTACCTAGGCGATGTTTCGACCACTGTCAGTGGGTTTAGGCGCGTTTATTTAGTAGAAACATAAAAGCAAAAGTGCTTATCTTCTCTTTGCATTCTTACTGCCGATTTCCCACGACGTTTCGTATGACGCCTACTACTCAAGAAGGCTTGGCTTGACTGCGCTACTGAGCGGTTCGCCGACCATCCGCAGAGTCACTTGGCAAGCCGCCAGCAAGTCGTCGCAATTTTTTCGCTCAGTCGAAGCTACGCCACCACAGGATTTGTGCCTGAAATATATGCCTTTATTCTTTTAGTAGACTGTATCAATCTTAGTAAAGTCTATGATGTCAATGCATCTCCACACAAGTCCACATATGACGCTTCGCTGGCTCGTAGGTTAGGAAAAAAACTCTAAAGCAAATTAAAGTAGGAAGAAGAGTCAGCGAAGTTATTATAGACACTTGGGAGTTAAAATCTACCAGAAAGTCTATTATACAGCGTAAAACGACGGCGTTGAAAGTACGTTTTGCTATGGGTAAACTATCAAAGCGGTCAGTAGCACGGCCACACATTTACAATCGCTTTTCCTGCACAAGAAATGCAGTCGCTTCAGATAAGATATTTGTTATAATCGGGAGGATGTTCACTGCGCAAGCGTTATTAAAAAATAGTCATCTAAGCTTTTGGGCACAGTAAAATGGAAAAAAAAACAGTAAGCAGGCTTTTACTTTACACTTCCAAACCGAAGAGAGCTGCGGCGGAAAGCTTGGAAGCACTGGATATAGACCATTCCAACGAGGGCGCCGCCATCTTGCGTGCGCAGCCCCGTCTGGTAGCTGGCCGATTTGCTGGCTTGGGCGTTTGCTCCGCGGCGCATAGGCGCTAGCGGCGTCTCGGTGAATTTTTTGTTGTAGCGCGTTATACCTTCTTTTCCGTAATATACTTTAAATGGGAAAGTTGTTGCATAGGACCAGTTTAAGCGATCCGGCGTAAATTGGCGGCTTTTGGGGCCGCGGTGGAGCTGAAATTTGCCTCGAGATAGCGTGGTTCCTGCTGCGTAAACGATGCCGTGTCGCACATATGTTTGCAATATTTCGTCACATTTTTTTTTTGTTTGCGTGTGTGTGCCCGGGATCGCGTATAGCTGCTATTTTGATCGCTTTACTGCAAAAACTGATGTTTCTTAACACGATATAACCGGGATAAGCTCGGCGCTAATAGGCAACAAGCGGAAGCTCGCGTCAGTGTAACAGACTTCTGGCTTCATGTCCCTGCAGGGTAAAATACAGGTAGTTTTGGGGGAATTGAGTAAGTATTTGGCATATAATATAGTTTGTATTAAATTTCATCGATATATCAACACCTCACTCACAGCCGCCACTGCCGCCAACTATAAACAAAACTTCCTCTCTATAGAATTCCAAGCTGCTCTGCAGCACAATTTAGCCCAGCAACTAATGTACAAAATAAATACAATAGGCAACACGGCTCCTTGAGAGCGTCATATAATGACTTATTAAGCGTCCGCCGTTGGGTAACCAGACAACCGTACGCTTTTGCGTTGCTTTGATGTTGATGACAAGAGACATCCCATTTGTATAATACACTGAACTCTTGGCTGGGGTGAGTGAGTGAAGAACTTTATTTTCTCCGAGTCGGGGATGGGGGAAGAAGGGAGGCGGAATCCCCTTCAATAACCCACTCTCCTCTTCCCCTCAGATTGGCTGGAGAATAGGACATCTTAGGGACGTAGTAGTCACTGTGAAAATCCCCAAGGCCAGCCCATGTAATACTTGGAGCTGGGTATGCCGCAGTGTGACCGCAGCAACGGTGGAGATGGAGGTGATACCATCTGCGGCACAGGCAAGTTTCAGTGACCCATTTTAGCTTGGAAAGAAGGTAGAAGAATTTTCGGCCACTACTCCAAAGTAGATGTACAGAAAGAGCTCAGCAGAACAAAATTTCCAAAAATCTTAACGTGCGCAACTCACAAGCTGCTAGTCTGGCTCATTTACTCCCCGCACGGGGCACCTTGAGTAATCTTGGTGACGGTATTGGCGACACCGCGGACCCCGAGCCCCCATACTCATGCTGTATCCTACCGTGGCTAGGAGTTTTAAGGTGAAGGGTAGAAACCACAAACGGTGGCAGTCGGAGCCATGGTCAAGCTCCGGCGGATGGGCTCCATGTCTGTTTACCAGGCAGGGTACTCCGGGACCTCTCTCGGCATCAGGGTAAACCGAGCGAAGGAAGTACCCCCGTTCCCTGCTTTTTTTTCCATGCTGCATGGTTCTTTCAAAATTTTCTAAACCCACTGATCGGCCCCCCAAAAGGGGCCGCACCGAAGCGAACTTTCCCCCATTGCCTGCCCCATAGTTCCAAATACCTGGCAACTTTCCCCGGTTCTTGATCATCGCATCCGAAGACAGTACAAAGCCAGTGACATCTACATCCGTTTTCTTAATAGCTAAGTGCATTGAACATGTTGTAGGAAAACACTACAAAGCCAATAAACTGGCTTATGGAGGAATCCGTGTAGAAGTAAACAACCCGGCACAATCAAAAAAGCTCCTTGAACAAACCCTCATTGGCGACCTGAAAATCAAAGTCACTCCCCACCGAACGCTAAATACATCCCAAGGTGTCATATCCGAATCTGATCTCTACAATGAAACTGACTCTGACATCCTCGAGGGCCTGCGCGACCAGGGCGTCATTGCAGTAAGGAGGATCACTATGCGTCGAGAAAATCAGGAAATCCAAACCAAACATGTTGTCCTCACCTTTGACCGCAGTACCTTACCTGAATTTGTGAATGCAGGCTTTCTTCGTTGTACCGTCCGACCATATGTCTCCAACCCGCGTCGGTGCTTTAAGTGCCAATGTTATGGGCACAGTACTAACTGCCGCGGGGGTTTAACGTATGCAAAGTGCTCAGAGCACCACCACCCCAAAGAGAATTGCAACAGCACTTTGATCAAATGTCCCAACTGCGGTGGCCCGCACACAGCGTACTCAAGGACGTGTGAATCATACAAACTTGAGAACAAAATAATCAATCTTAAAGTCAATGAGAACATCTCTTACCTAGAAGCGCGTAAAAGGCTCAGCGCCTTTGCTTCTGCGAAGTATGCCGACGTAGCTCGCCGGGGGGCGGAGCGGCGTCTAGTCACTGCGGCCACCCAGTACTGCGAAGCAGACTTGGTGCCGCCCCAGCCCCCGAGGTGCTGCCTAAGGCAGCCCAACCAGCTGACACAACACCTGTGGCAACCGCAAGTGTTGCGCCGGCCACGAATGCCAGGAGTCACAGCCCTGCCGTCGATCCCCTTCCTCCGGCTACCAGAGCTCAGGTCGCGATGGATGTAGATGTGGCCGGTCCTTTGAGCACTTCTGCATCCAACACGAAACAAACTCTGGTAGGAGGGATTCCTTCCTCCACTTCGAACATATTCCGTGTCGGATAACGCAAGTACTCCATCTCGTCGCTGTCCCAGCACTGAGACGAGGACATGGAAATGACACCGTATCGGCCAGCGCCAAAGCCCGTGAAAGAACAGCGCTCCATGGCGGGGCGGGGAAAAAAGCCATCAGCCCCCTGTGTCACTGGCCCAAATCATACCTGAGTGTGGTAGGTGATACATCCATCCCTAGTCTTCACCAGCCAAAATCTTCTTTAAACATTTATGGTAGCACAAATAGTTATGCAGTAAAACTGTAGGGGATTAATTAAAAACCTTGATGATATTTATGAAATCCTACACAAAACTTAAACAACCGTCCTGTGTCTACAAGAGACTCACTTGAACCCTAAGCATACCAACTTCCTAAACCAATACTCAGTATTTAGAAGAGACAGAGACAGCTGCTCGCACTGCTCGGGTGGCGTGGCAATCGTTATGCGAAAAGCTGTCCCTTGTCAATCTATTCATTTGCGCACCGCCCTAGAAGCGGTTGCTGTTCGGACAACTATCTCCAACAAGTTAACAACAATTTTCTCACTGTACATTCCCCCCTGAATATCGTCTGTCAAGTTACGAATTTGAGTCCTTTATAGATCAACTGCCAGAACCATTTTTACCGTGACCTTAATGGGCACAGCCCACTATGGGAAACGCAACGCACAGCTTCCCGGGGCTGCTTGATGGAAAACTGTCTCTTGTCATTTGGAGCTTGTCTCTTTAACAAAAAGCAGCCGACATACTACAATACAGCACACCACACATATTCACACATTGATCTGGCTATAGGCTCCCCCGTTCTTTTTCTCTCCATCGAATGGGAGGTGGATACAAATCCCTACGGAAGCGACCACTTCCCAGTCACCCTCAGATATTTAGAAAAGTGCCCCTACAGTTACACTTCACATGCAAAGTTTAAAGAAGCTGGTGCCGACTGGGCAACGTTTAAAGAAATGTCGAAACTAACTTACACATCAATAACACACTTAGGTATTGATGAAGCGTGCTCCTTCATCACAGTACATATATTTAATGCTGCTAGCGTTTCTGTTCCCCAGACCTCCGGTACCACACCTAATCTTCAGAGGCCCTGGTGGAATGACGATTGCAAGAAGGTCAGAAATGCTCAGGATAAGGCCTGGGGGGGTCCTCCGCAGGTACCCTACTACAGAAAACCTAATTTCCTTCAAGCGCGCAGAAGCCATGGGACGGCGAATCCGACGTCAGGCAAAAACAGATAGTTGCAGGTCTTTTCTATCATCAATAAATTCCTATACAGATGCGCGCAAAGTTTGGAGCAGGATACGGTAACTGCAGGGGCAGAAAACATATGTTACACCTCTTGTCAGCACCACTGGCGATACACTTGAAGACCAAGCAAATATTCTGGGACAACACTTTTAACATATTTCCAACTCCTCCCACTACACCGAGACATTCCGGTGATACAAAGAATCTGTTGAAAGAAAGCCTATTCGTGACAACAAGAAATCTAATGACGGGTTAACTAATTTTTCGCTGCAGGAACTTATGGTAGCCCTCAACACATGCCGTGCTTCGGCGCCAGGAGTTGATAAAATAACATACACAATGATTCAGCACCTGAACATAGATACCCTCAATACTCTTCTCTTCTTGTACAACAAGATATGGTGTGCTGGGTACTTTCCTCATGCTTGGAAAGAGGCAATTGTGTAAGCTATATTGAAAGAGGGAAAAGATGCCTCTTCTGTGACAAGCTATCGCCCTATTGCTTTGACAAGCTCCTTGAGCAAGCTCTTTGAAAAGATGATCAATAGACGGCTTATCTATTTCTTGGAATATCATGGGGTCCTTGATAGCTGCCAGGCAGGCTTTCGCTTGGACAGGTCAACAACTGACATTCTTATAGCTGTTGAATCTTATGTTAAAGATGCTTTTGCTCATAAACAATACTGTATATCTGTATTTTTTGACATTGAAAAGGCCTATGACACCGCTAGGCGGTATGGCTCGTCCATGACCTTAAATCTGCCGGCATTTGTGGAAACATGTTAAACACTGGAAAGCTACTTATCAGATAGAACATTCCGGGTACGAATTGGTGCAGCATTTTCCAGGACCTATACACAAGAAAATGGTGTTCCCCAGGGTGGAGTACTCAGCTGCACACTTTTCATTGTAAAAATGAACACGTTAGGGAGAGAACTGCCACCCACTATTTTTTATTCAATCTATGTACACAATGTTCACATCAGCTTCAGGTCATGCAACTCCTCTATCTGTGAACGGCAGATCCAAGTTGCTGTGAACAGACTAGCCAAGGGGGCAGACAAAAATGGTTTCATCCTAGAGCCGCAGAAAAGCACTTGTGTTCTCTTTTCCAGGAAGCGTGGGATCCATCTGCAACCGACCATACAACTTAAAGGAGTTGGCATACCCATAAAAAGAGAACACAAGTTTCTTTGAGTAGTTTTAGATGATAAGCTTACATTCATGCCACATATTAAACAACTTAAAATGAAATGCATGAAAACTATGAACATCTTAAAAGTCCTTTCTCGCCAGTCATACGGTGCAGATACAGCATGCCTTTTACGTGTTTTTAACATTCTTGTCAGGTCCCGTATGGACTACGGAAGTGTAGTGTATGGGTCTGCCTCAAAAACAGCTCTAAAAATCCTAGACGCAGTGCTGCACTCGGGCTCCGCCTGGCGTCCGGGGCTTTCCGGACGAGTCCTATTGAAAGCCTGTATGTCGAAACTGATCAGTGGTGCTTAGAGCACCAGCGTACATACATGGCACTTTTGTACTGAGTAAGGGCGACATCCTTAACTAGTCATCCGCTAAATGCTATTCTTGAAAACAAATCGTCCGAAAGGCTGTTTTTGAGCCGTCCGTCGCTTCCTCTGCCTTTCTCTCTCCGAGTGAAGGTGGAAGCAGAGGAACTTGGGGTTATTTTATCTGAATCTTACAAAACCGACTCCGTTGAGTTCATGCCACCTTGCAAACTGCGCCCTGTCACCTGTGACATGTTGTTCAAGGAAATTTACAAAAAACTTTCACCCACAGAACTCATCCGACAACACTTCCTGCACTTGCAAAACAAATACCCGTACACGGCTTTTTACACAGATGCCTCCAAAACTGCAACTGCTGTGGCATGTGCTGCACACGGTCCCAACTTTGCCAGCACAAGGACACTAAATAGAAAGACAAGTATATTTACGGCTGAGGCACATGCTATATTAATTACGCTAGAACACATAATACACTCTTAGACAAAAAGGACTAAAATATGGACTAAAATACAGCCATTAGTCTTCGCGGGCGACCGTTCATCTTCAAGGGGAGTATCTGCAGCAGAGAACGTGCCGTGTGCATAAATGCGGAATAACTGTTCGTCCCCGCCGATCTATAAGGGGTAACAGGAAGACGAAACGCATGCAGTTAGTCTCTTTGCTGCGTCGTTAATCCTCAAATGGCGTCGTCGTTGCCCTTTTGCGCTTATGTCTGCGAACAGTTTTACATTTCCAAAACACAAGCCATTGCAGTCAGTGGGTCCTTTAGATGGTGCCACGGGAGAAAATATTGATGTTAATTATAAGAAAATCGCCAAGGGTTAGTATAGCGGCGGGTAATGGCAAGGAGCGGCGAAGCGCGATTGCCAGACGCTTCTCGGTGAGGTTATGTTGATCCGCTGTGTTTCATACGATTCATGCGAGGTAATAGCGTCCTATGAAAGATTTCAAGCGCGTCAACAGTCACAAAAATTATTGACAATAGCAAATGTTGATTCCTAAGCGTAATGAATATGTATATGTTTAACAGACGAGAAAAAACGCAGTAGCTGCTGATGACAACTGCAAAATAAAAATGCTCGCTACAAGTAAGCGTCTCGAAGTAATCTTTTGCACTCGGTACATAATTTCCTTGTGCACCAAAGCCATGATAATGCTGCAACTGCTGTAAAACCCGGTTGCATTTCCCAGTTGCAATCGTCTAGCGACGCGAACTTGAAGAATTCAGGCTAAGGAACACCGAATTTGGTTTCGCCGATGCAGGAAAATATGGTCAATTTTCCTATTCTGACAATCACACAGGCGACCGCTTTCACACACGATACCTAGAGTACTTAACATATGTATCGAACACTAAGAAAACACTTAGCTTGCGCTAATTTGTGCGGAAACACACGAGTCGTCCGATCGCCCAGCTACCTATGTCAACTAGGCGACGACGAGTTTATTGTTATTTACGAGAAAAAACTATGGTTGTGAGGCTCTACTTCCAATCGAACTGAGCAATGTTCCCTAAACCTAGCAAAGCGCTAAGCGCAAGGCGCAAAACGCGGTCACGTTCGCTTGCACGGATAGAAATTCGGGTACCAGTTGCAATGGATCTGTTGCGTTATGCACAGAACTACACGCTGTACACTTGAATATTATCTACCGCTGCTATTACCCGGCGGTGTGGCCCAGCGGATCGCGCGTCGGGTTCCTTGTGTATATTTCCGGGCGTCGGGGTTTCGATCCCTGTCGGAGCTTTTTTTCTTTTTTCAGCACTCTCAGCAGTTCGTCTCAGGGGAGTATCGGAACAGACCATCCGGGGTGGGGGACTAACCGTTCATCCCCTCGCAGTTAGTCCTCAAAGGGACTAATGATTGTGGCAGAGGCAGTTAGTCCCCCAAAAGACAAACTGTTAGTCCTTTTTGCCTAAGAGTGTACAAACACACAACAATACATTATGTACACAGATTTATTCAGGGTTGCGACAGCATTGCATTATGGAAAACCAAGTAGTAACATTGTGCTGAACAGGTTAGTTAAAAGGTAATGGCAGCCTACGCTTTAAAACAGGTTATAGTCGTGTGTTAGGTGCCTGGACACAGTGGCCTTCTTAGTAATGCACTCGCAGACCAGAGCGCCACAGTCGCAGCACTACGCTGTAGCGTCGACGTTGAGCAGCTTCCCTTTTTTGACTGGAAACCATTCATTCGAAAGGCAATCCGACAACGCTGGCAGCGACACTGGAACACTCAGACAGATAACAACCTCCACACTATAAAACCCCAATTAGGCAGCTACTACACAGAAAAGCACAACAGAACGGAAGTATACATGTGCAGAATACGAATAGGCCATACACACGCTACTCACTCGCACCTTCTGCAGGGAAAACCACCACCACAATGCGGCAGGTGTGGACATCGCCTATCCGTCACTTATGTCTTAGTTGAGTGTGGGTACTTCCACAAGGCAAGAAAAAACACTTCCGGGAACTCTACACTCACATGATCGTACTTCATCCCTCGATGTTTTTAGCTGATCAACCCTTAATTCCAAGTAAACGCCTTTTTGCTTACCTGGGAGACATTGGCTTTTTAAACCGCATATCATACCACGCGTAACCTCAGGGCCCCTCATAGTGGGAGGAAGCTATGAGTGTCTATTTATTCTTTACATTCTTACCTTGTCATTCCCATTTCCCCAATTTTATTGTTGTTTTAAATAAGGGGCTGTATACACCCCCACACTAACCTCCTTTAATATCGTCACATTTACAGCACCATTTTGCTAAAACATCATTCAAAATGATAAACCATTGCGTTGGCGCTCTTTGGCCGTCGTTGCCCTTGCGCCATAAAACAAACAGATACATACAGATAAATGACTCATTTATAAGAAGTGTTTCATTAAAATAATGCGTAAATTAGTGGTAAACCCGTCCGCGCGATGCCTACAAAGCGTAGTCAAGGCGAAGTAGCAGCCGCGCCAGGGCTGCCGTGATTGGCGCGCACACTCCAGAAAGGGGGAAAGGCGGTTCGCGCACCGCGACCGCTGAGTGCCAGAGTACGTTTCCTCCTCGCCCTATGGAACAGTCTATAGTGGGCCGAAATTAGTGAATACGAATCCCTGATGAGACCTCTTACTTAAGCTGATTGTTTTGTAGTTAGATATGGTTTTCTATACTGAATGTCGCTCTCCGGGACATTCACCATTTCGGCCGATAACAATTTGTGCGAGTGAGTTGGCAGGCGACATGCAAACTGAAACTAACGCGCTGGCGAGTTCTCGTTGGCGTGGCTTTCACATAAGCACCGACTGAATCAGTCCTGAATCCTGATCAGTCTTGATCAGTCAACTCTCCGCCTGGTGCGAAGACGCCTCTTACGACACTGAGACGACCTAGGCAAGTTCGAAGGTGGGGCCGAAGCGCAATGCCACTGACCTTTTCCGGTGACGCGGAAGGCGTACATCCACTGCTTACGCCTCGGCTAGTGCACGTGCCGAATATAACTGGTGCTGGACAGATTCTGGTGCGCATTTCACAGCCGACAACATAGTAGATGCGCGGTGTGCCCATTTCTGAGATATCCAGGATGCCCAATCAATAAAAATGTCGGGTGCCAAGCATATTGTTGCACGGAGCTGAAACCGACACTAGTATGAATTACAATCTTGTACATCCTACAATTACATTGCAACTCAAATACGCGTCCCTGCTGTTATTTGTTCCAGCCGTCGCTAAGGTAGCACGGTAGGTTTTCGTCTTTCACGCTTTGTAAATTAACTACTGCTTTATAAACCGCTTAAACGATAGAACTTGTCTTCAAATGAACCACTCTGTACATTGCAAGCACAAACAGAAGTTTGAAAAATTCGCATCAGCCCCTTACAGCGATACGTACCAGTACTTCCCATCTCAAACGACAAAACGTACTCGTTGTTTTAAGTGTGGTTTTCATAAACATGGAAAAGGCAATAAACATTTATACAAAAAGGCGGGGCGTACGGGTGCTGCTCTGGTCTGGCAGAGTTAACGAAAGTGTCTGAAAAACTACGGGTCTGCAATAATAACTGCGAAAATTTAATATTATAAACACAAGATACCCTTGTTCCTAACATCCTACCCCAAGACCTATTGCCGTGGTATAACTCCTCGCCCCAAGTGATTCGAACAAAATTTAGGTATGTCGTCGAGACGACATTTCTATTTATGTTATAGATTGCCCCACAGCATGTACCAGTTTATACTAAAAGAAATTGTCCTAACGCTTTCAATCTTGATGACCTCCAATGCTCATATATGCAACAATTTCCATAACTGACGATGACGAATGTATTGAATGTCTAGTGGGTAACCTCAAGAAACCCGCGTCTGCAATATCGGTTACTAATAATCCCAAAATATTGATAGTACCACATTTATTCGAAGTCTGATGATACCACACATACACTTGAAGGAGCTGTCGTCTGGAAAGTTGCCTAGGTACTGTAAATATTTAGTAAAACTAGCGGTAGTACCCGGTGGTTCCCGGGTGAGCCATTATAGTAAGGACTGCAATGGGTATAACACAAGTTCATTTATTTGTTTGTCGTCATATTAGGCTAGTTCATTAGGAAGTGGTACACACTCGGGAGCTGCTGCCTGCTGTCAGTACATAAGCTTCACCTGCAGCCGCGTGGTTGTAATGGGAAACAACTGGCACTCGTGTATTTTCTCCAACTCTGCCTAAACAAATTGCCCAAAGATGGTGCGCTCGAGCGAGTGAGTCAGTGAGTAAAAAAAGATTTATTGAGCCGGCGAAGTGGGAGTGATTTCCAATTTCAGACAGCCATGTGATAAGCGGGCAGCCATCGCTGTGGACGAAGTACTGTCAAGACATCCAGATCGCTGTTGGTCACCAGGTTCTCCCACAGCTCAAGGGTGCAAAAAGTGGATGGAACAAAAAAGAACCTTGGTTTGTTTGCACTCCTAATATGATTTGAGAGAGAGTGCCAGTTTGTAAACACAACTTGAATACGGCAGGCGATTGTGCTGGGAACACACGATGAAGACGACTGGGTGAGGGGTATTCTTCCTCATGGCAAGTACTACATCAGAAGATATGAACGATGATCATCGCTACAGTGTTATCATAAGTAACAAGGACTCCCTACGGGAGGCGCGAGGTTGCAGGAAGTCCCAGTACATGCCGATGGATACCCTTTTCCCTGTTTTCCGATACATGTTCTCTTTTACATTTATGATATACTAGCGGTGCCCAGGTGGGACATTATATTAAAAACTGCAATGGATAATACACGAGCTCGTTTATTTGTTTGTCGTCATGTTAGGCTACTTCACTGGGGTAGTGGTACCCACTTGGGAGATCCTGTCTGCTGTCAGTACATAAGCTACAACGGCAAGCGCGTCGTGGTAATGTGAAACGACTGGAACTCGTGTTTTACTCCAACTCTCGCTCAACAAATTGCATAAAACTGGCGGGCTCGAGCGGGTGAGTCAGTGAGTGAAAAAAGTTTTATTGAGCCTCCGATGTGGGAGTGATTCCCAATTTCAGAAAGCCATGTGATGAGCGGGCAGCCATCGCTGTCAAGGAAATATTGTCTGGATATCCAGATCGCTGTTGGTCACCAGGTTGTTCCACAGCTCAAGGGTGCAAAAGTGGATGGAAGAAGGTGGAGCTTTTCTTGCTTGCACTCTTAATATGATATAAGGGGAAGTGCAGGTTGTAAACACAACATCAATTCGGCAAGAGATTGCGCTGGGAACACACGATGGAGGCCGAATGGGTGAGAGGTATTCTTCCTCTTGGAAAGTGCGGCCTCAGAAGATATGAACGATGATCATCGGTACAGTTTTATAATAAGTAACATGGGATCCCTACGGGAAGTGCGGGGTGGCAGGAAGTCCCAACAGATGCCGAGGCCTGCCATTTTAAACTTTTATCTGTACATGTTCTCTTTTACATTTATGATATACTAGCTGTAGTACCCGGCGGTGTATATGTTATCCATTATATTAAGGAGTACAATGGGTATAACACAAAATCAATTATTTGTTAGTCGTCACATTAATCTAGTACATTAGGAAGTGGTACACACTCGGGAGCTCCTGCCTGCTGTTAGTACATGGGCTCCAACTGCTTGCACGTCGTGGTAATCTGAGACACCTGGCACTCCTGTTTTACTCCAACTGTCGCCAAACAAATTGCACAAAGATCGCGGGCTCGAGCGAGTAAGTCAGTGAGTGAAAAAGTTTTATTGAGCCGGGGAAGTTGGGGTGATTCTCAATTTAACAGAGGCATGTGATGAGCAGGTAGCCATCGCTGTGGAGGAAGAATTGTAAGGACACCCGGATCGATGTTGGTCACCTGGTTCTCTCACAGCTCAAGGGCGCAAAAAGTGATTGGAAGAAGGAGGACCTTGGTTAGCTTGCACTCCTTATATGATATGAGGGAGAGTGCCAGGTTGTAAACACAACTTGAATTCGGCAGGAGATTGCGCTGGGAACACACGATGGAGGCCGACTGGGTGGTGAGGGGTATTCTTCCTTGTGGGAAGTGCTACATCAGAAGATATGATCGATGATCATCGGTACAGTTTTATCATAAGTAACATGGGCGCCCTACGGGAGGCGCGGGGCTGCATAAAGTCCCAACAGATGCCGAGGGCTACCCTTTTCAATTTTGCCGGTACTTGTTCTCTTTTACATTTATGATATATGACACCGGCTCCTTCGGGAGACGCGGAGTGCCGAAGGTGTCAACAGATGGCGACCACTACGCGAAGGCGAGAAAACTCAAGTGAATTTTACGTCCAAAGGGATGCAGATTAAGAAATCTCGCTGGCCTTCTTATCCGCATATTTGTACAAAATCCTGAAATTTGTTTTTTTTACAAATAAATGAGCAGCATTTTCAAGAAAAAATTACCCCACCTTCCCGCGAGGGGAACCCTGTGGAGATGCGACGCATCTTGGGGGTTTACTTGGTGTTTCCATTGGGTTGATTCTCTAATTGCGTGAAACGTGTCAGGAACGCGTATGATGTATTCTTTATTTAACACGCCTCTTAACGTTAACGATGACGGCCTTGTGGTCGCTGAAGTGTACGGGTTGTGGATGGTGAAGTGACGGGACCACCGTGAAATTTGCAGCGAAGATCAAGTCTATGCACGTGCCCGAAATCGGAACGCCGGTGCTGGAACGACCGCGGCTATGACGCAACGTGGTGCGGCTATGACGCAACACAATCCAACACAATCCACTTTAATCCAATCCAATCGATATCCAATCCAATCCAAGCCAAGCCAAGCCAACCCAATCGAATCCAATCCTATGCCCCTCGCGAGATAGTGTTCGCTATCGGAGAGGAGAGGGGGTGAGCGGCGAAGAGCGCAGCTCGCGCGGCGAGGAGAATGAGGGAGGGGTGTGGACGGACAACAACAACGCCGTATGGAGGGACAAGGCGAGTGAATGAGATGCAGTCGCATCTAAAAACGGATGGGAGATATCAACTGGCTGTGCGGTTATTTAGAAATGTGTAATAACAGTGTTTTCCCGAAATCGCACTTGCCTCTGTTGAGAGGATGGCATTGGAAAATGTTGTAGAACAGTGTTTAGATACCTCAGTAAGTTGCCTATCTCAAAAGAATCACTTCAATATCTCAACTGACGATCGGTAAAAAAATTCATATCTGAAAAACTATTTTTTCGCTTTTCACTCTCCCCATGGTGGAATTTTTAAAATTTTCAGCAATATTGACCTCCAACACCGTGATCAGAATGTGCTCTTGAAATCTGTATCCGTTTCAAAGAGCAGTTTGGCTAGACGTGTACATAACCTGTAAGACCTTTTTTTCTCGTCAGCCGTGTCATTATTACAAAACAATTCGGCCCTTTTAGCGGCGCCGCAGGGCGAAATCCTCAAAAATGGTTCTGTGCATTTGAATGAGCGACATATGCTAGCAAAAACCACTTGGATAACTGAATCGGTAAAAGAATTATTTGAGAATCTTTAGGAACATCATTTTATTTCCAGAATGCGGAATCACCTCGCTAGTGTAGGTTAGTGAGAAATCCAAAAACTACTTTGTAGGTATTCATAAGGGCTACATATATCAGCATAAAGCGCTTCGATATGTATTGGCAACAGAAAAAATCACGATTTCGCGATACCACAATTTCGGCCTTTTCCCCGATTTAGGATTCAAGTCTCCGAAATACCAGCCTTATTGAGCACCTACTGAATGACGCGAATAAACTCGCGAAATTTCAAGGCTCTTGATCTAACCGTTTTGGCCGGGCATTGATGAGTCACTCAGTCAGTCGGTCGGGTACTTCTTTTTTTAGGTATACACTAGCGGTAGTACCCGGCGGTGCCCGGGTGGGCCATTATATTAAGGACTGCGATAGGTATAAAACAAGTTCCTTTATTTGTTAGTCGTCATAGTAGGCTAGTTCATTTGGAAGTGGTACACACTCGGGAGCTCCTACCTCCTGTAAGTACATCGGCTCCAACTGCAGGCGCGTCGTGGTAATGCGAAATGACTGGCACTCGGGTTTTAAATGCAGAGCATTTCAGTAACTCACGATGTCACCCGCGTTGACGTCCGTAGTCCGCACCGCATCCCTCCCTGCTATATAAAAAAAATACTTTCCGGCGCCTGGATTCGATCCCTCGACCATGCGGGCATAACGCAATGTACACGGTGCTCTACCCACTGCGCCACAAAGCCGACACAGAATGGGACGCTACGAACGCGCCTTATATCGTTGACTCATTCAAATTACTGCTGACGAGCGCTCTCTCGTCAGCAGTTGCCACAACTGCAACAACATTAACGTAACGCAAACTACTTAACATCGTGCGCCCCCGGAAATGCTCTGCATTTGATCGTGCCCCTCGCGAGGGGGATGTTTCACTGCGTCTTCTCTCGGTCCCGGGACCCGTGGCGCCATCTGGTGGAGGCGCGGCAGAACTCCTAGCACTTTTGAGATACGTGGTCTGCGGCTACGTCCACGTGTCCTTCTCAAATCACGCGGAGTAAGTTCTTAATCCTCTGCATCCTCCTACGCCTCACTGATACGGCATATAGTGTTTGTTTCATGCGCTGCCTTCGCCGAGGCAAGTCTTCTCCTCCAAACGCTGGCTCCTTTTTGAGGCTACTACCTTGTCCGAAGTTTTATGTGCAGAGCATTTCTTAGCCTCGCCTGTTTCTGCGTCGGACGGTGTCAACAGTTTCGCGTCCGCAGCAGGTGCGCCTCTCCTTCCCTCCTCTCTCTCAACAGCAGCTGGCGCGCGCATGCGTCGTAGTCAGCCCGTTCGCTCCGTCGCGGTCTCGGCGTAACAGGTGCGTGATAGCAGCGCGGTGGGGCGTGGAAGGGCGCGCGCTGCTTGCGCATGCGCGCTCTCCCCCCCGTGCTGCTCTCCCTCTACTGCACGCACTGCAAATATAGCGGCTAGCGGTCGCTCGTGTTTCAGTCACTGCGTTGCTCCTTCCTTCCTTGGTTGACGCTCGTGCCCACGTTTACTCGTGTCTGCTACTCCAGCATCACGGAAGAAGCGATGGAAGCAACACTGCCTTCAATCAGTACTGAGGCCCCAATGCTCTGCATGTACTCGTATTCCCCTCGCGGGAAGGCGCGAATTTTTTTTGCTCTTGTTTTCCCACCCTCTTCTCTCTCTCCCCTCTCTATCTATTCCTCTCCCTCCCATCTTTCTCCCTTCCCCTCCCCCTCTCTCTCACTCCGAGCTCCCCCTTTCTCCCTCTCCATCTCTCTATTTTCTCCAACTCTCGGTAAACAATTTGCACAAAGATGGTGCGCTCGAGGAGTGAGTCAGTGAGTGAAAAAAGATTTATTGAGCCGGCGAAGTGGGAGTGATTCCCAATTTCAGAAATCCATGTGATGAGCGGGCAGCCATCGCTGTGGAGGAAGAATTGTCTGGACATGCAGATCGCCGTTGGTCACCAGGTTCTCCAACATCTCAAGCGTGCAATATATGGATGGAAGAAGGAGGAGCTTGGTTTGCTTGCACTCTTAATATGATATGAGGGAGAGTGCCAGGTTGCAAACACAACTTGAATTCGGCAGGAGATTTCGCTGGAAACACACGATGGAGGCCGACTGGGTGAAGGGTAGTCTTCCTCGTGGGAAGTGCTTCCTCACAAGATAGGAAAGACAATCATCGGTACAGCTTTATCATAAGTAACATGCGCTCCCTACGGGAGGCGCGGGGTTGCAGGCAGTCCCACCAGATGCCGAGGGCTACCCTTTTCAGTTTTTATCTTTATATGTTCTCTTCTACATACAATGATATACTAGCGGTAGTACCCGGCGGTGTCTGGGTGATCCATTATAATAAGGAATAGAATAGGTATAACAGAAGTTAGTTTATTTTTTAGTCGTCATATTGTCACGAAGACAAGGACGAAGCATATTGTCTTGAATGAGAAATACGTTTATTGGAGCGAACTTGTGCTCCTCTAACAACTCAAAAGAATACAGAGGCGGCGAAGCAGCGGTCAACAAAGTGACTTGCACAGGCGAGTGTCGTCGAATCGAATGCCCCGGCGTCCGCACTGCAGGCTTTTTATCTTTTGGCGAGCGTGGTTCTCGAAACGTCGATTCGCATCGAGAACATAGTAGATCCAAGAAGATTATTCTGGGCTGTTCACGTTAGATCGGAATGCTCTCCCTATCACAACAGATAACACATGCGGCACAGAAAGAAAGAATGGAACACGCGCTTCCCTTGGCGCAGAGATAACACAGACCGGCGCAGCCGGGCGGTAAAAGCAAAACACAAATAAACAAACCCAATGTATGGTTCGCGGCATTACCCCCCCTCTAAGAGTGCATCGACCCGATGCTAACATAAGCGACAGTCCGAATAAAAGTTCGTCATCGTCCGTAGAAAGGTTTTAAGCGAACCACGTGGACGACTTCAGGCCGCGTGCGTCGTCGTGATGTGCCGGAGTCACCATCGGGGATCACTTCGTAGGTAAGTTGGCCAACACGTCGTAGAATCTGGTAGGGTCCGAAATACCGTCGCAGGAGCTTCTCACTGAGTCCGCGTCGTCGGATGGGAGTCCAAACCCACACACGATCCCCTGGTTGGTACTCGGCGTCTCGGCGTCGGAGGTTGTAGCGGCCCGCATCCACCAACTGCTGGTCCGTTATACGAACTCGAGCGAGCTGGCGGGCCTCCTCCGCACGTTGAAGATATCCGTGGACGTCGGCGTTGAGGTCGTCGTCTTCTACGTGCGGAAGCATGGCGTCGAGCATCGTAGTCGGCCTTCTACCGTAGACAAGCTCGAACGGCGTCAGCTGTGTCGTCTCCTGGATAGCCGTGTTGTACGCAAACGTGACATACGGGAGCACTTCGTCCCAAGTCTTATGTTCAACGTCAACGTACATTGACAGCATATCTGCGATTGTCTTGTTCAGACGTTCTGTTAGTCCGTTCGTTTGGGGGTGGTACGCCGTCGTTCTTCGGTGATCCGTGTTGCTGTAGCGTAACACTCCTTGCATCAGCTCCGCAGTAAATGCCGTTCCGCGGTCTGTGATTAGGACTTCCGGGGCTCCATGTCGCAGCACAACTTGGTTTATAAAGAACTTCGCCACTTCTTGTGCAGTCCCCCTCGGAAGAGCGGCGGTCTCTGCGTAGCGCGTCATGTAGTCTGTCGCTACGACAATCCACTTGTTCTGTGATCGTGACGTAGGGAACGGCCCTAAAAGGTCCATTCCAATCTGTTGAAATGGTCTCGATGGGACGGCGATCGGTTGCAGAAGTCCGGCGGGTCTTGTCGGCGGCGTTTTTCGTCGCTGGCAGTCACGGCAGCTCCGGACATAGTGGGTGACGTCAGAGGTAAGGCCGGGCCAGTAGTACCTCGCCTTGATTTTTCCAATAGTGCGGGCTATGCCCAGATGTCCGGAAGACGGGTCGTCGTGGCACGCTTCCAAAATTTCGTCACGAAGGTCCGCGGGGATGACGAGAAGGTAATTCGCTCTTGTTCCGGGGCTGAAATTCTTCTTCACAAGGACGGAGTTTCTCAGGCTGAATGCTGGTAAGCTGCGTTTGAAGGTCCTAGGAACGGCAACGTTGCATCCCTCCAGGTACTCGATTATGACGCGTAAGTCGGGGTCGGCACGCTGCTGGGCGGCTAGGTCGCTCTCCGTCACGATCCCGAAGAACGCGCTGTCTTCGTCAGCGTCTTGTGGTGGTGGGTCGACGGGGGCGCGGGACAGGCAGTCGGCGTCGGAGTGTTTCCTGCCGGATTTATAAACGACTGTAACGTCGAACTCCTGCAGGCGCAAGCTCCACCGCCCAAGACGGCCAGAGGGGTCCTTCAAATTGGCGAGCCAACACAGCGCATGGTGGTCTGTTACAACCTTGAATGGCCTTCCATACACGTATGGGCGAAATTTTGAAATCGCCCATATAATAGCCAGGCACTCTTTCTCAGAGGCAGAATAGTTTTTCTCCTCCTTCGACAGACCACGGCTGGCATAGGCGATTACCCTTTCGCAGCCGCTTTGCTTTTGGACAAGGACGGCACCCAAGCCTATATCACTGGCGTCCGTGTGCATTTCCGTTTCGGCATTTTCGTCGAAATGAGCGAGCACGGGCGGGCTTTGCAGGCGTTTTTGCAGCTCGCAGAATGCTTTTTCTTGGTCGTTTTCCCAGCTGAAAGGGGTGCTGTCTTTCGTCAAGCGCGTGAGTGGCTCTGCAATGCGTGCGAAGTTTGCGACGAAGCGCCGGTAGTATGCGCACAGCCCGAGAAATCTTCGCACGCCCTTCTTGTCTTTCGGCCTTGGGAAGTTCGCAATGGCTGAAGTTTTTGCCGGGTCAGGTAGGACTCCCGCGGCGTTGACGACGTGGCCCAAGAACTTGAGTTCCCCGTATGCGAAACGGCACTTTTCAGGCTTCAGCGTCAACCCCGACGTACGAATGGCCTCGAGTACAGACTCCAACCTTGCAAGGTGTTCGTCGAAAGTCCGGGCGAATACCACTACGTCGTCGAGGTATACGAGGCAGGTGTGCCACTTAAGGCCAGCTAGCACAGTGTCCATGACTCTTTGAAACGTCGCTGGTGCTGTGCACAGCCCAAACGGCATCACCTTGAACTCGTATAGGCCGTCTGGGGTTATAAATGCAGTCTTCTCTCGGTCTCTCTCGTCCACTTCAATTTGCCAGTAGCCGGTCTTCAGGTCCATCGATGAGAAGTACTTCGCGTGGCAGAGGTGGTCGAGGGCGTCGTCGATTCGGGGGAGGGGGTACACGTCCTTTTTCGTGATTTTGTTCAGTCGCCGGTAGTCAACGCAAAACCTTAATGTGCCGTCTTTTTTCTTTACGAGTACGACGGGCGCAGCCCAGGGGCTTTTCGATGGCTGTATAATGTCATCGCTCAGCATGTCGTCGACTTGAGTCCGGATGGCTTCCCGTTCGTGTGAAGAGACGCGGTACGGTGACTGTCGGGTAGGTCGGGCTCCATCTTCGGTTATTATTCGGTGCTTCGCTAGAGGGGTCTGACGTAGTTTTGCGCTCGACGAAAAACATTCGCTATAGCGACGCAGCAAAGCCAATAATTTTTTCCGTTGTTCTTGCGGTAGCGCCGGATTCACGTCGAATGGCTGCGGGAGCTTGAAGGTTTCTCCGCGGCTGAAGGTCGACGAACAGCCGCGGAGTATGTCATAGCTTGTGGCACTCGGGGTACCTCGGATGGCGGAGAAGTTCCCAACGCTTGTTGCACTTCTCTAATCACGTCGGTGAGCGAAGCGACTTTGGGCTGCGACGGCGTTGGGAAAAGTTTCCGCAGCTCCTCTCTCACAATTGCGCGGATAGTCTCGCGTAGGCTGTCGGCCGGGATCTGCGTGCTGCCATAGTCGTTCGCATTGGCCGCGCCAACAAAGTTGCGGTCATACTGCTTAGCACGCATTTCGAGGGCTTTCTCAATGGTGCTGGCTTCGGTCACGAATTCGGCGACGGTTTTAGGCGGATTTCGGACAAGTCCAGCAAACAGTTCCTCCTTCACTCCGCGCATTAAGAAGCGCAACTTCTTTTCTTCCGTCATTTCGGGGTCCGCGCGGTGAAATAGCTGCTTCATCTCCTCAACGAAGATCACGACACCTTCGTTGGGGTGTTGCGTGCGCGTTTCCAACAAAAGGGCGGCTCTTTCTTTCCGCACGACGGTAGTGAAGGTCTTAGTAAACTCGCTTTTGAACTGAGCCCAGTTTGTCAAGGAGCTCTCGTGGTTCTCGAACCAAGTGCGAGCCGAATCTTCCAAGTAAAAGAAAACGTGCCGGAACGTTTCTGCGTCGTCCCACCTGTTGAATTTCCGGACGCGCTCCAGTTTCTCCAACCATTCTTCTGGGTCTTCTGCGGGGGCTCCTCGGAACGATGGCGGTTCCCGGGGCTGCTGCAGGACGATTGGCGACGTTGTTTCTTGCACCGTGGTGTTGGTTGCAGCGTTCCTTTTCTTGGGCCCTTCTGGCATCAAACCGAACTCGGGTGGTAAATCTTGCAGGCGGGGGCTGGCTCTTGTTGGACTGGCTTGGCGGCTTTTCGAGGTTGTAGTGGGCATGAAGGGTGCAGTACCCCGCACCTCCACCAGATGTCACGAAGACAAGGACGAAGCAGTTGTCTTGAATGAGAAATACGTTTATTGGAGCGAACTTGTGCTCCTCTAACAACTCAAAAGAATACAGAGGCGGCGAAGCAGCGGTCAACAAAGTGACTTGCACAGGCGAGTGTCGTCGAATCGAATGCCCCGGCGTCCGCACTGCAGGCTTTTTATCTTTTGGCGAGCGTGGTTCTCGAAACGTCGATTCGCATCGAGAACATAGTAGATCCAAGAAGATTATTCTGGGCTGTTCACGTTAGATCGGAATGCTCTCCCTATCACAACAGATAACACATGCGGCACAGAAAGAAAGAATGGAACACGCGCTTCCCTTGGCGCAGAGATAACACAGACCGGCGCAGCCGGGCGGTAAAAGCAAAACACAAATAAACAAACCCAATGTATGGTTCGCGGCAATATTATTCTAGTACATTGGGAAGTGGTACACACTCGAGAGCTCCTGCATGCTGTCAGTACATGGGCTCCAACTGCTGGAGCGTCGTGGTATTCTGAAACGACTGGCACTCGTGTTTTACTCCAACTCTCGCCAAACAAAAAATTGCACAAACATGGCGCGCTCGAGCGAGTGAGTCAGTGAGTGAAAAAAGTTTTACTGAGCCGGCGAAGAGGGAGTGATTCCCAATTTCTGAAAGGCTTGTGATGAGCAGGCAGCCATCGCTATGGAGGAAGTATTGTCTGGACATCTAGATCACTGTTGGTCACCAGGTTCTCCCACAGCTCAAGGGTGCAAAAAGTGGATGGAAGAAGGAGCAGCTTTGTTTGCTGGCACTCTTAATATGATAGCACGGAGAGTGCCAGGTTTTAAACACAACTTGAATTCTGCAAGAGATTGCGCTGGGAATACACGAAGTAGACCGACTAGGAAGGGGTATTCTTCCTCGATGGAAGTGCTACCTCAGAAGATATGAACGATGATCATCGAAACTTATCATAAGTAACATGGGCTCCCTGCGGGAGGCGCGGGGTTGCAGGAAGTCCCAACAGACGCCGAGAGCTACCCTTTTCAAATTTTGACGGTACTTGTTACCTTTTGCAATGGAGCCATTTATTTAAAAAGCACCAGCTTCATAATCACTGTTAAAGTCATGTTTTTGCTTTTCACCCGGTCGTCTGTCCTTCCTTGACTATTTTGTGCACCATCGTACAGATTTGTTCACCCAGTATTTTGCTTGTGGTCAACGTATTTAAGCCACTTGATGGTGGTGTTGCGCCCAGGTATTGGTCTGAATGATTTTAAAATGCTCGCTCATATGTTGCTTCATCATTTAGTGGAAGAGCAGCATCCAATGTTCCAATCATTAGAGTGTGAAGCCCAAAAAAGATGTTTCAAATGTGAAAAAAACCGTGCAACAGGGTGTTTGGATTGCCCTCGCTGAAAAATCAGCTATGCAATTGTTGCTAAGCAATTTCTTACTACAGCTGGTTCCAGAAAAGCATTTTGACCGGAAACTGGAAGTTTTTTGAGGAAAAAAATGACAATAAACCCTGAAAACATTCTTAAGAGGATGTGGGCACTTATTACTTGCCTACGGGAAAACTGCTTTTTAGCGAGAAATAAGACTTTTTGAGGCAAGTGGGAATATGGAAAATGTGCACAAGGAATTGAACTTCCCTAATTGCGAAGAAAAACAAAAAGTCATTTTTTCAAAATTTCGCCTTACCGTGTGCCCTTAATATAATATTGTCACGACGCAAGAGGCGACGCACTTGTCTTGAATGAAAACACGTTTATTTGAGTGAACTTGTGCTCAAAGAATACACAGGCGCTGAAGCAGCAGTCAACAAAGTGACGTCTGCGAGCGAGCGTCGATGATCGGAATGCCGTGGCATCTGCTCTGCAGGCTTTTAACATTTGGCGCGAGTGTTTCTGGAACCGTCGATTTACATCTAGAACAAAGAAGAATATTCTAGACTGTTCGCATTAGTTCAGAACGCTCTACCTATCAGAGGAGATAACACATGCGGCATAGAAAGAAAAAATGGAACACGCACTTCCCGTGGCACATAGGTAACACAGACCGGCGTAGCCGGGCGGTAAAAGCAAACAATAAATAAACAAACGCATACATGGTTCGCGGCATCACCCCCCCCCCTCTAAGAGTGCATCGACCCGATGCCAAAACAGAAGACAGTCCGAACAACAACAAAAAAAGTCCGGCATCTTGCATAGTAAGTTTTCAAGCGAACCACGTGGACGACTTCGGGCCACGTTCATCGTCGCGATGTTCCGGAATCACCATCTGGTTCACCTCGTAGGTAAGTTGGCCGACGTGTCGTAGAATCTGGTAGGGTGCGAAATACCGTCATAGAAGCTTCTCACGTAGTTCGCGTAGTCGGATGGGAGTCCAAACCCAAACACGATCCCCTGGGTGGTACTCGACGTCTCGGCCTCGGAGGTTGTAGCGCCCGGCATCCACCAGCTGCTTGTCCGTTGTACGAACTCGAGCGAGCTGGCGGGCCTCCTCCGCACGTTGAAGGTATCCTTGGACGTCGGGGTTTAGATCGTCGTCTTTTACATGCGGAAGCATGGCGTCAACCATCGTAGTTGGACGTCTTCCGTAGACAAGCTCGAACGGCGTCATCTGCGTAGTCTCCTGGATAGCCGTGTTGTACGCAAACTTGACATACGGGAGCACTTCGTCCCAAGTCTTATATTCCACGTCGACGTACATTGACAGCATATCTGCGATTGTCTTGTTCAGACGTTCCGTTAGTCCGTTCATTTGGGTGTGGTACGCCGTCGTTCTTCTGTGATCCGTCTTGCTGTAGCGTAATATTCCTTGCATCAGCTCCCCAGTAAAGGCCGTTCCGCGGTCCTTGATTAGGAATTCAGGGGCTCCATGTCGCAGCACAGCTTGGTTTATGAAGAACTTGGCGACTTCGTGTGCAGTAACCCTCGGAAGAGCGGCGGTCTCTGCTTAGCGCGTCAAGTAGTCTGTCGCTACAACAATCAACGTGTTCTGTTATCGTGACGTAGGAAATGGGCCTAGAAGGTTCATTCCAATCTGTTGAAAGGGCCTCGACGAGACGGCGATCGGTTGCAGAAGTCCGGCGGGTCTTGTCGGCGGCGTTTTTGGTCGCTGGCAGTCACGGCAACTCCGAACGTAGTGTGTGACGTCGGATGTAAGGCGGGGCCAGAAGTACTTCGCCTTGATTTTTGTTATAGTGCGAGCTGTGCCGAGATGTCCGGAAGACGGGTCGTCGCGGCACGCTTCCGAAATTTCGTCACGGAGGTCTGCGGGGACGACAAGTAAATAATTCGTTCTCGTTCCGGGGCTGAAATTCTTCTTGACGAGGACGGAGTTTTTGAGGCTGAATGCTGGTAAGTCCCGCTTTAACGCCCTAGGCACAGCGATATTGCGTCCTTCGAGATAGTCTATCATGACGCGCACGTCGGGGTCGGCACGCTGCTGGGCGGCTAGGTCGCTCTCAGTCACTACTCCGAAGAACGCTCTGTCTTCATCGGAGTCTTGTGGTGGTGGGTCGACGGGGGCGCGGGACAGGCAGTCGGTGTCGGAGTGTTTCCTGCCGGATTTGTAGACGATTGTAACGTCGAACTTTTGCAGGCACAAGCTCCACCTCCCAAGACGGCCAGAGAGGTCCTCCAAATTGGCGAGCCAACACAGCGCATGGTGGTCTGTCACAACCTTGACTGGTCTACCATACACGTACGCGCGAAATTTTGAAATCGCCCATATAATAGCGAGGCACACTTTTTCAGACACTGAGTAGTTTTTCTCCTCCTTCGACAGACTACGGCTTGCAAAGGCGATAACTTTTTCGCAACCGCTTTGCTTTTGGACGAGGACGGCACCGAAGCCTGTATCACGGGCATCCGTGTGCATTTCCGTTTCGGCATTTTCGTCGAAATGAGCGAGCACGGGCGGGCTTTGCAGGCGTTGTTGCAGCTCGCAGAATGCTTTTTCTTGGTCGTTTTCCCAGCTAAAAGGCATGCTATCTTTCGTCAAGGCTGTGAGTGGCTCTGCATTGCGTGCGAAATTTGCAACGAAGCGCTGGTAGTATGCGCACAGTCCGAGAAATCTTCGCACGCCCTTCTTGTCTTTCGGCCTTGGGAAGTTCGCAACGGCTAAAGTTTTTGCCGAGTCAGGCAGGACTCCCGCGGTGTTGATGAAGTGGCCTAAGAACTTCAGTTCCTCATACGCGAAATGGACTTTTCAGGCTTCAGCGTTAACCCCGACATACGAATGGCCTCGAGTACAGACTCCAACCTTGCAAGGTGTTCGTCGAAAGTCCGGGCTTATACCACAACGCCATGAAGGTATACGAGACACGTGTGCCACTTAAGGCCAGCTAGCACAGTGTCCATGACTCTGAAACGTTGCTGGCGCTGTGCGCGGCCAAAAAGACATCACCTTGAACTCGTATAGGCCATCCGGGGTTATAAATGCACTTTTCTCCCGGTCTCTCTCGTCCACTTCATTTTTCCAGTAGCCGGTCTTCAGATCCATCGATGAGAAGTACTTCGCGTGGCAGAGGTGGTCGAGGGCGTCGTCGATTCGTGGCAGGGGGTACGCATCCGTTTTGGCTATATTGTTCAGTCACCGGTAGTCAACGCAGAACCTTAATGTGCCGTCTTTTTTCTTCACCAGTGCGACCGGCGCAGCCCAGGAGCTTTTCGATGGCTGTATAATGTCGCCGCTGAGCATGTCGTCGACTTGAGTCCCGATGGCTTCCCGCTCGTGTGAAGAGACGCGGTACGGTGACTGTCGGGTAGGACCCGCCGCGGTGGCTCAGTGGCTAAGGCGTTGCGCTGCTGAGCACGAGGTCGCGGGTTCGATTCCAGGCCGCGGCGGCCGCTTTTCTGATGGAGGCGAAAAGCAAAAACGCCCGTGTGTACGAGATTTCGGCGCACGATAAAGATCCCCAGGTGGTCAAAATTAATCCGGAGCCCTCCACTACGGCGCGCCTCATCGCCTGCGTTGCGTCGGCACGTTAAACCCTACAAACAATCAATCTGTCGGGTAGGTCGGGCTCCATCTTCAGTTATAATTCGGTGCTTCGCTGGGGGTGTCTGACGTAATTTTGAGTTTGACGAAAAACACTCGCTGCAGCGACGCAGCAAATTCAATAATTTCTTCCGTTCTTCTTGCAGTAACGCCGGATTCACGTCTAAGTGATTCGGAAGCTTGAAGGTATCTTCGGGTGCGCCTTCAAAGTCGGCAACTGCGATCACGTCACTTGCTTCTTCCGTTTCTTCGAGGAACGCAATTGCAGCGCCCCTGTTTAAATGCTGGTATTCCCCGCTGAAATTAGTGACCAAAACTTGGGAATGGCGTTGCTTAGAGCGCGCAATGCCTCTTGCGACGGAGACACCGCGGTCGAGGAGCAACCTTTGGTCACTTTCTACGATAGCGTCGACGTGAGGAACCGGATCTTCACAGTAGACGCTGATCATCAAGCTTGCGTGGGGTGGCAGGGTGACATGATCGTCGGCGATCCTTACAGCAGAATGGTTTTCGGGGCTAGGTTCCGGCGTCATGCAGTGATCGGAGGAAAATGTTATAGACTTGGCCTGTAGATCAATTATTGCACCATTGTCAGTCAAAAAGTCCATTCCGAGAATTACGTAACGGGAGCAGTTCGGCAAAATGACGAACACCGCACGGTACGTTGTGCCGTATATGGTTGCGCGCGATGTGCATGTTCCACTTGGAGTCACGAGGTGGCCTCTTGCTATGCGTATGTGCGGACCGCCCCATCTGGTCATAACTTTCTTCAGCTTAGACGCAAATGGTCCGCTCATGACTGAGTAGTCGTCTCCCGTGTCTATGAGGGCGACTACGTCAAAGCCGTCGATGGACAAGAGGACGTCGGACGCCGCCTTCCCGAGTTCCGGGTGCGTCGGGGCGTCCCATCTCGGCTTGTGCATGTTGACGGTCGGGCACTGTGCGTCGTCATCGTCGTCGTCTTCTCAGCGGACGTCTCGGTCATGTTGGATACGCGTCGCGCCGTGTAGCTATCGTCGTGGTCGGGAGTCTCGTCAGAGTTCCGTAAGGTCGTCGGGATGAGGGCAAGTCGTGAATCACGGTATTCGGCGCGCCCTTGCGTCGTTGGAGGGTTTTCATTTTTCCGCCATCGTGCAACTTTACCTCCAGAAGTTGCTGCTTTTAGTGTCCCCCGCGTGGGCCGGGGGTCCTTCCCCGTGCGAAATCAGCATTGATACGGCGGTTGGGCGGCTGGTATGGGTAGGGCGACGGCGATCGGTTGAAGCGTGCTGGTCCTCGGTTGGTGTTGGACAGGTATTCGTCGATTTCAGCAGGGCGCTAGCCGGGTCGGGGGCGTGGGGCGTACATGGACAAACCACGCAGTCCGAGTCTCCTGTACGGGCAGCGACGATAGATGTGATCGGCCTCTCCGCAGTGGTAGCACAGCGGACGATTATCGGCGGTTCGTCATACGTCCATGTTAATCAGCGCCTGGTTTTGGCCTGCAGGGGGTCGGGCGGGCGACAGTGGACGGCGGTACGGCGGGCCTTCTTGATGACGGGTTTATCAGGGCGTGGTCGACGAACAGATGCGGAGTAGGCCAAAGCTTGAGGCTCGCGTGGTACTTCGGAAGGGGTAGAGGTCCCCAAAGGGAGTTAAATTTCTTCCCGGATCACGTCGCTCATAGAGGTGACTTGGAGTTGCGGCGTTGTTGGGAAGAGTTTCTGCAGTTCTTCCCTGACGACAGCGCAGATTGTGTCACGTAGTGTGTCAGAGCTAAGAGCCCCGGCATCGATCGTGTCCGCAACTAGCGTATTGATGGGACCGTCGTACTGCCTCGTGCGAATTTCCAACGTCTTCTCCATGGCGGCCGCCTCGGACACGAATTCGGCCACCGATTTGGGGGGTTGCGGACAAGGCAAGCAAAAAGTTCTTGCTTTACTCCTCGCATCAGAAACCTCAGTTTCTTTTCTTCCATCATATCCAGGTCCGCACGACGAAATACTCAGTTCATTTCCTCAACGAAGATTACGACTCCTTCGTTCGGGTGTTGCGTTCGATTTTCCAGTAAAAGCGCAGCTCGTTCTTTCCTCACCACGGTCTGAATGTCTTAAGGAACTCGCTTTTGAACTGCGTCCAGTCTGTCAAGGTGCTCTCGTGTTTCTCGAACCAAGTTCGAGCTGCATCCTCTAAGTAAAAGAAAACATGCCGGAAGGTTTCTTCATCGTCCCACCTGTTGAAAATCCGCACGCTCTCCAGCTTCTCCAACCATTCCTCGGGGTCTTCAGCGGGGGCTCCTCGGAATGTTGGCGGTTCCCGGGGCTGCTGCAGCAGGATTGGCGATGTTGGGTTTTGCACCATGGTGGTGGTTGCAGCAGACGTTGTCTTGGGTCTTTCTGGCAGGAGGCCGAACTTATTTGGCCGGCAATCCTTGCAGTCGGCGACTGGCTCTAGTCGGACTGGCCTGGTGGCTTCCAGAAGTCGTAGTGAGCATAACGGGTGCGTACCCCGCACCTCCACCAAATGTCACGAAGCCAGAGACGACGCAGTTGTCTTGAAGGAAAACACGTTTATTGGAGCGAACTTGTGCTTCCCTAACGACTCAAAGAATACACAGGCGGCGAAGCAGCAATCAAAAAAGTGACGTGTGCGAGCGAGCGTCGACGATCGGAATGCCGTGTGTCTGCTCTGCAGGCTTTTATCTTTCGGAGCGTGTGTTTCTGGAACCGTCGATTTACATCCAGAAAAAAAGAAGATTATGCTAGACTGTTCACGTTAGTTCGAAACGCTCTCCCTGTCAGAAGAGATAACACATGCGGCATAGAAAGAAAGAATGGAACACGCGCTTCCCTTGGCACACAGGTAACACAGACCGGCGCAGCCGGGCGGTAAAAGAAAACAATAAATAAACAAACGCGTACATGGTTCGCGGCAATATGAGGGAGAGTGCCAGGTTTTAAACACAACTTGAATTCGGCAGGAGATTGCGCTGGAAACACACGATGGAGGCTGACTGGGTGAGGGGTATTCTTCCTCGTGGGAACTGCTACCTCACAAGATATATGAAAGATGATCATCGGTACAGTTTTATCATAAGTAACATGGGCTCCATACGGGAGACCCGGGGTTGTAGGAAGTCCCAGCAGATGCCGAGGGCTACCTTTTTCACTTCTTACTGCTACATGTTCTCTTTTACATTTATGATATATGACATCGCCTCCTCCGGGAGACGCGTAGTTGCCGAAGGTGTCAACCGATGGCGACCACTAAGCGAACGCGGGAAAACTCAACTGAATTTTACGTCCAAAGCGATGCAGATTAAGAAATCTCGCTGGCCTTCTTATGCGCATGTTTGGACAAAACCTGAAATTAATTTTGCGACAATGAAATGGGCAGCATTTTCAAAAAAAGCGAATGGGAGATATAAACTGGTTGTGTGGTTATTTACAAATGTGTAAAAACACAGCGTTTTCCCGAAGTCGCGCTTGCCTCTATTGGGAGAGTGTCATTAAAAAATGTTCTAAAACAGTGTTTAGATACCTGATTAAGTGGCCTATCTAAAAAAATCACTTCGATATCACAACTGCCAGACGGTAAAAAAATATATCTGAAAAACTATTTTAACCCTTTTCACTCTCCCCATGGTGGATTTTTTTAAATTTTCAGCAATATTGACCTCCAACACCGTAATCAGAATGTGCCTCTAAAATCTGTAGCCGTTTGAAAGGGCAGTTTGGCTAGCCGTGTACGTAACCTGTTAGGCATTTTTAACTCGTCAGCCGTGTCCTTAGTAAAAACAATTTGGCCTATTTAGCGGCGTCGCAGGGCGAAATCCTTAAAAATGGTTCTGTGCATTTCAATGAGTAACATATGCTAGCAAAAACCAGTCGGATAACTGAATCTGTAAAAGAATTTTTTGAGAATCTTTAGGAACACCATTTTATTTCCGGAATGCGGAATCACCTCGCTAGTGTACCTTAGGGCGAAATCAAAAAACTACTTTTTAGGTATTCCTAAGGGTTACATTTATCAGCCAAAAAGCGCTTTGATATGTGCGTTATTGACCGAAAAAATCACGAAGTCGCGAAAGCACATTTTCCCCTTTTTCCGCAGTTTAGGAATAGCAATTTCCGTAATACCCGCCTTAGTGAGCACCTACTGAATGACGCGAATAAAATCGCGAAATTTTAAGTCTCTTGCTCTAACAGTTTTGGCTAGGCGTTGAAGAGTCAGTCAGTCAGTCAGTCAGTCAGTCAGTCGGGCACTTCTTTTTTTATGTATAAACTAGCGGTAGTACCCGGCAGTGCCCGGGTCGGCCATTATATTAAGGACTGCAATGGGTATAACACACGTTCGTTTATTTGTTAGTCGTCATATTAGGATAGTTCATTGGGAAGTGGTACACACTCGGGAGCTCCTGCCTGCTGTCAGTTCAAGTGCTCCAACTGCAGGAGTGTAGTGGCAATCTGAAACGACTGGCACTGGTGTTTTACTCCAACTCTCGCCAAACAAATTGCTCAAAGATGGCGCGCTCGAGCGAGTGAGTCAGTGAAAAACGTTTTATTGAGCCGGCGAAGTGGGAGTGATTCCCAATTTCAGAAAGCCATGTGATGAGCGGGCATCCATCGCTGTGGAGGATGTAGTCTCTGGAGATCCAGATCGCTGTTGGTTACCAGGTTCTCCCACAGCTCAAGGGTGCACAAAGTGGATGGAAGGAGAGAGAGAGAGAGAGCGAGAGAGAGAGAGAGAGAGAGAGAGAGAGAGAGACAAACTTTAATAGAAAAGGATGACCACTGGTCACGACGGGGGAAAGGAATGGGGAGAGAGGGTAAGAGAAAATAAACAAAACTAATGCTGGTCGTACTAAGTAGACTCAATAATTGGGCCAGTCCGTGCGTGGCGAAAGCTGGGCACCACAAAACTAGGTGTGTGAGGTCTGATGGAGTGGTGGTACGGCAGTAAGGACATCGAGGGGGCAGGTGATGGAAGGAGGAGGAGCTTGGTTTACTTGCACTCCTAATATGATATGAGGGAAAATGCCAGGTTGTAAACTTGAATTCGGCGTGGATATTGTACTGGGAAGACACGATGGAGGCCGACTGGGTGAGGGGTATTTTTCCTCGTGCGAGGAGCTACCTCAGAAGATATGAACGATGATCATCAGTACAGCTTTATCATAAGTAACATGGGCTCCCTACGGGAGGCGCGGGGCTCCATTAAGTAACAACACATGGCGAGGGCTACCCTTTTTACTTTCTACCTGTACATGTTCTCGTTTACATTTATGATACATGACACCGGCTCCTACGGGAGATGCGTACTTGCGGAAGCTGTCAACAGATGGCGACCACTAAGCGAACGTGAGAAAACTCAACTGAATTTTACGTCCAAAGGGATGGTGATTAAGAAACCTCGCTGGCCTTCTTATCCGCATGTTTGGACAAAATCCTGAAATTGGTTTTTGGACAAATAAATGGGCGGCATTTTTTAAGAAAAAACGAATGTGGGATATTGGCTCGCAGTGTGGTTATTTACGAATCCTGTCCACAGGAATTCTGCCTTACGACTGGAAGTGTGGGAAGGTCATTCCAGTTCATAAATCAGGTAACAGAGACTGTCCGCTAAATTACCGCCCCATATCACTAACCAGTGTGCTGTGCAAACTCATGGAACATATCATATACTCTAAAATCATGCAGTTCCTTGATTCCAACTGCTTTTTTAATCGCTCTCAGCATGGATTTCGAAAAGGCCTTTCATGCGAAACCCAACTAGCCCTTTTTCTTCATGACCTGCATACTAACCTCGATACTAACCTACAAACAGATGCTATCTTTCTTGACTTCACCAAGGCGTTTGATAAAGTACCCCACAAGCGCCTACTAATGAAGCTTTCTCAACTGAATCTGCCACCCGATGTTCTAAACTGGATTGCCCAATTTCTGACTAACCGCTCCCAATTTGTTTCCCTTAACAATGTCCAGTCTAACTCGCTTCCTGTAACGTCCGGTATACCGCAGGGGTCTGTCCTCGGCCCGCTTTTATTCCTAATATATATCAACGACTTGCCTAACAATTTACCATGCAACATTCGCATGTTCGCTGACGACTGTGTTATCTACCGCAAAATAACTAACACTTCTGACCAAATAGCCCTACAGAATGACATTAATAAAGTGTTAGACTGGTGTAACCGCTGGCTAATGACCCTTAATCCTAAAAAATGTAAATTAGTTTCCTTTCACCGCCGCAAAAACCCGCTCCTATTTTCCTATGAAATCGCTAACATACCTGTCGAAACAAGTGACTCTTATAAATACCTTGGTGTAACACTAACCCCCGATCTTTCCTGGCGCACGCATATTACTAATATCATTTCATCGGCTAACCGGTCATTAGGATTTCTAAAACGCCATCTGCGTCACTCGCCCTATCACGTAAAACTTTTGGCTTACCAATCGCTAATACGACCCAAACTTGAGTACGCATCACCCATTTGGAGCCCTCACCAAGTTTACTTGATAAACGCCATCGAAGCAGTGCAAAATCGTGCTGCTCGTTTCATTCATTCTTCCTATTCATATGATATCAGCGTCTCATCCCTTAAAAATGAATCTGGTCTGTCCACTCTTTCGTCTCGCCGCAGAATTGCTACACTATCACTTTACCACAAGCTTTATCACAGTTCTTTCAGCCAACCACCTTACATCGCTCCCGCCACGCGCATTTCCCCCCGTACGGGCCATCCACTACAAGTCTCCCGACCCCATTCTGGCACCACAACCTTTTCTGCTTCTTTTTCTGCCGCGCAGCTGCAGAATGGAATGGCCTTCCCCGCGACATCGTTTCTATCACCTGTCCATCACATTTTGTTCAAAGTGTATCCATGTACCTGTCTTGTTAAAAATTGTGGCATTTGTTACATCTCTGTACAACCCACCCCTTATGTAACACCCCCTTGTGGGGTCTTTAAGGTAATAAAGTGAAGTGAAGTGAAGTGAATGTGTAGAAACGCAGTGTTTTTCCCGAAATCCCGCTTGCCTCTATCTGGAGGGTGTCCTAGAAAAATGTTACAGAACAGTGTTTAGATACCTGAGAACCTTAGATACCTGAGTAAGTTGCCTATCTCAAAAAAAAATCACATCGCTATCTCAAATGGCGGGCGGTAAAAAAACTAATATCTGAAAAACTATTCTACCACTTTTCACTCTCGCTATGGTGGAATTTTTAAAAGTTTCAGCAATATTGACCTCCAACACCGTAATCACAATGTGCCTTTGAAATCTCTAGCCGTTTGAAAGAGCAGTTTGGCTAGAGGTGTACATAACCTGTTTGGCCTTTTTGGCTCGTCAGCCGTGTCATTTGTAACAAACAATTTCGCCCTTTTAGCGGCGTCGCGGGGCTCAAACCTTAAAAATAGTTCTGTGCATTTGTATGAGTAACGTATGCTAGCAAAAATCAGTCGTATAACTGAATCCGTAAAAGATTTATTGCAGAAACTTTAGGAACACCATTGTATTTCCGAAATGCTGAATCACCTCGCTAGTGTAGGTTAGGGCGAAGTCCAAAAACTTCTTTTTAGGTATTCTTAAGGGCTACATATGTCAGCAAAAAGCGCTTCGATAACCACAATTTCGCCCTTTTTCGCGGTTAGGAGTGCAATTTCTGAAATACCCGCCTTAGTGAGCACCTACTGAATGACGCGAATAAACTCGCGAAATTTCAAGTCTCTAGATCTAACAGTTTGGCTGGGCGTTGATGAGTCAGTCAGTCAGTCAGTCAGTCGGGCACTTCTTTTTATAGGTTATGGGGCCGGCTTACTCGCTCAGCCTGGGAAGCGGGCTTCGCCTAGCGGCTCTTGCGCGAGAAAGCGATCCCAACCCGCGGCGCACTGGACAGCGGCCACAGCGGGTTCGAGCGAAAACGGAGATCCGGACTCTATCAAACACATTTAATGAATCACTAAAACGTTCAAAACACACTGGCAAGATCTTATTCCACGAACATAAAAAATGTAAAAGTCAGTCAGGCTTACCCGGGCTGGGGATGCTCCAACAAAGAACAAAGGGACCCTGGTCGATGGAGCGGGGGTGTCCTCCTTCTGCCGCTTTCGGTGGTCCGGACCCGAGAGAGCGTCCCCTCAGGTTTTTCGGCGGAAAACAGAAGGCGACCGCCACCCCCTACTTCCTCCGCTCCCTCGACGGACAGCAGCGCGGCCCCGCGTGCTACTCAGCGCACGGGAAAACGAAACAGCCGTGTCTCGCCACCCGCCACTCATGCACGCCGCGACACCCGTCGCGAGAGCGGGACCACTTTGGAGGAATGCGGGAATTATCGAGCATTCCCACAAAGTATAGATTACACTGGTTCCTACGGGAGACGCGTAGTTGCCGAAGCTGTCAACAGATGGCGACCGCTAAGCGAACGCGGAAAAACGAAACTGAAGTTTACGTCCAAAGGGATGCAGATTGAAAAATCTCGCTGGCCTTCCCGAACAAAATCCTGAAATTGGTTTTTGGACAATTGTACGTTGCATTTTACCAATGCATGTGTATTTGGATATGCTTTCCATTTACATATCGTCCGACCACTTAAATTGGAACATGGTGTTACCTTTCGTCACGTACGCATATAACATATAATACCACCACGCAAGCGACCGCACGCTTTTCACCGGTTTTTATTCTATATGGACGTGAGCCACCTTGCCTGATCGACACTATTTTCCCCTATCACCCGACACCTCAGAATGTACCCGTTTCCGAGATGGCCAGGTATGCCGAGGAATGTCTACAGGTCGCTGTAAAGTTGACATCAGAAGACCAAGGACGCCAGAAGTCTCGACACGACAGCTCCGCCGCTGCACCCATGGTTGAACCTGGATCCCTTGCATGGCTTCGTGCGCAAAGCCCCACTCCTGGTCTTTCGGCGATATTCCTTGCTAAATACCGCGTCCAATATAGGGTTCAAGAACAGACTTCGCCCGTGAACTACCTCGTCCAGCCGGTGTCGTCGAAGTCGTGAAATTGTGCACATCGAACGTTTAAGCCTTACTATAATCCCCTTGTAACTTGTCCCCTTAAGTCGCCAGGATGGCGACTCTTTTCGCCGGGGGTGTATGTACGGGAGATAGTGGTCCCCGACAAGAAAAAATACCATGCGGTTAGTGTGCGCCAATCACTCCTGTGCAACCGATGGGGTATGTGCCGGAGGAAAGACTACTATGTGCCGCATGATGATGGCAGGCGAAAAGTGCTGGGCGAGAGAAGAGATACGGTCAGCATCGCGTGGCACACTCTAAGAGAGCGCACCGAGACATCGGTGTCCGCTGCCTTGACCGTCTTTGGTCTCCGTCACTAACTATCCAAGCGTCTTGCTGGCCGCCAGCCATAATGCCCCTTATTTTATATATATATATATATATATATATATATATATATATATATATATATATATATATATATATATATATATATATACATATAAACCTCGAACCAACTTGGTTCTAACATACTCGGCCTCCGCTCCGAACGTAAAAACAATTTTGCGAAAACATCACAACATCCTTCTGGAAAGTGATCGAATGCGACGTGTCCTCCCTGAACCGCCCCGCGTCGTATATAGACGAGCAAAAAACCTGAAAGATATCATAACTTCTTCAAAAACTGAAACTTCCCAATTTCAAGGCTCTGGACCATGCAACAAACCCCGCTGTAAGCTTTGCCCCATGATGCCAAAAACTCTTGTTGCTAAAAGCACTGCCACTAGCTTCTCCTTTCAAATACGCGGAACCTTCAATTGTGATAGTGCTAATGTTGTGTACCTTCTTCAGTGCACTGTATGCAGCGCACAGTACATCGGTCAGACGGAAACACCACTGCGAGTACGAATTAATAACCACAGATCACACACCAAAACGCTGCCTCACCTCCCTGTCTCAAAACCGTTACTTTCCTTGGTCACTCTTTTGACAAATTCACGGTGACCGTGCTAAAATCGAAGTTTAGAACACACCACGAAAGAGAGATGTTTGAATCATTTCTAATCCACAAATTTAACACAGTTGCAGGTGGAATAAATGAACAAGAGGGCAAGTTTTCGTTTTTGTCCCCGTAACGCACACATCTGCTGCATTTTTTTTCTGATCGGTAGGTTGTGGTGATGTGAAAAATCTGCTCATTGTAATTATGTATAAACATTGTATTATTTAGGAATTGACCGTGAACGCGTGTGTATGTATAAGCACAGAATGGTGTAAGAATGTCTCTACACGTCATTCTTCTTGTTTCTATACAAGATTGTTTCTATACCTCATTTCTAGAGAATTGTTTCTATACGTCATTCTTCTTGAGACCATTGATAATGTTTTGTCTCACCCAGTGTACCCGCGTATCAAAAGAAACTGTCTTGTCACTGTTTATTTTGCTTGCTTTATTGGCCACTCGGTTGATTTCGTTGTTTGGGTCAATCGGTCAAGCCACTGGCGTCTTTCCTTCTTTCCATGGCCACTTGGTCGTTTGTGCGTGTTTGTTACTTGTGTGCGCGTCTGCGCGGCTATTGCCTTTGACCTTCGCCCTGTTTCTGTTTTGATTTGTGGCACCGGTATCCCTCTCTTTTTCTCCCCCGTTGGCTTACTACTTTCACTGTCTCTCCACTCAGACATAATTACTCTCACTCGACAGCTTAGCCCTCTTATCGCCATCGCGACGGGGGGCGCCTTCTTTCTTCCCAGGTTTCTCGAACACGTGAGCACATTACGACTTCGGCGCTGACACTGACTGGGAGGAGGGCGTGGAGGGAACTGAATGGGGGATCATCTTCGGGAGCCGACGAAACCCCGCGCCCCTCGCTCGGGAGCCTTCAGGGCACGCGTACGTAGGACACCCCTCGCATATTGTTCACGGGCGCTGACCGCGGGCGCTTACAACTCGTCACCCCTGTCAACCACGCAATTATGTGCCCCCTATCGCTCACGTTGACTTACTATTCTCGCTGTCTCTGCAGGCAACGTGATTCATGTCTCCTCACTCAGACATAATCACTCTCATTCGGACTTTCGATTGCTTATCTTCTCGCCGGCGCGACTGGGACGGCCCGTTTCTTCCCGGGTTTCTCCGACACGGGGACACATTACGGCTTCCGCGAACTGAGCAGGAAGGGTGGGGGGAAGTAGATGGCGGTGCGTCTTTGAGGACCGACGAAAAACACGCGCTCCTGGCACGGGAGTCTTGGAAGCGCGCGCACGTACAACAAACCTTGCATATTGTTCGCCGGCTATGACCACGGGCAGGTACAACTCGCCGCCCCTGTGGGTCATCCCTGTCGACCACGCAATTACGTGTCTCCCATCGCTCCTAAGCTTCTGTTTGTCGTGTCCTCTCGGTTCTTTTTAGTTTGCCCGTCCCCACCTCTGCCTCTCCATCCCCCTCTCTCACATATTTATGCTTTTCTAGTTTGTGCTTCCTTATTGCTGGCTTTTTCTCTCATGTTTCAATGCGCTTTTCTCTCTTCCTCCTCGCTTCCAATCTTAAACGTATGTCACCGCCCCGGAACCTCAAGTGCTTGAACTGTATATAAACCGCTTCCATTCTGTAAAATATTACTCTTGATAAAGGACGGTCCCCGTACGAAACGTCGATGTAAAGTTATGTTTTCGAAGTAAACTTGTTATGTTTTTTATTGCGCCCCTTTTTACTATTTAACCTTCACTAGCCTAACCGTTTATCAAGGGGTACTGGGCATCTCACGCCTTCGGAGTGAGATGCCCAGTACCCCTTCCTTATTTGTTTACTTTTCTTAATATTGCTGTGCGGGGGTGGGCGGTGGCTGAAGAAAACACGCTTCCTAAGTGCCTCGCTTTTGCCTTTCTCCGCCTTGTATATTGAGATGGATTACCGGCGCGCCCAGCCGTGCAGTACGTTTCTTTTCACTTGTTTCTTGCTGTCCTTCCTTCTTGTACACTTTTCAAATCATGTGTCCACGTGCTCACAGCGCTCCCTGCGAGCCTACATATACCCTGTATTCGACCCTTGTACTTCACTTGAAAAAGGCTGGATCCCAGCCGAAACGTCGTATTATATTGTTATGCTTTTCGTGGTGACTCTAATTTAATATATATATATATATATATATATATATATATATATATATATATATATATATATATATATATATATATATATATATATATCTTGTTAAGGGGTTTATTGGTTCTCAGGAACACCGAGGAAGCAGTCTGAAGACGAGGGGTGATGCCGAGCCAGCTGCTTCTCTTCCTCTCCAGCTCCTTCTGATGATGATAGATGATGTGTGCAAAAATCATGGCAGTGATGATGACCCCCGATAGTGCACGGCAATGGCGCTGTCACGGAATGTCTTGTAGTCTTCGCTACGATGTGTATTATATATATATATATATATATATATATATATATATATATATATATATGGTATAGAAAATGAGGGGCTCGTTAGGAAATACAGAAAGAAATGCTGGCAAACGCCAAAGAAGGCATAGGGGAATGGTTAGAATATTTTTTACCGTTAGTGACGTTACATTATTATTTTTATTAATTACGTGAGAAAGAAAGAAAGAAAAACACGCGCCCAGAGTGGGGACCAAACCCACGCCTTTCGATTAGATCTCGAATGCCTTACCAATTCGGCTATCTGGGCGACTGTGTTCTGCTTCACTTTCTGGGGTATTTATATTTACTACAACTGTATCTGACGCTTGAGGGTGGTAGCCAGCGCCACTCAGACTACACGGGGAGAAGGGGACTTTCTTTTCCATCCCCGGGGCGTGACGCGAACGTCTACAGCTTGTCATAAGCGGGTAACTGGCGGGAAGCCCTCTTAT